>NC_069500.1:129464529-130159529 GCF_027579735.1 Bombina bombina
GATGTTAAAAACATAATGGAAATAATTACTTCAAATTAGAAACATTTATTGTATACTGGGGTCAAATAATCCTATTTTCTTAACTGAATTCCATTTCATGATTTATAAAGAGCATGCAATTTCTAACAACGTTCCAATTTATTTCTATTAATTAATGAGCGTCATTTTCTTAACATCCTATGTTGAAAAGCATATCTAAAAAGTCTCAGTAGTTGCTTATTGGTGGCTGCACATAGATGTCTCGTGTGATTGGTTCACCCATATGCATTGCTATTTCTTCAACAAAGTATATCGGAAAAATGAAGCAAATGAAATAATAGAAGTAAATAGGAATGTTGTTTAACATTGCATTCTCTATCTGATTTATGAAAGAAAAAATATTGGTTTCATGTCCCTTTAAGTGTTCTTAAAAGATAGAGGGCTAGATTAGTAGTGGCGGGCAGACGATTTTGTGAGCGTTTGTGCCCCCTTTCCATTGCGCTGGTATTACTAGTTGATCAAAATCGTGATCTTGCTAGCGCAATCTTGATTTACGTGAGAATCTTTACCTTTAAGTGTTCTTAAAAGATAGAGGGCTAGATTAGAAGTGGCGCGCAAACAATATTGTGAGCATTTGTGCCCCATTTCCATTGCGCTGGTATTACTAGTTGAGCGAAATTGCTATTATGCTAGGGCAATCTTGATTTACGTGAGAATCCTTACCACGATCTTAGAGCTGTGGTTAAATGTTTTCTAAAATTAAAAAGTTGCACAAAACACTTCAAAAATAAGTACAGTTACTCTCTATGAGATCTTGGGTGTTATAAAAAAAAAGCAGGCAAAGGATTTTGAGATACATTGGACATATATATATATATATATATATATATATATGTATGTCTATATATGTGTACATATGTATTTGTATGTGTACATATGTATTTAAAGATATATATATATATATATATATATATAAACATACCAACACATAAATACATACATATATATATATATATATGTATACACATAAAGACATATATATATATATACAGTATATATAAGTGCATTAAAGCCTTTTGCCATTAAGTATCTGTATATATATATATATATATATATATATATATATATATATATCTATACCTATATATAATTATATATATATATATATATATATATATATATATATATATATATATAGGTATAAATATATATTGGTTTTAAAAACCATCAGATACATGTAGAAATATTTATTTATGAATAAATAACATAATTTATGTAAGAATTTACAGGATAAATTCATTTATTTCATATTGGCAAGAGTCCATGAGCTAGTGACGTATGGGATATACAATCTTACCAGGAGGGGCAAAGTTTCCCAAACCTCAAAATGCCTATAAATACACCCCTCACCACACCCACAATTCAGTTTAATGAATAGCCAAGTAGTGGGGTGATAAAGAAAGGAGTAAAAAGTATCAACAAAGGAATTTGGAAATAATTGTGCTTTATACAAAAAAATCATAACCACCATAAAAAGGGTGGGTCTCATGGACTCTTGCCAATATGAAAGAAATTAATTTATCCTGCAAATTCTTACTTAAATTATGTTTTCTTTCATGTAATTGGCAAGAGTCCATGAGGTAGTGACGTATGGGATATCAATACCCAAGATGTGGAACTCCACGCAAGAGTCACTAGAGAGGGCGGGATAAAAACAACAGCCATTTTCCGCTGAAAAAATAATCCACAACCCAAAATATAAGTTTATTCTTCAAATGACAAGAAAAACTTAAAACATCAGCAGATGAATTAAACTGAAACAGCTGCCTTAAGAACTTTTCTACCAAAAACTGCTTCTGAAGAAGCAAATTCAACAAAACAGTAGAATTTAGAAAATGAATGTAAAGAAGACCAAGTTGTCGCTTGCAAATTTGATCAACTGAAGCTTTATTCTTAAAAGCCCACGAAGTGGAGACTGATCTAGTAGAATGAGCTGTAATTCTCTGAGGCGGGGCCTGACCTGACTCCAATAAGCTTGAAGAATCAAAAGCTTTAACCAAGAAGCCAAGGAAATAGCAGAAGCCTTCTGACCTTCCTAGGACCAGAAAATATAACAAATAGACTAGAAGTCTTCCTGAAATCTTTAGTAGCTTCAAAATAATATTTCAAAGCTCTCACCACATCCAAAGAATGTAAGAATCTTTCCAAAGAAATCTTAGGATTAGGACACAAGAAAGGGACAACAATTTCCCTACTAATGTTGTTAGAATTCAAAACTTCAGGAAAAGTAAATGAAGTTCGCAAAACCGCCTTATCCTGATGAAAAATCAGAAAAGGAGATTCACAAGAAAGAGCAGATAGCTCAGAAACTCTTTTACTCTTCTAGCAGAAGAGATGGCCAAAAGGAACAACACTTTCCAAGAAAGTAGTTAAATGTCCAAAGAATGCATAGGCTCAAAATGGAGGAACCTGTAAAGTCTTCAAAAACCAAATTAAGACTCCAAGTAGGAGAGATTGATTTAATGACAGGCTTAATATGAACTAAAGCCTGTAAAACACAGTGAATATCAGAAAGTTTAGCAATCTTTCTGTGAAATAAAACAGAAAGAACAAAGATTTGTCCCTTCAAGGAACTTGCAGATAAACCCTTATCCAAACCGTCCTGAATAAACTGTAAAATTCTTACAATTCTAAAAGAATGCCAAGAAAATTCATAAGAAGAACACCAAGAAATGTAAATCTTCCAAACTCGATAATAAATCTTTCTAGAGACAGATTTACGAGCTTGTAACATAGTATTAATCACTGAGTCAGAGAAAAAACCTCTATGACTTAACACTAAGCGATCAATTTCCATACCTTCAAATTTAATGATTTGAGAACCTGATGGAAAAACGGACCTTGAAACAGTAGGTCTGGCCTTAACGGAAGTGGCCAAAGTTGGCAACTGGACATCTGAACAAGACCTGCATACCAAAACCTGTGAGGCCATGCTGGAGCCACCAGCAACACAAATGATTGTTCCATGAGGATTTAGGAGATCACTCTTGGAAGAAGAACTAGAGGCGGGAAAATATAAAGTTAAAAACACCAAAGAAGTGTCAGTGCACCCACTGCTTCCACCTGAAAATTCCTGGACCTGGAAAGGCATCTGGGAAGTCTCATGTTTAGATGAGAAAACACATCTGGATGGAGGGACCACCCCTTGGATGTAAAGTCTGACGGTTGAAATAATCCACCTCCCAATGTCTATACCTGGGAAATGCACCGCAGAAATTAGACAGGAGCTGGATTCCGCCCAAGCAAGTATCCGAGATACTTCTTCATAGCTTGTGGACTGTAAGTCCTACGCTGGTGATTGACAAATGCCACTGTTTGTGATATTGTCTGTCTGAAAACAAATGAACGGTTCTCTCTTCAACAGAGGCCAGAACTGAAGAGCTCTGAGAATTGCACGGAGTTCTAAAAAATTGATTGGTAATCTCGCCTCTTGAGATTTCCAAACCCCTTGTGCTGTCAGAGATCCCCAAATGGCTCCCCAACCAGAAAGACTTGCATCAGAAGTGAACATAGTCCAGGTTAGCCAAACAAAAGAAGCCCCTTGAACCAAACGCTGGTGATTTAACCACCACGTCAGAGAGAGTCAAACATTGGGATTTAAGGATATTAATTGTGATATATTTGTATAATCCCTGCACCATGGATTCAGCAAACAAAGCTGGTGAGGTCTCATGTGAAAACGAGCAAAGGGAATCGCGTCCGATGCTGCAGTCATGAGACTTAATATTTCTATGCACATAACCACTGAAAGGAATGACTAAGACTGAAGGTGCCGATAGGCTGCAACCAATTTCAAACGTCTCTTGTCTGTTAGAGACAGAGTCAAGGACACTGAATCTATCTGGAAACCTAAAAAAGGTGACCATTGTCTGAGGAATCAAGAAACTTTTGGTAAATTGATCCTCCAACCATGTTTCCGAAGAAACAACACTAGTTGATTCGTGTGAGATTCTGCAGAACGTAAAGACTGAGCTAGTACCAAGATATCATCCAAATAAGGAAACACCGCAATACCCTGCTCTCTGGTTTCCATAAAGCAGGGCACCTAGAACCTTTAAAAAGATTATTTGAGCGATTGCTAATCCAAATGGAAGAGCAATGAATTGGCAATGCTTGTCTAGAAAAGAGAATCTCAGGAACTGAAAATGATCTGAATGAATTGGAATATGAAGGTATACATCCTGCAAGTCCAATGAGGACATAAAATGTTCTTGCTGAACAAAAGGCAGAATAGTCCTGAAAGTTACCATTTGAAAGATTATGCTCTTACATAATGATTCAAAATTTTCAGATCCAAAAATTGGTCTGAATGAAATTTCCTTCTTTGGGACAAATGAATAGATTTGAATAAAACTCCAGACCCTGTTCCTGAAAAGGAACTGTCATGACTACCCCTGAAACTCCAGGACTGAAACACACTTCAGGAAAGCCTGAGCTTAACTGGATTTGCTGGGATACGTGAGAGAAAAAAATCTTCTCACAGGAGAACTTTCTCAGAATCATATTCAATACCCTTGAGAGACAATACTCTGAAACCATAGATTTTGGACAGAATTTATCCAAACATCCTTGAAAAAACTTTAATCTGCCCTCTACCAGATCTAACATCAATCTTGATGATATCAAAAAAATGGCATCAGAACTGATTAGTATGTTGCAGTAAGCGAACAATGCTAGATAAATCAGAATCCAATTTTTTCTGCGCTAATTCTCCAACAAAAATGTTGATGCAGCTGCAACATAAGCCAAAGAAATTGCAGGCCTGAGACGACCTGAATATAAATGAGCTTTCCTTAGAAAAGATTCAAGTTTCCTATCTAAAGAAACTTAAGTACTATCTTCCATAGGAATAGAGGTACGTTCAGCAAGAGTAGAAATAGCCCCATCAACTTGAGGATCTTTTCCCAAACTCTATATTAATTGCTGGTAAAGGAAACAATTTTTAAAACCTTGAAGAAGGAAAAAAAGAAGTACCCGGCTTATTCCATTCCTTATAAATCATATCAGAAATAGCATCAGGAATAGGAAAAAAACCTCTGGAGTAACAGGAGGTTTTGAAACAGAATTTACTAGTTCTAATATCAAGAGGACTAGTTTCCACAATATCCAAAAATAATTAACACTTCTCACAAAGAACGAAAAATACTTCATTTAAAATAAATAAGTTGGTTTGTTAGTGTCAGTATCTGAGGAAGGATCTTCTGAATCAGATAGATCCTCATCAGAGGAGGATAATTAATTATGTTGTCGGTCATTTGAAATTTCATTAACCTTATGAGAAGTTTTAAAAGACCTTTATATTAATTAGAAGGCAGAATAGCAGACAAAGCCTTCTGAACAGAATCAGTAACAATTCTTTAAATTTCATAGGTAAAACACGTACATTAAAAGTTGAAGGAACAACAACAGTCAATGTACTATTTACTGATGGACACAATATCTGCATGTAAAAGTTTATCATCATAACCAATACAAATGACATTCGGAAATATAATGCACTTAGCTTTAGTAGAAGCGACATCAGGCAGCAAAGTTCCAACAGATACTTCTGAGGCAGGATCAGATTGAGACATCTTGCAAAATGTAAAATAAAAAACAACATATAAAGCAAAATTGTCAATTTCCTTATATGACAGTTTCAGGAATGGGAAAAAAATGCAATAGCATAGCCCTCTGACATAGAAAAAGGCAAGAGGCAAATAGCAATGGGGTATTAAAATAATGAAAAAAAAAAAAAAAAATTCTGGCGCCAAGTATGACGCACAACATAACTGAGAATTTTTTGGAGCCAACAACATCCAGAAATGACACACTAGCGTCACTAACGACGCAACCCTGTGTAAGGAACTCGGCGTCAACTACAACGCCGGAAATGATGAACTTGGATCAACAGACGTACCTTTGCGCTAAAAAATTCTCGAGCCAAGAATGACGCAATAAAGTCTAGGATTTGGCGCACCCGCGGGCCTAATCCTGCCCGCAATTTGCAAGAAAAATGTAGTCAATTTGAAAAAAAGACTAAACCCCAGGTAAGAAAAAATATTTCTTAATATGTTAATCTTCCCCAAATATGAAACTGACAGTCTGCAAAAGGAAATACATGAATCTGACTCATGGCAAATATACATATACAAGTACAATACATATATTTAGACCTTTATATAAATGCATAAAGTGCCAAACCATAGCTGAGGTGTCTTAAGTAATAAAAAACATACTTACCCAAAGACACCCATCCACATATAGCAGATAGCCAAACCAGTACAGAAACAGTTATCAGTAGAGGTAATGGTATATGAGAGTATATCGTCAATCTGAAAAGGGAGGTAGGAGATGAATCTCTACGACCAATAACAGAGAAACTTAGAAATAGACCCCGTTAGGAAAATCATTGCATTCAATAGGTGATACTCTCTTCACGTCCCTCTGACATTCGCTGTACTCTGAGAGGAATCGGGCTTCAAAATGCTGAGAAGCGCACGTCAACATAGAAATCTTACCACCTCCATAGGAGGCAAAGTTTGTAAAACTGAATTGTAGGTCTGGTGAGGGATGTATTTATAGGCATTTTGAGGTTTGGGAAACTTTGCCCCTCCTGGTAGGATTGTATATCCCATACGTCACTAGCTCATGGACTTTTGCCAATTACATGAAAGAAAGAACATATTCTGTTATCTGAAGAACATTGGAATATGAAATACAAAATTTTTTATGTTGGATTTGTGCTAATGAGAATAGGTCATGTTGTTTGCGCAAGAGTGGGGTGTTGACTTGTGTGGGGGAATGTGAAAATGCAATTGCGATATTTATATTTCGATTTTTTGCGCAATTTGGGTTACCGCTAGTGAAAAAATAGTGTTCTTTGAACTTGTAATAGCGCAATCCGACAAGGGAATAATGAAAATCCTAGCGGAGTTTTGGCTAATGCAAAAACGGAGAATAATGCTCCACTAGCCCAAAATGTGAAATATTTCTAAACATAAATTGAAATATACAGGCAGTGAATGTCTCTATGCAACTTTTTTGTTGCCTGACATGAACAACAAATATTTATTTGCATTATGGCTCATATATGAAAAAGGAAAGATCTCCAGAAAAACTGATTAAAATATACTTCTTATAGGTGGAACATTTATTTTATAGAAGATATATTGAGGCCTATTTATCAAATGTCTGTCGGACCTGATCCTGATAAATGGGCCTCATTGTGTATAAAATACTTTTGTAGATGCAAAAAAAAATGTATTTTATTAGTTAATGATTAAATGGATAAAACTAGCACAATGTTCCAGCAAAGCACAAAAACTCCCAGGAACCCTGTCATTATGCATGTAATATTCAGAGAGAAGCAGAACACAGTGACTTGTTGGACCTTTTCAAATTAAATTATATATTTAAGTTGCAAGTGTTTTTAGTTATAAAAAGCTATGAGGGAGCATTCATGGGACATTAGCCTCAAAACTTTATTCCCTCTTATGCATAATTTAAAAACTTTGTACTTTCATTATTTATTTTGCTTGCATTTTCTGTATTTAACTAGCCAACCATATTTAAACGATTGGCTAGTTAAAATAAATACAAAGTTGCCTGTAAAATAAAAATAAATCCTAAAATAGCTACAATGTAATTATTAATTATATTGTAGCTATCTTAGGGTTTATTTTATAGGTAAGTATTTAGTTTTAAATAGGAATAATTTAGATAATAATAGTAAATTTATTTAGATTTATTTAAATATTATTTAAGTTAGGGGGGTGTTAGGGTTAGACTTAGGTTTAGGGGTTAATAACTTTATTATAGTGGCGGCGACGGCATATTAGGGGTTAATACATTTAATAGGCTATGTGGGCTATGGCAGTTTAGGGGTTAATACTTGAATAGGTTAATTGGGTTGTGGGCTATGGCAGTTTAGGGATTAATAATTTAGTTATTACTTGCGGTGTGGGTTTGATGGCGGATATAGGGGTTAATAGTTTAAATAGGCATATTGCCTTGTGGGGGGTTGTCGGTCTAGGGGTTAATACATTTAATATTAGTAATAAGAGGGGGGTATTGCGGGTATAGGGGTTTTACGTGTCGGGCTTATTTTTGGGAGGCGTGTTAGACTTTTACGGGAGATTTATTATTTTCTTTACTTTTCTTAGGCGCCAGCAGTTTCTAAAGTGCCGTAAGTCACTGGCGACTCCAGCAATTTGTATTTACCCTCATTTCTGGACATCGCTAGTTTATCAGACATACGGCACTTTATGAACTGCCGGCGGGGTTTATGTAATAGCTCGATGTGTGAGGTGAAATTACGGGTGGCGCAGGTTCCCACGCTTGCACCGAAACCTGCGCCATATATTTGATTGCGCCCATAGCTGAGAATAGCCAGAAAGAGTAAATAAACAGAGGAGAGTAAGTAGGCAAGATGAGAGGAAAAACAAAAAGGGAAAAAAAGCATGGCATACACGAATAGAGCTACGATGATGAATGAAAACAAATGGATATAATAAGGTAAAAAAGAGAATGTAGAGAAAAAGAAACCAATATAAGACAATAAGATGAGAGATTATAGAAAGTTTTGGTAGTGTGTGAGAAAGCCAGAGTCTACATTAAGTCCTTCATTTCTGGTGTTGAAATGTGTGATCATTTTCATCTCAAACGCCTTTCGTTCATGAGAGTCTTTGAAATTCCCTTTAAGAACTTTAATCCTGAGGTTTAGGATGGAGTGACCAGTCTGGGTGAAGTGATGACCAACAGGGGTACAATATTTATTTTCCTTGTGGTTTTTGATCGAGTATCTGTGTAGATAGAAGGGCCTATCTATCAAGCTCCGAATGGAGCTTGACGACCCGTGTTTCTGGCGAGCCTGCAGACTCGCCAGAAACAGCAGTTATGTAGCAGCATAACCCTGTCCGCCAGCTCTGATAAGGTGGACAGGAATCGCCTGAATTCAACTCGATCGAGTACGATCGGGTTGATTGACACCTCCCTGCTGGCGGCTGATTGGCCGCGAGTCTGCAGGAGCGGCGTTGCACCAGCAGCTCTTGTGAGCTGATGGTGCAATGCTGAATATGGAGAGCGCATTGCTCTCCGCATTCAGCGAGGTCTTGCAGACCTGATCCGCACTGTCAGATCAGGTCCGCAAGACCTATGATAAATAGGCCTCTCATTCTGAGATGCATCTTTAGGCCAGTTTCTCCAATTTAGCAACCTCTGTCACATGCTGTACACTGTATCATGTACACCACATTAGCAGATGGGCACATATAGGATCCTTTAATATTGTATGATGTGTTATTGTGTCTGGCTGTGTTGTTGTCACATATATGTTGACACAGTTTGCAGAGTGATTTGTTGCATTGTGCAGTGCCATTCTGTGTAAGATTCTGTTCTGTGGTTAATTTGCTGCGGTACTAATAATGGTGTAGTCCAGCACCAGCTGCAACCCAAAACAGAGGGTAATCCTTGGAGTGACTGCCACACTCAGCAATAATGTTCCATGGAAAAATAAGGATGACTCCTCTTTGATAAAAATCCAAGTTTATTTAATTAAGCAGGATCAGACCAAAAACCACAAAGTTTCGGGGTCAACGCCCCTTAGTCATGTTAATTTGCTGCGGACCAATCTCTGTCTCAGGTTAGGCGGTTGTTTGAATGCTAGTATGGGGGTTCAGGAAATATTTTAAATACACTAACCTTACCAATCAGAGATGTGGAAAAATACATACACCTGGGGACCGCACCCTCAGGGGTAGGTTCCCAACAGCTTAACCCTTCGTTTAAAGTGTATATTTCATTACCCTAATAATTAAAATTCTAAACCTTATATATAACTATATGATCTATAATTTGGTTTAAAACTCTGTGTGTAATAAATTAAAATTAAATTAATTGATGATTTATGTGTTGTATCTTTAATAAACATATACATTTTAATTTATTACACACAGAGTTTTAAACCAAATTATAGATCAGATAGTTATATATAAGGTTTAGAATTTTAATTGTTAGGGTAATGAAAACAAACTTTAAACAAAGGGTTAAGCTGTTGGGAACCTACCCCTGAGGGGGAGGTCCCCAGGTGTATGTATTTTTCCACATGACTGATTGGTAAGGTTGGTGTATTTAAAGGCTATGAATTGTTTGTACTTTATGCCTGATGAAACAGCGTTGTGAAGCGCTGAGAAAGACGTTGCATATATAAGGATGGCTATCCACATACCCTACCTTATGGTTCCTGTTTTTATTTGTGTATGATTTTAAATAAATCTTTTTCTATATACTGAAACCTTTTGCTGTTTATGGCACTGTTGGCTTACGCGTTACGGCTTAGGAAGCCGTAATCATAGCCTAGAGAGGCTATGATTACGGCTTCCTAAGCCGAAATGCATAAGGAAATAGTAACACACCACTTTCTTGTTTAATTGTTGCCATATCCTCCTGGATGTTTTTATGGTTTACCTGCCTTGGGTACTAATACATTTTGAATTTTTAAATATATGGTGGATCTCTTTGTTAGTTTTTCTACTGATTTACTGCCAGCTGATCCGCCATACACCAAGCTGACTTAGGTGGGTGTGGAGCAGGTGTCTGGCTGCTATTGGAGGAACGGTAATAAACGTCATTCTCATAGATTGGGAGGAGCTGAGTGATGTGAACATACCCACGATGATGCCAGCCGCACCGGTGAAGTTCCCTGAGCACTTTGAGAGGCAGCATGAATGTGTCCGTGTTCGTAAGGAGAGATCGCAGAATCCAGTTAGACAGGCAATAGGGCCAGTGGATCGAGTGTACACTCCTGGGAAGGAGACACATACTCTTGCACTCAAGCACTTCATATATATATATATATATATATATATATATATATATATATATATATAAATTAGTTTCAATAACTGTATTTTCATAACATGAAGGTCTATAGAAGTCTTTAGTTTGCTTTTTGGGACTTATGTGGTAAAGTAGATGAAAACATGAAAAAATAATATTTATGCAATATTCATATTTCATAAAAAGTTTTATTATGTATTTACTGTAACTATTTCACATTCCAATGTTCTGCACATAGCAGAATATGTTCGAAGTATTTATAAATAGATATTTCTATAGATATATATATATTCATTACTGTGAGTGCACTTCTCTCTGTATGTTTCTAGTCTCCCGATGTAAAAAAGGGGCAACCAGACATGGACTCCTTGCTCAGTGTGCTCAGAGGAATATGGCTACACCTCACTGACGAGGCCCAATGAAGGCTGAAATGATCGTCTGGGGTTGCTGTGTTCCTTGTTCAGAGAGGAATTGCCTGGTATTTTGATGCTGGACTGTCCGTAATAGGCGGGATCGGACTGATATACTACAGGAAAGTTCTACTCTGGAGTCGGTCCCCACACAACCCTTACTAGTACAGTACCAAAATCCCCAAAAGGGAGAGGACAAGGGTAGGTCAAAGGGATACCCAAAAAGTACAGCAAAATCCATAAAGAAAAAAACCCCTTCAAAGGAAGGCCAAGTCCAGAGAGACCTGAATGGATCCCAAGAACAAGGGGAGACGATGCCCAACCCACAAGGAGCAACAGGCATCATCAAGGAGAAGAAACAGCTCCTAAACATCATGCAACAGCCCCGAAAAAGACAGCTGAAGACAAAGTCCTCAAAACATCAGAAGTCAGAGACTGAGCAAACAGAAAAATTACAAGTAGCAAACTCAGCAAAATAAACATCTGAGTAACACGCTGCCATCTATTGGAAGACACGGAGAAAACACTATCCGTAAGGAAGAAGCGGCCGAACAAAATAGCAGATTGCCCAACCTCCAAGACAAAGGACACACTCCAGGCAATCCAGGCCGCCAAGCCTACTCACAGATCTCAAAGGGGGAGAGGCACAGAACCTCTAATAAAAAGGTCAACTGTCACCCCCAAGACCTGAGGATGAACAACAGATCTCAGATCCTACACCTAGCCAGACCGGCCCAAGCAATGCCAGATCTGAAAGCAAGGGAACCGAAAGGAACCCCAAGACCGGCCCCCAAAAGGGCGGAAGAATGGACACAGCCACTTCAACCTAGAGACAATCGAGCAGGCATTAGACCCAAGGAGATCTAGCAAAGCCATCCAACTAAAGTCTCAATGCGGATAAAGCAGCTCCCCAGATGGAAAGAAACAACTAAAAGAGCAGACCAATCCTCAAACCAGATAAAACATCTGTTCCAACCTCCCGAACACAGGAGAGGCCCATATAGCAAGGAACCACACCTCTGTAAGAAGGACAACGAGCCCCCTGAAGAAGAGAGCATCGATAAACACCTGCCTATAAGATAAGGAAGTCATATGAAGAACCAAGAGAACACAAGGCCACATTACTGATGAACACGGATAGAACCCCTTAAAACACCATTGTGCTAACACACATACCAGGCACACGAGTGACAGCTGAGCAACCGAAAACCTTCCGTTTGCTAGGCAGGAAAGTCTACCATCAGGTCACATTAGTTGACTATCCCAAGGGAACCGTATCATCTGGCACAATACAAGCCCCAAGGAGCCCTAGCTCCCAGTAAATCTGGCCAAGTTGTAAAACAGAACAGTCAGAACAAGGGCTAACCCCAAGTACCTCAGAAACTGGAACCCCCGGCCAGTCATAGGATCATAAGGTCTGGTAACATCCCACAGCGGGATCCAAAAAGAGAAAATGCAGAGAAAAACCCTTGACAACTAGGAGATCAGGACAGAAAGCCCGTGCCCCACAAATGTTTAGATTGAAGAATCTTCCAGGAACATAAATCCCTCATCTGATATAAAAAAAACAGACCTCCCAGAGAAAAATCCAGAATAACCCGGATAACAAGAGGAAGAAGCCCTTGCAAGTCCTGACCCAAAATGTAAGAGACCACCCCTTGCATGAGCCCAACACTCCAAAGAGCCAAGGCCTCCCAAGGCCATAAAAGGACACTAGAGCTAACGGGCGTCCAAGCAACATTAACATGATTGTGCTTGAAAAGCGTGGCTAATCCCCCTTAAGGGACACAAGGCACTGCTCCTTTTATCAACCTCGAAAAGGAGGAACGGCTGAGTAGACCTTGCCGGGGATTGAGCTAGCAACCCTCGGCTTGCCACCATACAGAGTCACCCCAGAGCCTTAGTATGCTGAGCTAGCTGTCCAGCTAGCCACAAGCTCCAGACACAAGGGGAACAGAGAGGACAAGTCACCTGAACAGAGCAACAGCAAGCCTCCACATCACCTCAGATACAAAGTCAGAGGACAGTAAAACATGGGTTTGGATGCAACCTGGATGGCAACACCTGAACTATATGAGTGGAAAACCACTAGAACCTATTCTATCCCAAGAAGGAGATGCAGAGCATTCCCAACACTGGCCTAATCGGAGTCCAAAAAGACCTCAGTCTAATGTCCCAAAAAGGAAAAACCAACTGCGGAAGGGAATCCAAGTCCCCCGAAGGAGAACCAATCCACAAGGAGAACAGAGAGAGTCCAAGAAGGTCTCAATGAAGAAGAGACCCACTAAAAGAACAAGTCCCAAAAGGACAATTCCCAGGGCCTCTTAAGGCAACACTGCCCCGACCGGCGGAATAGAGGAACTAAACCCTCTAACCTTCCCACCATGTGGGAAGGAATACTCTAGGTTCCGAGGGTATCGAAGCAACAGAGAGTGACACAGCAAAATTCACTGACCCAGTCACCAGAGAGATGGCTATTTAAGGACTGAAACAATCCCGAGAGCCGCAATGACCAGCAAGTCCTCTTGAGAATGCTTAGCTGAAACTTGTAAAACAAATAACAAGAAAGATAAATAATATAGAGCGCACTTGGCACCCCAACCTGACCAGCAAGGTATAATAGGCGCCGCGTGTCTGAATAATCTGCGAGACAGAAGATCTGAACCCAAGAAGGACCAGCCTGTAACCAGGATCATAACTGCCAAGCTGGCTAAATCCGCCAAACATGGGAGTAACGTGTCCCGAACAACTTCCGTAAAAGCAAACTGTGAGTATCTATCCCAGAGAAAGTTCCCACAGGAAACATACCATGAAAAATAAAAATAAAATTCATCCTAACCGAATAAAATAAAATAACAGGCAACCCAAAGGTTAATGCCCAAGAAGAACAGACATATCTGCAGGACCAGCCTAACGGAAACCCTGTTCCTCTCACAAAACTGGGAAATATCTCGATAAGAAGACTTAAAGGAGATTATGGCATCCCCCATGTCTAACGAGGTGAGCCATTCAAAGGAGGAGACTGATGAGTTCCAAAGCCGAGAAGGATAGGGTCCCCAAACAGCTCAAAAACGTGTAGAACATGAAGGGAAGCCAGCCTGTAATGAAAGGCACAACACTAAGGAACAGTTACACCCACAGGGATCTAAACATGCCCTCCTGTGCCTGAGAGACCTGGGGCAATCGGGCACAAGCACAATTGCAAATAAACATCTGGACTTTGTAGACGAGCAAGCACCAAAAGTATGTAAAAGGGAAAACGTGCCACAACCTTCGGGGGGAACAATCCACCCACCGAGGAGGAAAAAACATAGACAAATTAATTCCCAAGAAAGGTATTAAAGGGACGCGCTCAGATGATTTTAAAGGTGGTAACAAGTGTGTTGTGTGTTACTCCATAGTGTAAAAAGTACCTGGGTTTGATCCAACTGGATAATGCTTAAAATTTTAACCCCAGAAGAATGTTTAAACCGGAGTTATGATAACATGCAAATCCCAAAAAATTCTTCTTCAATAAAATGATGATAAAGAAAAGGGGGGGGGTGCTCCTCTGGTTACCGGTGTGTGGGACAATCTAAGTATTCAAAAAAGAGAGAAAAGAGGGCGCCTCATGGTGTGAGTGTGAGTAAGAGTAAGTATAAGAGGGATAAAGGGCTTACCAGAATATGTTGCACCATACTTTGACTGGTGCTTGTAAGCGGGCTAGCACTTAACAGTGGCTAGTACACTGAACGGACCCCTTGGTCGGCTGTGTTTCCAGACTCCTGGGTTCAATACCAGTTAAAATTTCTCTGGCTTAATTTCAGCTGTGTTCCAGGGATAGCCACACCTATGGCTGTAGATTTAATATATCAATGTTCTTTAGTGAACAGATGAGACAAAACTTCCGAAAAGTTCCAATTAAAAAGAAACTTTATTCCTTGTATTACTGCAACACGTTTCTCGACCAAATAAAACTGGTAGTTTCCTCAGGCAAAATGTAAACTGAATGATATACTTTAAAAATAACATGGTTGAATACAGGTGTGCAGGTAAAACGGAAGTTGTCATCATTACAAAGATCCAATAGTAACAGTAGGTGTTTGATACATAAAATCCCTTTAAAAACAACTCTGTTTGCAATATTAAAACCAATAAAATAACATTGTAAAATCCTCAAGCTTGTACATTTCAACGATATATATATATATATATATATATATATATATATATATATATATATATATATATATGTTTCATTGATAAACCATCTGTATAGTATCAACTTGGAAATTAGCGTAGAACATCTAACATATTTCTAAAAAAGATATTGCTAAAAATTAACATAAAACATCTGATATATTTTTAAAGGAATACTACAAGACATAATTGACACAAAAAATGTATATATATACTTTAGATGTTTGAATCTAATACATCCCAAAGGGACATTATAAGACATGATTGTTTCGATACTGCATTTCTCCAAATTTATTTGCCTTGTTATGTTTGACATTTGTGCACTAAAAATGGCATTTACTTTTTGCATTAGATTTTTCATTGTGTTCTTAGATTGTATACAATCCATACTAAATGAATAAGACTAACGATTTACCAATATCGATTTTCCTCAAAATAATTTGTCCAAGGATAACTAATATTAGACCTCATAAGAGGCCCGCATCATATCCCACTGTGTGTTGTTATACTATATTGCCGTATCCAGTGTCTTATCCTTAGAGAGAATACAATATATGTGTATGAATAATTGTAATTCCTATCTTTCAAATCAAACCAATAAATGGGTATGCGTACCTCTGATCTTTAATTTTATTGTTTTGCCTAATTTTTTTTCATTGTATTCGTGACCAACATATGTAACTCTGTGGAATGTGTACGCATATTTGTAAAACTTCTGCGTGAAAGTATACCCACATGTGTAGTAGTAGTAGGGAGCAGTAGGGAACTTGCCTCCCAGAGAACAGGGTTCCACGAGCCCGAGGAACACTCAAGGGCACTCTAGGACGGCTTAAAGAACATAACTGACTGACCTGAGTCAATGGAGTCAATTTGCATTCGTCACAGGATGTAGAATCTAAGCCAGAAAGTTGAACAATCTCAACATCAGCATCCTCCATAACTGGATAAAGGATACCAAAAAATGGACTATATATAAACAATTTAAACGGCAGCTGACACCCACATTGGCTGGGGCACTCACCACCTCCTATGAGCCAGACACCAGCGGACTAGAATTCTCCGTCGCCACACAGTCAGGAATGAGTAAATGGGAGACCAGAACATAAACACACCGGTCACAAGGTGAACCGTACAGTCCACAAAAAGCGCGCCCAATCGTAAGGTCACGTCACTTCAAAAAGGCTGTTATGTTCCAAAAAGCCACAAGCCCAGTTAACACTACACATAAGCAGATTGAATCACATAACAAACATGATTAAAAGAAACCCTGTTCAATAATCCCCATCAGGAGATATTAACCCCTGATTCCAAGATACTAAAGGAGTCCGACTGAGACCCTGTATTTTTCATGTGAGTTCGTAGGAACAAATGAGTTACAGTACAATCATGAAGAAGTAAAATGAAATGATCTTACTGGAATCTAAGCCGTGGAACAGGAACACGGCCCTTTAAGTGTGATGGATAGTAGCCTCGCCTCCGCCATGGACTTGAGAGAAGAAAGCAGGCAGCGAAGCAAAGTGCGACAATGCCGATTGCTTGTGAAGTTGTTAAAATGAGTTGGGATGGTTTCGCAGAAAGACTCTTCCTGCATCTCTGGACTCTAACTTTCATCCAAGCCCTCACTGAGAGACTGACAGGATTACTTAAAACTCCCGTCCCATGTTGAAGAGTACTACCCTCCATAAGATACGAAAATAAACTTCTGACACTTCTCTGCCAACCTCCTGGGATGAAAGGCAAAGAATGACTGGGGATGAGGGAAGTGGGAGGAGTATTTAAGCCTTTGGCTGGGGTGTCTTTGCCTCCTCCTGGTGGCCAGGTTCTTATTTCCCAAAAGGAATGAATACAGCTGTGGACTCTTTCCATTTATGAAGAAAATATACATATATATTTTAAGTATGAACACGGTCCCTATAGAACACAATGTAAAGGCACTTTTCAGGTTTTTGCCAAACTCCCCACATCCCCTCCCTTTAACCCTGTATAACTGCTCCGTGCAGTTTTCTATTACAAAATAAGATGCTACTATTTTTTATTTTATGAAGGGAACTGTACACTTTTTTGGAGGGACAATTGGGGGACATTTTTTAAATTAACCAGAGGTCTGACCCCTTGTTAATTTCGCTTAGTGCAAAGTGCTACCACGAGCATTAACCAGTCACTTGTAATGGGCGGTTATTTAACTTGTGCCCCCTTACTGGTGCATGTTATATTAGCGCTTCATTTTAGCCATTTATATGAACACATATCCTAGGTGGGTTGAGCTACTAACTCGAGTGAGGTGCAATCATAGCGTTTACAGAGAATGGTCCGAAAATAGAACATATCCAGTGAGCTTCAGCTGTGTGGACAACAATGCTTTGTTGATGTCAGAGGGCAGAGGAGAATGGGCAGATTGGTTCGAGATGATAGAAAGGCAACAGTAACTAAAATAACCACTCGTTACAACCAAGGTATGCAGAATACCATCTCTCAATGCACAACACGTCAAACCTTGAAGCAGATGGGCTACAGCAGAAGAAGACCACACCGGGTGCCACTTCTGTCAACTAAGAACAGGAAACTGAGGCTACAATTCACACAGGCTCACCAAAATTGGACAATAGAAGATTGGAAAGTGTTGTCTGGTCTCGATTTCTGCTATGAAATTAAAATGGTAGGATCAGAATTGGGCGGTAAACAATAAGAAACGATCGTCTGGGGTTGTCATGTTCCTTGTTCAGAGGAGAATTGCCTGGTATTTCGGGGCTGGACTGACCTTACTTGGCGGGATCAGACTGATATACTTCAGGAAAGTTTTCTTCTGTGAAAAGCACACTGGTCTAAAAGAGGCTGCTTCCGGGTGGTAAATTGCCATAGAACAAGCCACTGAGCTGTTGTTCGTTCCTGGTAGAGCGCTTCTCTCTTTGTATGCAAATTATTATGACCCTGGGGAAGTCTCCCTATGGGTGATGGGGGAAACCAGACGTGGACTCCTTGCCCAGTGTGCTTAGAGGAATGTGGCTGCACCTCACTGACGAGGCCCATAGGAGGCCGAAACGATCGTCTGGGGTTGTCATGTTCCTTGTTCAGAGGAGAATTGCCTGGTATTTCGGGGCTGGACTGACCTTACTTGGCGGGATCAGACTGATATACTTCAGGAAAGTTTTCTTCTGTGAAAAGCACACTGGTCTAAAAGAGGCTGCTTCCGGGTGGTAAATTGCCATAGAACAAGCCACTGAGCTGTTGTTCGTTCCTGGTAGAGCGCTTCTCTCTTTGTATGCAAATTATTATGACCCTGGGGAAGTCTCCCTATGGGTGATGGGGGAAACCAGACGTGGACTCCTTGCCCAGTGTGCTTAGAGGAATGTGGCTGCACCTCACTGACGAGGCCCATAGGAGGCCGAAACGATCGTCTGGGGTTGTCATGTTCCTTGTTCAGAGGAGAATTGCCTGGTATTTCGGGGCTGGACTGACCTTACTTGGCGGGATCAGACTGATATACTTCAGGAAAGTTTTCTTCTGTGAAAAGCACACTGGTCTAAAAGAGGCTGCTTCCGGGTGGTAAATTGCCATAGAACAAGCCACTGAGCTGTTGTTCGTTCCTGGTAGAGCGCTTCTCTCTTTGTATGCAAATTATTATGACCCTGGGGAAGTCTCCCTATGGGTGATGGGGGAAACCAGACGTGGACTCCTTGCCCAGTGTGCTTAGAGGAATGTGGCTGCACCTCACTGACGAGGCCCATAGGAGGCCGAAACGATCGTCTGGGGTTGTCATGTTCCTTGTTCAGAGGAGAATTGCCTGGTATTTCGGGGCTGGACTGACCTTACTTGGCGGGATCAGACTGATATACTTCAGGAAAGTTTTCTTCTGTGAAAAGCACACTGGTCTAAAAGAGGCTGCTTCCGGGTAGTAAATTGCCATAGAACAAGCCACTGAGCTGTTGTTCGTTCCTGGTAGAGCGCTTCTCTCTTTGTATGCAAATAAGAAAACATGGATACATTCTGTCTTGTATCAAATGTTCAGGCTGGTGGTGTAATGGTGTGAGGGATATTTTTTGCACACTTTTGGCCCCTTAGTACCAATTGAGCATTGTTTAAATACCACAGCCTTCCTGAGTATTCTTGCTGACCATGTCCATCCATTTATGACTACAGTGTACCCATCTCAGTGTACCCATCTTCTGATGGCTACTTTCAGCAGAATAATGCACCATGTCATAAAGCTCAAATAATCTCAAACTGGTTTCTTGAACATGATAATGAGTTCACTGTACTCCAATGGCCTCCACAGTCACCAGATTTCAATCCTATAGAACACCTTTGGGATGTTGTGGAATTGGCGATTTGTATCATGGTTGTGCAGCCATATAATATGGACCAAAATGTCTGAGGAATGTTTCCAACACCTTGTTGAATCTATGCCACAAAGAATTAAGGCAATTTTGGAAGCAAAAGGTGGTCCTACCCAGTACATATATATTAATGTATTTATTTGTGTATATGTATTTACAGTCAAATATACACATATAAAAACATTAATATATACTTTATGTACACATATATAGACATACTGTATATACAGTATATATATAAGTGCTTAATATCCCTTTACCTTTAGCAAAAGAGCCGAATGGCCTTTTAAGGGCAATGCCCACCCAAATGCCATTTTTTGGGAGAAAGGGGTAATTTAGGTTTTTCTTTAGTTAGGTTTTTATTATTTTGGGGGGTGGGGGGGTTGTAAATGTTAGGAGGTTAGTGTTTTTTAAAGCAAAACAGCTGATCGCTTTAGGGCAATGCCCTACATAAGACCCTTTCAAAGGGACATAAAACAAGTTGGGATAGAGAAAAATTATAATAATATGTACTTTAATTACTTTACCTGCAAATTTATACTGCAGTGCCTATCCATTAACGCTTCCTTTTTAGTTTCTGAATTGTAAAACTCTAACTCCCCCCACACATTTCCTTCTATGGCTGTATCTAAATCTATTGTTGTTTTGGTAGAATGTAAAAGTGAACAAGGATTATCTGCTGGAGCATACCTAGAAGCTGTGAACTCAGTTGAAATACAACGCCTGTGACTGATAAGAGGGGGTGGAGTTGGCTGCTCCAGACAGCTTAGCTATGTAATTCATTTTGCTTATTTTTGAAAATTATTTTAAAATACTTGCCAGAAATTTGTTAATAATGCAGAGAACTGATTGCAGAAAAATGCAAGTAAAAAACGTTTTTGTTCATTAAACTTAGTTTGATGATGATGCAGTCTGTTGTGTGATTATTTTATTAGGTGATGTTTAGCAAACGTTTTTGTTCATTAAACTTAGTTTGATTATATTTTCTGTGTTGTGTGATTATTGTATTAGGTTTTAATACTGTTTTAGCAAATGTTTTTGTTCATTTAACTTAGTTTAATTATATATTCTGTGTTGTGTGATTATTTGATACTGTTTATAATGCTGTTTAGCATTTAAAGTCTTCATTTCAAAGCTTTAAAAATAATGTATTAGGTGTTACTTATGTCAATTTTGAGAGGGGCCTGGAACCTAACTCCATCACTTCACATTGACTTACATTATAAACTGGATTTCAATATACAATGGTTTCGATTTACAACCATTCCTTCTGGAACCTAACCCCGGTGTAAACTGAGGGCTACATACACACACTGTATATATACATATACATATTTCAACCTTTGAACCTTTGTTTATTCTGAGATTACATTTTGTTAAGAACAGTATATATATGTGTATATACACAAATAAACACATAAATATATATATGTATATATTCATTTACATTTATATTTAAATCTGCTGCCCATCTCTGAGTGACTTAACAAGGCTCCCATTGGAGCCTACGGGAGAGCACTCTATTGAGCGCAAAGCTTCCATACAAGTGCATGTGCTGATATTACGAATGGAGTGCAAATATCGTACTTGGGAAAGTGCAATTTTGTGCTCCACTCATAATCTGGCCCTCTATTCCTTCTTAACCAACAAATGTGGCTTGCTTTAATCCTATTAATCCTCTTGACTAGGAGTGCGGATAGCAACATGTTGATATACAGCACATTGCAACAAAATTAAACTGTGAAGAGATTTAATCAATAGTTGGATTACTAATCTCTCATAGTGTCTAGACCAAGTATTTATTTAATTCTTTAAATGTCAAAAAAAATATTTGATTGTATAGACAGTAAGTGTATTGTCATGTATGAAGCACTGTGTAGTTCACATTATTCTTCAGATATAAGGTATAACTATTTTCTGTCAGCATTTACTAAATAGGACCTTGTTTTTTACAGGGCTTCTGTATATTCTTCTGCATATAAGCAATAACACTCAAGACTCAAAGAACAGTTTACTGCAAAACAGTAGTTTCTTTAGCAAATGTATTTGCATTATTAAAGCCCATTCTCACTTCAAAAGAGAACATTCACTTTTTTTCTGTTTATATACAGTATAAATATAGATAGATAGATAGATATGTGCAATATAATTCCTATCATTTATTTGTAACAATAATGGTTTTATGATTGCTGCTGATCAGTTTTAAGTAATTTAACCTTGGAATAACTGAAATGTTATAATGAAAATATTAATACTTATGTGGGTGCAAGAACAGGAAAACCGATACAGAGGCACTTAGAGTGCTTACTGTGCTTGGCTCTTTACGATTGGATTAGCACACTGCTGAGCTACGCACGGTAATCTCGGCAGGGCCAAGCTATGGACTGTGTTGTTCTTGCAAGCTCTAATAGTCTTGGGTATGCATCTGCTTCTACTGCGCTAACCCAGCATGCTAATTCTCCATCACGCTGTGGCCCACTAATTCCCCATTGGCTGGTGTGCTATTTAAGGCTGATTACGTTTTTCTTCAGCGCTCATGTATTGAAGTCTATTCTTCTTTTGGATTGTATTAGTTGCTTACTTTTTTGTTTGTTCCTCAACTACTCTTCTGGATTCTCCTAGGTACGTTACTTGTCTGCAATCTATTATTCTGGACCTTTTTTTTGTATTTGTTATTTCCCTATCTGGTTCTGACTATTCGCTTGAACTGTACTACTTTTTAGCATTGAGATTTGGGGGCATATTTATCAAGCTCCGTATGGAGCTTGATGCCCCGTGTTTCTGGCGAGCCTTCAGGCTCGCTAGAAACACAAGTTATGAAGCAGCTCCATAGCCTGTCCGCCTGCTCTGAGGCAGCGGACAGACATCGCCAGAAAATCAACCCGATCGAATCTGCAGGGGGCGGCATTGCACTAGCAGTTCACAAGAACTGCTGGTGCAATGCTAAATGCCGACAGCATATGTTATCTGCATTTTTCGATTTGCAGCGGACATGATCTGCAATATTGGATCATGTCTGCTCGCACAATGATAATTCGGCCCCTTGGTCTTTTACTCTGTCAGAAAGTTGCCAAATCTGTTTGCATGACACTTTGGCCGTTAGATTGGTCACGCCATGGCTTTCATTCTTTGTGCTGGGTTTCTGTGTTACTCTAAGTCAATTCCCAACCTAACAGTTTCTTCCTGGGTGGACATTATCCTAATAGGCCATGATAAAAATGCACTTTCGCAAACATTCAATCTCATTTGAAAGCCATTCTCCAAGGCGCATTTGCTTTTAAAACTTTTTCATGAAGGCATGATCTGATTTAAACATCTTCTTTTCCGATAGGATATTACAAAGGTATGGTTTCATATTTTACAGTTTCAGTACTGTTAAAGTCCAGTTTAAGAAGATGTCGTAGGTCATAATTCTTCTAATAGAAACCTGTAGTATTTTTTTTGGTTGAAGATGTAGATCATGCAAAATCGGAAACAATGCCTTCAAATCAATAAGTGTTTTTTTAAAAACAAAAAAACAATACTTTTAAATTATTACAAGTGACAATATACAGTAGTGATTGAGCAAGCATGTCCAGTATGCCAATCATTATTATATACAAATAGAATTCAGATTGTTTAGCAGTAATCAGGATGGATTAAGAATTTATGAAATAGGTCTTTTTTGAACTCATGATTGAGCAATCACATTTTAAAGGCCAGTTATGAAGACAACTGTACTTATAGTGACAATAATGACAGTGGGAGTGTGACTTAGAAAACAAACATTAACAGAAAGTTATTGCTACATGCCATTTCTAGATGTTGGCCTCCTGATCTATCTTTTCCTGCAGATCCCCTTAGCTGTATCAATGCAAATACATATGTAAATATGTTCTCTAAAATAGGGATGGATAGAGCTGTAATAAACCAATGCCATGAATGCTAATACACCTCTAAAATGTCTCTTGTGGCCATTTCAGAGTGTCTTGCACATTAGCAACTTAATAAAATGATTACAAATGGTAATACTTGCAAAGATGCCCAAAAGGCCATTTCTGGGCTTTATTAAGTGCTTTGAGGTGTTGAATTAGAAAAGCTGTTGAAAAGACTCTTAAAAATGGATTGCGATCACTGAGTATAAAATATAAAAATGATGGGTCAAACAACCAGGTGGCTATGAAGTTATCATCATGACAACAGAAAACCATATGATAGATTCTAAATAGACTCATAACCACTATAATATATCATGAGAGGATTGTGCCACCATTCAGTTAAGAATTGTCATGTCCTTAAAGCTTTCCACTAATCGTCATAAAAATACAAATTGAGTTTGGACAAAGGTTGCAACATTCATACACTGCAAATTGAGGAATGTCAATCCTTTTTAAAATCCGAATTACTGTGTTGTTTATATTTTTTATATCTACTCATCTTCTCAATAAATTGCAAGATGATGAAAAGTGGCACTAAAATTACATTTTAATTGAACAACATAGGTATGTATTTAATGTTTTGACTTATTTAAATATTTGTTCTAAAAAATATAAGGTATAATATTTATGGGTAACTCATAAAAAAGCGAATGAAAGGATGTTTAAATGCAATAAGCACAAAAGACAGGAAACAGCTTCATTACATGGTTGTGAAATGGCACAGCAGTAGACATGAGCATTTGTCTTCAGACAAATTCATGTTCATCCGAATTTTGGCCCATTTGTCCATTCATCCTCAAAGCAACAAGACAAATGGACTGGGGAAACTGAAATGGGAAACTAACAAAATCTTTCTTGCTTTTTCAGTGCTTTCCACACCCAAAAAAAGGGCCAAAGGGAAAGGAGCTGAGATCTTTTCACAAAGCAGCTCATCATTTGGGGTGCAGTACAGGGGGTCTGACTATTCATGTATACAACGTCCCCCATCTAATTCTGACAAAGCATTACAAAATGATTGATGTGAGGGACAGCAAGTCAGGCATTAAATGCCAAACAGGCTGTTCAATTCACTTTTAACCAAGCAAAGGGATGTGGGAGCATCAGCCATCCTTAATTACTTTCACTTTAGATTTTGGACAGTGCAGTTGTGTGTGCTTCTGACAGCTATTACTCATTGCATGCACTTTTTGTTTGGAAAAAAAAACATTGACCTAGATTTGGAGTTTGGCGGTAGCCGTGAAAACCAGCGTTAGAGGCTCCTAACGCTGGTTTTAGGCTACCGCCGGTATTTAGAGTCACTCAAAATAGGGTCTAACGCTCACTTTTCAGCCGCGACTTTTCCATACCGCAGATCCCCTTACGTCAATTGCGTATCCTATCTTTTCAATGGGATCTTCCTAACTCCGGTATTTAGAGTCGTTTCTGAAGTGAGCGTTAGACATCTAACGACAAAACTCCAGCCGCAGGAAAAAAGTCAGTAGTTAAGAGCTTTCTGGGCTAACGCCGGTTCATAAAGCTCTTAACTACTGTACTCTAAAGTACACTAACACCCATAAACTACCTATGTACCCCTAAACCGAGGTCCCCCCACATCGCCGCCACTCGATTAATTTTTTTTAACCCCTAATCTGCCGACCGCCACCTACGTTATCCTTATGTACCCCTAATCTGCTGCCCCTAACACCGCCGACCCCTGTATTATATTTATTAACCCCTAATCTGCCCCCCACAACGTCCCCGCCAGCTACCTACACTTATTAACCCCTAATCTGCCGTCCGCACGCCGCCGCCAGCTACATTATCCCTATGTACCCCTAATCTGCTGCCCCTAACACCGCCGACCCCTATATTATATTTATTAACCCCTAATCTGCCCCCCACAACGTCGCCTCCACCTGCCTACACTTATTAACCCCTAATCTGCCGAGCGGACCTGAGCGCTACTATAATAAAGTTATTAACCCCTAATCCGCCTCACTAACCCTATAATAAATAGTATTAACCCCTAATCTGCCCTCCCTAACATCGCCGACACCTAACTTCAATTATTAACCCCTAATCTGCCGACCGGAGCTCACCGCTATTCTAATAAATGTATTAACCCCTAAAGCTAAGTCTAACCCTAACACTAACACCCCCCTAAGTTAAATATAATTTAAATCTAACGAAATAAATTAACTCTTATTAAATAAATTATTCCTATTTAAAGCTAAATACTTACCTGTAAAATAAATCCTAATATAGCTACAATATAAATTATAATTATATTATAGCTATTTTAGGATTTATATTTATTTTACAGGTAACTTTGTATTTATTTTAACCAGGTACAATAGCTATTAAATAGTTAAGAACTATTTAATAGCTAAACTAGTTAAAATAATTACAAATTTACCTGTAAAAGAAATCCTAACCTAAGTTACAAATAAACCTAACACTAGACTATCAATAAATTAATTAAATAAACTACCTACAATTACCTACAATTAACCTAACACTACACTATCAATAAATTAATTAAATACAATTCCTACAAATAAATACAATTAAATAAACTTGCTAAAGTACAAAAAATAAAAAAGAACTAAGTTACAAAAAATAATAAAATATCTACAAACATAAGAAAAATATTACAACAATTTTAAACTAATTACACCTACTCTAAGCCCCCTAATAAAACAACAAAGCCCCCCAAAATAAAAAATGCCCTACCCTATTCTAAATTACTAAAGTTAAAAGCTCTTTTACCTTACCAGCCCTGAACAGGGCCCTTTGCGGGGCATGCCCCAAGAAGTTCAGCTCTTTTGCCTGTAAAAAAAAAACATACAATACCCCCCCAACATTACAACCCACCACCCACATACCCCTAATCTAACCCAAACCCCCCTTAAATAAACCTAACACTAAGCCCCTGAAGATCATCCTACCTTGTCTTCACCTCACCAGGTATCACCGATCCGTCCTGGCTCCAAAATCTTCATCCAACCCAAGCGGGGGTTGGCGATCCATCATCCGGTGCCTGAAGAGGTCCAGAAGAGGCTCCAAAGTCTTCATCCTATCCGGGAAGAAGAGGCGATCCGGACCGGCAACCATCTTGATCCAAGCGGCATCTTCTATCTTCATCCGATGACGACCGGCTCCATCCTGAAGACCTCCACCGCGGACCCATCTTCTTCCGGCGACGTCCAACTGCAGAATGACGGTTCCTTTAAGGTTCCTTTAAAGGATTCTATCAGCCAATCGGAATTAAGGTAGGAATATTCTGATTGGCTGATGGAATCAGCCAATCAGAATCAAGTTCAATCCGATTGGCTGATCCAATCAGCCAATCAGATTGAGCTCGCATTCTATTGGCTGATCGGAACAGCCAATAGAATGCAAGCTCAATCTGATTGGCTGATTGGATCAGCCAATCGGATTGAACTTGATTCTGATTGGCTGATTCCATCAGCCAATCAGAATATTCCTACCTTAATTCCGATTGGCTGATAGAATCCTATCAGCCAATCGGAATTCGAGGGACGCCATCTTGGATGACGTCATTTAAAGGAACCGTCATTCGTCGTTCAGTCGTCGGCCAGGATGGATGTTCCGCGGTGGAGGTCTTCAGGATGCTGCCGCTTCGCTCCGGATGGATGCCGCTTGGATGAAGACTTCAATCGGATGGAAGAACTCTTCTGCCCCGCTTGGATGAAGACTTCAGTCGGATCATGGACCTCTTCAGCCCCCCGCTTGGGCTTGGATCAGGACATCGGAGGAGCTCTTCTGGACCGATCGGTGAACCTGGTATGGTGAAGACAAGGTAGGATGATCTTCAGGGGCTTAGTGTTAGGTTTATTTAAGGGGGGTTTGGGTTAGATTAGGGGTATGTGGGTGGTGGGTTGTAATGTTGGGGGGCTTGGGTATTGTATGGGTTTTTTTTACAGGCAAAAGAGCTGTATTTCTTGGGGCATGCCCCGCAAAGGGCCCTGTTCAGGGCTGGTAAGGTAAAAGAGCTTTCAACTGTAGTCATTTAGAATAGGGTAGGGCATTTTTTTATTTTGGGGGGCTTTGTTATTTTATTAGGGGGCTTAGAGTAGGTGTAATTAGTTTAAAATTGTTGTAATATTTGTCTTATGTTTGTAAATATTTTTTTATTTTTTGTAACTTAGTTCTTTTTTATTTTTTGTACTTTAGCTAGTTTATTTAATTGTATTTATTTGTAGCAATTGTATTTAATTAATTTATTGATAGTGTAGTGTTAGGTTAATTGTAGGTAATTGTAGGTAGTTTATTTAATTAATTTATTGATAGTCTAGTGTTAGGTTTATTTGCAACTTAGGTTAGGATTTCTTTTACAGGTAAATTTGTAATTATTTTAACTATTTTAGCTATTAAATAGTTCTTAACTATTTAATAGCTATTGTACCTGGTTAAAATAAATACAAAGTTACCTGTAAAATAAATATAAATCCTAAAATAGCTATAATATAATTATAATTTATATTGTAGCTATATTAGGATTTATTTTACAGGTAAGTATTTAGCTTTAAATAGGAATAATTTATTTAATAAGAGTTAATTAATTTCGTTAGATTTAAATTATATTTAATTTAGGGGGGGGGGGTGTTAGTATTAGGGTTAGACTTAGCTTTAGGGGTTAATACATTTATTAGAATAGCGGCGAGATTCGGTCGTCAGATTAGGGGTTAATAATTGAAGTTAGGTGTCGGCGATGTTAGGGAGGGCAGATTAGGGGTTAATACTATTTATGATAGGGTTAGTGAGGCGGATTAGGGGTTAATAACTTTATTGTAATAGCGGTGCGGTCCGGTCGGCAGATTAGGGGTTAATAAGTGCAGGCAGGTGGAGGCGACGTTGTGGGGGGCAGATTAGGGGTTAATAAATATAATATAGGGGTCGGCGATGTTAGGGCAGCAGATTAGGGGTACATAGGGATAATGTAAGTAGCGGCGGTTTACGGAGCGGCAGATTAGGGGTTAATAATAATATGCAGGGGTCAGCGATAGCGGGGGCGGCAGAATAGGGGTTAATAAGTGTAAGGTTAGGGGTGTTTAGACTCGGGGTACATGTTAGAGTGTTAAGTGCAGACGTCGGAAGGGTTACCGCATAGCAAACAATGGGGCTGCGTTAGGAGCTGAACGCGGCTTTTTTGCAGGTGTTAGGTTTTTTTTCAGCTCAAACAGCCCCATTGTTTCCTATGGGAGAATCGTGCACGAGCACGTTTTTGAGGCTGGCCGCGTCCGTAAGCAACTCTGGTATCGAGAGTTGAAGCTGCGTTAAAAATGCTCTACGCTCCTTTTTTGGAGCCTAACGCAGCCTTTATGTGGACTCTCGATACCAGAGTTATTTTTATGGTGCGGCCAGTAAAACGCGGGCGTTAGTTTTTCGGGTCGTTACCGACAAAACTCCAAATCTAGCCGATTGTGTCCAGAATCAACTTCATATAATGCATTGGGTTTTTTTTTTCTTCTGGGGACCAGGGATTTATATTTTTTCTTTACTAGTTCAGCAGTAAAGAGTTGTAGCTTTATATATTGCAGTGGAAGCATGGTTGGGACTAGTAAGGCTCCTGATGGGCATTTTCTTTTTAAACCCATTTTTGTGCAGAATGAGTATTTTTCTTGCAGTGAGTGCATCACAGTTTTAATCCACATTACTGCATTATTATTTTTTTTTCTGTGGAGCAGGGATTTATAACTTGTCTATAATTGTTTAGTTTTTGCTGAGATATGTAGGGCTCCAGCATTTAGGCCAGATGACAAGCTGTATGTTATTGCTAATGCAAGACACAATAAGCAATATCACTGGACCACGCTTATATTAGCGCACAACTTGATATTATAAGTCAATGGTAAATCAAATTTATAAGAGAAGGTTTAGCACAGCCAACCTTGCTTTAGCATACTTGTTACTTTGAATGGATATCACAACCTTACTAAATAGCTCTGATATAACAATTTTAAAATTCTGTTCAATTTGTCAGCCTCACAGTCCGTCGGTCTGTTGATATTTTCAAAGAAAAAGTGCATGCCCGAGTAGTGCCGGCGAACAACAATGTCTCTCCCATAGAAGTCAATGGGAGTGTGATATCACCGACATCGTTGCTCGTCTGCATTTTGCTGCGGCTGGGGGACCCTATTTAAAGTGTGCCTATACAGTGCAGCCACTAAAACTAAAAATAGTTTCAGTTAGACACACTCCAAATATTGCCTGCGGGACTTAAGTTTTAATACACTTACTCTAACTATCTCAGGTGGTGTAGTCTCACCAGCTGATAGCTGGTAAGGCAAACATGGCCTCTACCCTCCTCGCAACCTGCACTTTGCTGATACGGAGATATTGAACTGATGTTAATGTGTCCAAATCAAAGTGCAACCTACTCCCCCTAGCATGCCCCACTAACTCTCCCTGAAAGCTTATAACTATGTCACATCTAAAATACACTCCCCCTGCTCCGCCTCTCTGCCGCCTACCAAACGCCTACACCTACGTCAGAGTTAACCTACACTCCCCCCTGCATTGCCAAGCTAAATCCCCTAGACTGCCTACATCTAAGTCATGCTTAACCTAAACACCCCTGGAACACCCAGCTAAGTCCCTAATAACGCCTTCACTTACGTAATGTCTAAGCTACACTCCCCTGAAATGCCCCAGATAACTTCCACATATTGTCTACTGTCAGAAAATATTACATCACTATAATAAACTATACTAGATTGTAAACCTCCTCATTATAACTTTAGGAGCTATGTTGCTAAAATTATAATAAATGTTTAAATGAAATGTCACAGAGATGCACTAAAACGCCAGCGACTGATCACCAGAGGTCCAGCAAAACCTCACTGGCCTAGCCAGTCTCCTGGAACTCAGCGCCGGACTGGAATTGAGCCCCAGTCTGGTGCATCTTAAAACAGTTGCCAATTGAGGAGGGTGCAGGGGATCAAGTCGCCCTTTTAGCATGTTGTCAGCAATTTGATGACACATAGGGATACCACTTGTTTGGGGGTGCAACCTGGGAGGAATGGGGGACCAGAATTTATGTGTCCCCCATTCTGCCCAGAAGGTAGCACCCACAGGAGCTGAGATGAAGAGGGCCCAATGTCGAATCAAAAGGAGCCAGATTTTCGATCGGTGAGTACAACCTTAGTTAGAGTTAGTTAGGGCTTTATAGGGGTGTTTTTTATTTTTATTTTTAAGCATTGGCTTTTTTATTTTAGGATAGTTTTTTTAGGTTGATTTTATCAATTTAGGGGGTAGGGGGTTACTTGTATTGTAAAGTTTTTTTTGTAATTTTGTTTATTGTAAAATAGCTGAATTATCTTTAGGGTAATGCCCTTCAAAAGGTCTTTTTTAAGGACTATTGTAATATTTTTAATGTTAGGGCTTTGTTTTTTTTGTTTTGTGTGGGTTTTTATTTAATAAGGCATGCAGATTAATAATGGGTATAATGCTGGGTGTTTAATTTTGGATTCTGAATTACATACTGTTTTGTAACTTAGATTTTTTTTATTTTATTGTAACTTTTGTTTTCATGTAACTTATGGGCTTTAGTTTAGAGGAGGTTTAGGTGTTAAAAATAATTACACAAATCAAAATAAATGGGAGACCTAGGTGAGTGTAAAAATAGATGATATGTTGCTTTATTCTGGATAGGATGATTGTTAGATATGTTAGATGTTTGCGTTGCTCTAGTTGTAAGAGCTTGCATACATTGTCACAATAAGTTAAGCCATGCCTCTGGGAAATCAGAACGGTAATTTTAAAATGTATCTAATTTCTCTTGTAAGGTGTATCCAGTCCATGGGTTCATCCATTACTTGTGGGCTATTCTCCTTCCCAACAGGAAGTTGCAAGAGGACAACCACAGCAGAGCTGTCTATATAGCTCCTCCCCTAACTGCCACCCCCAGTCATTCTCTTGCAACTCTCGACAAGAAAGGAAGTATCAAGAGATATGTGGTGACTTAGTGTAGTTTTACCTTCAATCAAAAGTTTGTTATTTTTAAATGGTACCGGCGTTGTACTGTTTTTCTCTCAGGCAGAAATTAGAAGAAGAATTCTGCCTGGAGATTTGATGATCTTAGCGGTTTGTAACTAAGGTCCATTGCTGTTCTCACACATAACTGATGAATATGGGAAAACTTCAGTTGGGGGAACGGCCTGCAGATTATCTGCTTTGAGGTATGTTCAGTATTTTTATTTCTAGAAAGAGGAATAAGTTCTAGAAAATGCTGACAGAGCCTTGTGTATTTGAGGTAAACCTGATGCAGTGATTTAACAGCGACTGGGATCATGCTTACATAACAGGGTAATACTCATGTTAATATTCATATTGCTTAGTGACAAAACGTTTACATGATTACATAAATAGGACGTTTTTTCTCTGAGGGAGATAAGTCTTTATTTGGGGCCTAGTTTCCACATGGCTAGTCAGATACTCCTAGAAGTATTTTCTTAAGGCCCCTCTGACATCCAGTACATGGTGGGAGGGGCCTATTTTAGCACTCTAACCGCGCAGTTTTAATACAGACTGAGAATTCCAGCTTCCCTAGAAGAGTCCTCTGGCATCTGAGAACCATTTCAAAGGGGTTATTTCTGCACAAAATCATATTTAAGGGCAGGTAGGAGCCTCAGCAGAGCTGTGGCATGGTGCTCAATTGATTTTTAATGTTTTTGAACGTTTTTCAATCCGCTTTAGGGCCTAAGGGGTTAATCATCCATTTGCAAGTGGGTGCAATGCTGCTTTAGTCCCTTATTCACACTGTAAAAATTTCAAAGATTTTACTGTATTTTTTCACTGTTTTGCAGTTTAAGTGCTAGTTTTTTTCTCTTAAAGGCACAGTAACGTTTGCTGTTTCACCTTTATTAAAGTGTTTTCCAAGCTTGCTTGTCTCATTACTAGTCTGTTAAACATGTCTGACATAGAGGAAACACCTTGTTCAATATGTTTGGAAGCCATTGTGGAACCCCCTCTTAGAATGTGTACCAAATGTACTGAAATTTCTATAAACTATAAAGACCATATTATGGCGCTTAAAGATTTATCTCCAGGGGATTCTCTGACTGAAAAGAGGGAGATTATGCCATCTAATTCTCCCCATGTGTCAGAACCTATAACTCCCGCTCAAGTGACGCCAAGTACATCTAGCGCGTCTAATTCTTTTACCTTACAGGACATGGTGGCAGTTATGAATGCTACCCTCACAGAGGTATTCTCCAAACTGCCAGGGCTACAAGGAAAGCGAGACAGCTCTGGGGCTAGAATTAATACAGAGCTTTCTGACGCTTTATTGCCTGTGTCCGATATTCCCTCACAATGCTCAGAAGCCGAGGCAGGTGAGCTTCTATCTGTGGGTGACATTTCAGACTCAGGGAAGGCGTTACTTCAGTCTGATTCTGAGATGACAGCGTTTACATTTTAGCTTGAACACCTCCGCTTATTGCTTAGGGAGGTTTTAGCGACTCTGGATGACTGTGACCCCATTGTGGTTCCAGAGAAATTGTGTAAAATGGACAAATACTTTGCAGTACCTGTTTACAACGATGTTTTTCCAGTCCCTAAGAGGTTTTCGGAAATTATTACTAAGGAATGGGATAGACCAGGTGTGCCGTTCTCTCCCCCTCCTGCTTTTAAAAATATGTTTCCCATAGATGCCACCATACGGGACTCGTGGCAGACGGTTCCTAAGGTGGAGGGAGCAGTCTCCACCCTAGCCAAGTGTACAACTATCCCCGTTGAGGACAGTTGTGCTTTCCTAGATCCTATGGATAAAAAATTGGAGGGTCTCCTTAAGAAATTTTTTATACATCAAGGTTTTATTATCCAACCTCTTGCATGCATTGCCCCAGTTACTGCTGCAGCGGCTTTTTGGTTTGAGTCTCTTGAGGATGCTCTACAGGTGGAGACCCCGTTAGATGATATTCTAGACAGGATTAAAGCTCTTAAGTTAGCTAACTCCTTTATTTCTGATGCCATTTTTCATTTAGCCAAGCAAACGGCTAAGAATTCAGGTTTTTCCATTTTGGCGCGTAGGGCGCTATGGCTTAAGTCCTGGTCAGCAGACGTTACTTCAAAGTCTAAGCTTCTTAACATCCCCTTCAAGGGACAGACCCTATTCGGGCCCGGTCTGAAGGAGATCATTTCTGATATTACTGGAGGAAAAGGTCATGCCCTTCCTCAGGATAGGTCTAATAAGTTAAGGACCAAACAGAATAATTTTTGTTCCTTTCAAAACTTCAAGAGTGGCGCAGCTTCAGTTTCCTCTAATGCAAAACAAGAGGGAAATTTTGCCCATTCCAAACCAGTCTGGAGACCTAACCAGGCTTGGAACAAGGGGAAGCAGGCCAAGAAACCTGCGGCTGCCTCTAAGACAGCATGAAGGAGTAGCCCCCGATCCGGGACCGGATCTAGTGGGGGGCAGACTCTCTCTCTTCGCCCAGGCTTGGGCAAGAGATGTCCAGGATCCCTGGGCATTAGAGATTGTTTCCCAGGGATATCTTCTAGACTTAAAAGCTTCATCTCCAAAGGGGAGATTTCATCTCTCACAATTATCTGTAAACCAGATAAAGAGAGAGGCATTCTTACGTTGTGTTCAAGACCTGCTGGTTACGTGAGTGATCCACAAAGTTCCAAGGGAGGAACAGGGGCAGGGCTTCTATTCAAATCTGTTTATAGTTCCCAAAAAAGAGGGAACTTTCAGACCAATCTTGGATCTCAAGATCCTAAACAAATTTCTCAGAGTCCCATCCTTCAAGATGGAGACTATCCAAACCATCCTCCCTATGATCCAGGAGGGTCAATATATGACTACCGTGGACTTAAAGGATGCTTATCTCCACATTCCGATTCACAGAGATCATCATCAGTTCCTCAGGTTCGCCTTCTTAGACAGGCATTACCAGTTTGTGGCTCTTCCCTTCGGGTTAGCCATGGCACCAAGAATCTTTACGAAGGTTCTAGGGTCCCTACTGGCAGTTCTAGGGCCACGGGGCATATCGGTGGCTCCTTACCTAGACGACATTCTGATACAGGCGTCGACTTTTCAAATCGCCAAGTCCCATACGTACATTGTTCTGGCCTTTCTGAGGTCTCACGGGTGGAAGGTGAACGAAGAAAAGAGTTCTCTCTCCCCTCTCACAAGAGTTTCCTTCCTAGGAACACTGATAGATTCAGTAGAAATGAAAAATTTTCTGACAGAGGTCAGGTTGTCAAAGCTTCTAACTTCCTGCCGTGCTCTTCATTCCACTTCTCGGCCATCAGTGGCTCAGTGTATGGAAGTAATCGGCCTAATGGTAGCGGAAATGGACATAGTTCAGTTTGCCCGCCTACATCTCAGACCACTGCAACTTTGCATGCTCAATCAGTGGAATGGGGATTACAAAGATTTGTCCCCTCTGCTAAATCTGGATCAAGAGACCAGTGATTCTGTTCTCTGGTGGTTCTCTCGGGTCCATCTGTCCAGGGGAATGAGTTTCCGCAGGCTAGAGTGGACTATAGTCACAACAGATGCCAGCCTTCTGGGCTGGGGCGCAGTCTGGAACTCCCTGAAGGCTCAGGGTTCGTGGACTCAGGAGGAAGCCCTCCTTCCGATAAACATTCTGGAACTGAGAGTGATATTCAATGCTCTTCAGGCTTTGCCTCAACTAGCTGCGGTCAGGTTCATCAGATTTCAGTCGGACAATATCACGACTGTAGCCTATATCAACCATCAGGGGGGACAAGAAGCCCCCTGGCAATGTTGGAGGTTTCAAAGATAATTCTATGGGCAGAGGTTCACTCTTGCCATCTCTCAGCTATCCATATCCCAGGAGTAGAGAACTGGGAGGCAGATTTTCTAAGTCGGCAGACTTTTCATCCGGGGGAGTGGGAGCTCCACCCGGAGGTATTTTCCCAGCTGATTCAACTATGGGGCAAACCAGAAGTGGGTCTGATGGTGTCTCGTCAGAACGCCAAGCTTCCCTGTTACGGGTCCAGGTCAAGGGATCCCCAGGCAGCACTGATAGATGCTCTAGCAGTGCCCTGGTCCTTCAGCCTGGCTTATGTGTTCCCACCATTTCCTCTCCTCCCTCGTCTGATTGCCAAGATTAAGCAGGAGAGAGCTTCGGTGATTCTGATAGCACCTGCGTGGCCACGCAGGACTTGGTATGCAGATCTGGTGGACATGTCATCCCTTCCACCATGGACTCTGCCGCTGAGGCAGGACCTTCTACTCCAAGGTCCATTCAAACATCCAAATCTAATTTCTCTGCAGCTGACTGCTTGGAGATAGACCGCTTGATTTTATCAAAACGTGGTTTCTCCAAGTCGGTCATTGATACCTTTATTCAGGCTAGAAAGCCTGTCGCCAGGAAAATCTATCATAAGATATGGTGTAAATATCTTCATTGGTGTGAATCCAAGGGTTACTCGTGGAGTAAAGTCAGGATTCCTAGGATATTATCCTTTCTCCAAGAAGGATTGGAGAAGGGATTGTCAGCTAGTTCCTTAAAGGGACAGCTTTCTGCTCTGTCTATTCTTCTGCGCAAGCATCTGGCAGATGTTCCAGACGTTCAGGAATTTTGTCAGGCTTTAGTTAGAATCAAGCCTGTGTTTAAACCTGTTGCTCCGCCATGGAGTTTAAATTTAGTTCTTAAAGTTCTTCAAGGGGTTCCGTCTGAACCTCCGCATTCCATAGATATCAAGCTTTTATCTTGGAAAGTTCTGTTTTTGGTAGCTATCTCTTCGGCTCGAAGAGTTTCAGAGTTATCTGCCTTACAGTGTGATTCCCCTTATCTATCCATACAGATAAGGTAGTGTTGCGTACCAAACCTGGATTTCTTCCTAAGGTGGTATCTAATAAGAATATCAATCAGGAGATTGTAGTTCCGTCACTGTGTCCTAATCCTTCTTCAAAGAAATAACGTCTATTAGACAATCTTGATGTGGTTCGTGCTTTAAAGTTTTATTTACAAGCTACTAAGGATTTTCGTCAAACATCTGCATTATTTGTTGTCTACTCTGGACAGAGGAGAGGCCAAAAGGCTTTGGCATCTTCTCTTTCTTTTTGGCTGAGAAGCATAATCCATTTATCTTATGAGACTGCTGGCCAGCAGCCTCCTGAAAGAATTACAGCTCATTCCACTAGAGCGGTAGCTTCCACATAGCCTTTTAAAAATGAGGCCTCTGTTGAACAGATTTGTAAGGCGGCGACTTGGTCTTCGCTTCATACTTTTTCTAAATTCTACAAATTTGATACTTTTGCTTCCTCTGAGGCTATTTTTGGGAGAAAGGTCTTGCAGGCAGTGGTGCCTTCTGTTTAAGTTCCTGCCTTGTCCCTCCCTTCATCCGTGTCCTAAAGCTTTGGTATTGGTATCCCACAAGTAATGGATGAACCCGTGGACTGGATACACCTTACAAGAGAAAACAAAATTTATGCTTACCTGATAAATTTCTTTCTCTTGTGATGTATCCAGTCCATGGCCCGCCCTGTCACTTTAAGGCAGGTGTTTTTTATTTTTAAACTACAGTCACCACTGCACCCTATAGTTTCTCCTTTTTCTTGCTTGTCTTCGGTCGAATGACTGGGGGTGGCAGTTAGGGGAGGAGCTATATAGACAGCTCTGCTGTGGGTGTCCTCTTGCAACTTCCTGTTGGGAAGGAGAATATCCCACAAGTAATGGATGAACCCGTGGACTGGATACACCACAAGAGAAAGAAATTTATCAGGTAAGCATAAATTTTGTTATTTGTATGGTTAGATATTATACCTACTCATTTATGGTACATATTGCAAGATAGTACTAAGAGCTGCTATTTATTAGAAAGGCCATAGACACATAATGCAGCCAATCACACAAGAGCTAAAAACAACTCATGAACTGGGGTGTCACATGTCTTAGCTTTGGTGGGGAATGTGATCATTGCACAAATTGTTCTGCAATACAGATTCTGTTATATGCAGTTAAATAGAATCATCATATGAAACAGAATGTACAATTTATCATGTAGAGCACTGCGAATAACTAACCATTTTTGTCTTTAATTTTATAAATACAATCTGATCACATTTTTATTTTCAATGAATATAAACTCCAGGATCAACAAAAAAGAAATAAAATGAATAGTGTGACTTATCAAATGTGACATGAAACAATTTCACCTAGAGAAGGGAAGCTGAGAACAAATGAGCTATACACAGTAAATCAAATTCATGTTGTCGCCCCCAAATATTGAAACGCTGTCACTCATGCTGTGAAGTGATTGAAACACCTGTATTATCACACAAGGAGAACAGCAACTACTATGTAATTACTGCCATAGAGTGCAATACAAGAAAATACCAGATCCTAAAACTGACACTAAAATAAATACTATAGTAAGAAACTTGATAGAACATGCTGAATACAAATGTAAGGACTGCAGCAAAATGATATATTATTCTATCATCTATCTATCTATCTATCTATCTATCTACTGTACAATATATCTATCTGTCTACCATCTATCTACCTATCTAGCTATCTACCATCTATCTACTATCTACCTACCATCCATCTATCTATCTACCATCTATCTAGCTACCTATCAACCTATCTATCTACCTATATATCTACCTATCTATTTATATATCTATCTAGCTATCATCTATCTATCTACTATCTATCTATCTATCTATCTATCTATCTATCTATCTACCTACTATCTATCTATTATCTATCTATCTATCTACTATCTATCTAGCTATCATCTATCTATCTATCTATCATCTATCTATTTATCTATCTACCATCTACCTAAATATCTTTCTATCTACCTACTATCTATCTACTATCTAGTTATCATCTATCTATCTATCTATCTATCTATCTACTATTTATCCATCTACCTACCTACCTACTATCTACCTACCTACTATCTATCTATCTATCTATCTATCTATCTAGCATCTACCATCTATCTATCTACCATCTATATATCTACTATATATCTATCTATCTTCCATCTATCTATACATCTATCTATCTATCTATCTATCTATCTTCCATCTATCAATCTACCATCTATCTATCTATCTATCTATCTATCTACCTACTATCTATCTATCTATCTATCTATCTACCTATTATCTACAGTGGGGCAAAAAAGTATTTAGTCAGCCACCAATTGTGCAAGTTCTCCCACTTAAGAAGATGAGAGAGGCTTGTAATTTTCATCATAGGTATACCTCAACTATGAGAGGCAAAATGTGGAAACAAATCCAGACAATCACATTGTCTGATTTGGAAATGATTTATTTTCAAATTATGGTGTAAAATAAGTATTTGGTCAATATCAAAAGTTCATCTCAATACTTTGTTATATATCCTTTGTTGGCAATGACAGAGGTCAAACGTTTTCTGTAAGTCTTCACAAGGTTGTCACACACTGTTGCTGGTATGTTGGCCCATTCCTGCATGCAGATCTCATCTAGAGCAGTGATGTTTTGGGGCTGTCGCTGGGCAACGCAGACTTTCAACTCCCTCCAAAGGTTTTCTATGGGGTTGAGATCTGGAGACTGGCTAGGCCACTGAAGGGCCTTGAAATTTTTCTTACGAAGCCACTCCTTCGTTGCCTGGGCGGTGTGTTTGGGATCATTGTCATGCTGAAAGACCCAGCCACGTTTCATCTTCAATGCCCTTGCTGATGGAAGGAGGTTTGCACTCAAAATCTCACGATACATGGCCCCATTCATTCTTTCATGTACACGGATCAGTCATCCTGTTCCCTTTGCTGAGAAACAGCCCCAAAGCATGATGTTGCCACCCCCATGCTTCACAGTAGACATGGTGTTCTTTGGTTGCAACTCAGCATTCTTTCTCCTCAAAACACAATGAGTTGTGTTTCTACCAAACAGTTCTACTATGGTTTCATCTGACCATATGACATTCTCCCAATCCGCTTCTGGATCATCCAAATGCTCTCTAGCATACTTCAGATGGGCCCGGACATGTTCTGGCTTAAGCAGGGGGACACGTCTGGCACTGCAGGATCTGAGTCCCTGGCGGCGTAGTGTTTTACTGGTGGTAGCCTTTGTTACATTGGTCCCAGCTCTCTGCAGGTCATTCACTAGGTCCCCCCGTGTGGTTCTGGGATGTTTGCTCACCATTCTTGTGATCATTTTGACCACACGGGGTGAGATCTTGCGTGGAGCCCCAGATCGATGGAGATTATCAGTGGTCTTGTATGTCTTCCATTTTCTAATTATTGCTCCTACAGTTGATTTATTCACACCAAGCTGCTTGCCTATTGCAGATTCAGTCTTCCCAGCCTGGTGCAGGTCTACAATTTTGTTTCTGGTGTCCTTCGACAGCTCTTTGGTATTCACCATAGTGGAGTTTGGAGTGTGACTGTTTGAGGTTGTGGGCAGGTGTCTTTTATACTGATAACAAGTTCAAACAGGTGCCATTAATACAGGTAATGAGTGGAGGACAGAGGAGCCTCTTAAAGAAGAAGATACATGTCTGAGAGGATCAGAAATCTTGCTTGTTTGTAGGTGACCAAATAACATAATTTATGTAAGAACTTACCTGATAAATTCATTTCTTTCATATTAGCAAGAGTCCATGAGCTAGTGACGTATGGGATATACATTCCTACCAGGAGGGGCAAAGTTTCCCAAACCTTAAAATGCCTATAAATACACCCCTCACCACACCCACAATTCAGTTTAACGAATAGCCAAGAAGTGGGGTGATAAGAAAAAAGTGCGAAAGCATATAAAATAAGGAATTGGAATAATTGTGCTTTATACAAAAAAATCATAACCACCACAAATAAGGGCGGGCCTCATGGACTCTTGCTAATATGAAAGAAATGAATTTATCAGGTAAGTTCTTACATAAATTATGTTTTCTTTCATGTAATTAGCAAGAGTCCATGAGCTAGTGACGTATGGGATAATGACTACCCAAGATGTGGATCTTTCCACACAAGAGTCACTAGAGAGGGAGGGATAAAATAAAGACAGCCAATTCCTGCTGAAAATAATCCACACCCAAAATAAAGTTTAATGAAAAAACATAAGCAGAAGATTCAAACTGAAACCGCTGCCTGAAGTACTTTTCTACCAAAAACTGCTTCAGAAGAAGAAAATACATCAAAATGGTAGAATTTGGTAAAAGTATGCAAAGAGGACCAAGTTGCCGCTTTGCAAATCTGATCAACCGAAGCTTCATTCCTAAATGCCCAGGAAGTAGAAACTTACCTAGTAGAATGAGCTGTAATCCTATGAGGCGGAGTCTTACCCGACTCAACATAGGCAAGATGAATTAAAGATTTCAACCAAGATGCCAAAGAAATGGCAGAAGTTTTCTGGCCTTTCTAAAACCGGAAAAGATAACAAATAAACTAGAAGTCTTTCGGAAAGACTTAGTAGCTTCAACATAATATTTCAAAGCTCTAATAACATCCAAAGAATGCAACGATTTCTCCTTAGAATTCTTAGGATTAGGACATAATGAAGGAACCACAATGTCTCTACTAATGTTGTTGGAATTCACAACTTAGGTAAAAATTCAAAAGAAGTTCGCAACACCGCCTTATCCTGATGAAAAATCAGAAAAGGAGACTCACAAGAAAGAGCAGATAATTCAGAAACTCTTCTGGCAGAAGAGATGGCCAAAAGGAACAAAACTTTCCAAGAAAGTAATTTAATATCCAATGAATGCATAGCTTCAAATGGAGGAGCTTGAAGAGCCCCCAGAACCAAATTCAAACTCCAAGGAGGAGAAATTGACTTAATGACAGGCTTTATACGAACCAAAGCTTGTACAAAACAATGAATATCAGGAAGAATAGCAATCTTTCTGTGAAAAAGAACAGAAAGAGCAGAGATTTGACCTTTCAAGGAACTTGCGGACAAACCCTTATCTAAACCATCCTGAAGAAACTGTAATATTCTCGGTATTCTAAAAGAATGCCAAGAAAAATGATGAGAAAGACACCAAGAAATATAAGTCTTCCAGACTCTATAATATATCTCTCTGGATACAGATTTACGAGCCTGTAACATAGTATTAATCACAGAGTCAGAGAAACCTCTTTGACCAAGAATCAAGCGTTCAATCTCCATACCTTTAAATTTAAGGATTTCAGATCCTGATGGAAAAAAGGACCTTGAGACAGAAGGTCTGGGCTTAACGGAAGAGTCCACGGTTGGCAAGAGGCCATCCGGACAAGATCCGCATACCAAAACCTGTGAGGCCATGCCGGAGCTACCAGCAGAACAAACGAGCATTCCTTCAGAATCTTGGAGATTACTCTTGGAAGAAGAACTAGAGGCGGAAAGATATAGGCAGGATGATACTTCCAAGGAAGTGATAATGCATCCACTGCCTCCGCCTGAGGATCCCGGGATCTGGACAGATACCTGGGAAGTTTCTTGTTTAGATGAGAAGCCATCAGATCTATTTCTGGAAGTTCCGACATTTGAACAATCTGAAGAAATACCTCTGGGTGAAGAGACCATTCGCCCGGATGCAACGTTTGGCGACTGAGATAATCCGCTTTCCAATTGTCCATACCTGGGATATGAACCGCAGAGATTAGACAGGAGCTGGATTCCGCCCAAACCAAAATTCGAGATACTTCTTTCATAGCCAGAGGACTGTGAGTCCCTCCTTGATGATTGATGTATGCCACAGTTGTGACATTGTCTATCTGAAAACAAATGAACAACTCTCTCTTCAGAAGAGGCCAAGACTGAAGAGCTCTGAAAATTGCACGGAGTTCCAAAATATTGATCGGAAATCTCACCTCCTGAGATTCCCAAACCCCTTGTGCCGTCAGATACCCCCACACAGCTCCCCAACCTGTAAGACTTGCATCTGTTGAGATTATAGTCCAGATCGGAAGAACAAAGAAGCCCCCTGAACTAAACGATGGTGATCTGTCCACCATGTCAGAGAGTGTCGTAAAATCGGTTTAAAGATATTAATTGAGATATCTTTGAGTAATCCCTGCACCATTGGTTCAGCATACAGAGCTGAAGAGGTCGCATGTGAAAACGAGCAAAGGAGATCGCATCTGATGCGGCAGTCCTAAGACCCAACATTTCCATGCATAAGGCTACCAAAGGGAATGATTGTGACAGAAGGTTTTGACAAGCTGATATCAATGTTAAACTTCTCTTGTCTGACAAGGACAGAGTCATAGACACTGAATCTATCTAGAAACCTAAAAAGGTTACCCTTGTCTGAGGAATCAATGAACTGATTGGTAAATTGATCCTCCAACCATGAACTTGAAGAAACAACACAAGTCGATTCGTATGAGATTCTTCGAAAATGAGAAGACTGAGCAAGTACCAAGATATCGTCCAAATAAGGAAATACCAAAACCCTATTCTCTGATTACAGAAAGAAGGGCGCCGAGAACCTTTGAAAAAAATTCTTGGAACTGAGGCTAGGCCAAACGGTAGAGCCACAAAACTGGTAATGCTTGTCTAAAAAGAGAATCTCAGACACTAAAAATGATCTGGATGAATCGGAATATGCAGATACACATCCTGTAAATCTATTGTAGACATATAATGCCCTTGCTAAACAAAAGGCAGGATAGTCCTACAGTAACCATCTTGAATGTTGGTATCCTAACATAACGATTCAATAATGATAGATCCGGAACTGGTCTGAAGGAATTGACCTTCTTTGGTACAATGAAGAGATAAAATAAAACCCCAGCCCCTGTTTCAGAACTGGAACTGGCATAAATACTCCAGCCAACTCTAGATCTGAAACACATTTCAGAAATGCTGAGCCTTTGCTGTGTTAACTGGGACACGGGAAAGAAAAGAATCTCTTAGCAGGAGGCCTTAACTTGAAGCCAATTCTGTACCTTTCTGAAACAATGTTTCTGAAACCAGAGATTAAGAATGGAATTGATCCAAATTTCTTTGAAGAAAACGTAATCTGCCCCATACCAGCTGAGCTGGAATAAGGGCCGCACCTTCATAGGTACTTAGGAGCTGGCTATAGGTTTCTATAAGGCTTGGATATATTCCAAACTGGAAATAGTTTCCAAACTGATACCGCTCCTGAGGATGAAGGATCAGGCTTTTGTTCCTTGTTATGAGAAAAGGAACGAAAATGATTATTTACCCTGGAAAGAAAGGGAAAGCAAAGTTGACTTAGAAGACATGACAGCATTCCAAGTTTAATCCATAAAGCTTTTCTAGCTAAAATAGCTAGAGACATATACCTGACATCAACTCTAATGATATCAAAAGATGGTATCACCAATAAAATTATTAGCATGTTATAGAATAATAATAATGCTATAAAATTATGATCTGTTACTTGTTGCGCTAAAGCTTCTAACCAAAAAGTTGAAGCTGCAGCAACATCCGCTAAAAATATAGCAGGTCTAAGAAGATTACCTGAACATAAGTAAGCTTTTCTTAGAAAGGATTCAATTTTCCTATCTAAAGGATCCTTAAATGAAGTACTATCTGCCGTAGGAATAGTAGTACATTAGCAGGAGTAGAGACAGCCCCATAACCTTAGGGATTTTTGTCCCAAAAAACTCTAATCTGTCAGATGGCACAGGATATAATTTGCTTAAACGTCTAGAAGGAGTAAATAAATTACCCAAATTATTCCATTCCCTGGAAATTACTTCAGAAATAGCATCAGGGAGATAAAATACTTCTGGAATAACTACAGGAGATTTAAAAACCTTATTTAAACGTTTACATTTAGTATCAAGAGGACCAGAATCCTCTATTTCTAATGCAAATAACACTTCTTTAAGTAAAGAACGAATAAATTCCATCTTGAACAAATACAAAGATTTATCAGCATCAACCTCTGAGACAGAAACCTCTGAACCAGAAGAACCATTATCAGTATCAGAATGATGATGTTCATTTAAAAATTCATCTGAAAAAAGAGAAGTTTTAAAAGACTTTTATGTATACTAGAAGGAGAAATAACAGACATAGCCTTCTTAATGGATTTAAAAAATAAAATCTCTTATGTTATCAGGAACACTCTGAAAATTAGATGTTGACGGAACAGCAACAGGTAATGTAACAGTACTAAAGGAAATTTTATCTGCATTAATAAGTTTGACATGACATGCAATACAAATAACAGCTGGAGAAACAGATACCAAAAGTTTATAGCAGATACACTTAGCTTGGTAGCTCCAGCACTGTGCAGTGATTTTCCTGAAGTATCTTCTGACTCAGTTGCAACGTGGAACATCTTGCAATATGTAAAAGAAAAAAACAACATATAAAGCAAAAATGATCAAATTCCTTAAATGACAGTTTCAGGAATGGGAAAAAAATGCCAGTGAACAAGCTTCTAGCAACCAGAAGCAATAAATAATGAGACTTAAATAATGTGGAGAAAAAAATGACGCCCATATTTTTTAGCGCCAAAAAAGACGCCCACATTATTTGGCGCCTAAATGCTTTTGGCGCCAAAAATGACGCCACATCCGGAACGCCGACATTTTTGACGCAAAAAAACGTCAAAAAATGACGCAACTTCCGGCGACACGTATGACGCCGGAAACAGAAAAAAAAAATTTTGCGCCAAAAAAGTCCGCGCCAAGAATGACGCAATAAAATTAAGCATTTTCTGCCCCCGCGAGCCTAACAGCCCACAGGGAAAAAGTCAAATTTTTTAAGGTAAGAAAAAATGATTGAAAAAAATGCATTTATCCCAAATATGAAACTGACTGTCTGAAAAATAAGGAATGTTGAACATTCTGAGTCAAGGCAAATAAATGTTTGAATACATATATTTAGAACTTTATAAATAAAGTGCCCAACCATAGCTTAGAGTGTCACAGAAAATAAGATTTACTTACCCCAGGACACTCATCTACATGTTTGTAGAAAGCCAAACCAGTACTGAAACGAGAATCAGCAGAGGTAATGGTATATATAAGAGTATATCGTCGATCTGAAAAGGGAGGTAAGAGATGAATCTCTACGACCGATAACAGAGAACCTATGAAATAGACCCCGTAGAAGGAGATCACTGCATTCAAATAGGCAATACTCTCCTCACATCCCTCTGACATTCACTGTACGCTGAGAGGAAAACCGGGCTCCAACTTGCTGCGGAGCGCATATCAACGTAGAATCTAGCACAAACTTACTTCACCACCTCCATCGGAGGCAAAGTTTGTAAAACTGAATTGTGGGTGTGGTGAGGGGTGTATTTATAGGCATTTTAAGGTTTGGGAAACTTTGCCCCTCCTGGTAGGAATGTATATCCCATACGTCACTAGCTCATGGACTCTTGCTAATTACATGAAAGAAACTTATTTTCCACCATAATATGCAAATAAATTCTTTCCAAATCAGACAATGTGATTGTCTGGATTTGTTTCCACATTTTGTCTCTCATAGTTGAGGTATACCTATGATGAAAATTACAGGCCTCTCTCATCTTCTTAAGTGGGAGAACTTGCACAATTGGTGGCTGACTAAATACTTTTTTGCACAACTGTATCTATCCATTATCTATCTATCTATCTATCATCTATCTATCTATTTATCTATCTATCATCTATCTATCTATCTATCTATCTATCTATCTTTTTATCTATCTACCATCTACCTAAATATCTATCTATCTACCTACTATCTATCTACTATCTAGTTATCATCTATCTATCTACTATCTATCCATCTACCTACCTACCTACTATCTATCTATCTATCTATCTATCTATCTATCTATCATCTATCTACCATCTATATATCTACTATCTATATATCTATCTTCCATCTATCTATCTATCTATCTTCCATCTATCTATCTACCATCTATCTATCTATCTATCTATCTATCTACCTACTATCTATCTATCTATCTATCTATCTATCTATATATCTATCTATCTATCTACCTACTATCTATCTATCTATCTATCTATCCATTATCTATCTATTTATCTATTTATTTATCTATCTATCTATCTATCTATCTATCTATCTATCTATCTATTATCTATCTGTCTTAAAACCTACATACACAAAGCAAGCAGATAAATAATTATTAACCTTGGATCAAACTCAAAATACATTTTCTAAGAATTCTTATTTTTAGACTTTAATAGCTAGAACAATTAATAATTATGTTGCAGTTTTCTCCAAAAAGTACTCATATTATTTTAAGCTGTCAAAAAATAGTTAAAGGGACATGAAACCCATTTTTTTTTCTTTCATGATTTAGAAAGAGCATGCCATTTTAAACAACTTTCTAATATACTTCTATTAGCTAATTTGCTTCATTCTCTTGATGTCCTTTGCTAAAAAGTATATCTAGATAGGCTTAGTAGCTGCTGATTGGTGGCTGCACATAGATGCCTTGTGTGATTGGCTCCCCCGTCTGCATCACTATTTATTCAACAAAGGATATCGAGAATGTTTAAATGAAAGACATCCAAACAGAAACTCCTTAAATAAGTTAATCAGTCAGTGCTGCAGCCAGCAAGAAAAATTATCTTGAGAGCTGCAATTTGTATCCCAAATATCAGATTTTCAGCATGATACCAATATGAGAGATGGAGGGCCAGATTACAATGATGATGAAAGTGATATTTGCACTCCACTGTGTAATACCAGTGCACAATAATTACACGTTTTCAGCAATACGAACACGACCGCGTGTTCGCATTGCTGGGAAGCAATGCACTCATGAGAGCGCTCTTCCATAGGCTCCTATGGCAGCCTCGTTCTGATGCTGTCAGAGACGGCATTACAACTTCAGCACCAGCGAAGGGGGTAAATCCACAGCAATGGCAGCAAATATATATGTATATGCTGATATACATATATATTTATGTGTATTTCTGTATATACACATATAAACACATAAATATAGATGCATATAAACATACCGCAATGTAAAGGCACTATTCAGTGACAGTTTTTTTCTAAAACTCCACTCCCCCCAAATTTAACCCCAAAGTACTACCTAGTGCAGTAAATTTATTACAAAATAAAGACACTTCTATCTTTATTTTTTAATAATCTAAATTAGATGATGTAGATTATTGATGTCACCAGTGGGCAGATCTTGGCAGCCATTTCAAGGTGAACAGAAACAATAGTAATTTTAAAATAACTTTTTTTTCTGTTACTGCTGCATGATGTAGAATGCTACAGGAGAATATTTGCAGCTTAATCTAAAGTAAGACTTTAAGATGACTAAGGTGTAGATTGTCTCTTTAAAGCCCAGCACTGTTAGAGCTGCATGGAAAATCCTAACAGCGTAAAAGGGTTAATTCCATATCATTCAATACATACATTTTCTTTTTTAAAACCCTTTTTATGTAATTACACTTTCAAGTATGATCGGGTTGATTGACACCCCCTGTTGGCGGCCTATTGGCCGCGAGTCTGCAGGGGGCGGCATTGCACCAGCAGCTCTTGTGCGACAGACCTTGATAACTAGAGGCCTATGAGTCTAAACTTCAAATGAGTATTAGATTTTTTATTGACAAATTTCAAAGTTCTGTCTATTTCCAATTCCCCTGTATCAGGTGACAGCCCTCAGCCAATCACAAATGCATAGAATATATTCTGTGAATTCTTGCACATGCTCAGTAGGAGCTGGTGTCCAAAAAAGCGTAAATATAAAAGACAGCACACATTTTTTTAATGGAAATAAATAGGAAAGGTGTTTAAAAGTACATGCTTTATCTGAATCATGAAAGTTTAATTTATTGAGTGTCCCTTTAAACATCACTTTCAAAGAATATGTTGTATTGAAGATATATATTATTTGACTGCCCTTAGGCTAATATAAGAATGTTTGCACATCAATTTTATACATTTTTAGAATGTACTTTATCATATTAAAATGTTGTAAACATGCATTATCACTGCTGTCTTAAAAAGAGCATTTTCTAATTGCATTATTGCTAGGCCATATCTATGTCTTTAGCCATCACAAGGGTGTTTAACCCTTTAAGTGCGAATGACATATGGTCATCATCTGTACAATGTATAAAGCGCAGATAAGGGCCACATGTCATCAACTGGGGGGTACAATTGCAGCTCATCGTGACCTCCCCCTGCACTTAACCCTACATTCCTGGTGTATCAGGATTCCAGGGATGCTGGTGACGCCACCAAGCCCAAGAAATCCAGAAGTGCAAGGTCACGTTTGCATTGCACCTAACTTGTAATACTAGCGTACATTTTCGTGGGCTGGTATTACTTAGTTTATCACAAATATCGCCCTCGCGAATGCACAATTTTGCACTCCACGTGTAATCTGGCCCAATGTTGGAAAGACTGTAATCGATCCCTATGTCATGAAATATTCTCAAAATTAAAGCAAAAAAACAGCTTATCTGAATATAGGCAAATATCGTTAAACTAAATACAGGCAAATATTTAATAGCATCATTTTTTCCCAATTAAACCAAGTTTACAGAAAAATATATAATCCCAATAAACTAAATCTGCAGTCTTGTTAAAAGAATATCGCTAGATTTAGAGTTCTGCGTTAGCCGTCAAAACCAGCGTTAAGGGGTCCTAACGCTGCTTTTAACCGCCCGCTGGTATTTAGAGTCAGGCAGGAAAGGGTCTAACGCTCACTTTCCAGCCGCGACTTTTCCATAGCGCAGATCCCCTTACGCCAATTGCGTATCCTATCTTTTCAATGGGATCTTCCTAACGCTGGTATTTAGAGTCTTGGCTGAAGTGAGCGGTAGACCCTCTACCGACAAGACTCCAGCCGCAGAAAAAAGTCAGGAGTTAAGAGATTTATGGGCTGACACCGGTTTATAAAGCTCTTAACTACTATGCTCTAAAGTACACTAACACCCATAAACTACCTATGTACCCCTAAACCGCGGCCCCCCCCACATCGCCGCCACTCTAATAAATTTTTTTAACCCCAATCTGCCGACCGGACACCGCCGCCACCTACATTATCCCTATAAACCCCTAATCTGCTGCCCCTAACACCGCCAACACCTACATAATATTTATTAACCCCTAATTTGCCCCCCCAATGTCGCCGTTACCTACCTACACTTATTAACCCCTAATCTGCTGACCGGACCTCGCCGCTACTCTAATTAATGTATTAACCCCTAAACCGCCTCACTCCCGCCTCGCAAACCCTATAATAAATAGTATTAACCCCTAATCTGCCCTCCCTAACATCTGCGACACCTAACTTCAAGTATTAACCCCTAATCTGCCGACCGGACCTCGCCGCTACTCTAATAAATGTATTAACCCCTAAAGCTAAGTCTAACCCTAACCCTAACACCCCCCTAAATTAAATATAATTTTAATCTAAAGAAATAAATTAACTCTTATTAAATAAATTAATCCTATTTAAAGCTAAATACTTATCTGTAAAATAAACCCTAATATAGCTACAATATAAATAATAATTATATTGTAGCTATTTTAGGATTTATATTTATTTTACAGGCAACTTTGTATTTATTTTAACTAGGTACAATAGCTATTAAATAGTTATTTACTATTTAATAGCTACCTAGTTAAAATAATTACATAATTACCTGTAAAATAAATCCTAACCTAAGTTACAATTAAACCTAACACTACACTATCAATAAATTAATTAACTAAACTACCTACAATTACCTACAATTAAATCAACTAAACTAAATTACAAAAACAAACAAACACTAAATTACAAAAAATAAAAAAAGATTACAAGAATTTTAAACTAATTACACCTACTCTAAGCCCCCTAAAAAAATAACAAAGCCCACCAAAATAAAAAAATGCCTTCTAAAATAAAAAGTTAACAGCTCTATTACCTTACCAGCCCTTAAAAGGGCTTTTTGCGGGGCATGCCCCTTGTATTCACCCAGCCGGGTATCACCGATCCGTCCAGAAGAGGGTCCGAAGTCTTCATCCTATCAGCAGCTCAAACTGCCCCATTGTTTCCTATGGGGGAATCGTGCACTAGCACGTTTTTCAAGCTGGCCGCTACCGTAAGCAACCATCGTTATTTAAAAGGTGCAGGGGAAAAAAAACTCTAAATCTAGCAGTATATTTTCCCAAACACTAACCTATTAATAAAAGTAACTTAACTAACATATAATTTATTTTCCTTCCACTGTTTTGCACCAAAAGGAAGTTATATACAACAAAAAAAGAGAAAATTGGAGTCCTTTGCTTATGAAAAATTTGAGTTGTTAAACAAGCACCTGCATATCCACTCTGATTGCTTTATCCTATAATTACAGGCTTAATCAAAGAAAGATAATTGGTTAAACATTATGATTTGCCAGCTCTGCAAACCATAGGCTTTTATAAACATACTATTAAATGTCATTGACTTTCCTTATTTACTAGAATTTGTAGGCAAAAAGACAATCCTCCTGTAACATTTATACCTGCTATTTGTCTCAATACTTAGTTAAGTTGTTTAAATCTCTGAAATAACTTTGACACAGAACTAAATTATTGTTTTTTTTGTTGCTGTTCCAGCTTATAACAAAACCATCTGGTACTAAAATGAAGCATCCCTTTGGCCTAGTATCTAGCAGACATGCTATCTATCTTATCTGCTGAATTGGAATCTTGCCATCATTATGTGTAAAGTTATCGCGCTCCAACAACCTTGAAAATGCTCTGTGTTTTTAGAAATTCAGTTGGTCAGAATATAGCTTTCTGCATATTATAAAATAAAATATTAATGAAATAGTATATGATTAGAATTTGATATAAAAAAAATAAAAACAATGCATAAATATAAGTCTAAATAGTATCAAGTACAGGCAAGTTAAAGTGGTAAATAGTGCTACTGTTACAAGTCAGCAGCAGCACATTTTTAAATATACATTTATTTATAAAATAGACTATGGACTCCATGTATTATATGGTGAGTGGACAAGCTTCTTAGCTTGAGATCCTGTTTGTCTGCTGTCCGTAAATTTAATTACACTTTTAAGTGAGCCTGTAGAGCCCACCCCTTCACTTGTGCAACCAATTGTGTGAATGAAGGGCCTGTAAATCACCCAGAGTGAGGGAGTACAGGGTGATTTCTCTTCACAACCTCAGAGGTGGTGAAGAGTGTAAGAAGCAGCGGTCTAATGACTTCTGCTTCTTACATTGCGCAAACATGCCCCGCAAGGGCTCCGGAGAAACTTTATGTAATAATAACAATCTACCAAAAAAAGTATTTCTATAGGAAATACTCTAGGAAAATATTTTTGGAAACTACAAAATAGTCTTGTTTAATAGGGACATAGGAGTTAAAATATGCTAAATATGCTAACGTGGAAAGAATCTATGTCAGAGCAAGGGAATCAAAAGGAAAGTTTTGTTATAAATTGTGTTCTATCGTAATCATGAAAGTTTAAAGTGAAGGTAAAGTTACCTCTAGTTCTATCAAGCATAGCATTAGGGATGCAAAATCAATATGTTTAATTCATCATTTTTAATATTTTTACGTATAGATAAAGTTATCGGCTTTAGAATGGCTCTTCTTACCATCCTCTAATACAACCCGTATATAATAATTTTTTTTCGCTATCGATCATGTTTTTTTATGCTCCAATTGAAATCTCAGCCGCTAGGCGGCCATCCCTCCGTGTCATCTGCCCCTTTACTCCTCTACGCATGCTCTGTTTAATTACTTTACTGCTTGATGATGACAAAGCGCGCTCCCATTTCGCGCATGCGTGTTACTTCCAAGTAAGCATCCTTTCATACATCATCTGCTTGTTACGGAGTGCTTGGATACAGAGAGTATTCATTCAATTATATGTTACCTTTAGAAGCGCATTTTGAAATAGTGTTTGCCGGTGACCTGCGCAGTGGTTCGCAGCCTCGGCGATTAGCGCATACGCAGTTAGATACTGCAGTGTGAACGCGCATTTCTGAGACAGAGAGCGGGGCGGGACAGCTGAAGTAGTCAGCAAGATAAAAAGACGGAAGTAGTGCTTGGGAGGAGTCATGAGATAAGCGGTAGGGATTTTGAGATATAATTTTGTTTGGAAAATATAGAAGTAAGCAGAAAAAAAACTTACCGACTAGATTAGTGACATATAGATAAATGCTAGGTTATCTTCAATAATGTCAAACTTTACCTTCACTTTAAGTTTGATTTCCATGTACTTTTAATTGGAGAGATCAGCACTGTTCATTCGGCTGATTTCTGTTTTATCAAACAAAAGGACCATTTAAAACTGCAAGATTGCCATAGATTCGTATAAGTAATAATATCATATAAGTAATAATCCAGCAAGAATTTATAACTTTAAATATATTTAAAACCGACAGTTTTTTTTTTTTTAAGTAAGTTCTAAACTTTTCAGAATTTCCTTTTTCCCTGTGTCACATGTTGGGTAGCAACCAATTACAGGCAGGAATACATATACAAGCACACAAGCCTAGATCGTACTGTAACATGCACACTGGCAACAAAAGGCAGAGGTCTCTATTAACCAGTGGGCACCCATATATTTTCATTATATATTCACATTCCTGCACTATGATTGGATGATGAAACACGTCAATCACAGTGCTGGGATACCCCTATAATTAAGGTTAGGCATCAGCACTGAATGAAATATATGGGGACCTTCAAACATTAATATTTCTAAAGTTGCAACTCATTTGTTTTACCTATCTTGCTGTTAAACATCTGTTTTCAATATAATCTATTAATATTTAAGTTACGGATATTTCAGTGTTAAACCATTTTAATTGTCCTTTATTTGTATTTTTTTTTTTATTTAGGAAAAAAAACACTAGGACATAACAAATCAATTTAAAAATCTCCAAAACTACCACTTGGGAAGCTATACAACAAGGTGTGGTTTACATATATAACTTGCAAGAGCCAATAGAAAAGCAAGTGTTGGCTACAAAAACCATGAAAATACCAAAAATTGCCTTATGTTTAAGACGTAGACACTTTATGGTTACACATTACCGTATGGTACAGAAAATAAGCCAATAACACAAACAGCGTAATTATTTTATCTAACTTTATTGAAAAAAAATAAATCTTGAAATATACAGGAAATATTTTTGGTCTTTGAGCCTCTTCATCATTGTGACTGGTTGAGAGAAACTAATTATGTCATTAAGTAACCAATACATGTTGTGTTATGCCGTTTCATAAATAGGCCCATCAATCACGTACTCCTTACTAATGGCCAAGGAGGAAGCAACCAAGGAGGTTACTTCTTTAATGAAATACTGATTTCAATTAAATATTGGTGATGTTAAAGGGACAGTCAAGCCCAAAAAAAACTTTCATGTTTCAAATAGGGCATGCAATTTTAAACAACTTTCCAATTTACTTTTATCACCAATTTTTCTTTGTTCTTTTGGTATTCTTACTTGAAAGCTAGACCTAGGAAGGCTCATATGATAATTTCTAAAGCCCTTGAAGGCCGACTCTAATCACATGCTTTGTATTTGCTTTTCACAGCAGGGGAGAGCTAGTTCAGGTAAGCCCTATAGATAACATTGTAAGCATGCCATGGATTGTGGCAGACACTGCACTAATTGGCTAAAATGAAAGTCAATAGATAATAAATAAAATGTCATGTGATCAGGGGTTTGTCAGAAGATTCTTAGATACAAGTTAGTCACAGAAGTAAAACGTGTATTATTATAACTGTGTTGGTTATGCAAAACTGGGGAATGGGTAATAAAGGGATTATCTATCTTTTAAAACAACAAAAATTCTGGTGTTAACTGTCCCTTTAATCAAGGCTGAAGACCAGCTTTCAGGGAAAAGTGTGCACCAGCACTATAGTAAGGATGGTGTTACAGGCACACAATTATGCATGGATATATAAGGTTGGGCCTGGGTCGCCTTTTGTGTGGTGTTTTGTGATAAGTATGGTCCCATGCTGGGTGGAGTGATAGATTAGTTAGATCCATTTGTTTTTTGTACGTTAAACCACTAAAGATTTGGCTACCAGGCAACAACAGTTATATTTAAAGGATGCCTCTTGCATATGTATTATTTTTTTCTTGTAGGTTGTAGGACTTAGAGATTGAGGCATTTTCTCATTGTCTTTTAATTTTATCTATTAATGCTTTTTTGATATTATTTAGATTAATATTATGTATCATTATCATTTCCTATTGTTATCTATAATTTAGTACTAAGGGGGCATTACACTTACTTTATATTAAACTATTATGTGATTGATATTGTGATAAAAGAAATGTAAGAATGTTTTTTGTTGAAAAGTATTATTCAAACACAGACAAAAAACAAATGCTTTTTTTGCTTTTAAGCTTGTGAGGTTTGCAATGCTCAATCTGTATAACCCTGGGAGTTGTCCTTATTTTAAGGCAAACAAAATGTATAGACTCAAAATGTTTAGAGTGTAATTTTTTAATTCTAATTTTACAATTATTATTAAAATTATAAGCGTAAAGTAACTGTTATTTAGTGTTCAATAGGTACTGAGATTAAGATGTAATATTTACGACTATGGCTTCTCAATGCTTATAGCAGCAATGTTGTGACGCAAATGATACACCTGCATCAGAATTTGCTTACACAGGAAAGCGTATTTTGATTAATGATTTCTTTTTTTTTTCTCTACAAACTAATTTCACATTGTACTTTGTTATTTTGTCTCTCCTTTCATAGAGCACAAGAGCGCAGAGAAACTGTTTAGTGCACACAGAGAATGAACGTGGTTGAGTGACTTTCAAAGCTGCACTGTGCTTAAAAAGACACTAAAGTCAAAATTCTACTTTCATGCTTCAAATAGAGCACATCATTTTATACAACTTTCCAAATCACTTCCATTGTGTAAATGTGCACAATCTTTATAAATGCACAATTTTTGAGGCACCCACTCCTACTGAGCATGTGCAAGAATTCACAGAATATACAGAATATATACATATATACATTCTGTGATTGGCTGATGGCTGTCACATGATGCAGTGGGAGGGGGAAGAGATTAACTAACATTAAAATTTGTCAAATGGAAATCAAGATTCTCCAATTAAATTTTTTATAGATCTGATAATTGCATGGCATAGGATATTTAAGGTGCTTGGTATAAGATATTAGGTATCGCATTATTTATCAGTTAAAGAGGCATGAAACCCAAAATTCTTCTTTCATGATTCAGACAGAAAAAGCTAATTTAAACAACTTTCTAATTTACTAAAATTATAAAATTTTCTTCATTCTCTTGGTATCTTTTCTTGAAAAGCAGGGACGTAAACTCAGGAGCATGCATATTTCTGGAGCATTACATGGCAGTAGTTTTGCAAGAATGTTATCCATTTGCAATAGAACTAGATGGCAGCATTATTTTGTGCAATGTTGTACTCCAGACACCTACCTAAGTACATTATCTCTTCAACAAAGAATATCATAGGAACAAAGCAAATTTGATAATAGAAGTATCAATCCAGTCACAAATAGTCGATCTCTTTTGAGGGTCTCCTAGGCAGATACTATGTTATGAGGCAGCAGGTTCATGCTTTACAGTTTCAGTAATTTTAAAATCCAGTCTAATAAGATACTATGGGGTAGATTTATTATACTGGGTGGATATGGTTCGCTGTAGCAAATCATGTCCGCCCGACATTGCTAAATGCCGACAGCATATGCTGTCAGCATTTAACATTGCACAAGCATTTCTTGTGAAATGCTTGTGCAATGCCGACCCCTGCACATTGACGGCCAATCGGCTGCTAGCAGGGGGTGTCAATCATCCCACGTGAAGGGGCAGTGGTATTACAACTGCTGCTTCTTAACTTTTTTTTCCGGCGAGCCACTGTTTGTTAAATCTGGCCCTATAAGTCCTGTCAATAGAAACTAGTAGATGTAATTTTGTTTTCAGATGATGTAGAAATGGAAATGGTTCTTTAACAAACAATAGAAATAAATATTGTAAAAAAAACATTTTTTTTTAAATCGACCATATAGCGATAGAAAAATGGTGCATAGTCTGCCCATCATGACACCATAAAATATTTATTCAGATGGTTTGGCAGAGGTGCAGATGAAAACAGATTGTTTGTTTTAATGATAATATTGATTTTAAAGGTGCCGGATTTTTGGCTGTTATCTGTTTGCAGTCAAATATGCTTTTGTTATGAAATGTGTATCGATTTTATCTATGTATTTATTTTTTGTGTATCACATTGTATTTTAATATGCTTAACCAACCTTTCCTTTCTGTAACCAAATGTGGATGTTTATTCTTGTAATGTTATCCCTTTTTGTGATATTCCATTAAGAATGCCGTATGAGTTTAGGGGAAAACATGTATCATGGGATGTCCCTTTAATTAATTACAGGAGGGATTTAACCAGTAGAAATTTGAGATCTGGTTTAAAAGGAGGCAGGTAGATTTACCTGTTATGAGCTTGAAAAAGAAACTACGGTTTTGAAACGCGTTGCTCTTACTGCAGCTCCTTGTGAGGGAGCATTTACACTGTAATTATGGATTCTGGCGAAATAACCCTTAACGGTGATACAGCAGTGTGACCACTCAGGTGGGTCTTGGTTTTTAGTTTTGCTTTGACAATTCTAACCCGTAAAATAGAACTGCTGTTTTTTCACTGGGTTTCCAGCCGAATCTAGTTGAACTTAACTCTAAGTACTTCCGTTGGTCACCTGAGAAGTTTACCTTGTGGGAGGTACACAGCACGATCGGTGCACTGTTTAACCTGATGCTGATATTCTGAAATAGAGATGTGAGTACAGATATACTTTTGAAATACATATTCCTGATATTGCATTAAAAGAACTCTTCGTCCGTAGGAGTACAGTGTCATCTGTTATTAAGACTCCGGACGTCAATATCGGAGTTCCTGTATATTCATACAAAGACTTGTGGGACTTTCACCGATTATACACCGACTCCATTAACAGACTGTTTGTTCTTCACCCACGGCTTCTGATACGGCCTTTCAGTTTGCTTGTAGGGGTGGTCATTAGTTTTAAATTGGCGGTCTTCAGGCTATATGTTCTGTACATACTATTTTGGAACAATTAGTCAGTGTTATTAAACAGTCGTTACAGTTTCGTTTAGGCATTAATAATCAGGTTTAGTTTAGCAGTTATAATATTATATATACTGTGTTGTGACTATTGTTTTTATTGTTTGCTTTTTATTATTTTTTATTTATTGTAATAGGTCGACCTAATTGAAACATTATATGTATTAAAATTGTATATCAACTGTGGTATGGTTGAAAGTTTTTTAATAATACTTGAACTAATTGAATTTTGATTAAATGTATCTATTGTAACCGGCACCTTTATTTGATCTTCATTTATTTATTTGTGGCTTAATTTATTTGTGGCTTAATTTTTTTGAGCTACTAGATTATATTTATATTTGCACCTACATTTGCGGTTAATTTTCTGCGCTTGTAGGCATCAAATAATACAATCTATTTTAATTAATTATTCAAATTGCTATTTGTTATACTCTTAAGCTCTTTTGAGCGCTCCCTAGTACTCTTTAATTTTGTTATAGAATTTTTTTTATAGGTTTATTGAGAGAATCCTATTTTCTAGTTGGAGTGTGTAGTATTATTTATCTGGCGCTGGTCTCTATATATATTTTTTAGATGAAAACAGATTACAATACTATTGGCTAGATTATGAGTTTTGCGTTAGAGGCTGTGCGGTGCTAATGAGCAGTTTATGCTCACCGCTCACTTACAGACAGTGCTGGTATTACGGGTTTTTACAAACCCGGCGTTAACCGCAAAAAAGTGATCGTAGAGCAAAATTTTGCTCCACATCTCACATCAATACCAGTGCTGCTTAAGTTAGCGGTGAGCTGGCTGAACGTGCTCGTGCACGATTTCCCCATAGGAATCAATGAGGGAGAGCTGGCTGAAAAAAAAACTAACACCTGAAAAAAGCAGCGTAAAGCTCCTAACGCAGCTCCATTGATTCCTATGGGGAAACAAAAGTTATGTCTACACCTAACACCCTAACATGAACCCCGAGTATAAACACCCCTAATCTTACACTTATTAACCCCTAATCTGCTGCCCCAACATCGCCGACACCTATATTATATTTATTACCCCTAATCTGCCGCCCCAAATGTTGCCGCAACCTACCTACACTTATTAACCCCTAATCTGCCGCCCCCAACGTCGCCGCCACTATATTAAAGTTATTAACCCCTAAACCTAAGTCTAACCCTTACCCTAACCCACCCTAACTGAAATATAATTTAAATAAATATAAATAAAATAACTATCAATAACTAAAATTATTTATATTTAAAACTAATTACTTACCTATAAAATAACCCCTAAGCTAGCTACAATATAACTAATAGTTACATTGTAGCTAGCTTAGGGTTTATTTTTATTTTACAGGCGTTTGTATTTATTTTAACTAGGTACAATAGTTACTAAATAGTTATTAACTATTTTATAACTACCTAGATAAAATAAAGACAAAAGTACCTGTAAAATAAAACCTAACCTAAGTTACAATTACACCTAACACTACACTATAATTAAATAAATTAAATAAAATTATCTAAAGTACAAAAATTACTTGCCCCAAAGTAATCAGCTCTTTTACCTGTAAAAAGAAATACAAATCTCCCCCAACATTAAAACCCACCCAATCCCCCCTTAAAAAAAACCTAACACTAACCCCCTGAAGATCACCCTACCGGGAGACGTCTTCATCCAACCAGGCAGAAGTGGTCCTCCAGACGGGCAGAAGTCTTCATCCAGGCGGGATCTTCTATCTTCATCCATCCAGCGCGGAGTGGGTCCATCTTCAAGACATCCGACGCGGAGCATCCTCTTTCCACGGCTATGACTGAATGAAGGTTCCTTTAAATGACGTCATCCAAGATGGCGTCCCTTCAATTTCGATTGGCTGATAGAATTCTATCAGCCAATCGGAATTAAGGTAGAAAAAATCATATTGACTGATTGGATCAGCCAATAGGACTGAAGTTCAATGCTATTGGCTGATGCAATCAGCCAATAGGATTGAGCTGGCATTCTATTGGCTGTTCCAATAGAATAGTGGCGGCGATGTCCGGTTCGGCAGATTAGGGGTTAAATATTTTTTTTTGTTTTTTTTTAAATATTTTTATTGAAATTCACAGGCATCCGAAAACCACATTCAAGTTACAGTGTCATATGTCACAAATGGTTAATTGTCATACACCGAGATATTACATAAAAAAGAGAAATTTTCCATAAATACCTAGTGAATCCATTTATAAATTTCTTTAAAACTTAACTTTTTAGAAAATATGACACCCTAGGCTAAACATTTGTCCTAGGATGGAGAGCTTTTTAGTTTGAGAATAGAAAACAAGAATAAACAGTAACAACAAAACAAACTTTGCTATGCATCATATCAGGTTACATGTCCAGTAGGAAAAAAGCATGTTACATCACAGATACATCCTCAATTCACTCCAAACACTGCCCCCGTGTAGTCCCTCTACCAGATATTCCACTCTCCCCTTATGGCTGCCTCCAACATGTATATCGTATTTTTAAACGGATAGAGCACTTGCCTCTGGGTAGGGAGATCTAGCGACTCCAAAAAGAGTCTCCATTTTACAATGAAACGAGCAACTCTGGTGTCAACATCATTCCAGGTGTCACATTGTTCATACATCAAAGACTTCAGTAACATTTGCTTTAAGAAGCTAACAGAGGGAGAATCAGCATGTGGCCATTTACAAAAAATGCACTTTCTTGCCAGGAGTATGACATTAATTAAAAGTTTCTGGGGCAGTACCACAAATAGTGTAAAAAGTCAGGGTTTGGGTAAGAGCATTTTCCACATACATTTGAGAAGTCTGCCCTCCACTTACTCAGTCTGCTAGGTGTGAGGTAGTCCTGATAGATAACCCGTATTTGAGACTCCCTAAGGTCGGCTGCCAAAGTTCCAGACCAGGTATGAGTGAGGCTGTCTAGTATAGTCTTTTCAGAGGAAATCGTCGGTAGCTTCTTACGCCAGGTATCTAAAAGGTGGGGTAGCATAATGGCAGCTTTTGAGTCTATGAGTGCACTATAAATTGAGGAGATAGTGTAATTGTGAGTTCGAAACTGTGCTATGGTGCGCGCCGGCGGAGGGGTGGACCAGAATGTCACGCAGTGCTGTAAGACGTGATTTATATAACGTCTGGCCTGGAAGTAGGCAAATCTGTTGGTATAGGGGATTAAGAATTTTCTGCATAACTCATCAAAGGGTAAAACTGTCCTAGCTGAGTGATCTAACATTTTATCTATATTGTCAACACCCAGAGTCCTCCAAGTCTGGAAGACAGGGTATAGTGTGCCAGGTTGGAATCTCGGATTACCTGTCAGGGGGAGATATTTGGTGTGACAGGGGTCCCACCCAAGGGCTTTGTTCATAGATCTCCACCCAAGGAGCACATCCCTAAACATTGGGTGGGTTACTATATTTGCAGGGAGCTCTGATAGAGTGGCATGCGAGAGGAAAGCAGGGGATATTTGAGGCAAGGAAGCCTCTTCTAAGTGGGTACTAGAGAAGTGCTGGGTGTTTAGTGTCCAGTCTAGTGCCAGTTTTGCCAAAGAGGCCCAGTTATAGTACAATAAGTTCGGCAATCCCAATCCACCCCGCGAGTAGGGGAGATAGAGTTTATGTGCCCCAATACGCGGCTTACCACCCTTCCACAGGAAGGTTCTGATGGGTTAAATGTTTTTATTAAGTGTTTGCGATGTGGGGGGCCTCGGTTTAGGGGTTAATAGGTAGTTTATGGGTGTTAGTGTACTTTTTAGCACTTTAGTTAAGAGTTTTATGCTACGGCATTGTAGTGTTAAACTCTTAACTTCTGACTTTTAAATGCGGTACCAGTCTTGACAGGAGAGGGTGTACCTCTTACTTTTTTCAGACTCGTAATGCCGGCGCTATGCAAGTCCCATTAAAAAAAATAGGATACACAATTAACGTAAGTGGATTTGCGGTATTTCCGAGTCTGGCCAAAAAAGTGAGCGGTACATCTGTACCTGGAAGACTCGTAATACCAGCGGACGTTAAAAAGCAGCGTTAGGACCGGCCATCGCTGCTTTTTAACGCAAGACTCGTAATCTAGCCGTATGTTCTTATAAAAGTTGCAATTGCACAATTCTCTTTTAAAACCTTATTTTAAAGGTGCCAGTACTGTTAGTGACAATCACGACAATTGTAGTGTGACCTACAATCAAATTTTAAAATTAAAAATTAAAAAAGACCACTTGTAGATGTTGGGGTCCTTAAGTGACTTTTCCTGCAAGACCCCTTTACAGGATATCACATACTTAACACATAGGAGAAACAGGCCAGACCATTTTTGGTTCAGCAGTATGGGTAGAGCTTGCTGATTGGTGACTACATTTAGCCACCAATCAGCAAGTGTTACCCAGGTGCTGAACCAAAGATGGCCGGCTTCTAAGCTTACAGTCCTGCTTTTTCAAATAAAAATACCAAGAAAACAAAGAAAATTGATAATAGGAGTAAATTAGAAAATTGCATGCTTTATCCGAAGCATGAAAGAAAAATTTTGGGCTCAGTATCCCTTTAAGCGTAGCCAGAGCTACACTATACTTACCAGGGGCAGGATGTTACACAGGAGGCCGGGTGCTGCAAAGCACTAGGAGATACACTATTCTGAGATCTGAGACTGACAGCCGTGCTAAAGGTTTAGGTTTGCTGCTGCAGGAGCCAGGGGCTGCACTAAATAGGATCAGATTAACGTGGCCGGCTCCCAGGGTGTACAACCTTAAGCGTGCCTGTCAGTCCAGGACCTCAGAATAGCACAGCTCTGAAACGTACTTGAGGATCTGGCAAATAAAGAAATCATGCTAAAATTACAGAGATGAAATAATATGACTATAAACCGCTATATCTATATAGAACAATAAGATATAAGACATAGGGGCATATTTATCAAGCTTTGTATGGAGCTTGACGCCCCGTGTTTCTGGCGAGCCTTCAGGTTATGTTAAAGACCACTGCTCCATTACCTGTCCACCTGCTCTGAGGCGGCGGACATTTATTGATGTGCAGCCGACATGATCCGCAATATCGGATCATGTCCGCTCGCACAATGATAATTTGGCTCCTTAATCAGGAGAATAGAGTTAAAATATTTTTGGAAATGGGAATTATTTCTTTATAACATTTAAGAAGTGTCTGAACAAATGCAAATGGAGCTCCTTTTAAGAAACTGCAAATTTAGCTGTGGATCACAAATGGCAGCACATGTGCCAACCTGCGGCCGACACTTAAGAATCAGGGGTCATCAGACCGCTGCTTCTTACCCTACTATGCCAATTTTAAAGTGGCATTTCTCAATCCTTCCGGAATACACTGACTAGGATGATTGACAATCTGATGTGCGAGCAAAGAGCAGCATTGCACAAGCAGAGGCTTGTACAATAATTTATGCGGGCAGTGTATTACTGCTAGCTAGCCGTGAAGCCTGGCGGACAGGAATGGAGATGCCCGCTCGTGTCCATCCGTGGGTTGTTAAATGGAGGTCATAGTATCAATATTTAAACAATTTCAATATGTGATTGATACAATACAACATGGAGAATGTCTTTATGATTAAATTACATGTGGAAAATCGATTTAATATATTTTTTCTTTAAAGTTTAATAAGAATTTAATTGTAGTTATGTAAACGCTTAGATTTTTATTTATCACAAAGAGGTTATTCAATAACAATTGGCTAAATTATGAGTTTTGCGTTATGGTGTAGTACGGCTTTACCGCTGAATAATTGTCCATTGCGCGTGGAATGGCCCGGAAACGCATATTATGAGTCACAGTGGAATAGCTATACCGCAAGCATTTTAGCCTGTAACGCAACGTCCATTCCACATTTAAAAAATGACATTTGAGTGTGGGATTTTCCACAGCGCCGTATTACAGGTTGTGCGGTCAGGCTACAATGCTTGCGTTACAGCCTTTACCGACACGAGCCATTCAGCGATCTGAGACCAGTAGTTATGGATTTTGCGAAACAAAAATGTTTCACAAAACTCATAACTAAAATGTTTCAAAGTACACTAACACCCATAAACTACCAATTAACCCCTAAACCGCCACCTCCCACATTGCAAATACTATAATAAACTTATTAACCCCTAATCTGCCACCCACTCACATCGCTGACACTAAAATAAACCTATTAACCCCTAAACCGCCGGCCCCCCACATTGAAAACACTATATAAACCTATTAACCCCTAAACCGCCTGCCCCCCACATCATCAACGCTAAATAAATCTAGTAACCCCTAAACCCCTGGCCCCCACATCACAACTAATAAACTAAAACGATTAACCCCTAAACCTAAAACCCCCTAACTTTAACTTAAAAGTTACAATATAACCATCTTAAAATAAATAAAAAATTACCTGTGAAACTAAGATTAAACTGTAAATTAACCTAACATAACTATTTTAATAACTACCAATAACTACCAATTAAAAAGCTAAATTACAAATTTAAATAAACCTAATACTACGAAAAAAATGAAAAACTTTAGGATTACAAAAAATAATAAACAAAATTATCAAAAATAAAAACAATTACACCTAATCTAATAGCCCTATAAAAATAAAAAAGCCCCCCAAAATAAAAACACCCCCTAACCTAACAATAAACTAACAATAGCCCTTAAAAGGGCCTTTTGTAGGTCATTGCTCAAAGTTAAACAGTTCTTTTACATTAAAAAATTACAAAGTCCCCCCTAAAAGTAAAAAACCCCCACCCAACTAACCCCCCAAAATAAAAAACCTAAGTCTAAAAAAATCCTAAACTACCCATTTTAAGGGCATTTGTAAACACCCCAAAAAATTTAAAAAATCAGCCAATTGGATTTCAGTAGCTCTCATCCTATTGACTAATTTGAAAATGTCAGCCAATAGGAATGCAAGGTACCCAATTTTTAAACGGGTACCTTGCATTCAAGCTTCAGTGTACAGTGGTGATCGTATGAAGAGGTGCTGGATGTCGCGATGGAGGAAGATGTCGCTGCCTGGATGAAGACTTCTTGCCGCCTGGATGAGGATGGATGACCATACTTTAGGAACCGTGAGTAAATATTCTGGGGTTAGTGTTCTTGTTTTTTTTTAGATTAGGGCTTTGGGCAGTAAAAGAGCTGAATGCCCATACAATGGGTAGCTTAGGATTTTTTTTAGACTTAGGTTTTTTATTTTACGGGGTTGGTTGGGTGGGGGGGGTTTACTTTTAGGGGGACTTTGTAATTTTTTAATTTAAAAGAGCTTTTTAACTTAGGGCAATGCGCTACAAAAGGCCTTTTAATGGCTATAGGTAGTTTATTGTTAAATTAGGGAGTATTTTCATTTTGACGGCTTTTTTATTCGTAGTATAAGGTTTATTTAAATTTGTAATTTAGATTTTTTAATTGGTATATTTTTTTTAAATTTTATTCAAATAGTTATGTTAGGTTAATTTATAGTTTAATCTTAGTTTTTTTTTTATTTCACTGGTAAGTTTTTATTTATTTTAACTTTTAATTTAAAGTTAGGAGGGAGTTAGGTTTAGGTGTTAATAGTTTAATTTAGTGTTTTGCGATGTGGTGGGCCAGCGGTTTAGGGGTTAATAGGTTTAGTTTATTAGTTTCAAAGTGGGGGGCTGGCGGCTTAGGGGTTAAAACTTAGTGTTGGCGTTGTGAGGGGCCGGCGGTTTAGGGGTTAATAGGTTTATTATAGTAGTAGCGATGTGGGTGGGACGGCGGATTAGGGTTTAATAGGTTTATTTATTAGATGCAATGTGGGGGGCCGACGGTTTAGGGGTTAATAGGTTTATTTAGTGATGATGGGGAGCAGCAGATTAGGGGTTAATCACTTTATTTAGCGTCGCGGAGGGGCGGATTAGGGGTTAATAACTTTATTTAGGTGTCGGCAATGTCGAGGGCAGCGGTTTAGGGGTTAATAGTTTTATTATAGTAGTGGTGATGCAGGGGCGGAGGTTTAGGGGTTAATCACTTTATTTAGTGTCAGCGATGTCGGGGGGTGGCGGACTAGGGGTGTTTAGACTAGGGGTTTATGTTAGGGTGTTAGGTTTAAATGAAACTTTCTTTTCTCCATAGACATCAATGGGGTTGCGTGATGGCGATTTGCCATTCCGCGATCGCAGGTTTTAGTTTTTTTCCAACACTTTCTCCCCATTAATGTCTATGGGGGAAGGCGTGCACTAGCAGGTCAAGTCAGGCCTTGGGTTTTGTGCGGTAGGGAGCTTAACGCACCATAGCGCACAGAACAAGGAGGTTTTTCAGTAACTGAACAGTAGTGCGATACTGCTCATTGTATTGCGTTATTTACGCACTTGGTATATCACAAAACTCGTAATCTAGGCAGATGTATTCTAATTTGAGATATTTGTAATTATGTGATTGTTTATTTTTTTATTTTTAATATATTTTGTTGCTGTTTGTGCTACAAACTAATAAAAAAAATTGCTGAGTATAATCAAGTCAATTTGAAAGGAAAGTCCAGAAATCCCATGTTAAATATAAAGACATAACAGAGGTAAAACATTAGATTTGGAGCATATTATATCATTGTTTTTTTTTTTTTTTTTTTACATCATTCAGTGTTTGTCATGAATTCCAAAGATAGTTTCTGAATAATAAAATTTAAATATTCAGGACACAGTTTCTGATGCATTTACACTTGTTGAAAATTGTTGTAAGGAGCAGAAGGCCACCCTCGCTACCAAAATTCACACTTAAGTGTCTGTAGTCTAACCTGAATAAGGCGTTTAATTTTTAGTGGGCATGCAGTTTGATAACTTTGATTTACCCTTGTTCTTTGAAGTCAAATGAAACCTGGATAGTTGACACATTGATAAATGGGTCTTAAAGGACTACTAAACACAGTAGAATATCAAAATCAATAAATGCACAATAAAGATACAATGCAAAAACACTTAGTTTGAATTTCAAATAAGTAATAGATTTTTTTTCTGGAGCAGTGTTATTGATAGCTTTAAAAGTATGAGTCAGGATTATTTTGTGTTTTATTCTTGCAGCTAGAGGAAGCCAGTGAAGGGACTCACAGAGAGGTGCAGCAGATAAGGAGCGACACGTAAGGAAGATCAGCCTGACAGAGGCATTTATTATGGATTATAAGGGAGATAGATGGCAGCTAGGGAAGCAAGAGAGGATGGAGTTGCAATAGTCAAGGCGGGACATGATGAAATAGTGGATTAAAGTCTTAGTTGGGTCTTGTGTAAGGAAGTGGTGAATTTTGGAGATGTTTTTAAGGTGGAGGCAGCAGGAATTCACCAAAGACTGGATGTGGGGAATGAAAGAGAGATCTGAGTCAAGTGTGACATCAAGACATCAGGCATGCAGGGTTGGGGTAATGATGTTGTTATCAAGAGTTAGAGAAAGTTGGGGGGTATGGATTTTGGAACAATGGAGAAAAATAAAGAGCTCAGTTTTTGAGAGATTTTGCTTAAGGTAGTGAGAGGACATCCAAGATGAAATATTAGAAAGACAGTTCAGGTGAGTAAAGAAGGTTTGGTGCAGAGATGTAGATTTGGGTATCATCCATTTATTCAATTTATTAGGGTGTCTAGTGTACCTAATAGTTTCCCTTTTTATGTTTCCTATAGTGTTTCAGCTGGTATGTTATACAAGGTAATCCAATATTTTGTCTTACCTCTAGACTTATTTTAAATAGTGCAAACATGTTACACTGAAGACATTTCCCATAGGAGATAAGGGGTTAAATTCAGTCAGAAAAATCACATGAACTAATCTTGGACAAAAGAAAATAAGCCTAAAAAGTTTAAATTGTCAAATTTATCTCCTGTGCATGACTACTAACAACCTAACAATTCAGTTTGGCCTATCATTCTAAATTTGTTTAGAATAAACAAATATGCAAAAAATTATATTTAATTCAAATGCAAATAACATTATAAAGTATGCACTGACTCCAAGTCTTAGAGATTGCATTTATTATTATTATTATTATTATTATTATTATAATGATACATAATAAATGACCGCTTTATTAAAATACCAGTAAAAACATGCTATATGTTATTCTATAGTCTTATTGGAAATAATATGCATATAATTCACTCTCAGTAAATCACATTATTTTAGATGTGAAATGTAAACAGTTTTTATGCAATATTGTTCTACAAAATATATAAGAAAAAAATAATGAAAACAATATATAAAAATAAAAAAATATAACATTTTCTCTAATTCATCTGGATTTAATACAGCTCTGCAATCTTTTTAACTAAAGTGTAAGAAATAAGATTTGTGTGACAGCTACATCATCTATAAAAGTGCTTTCCAGTAATGCTACTTCTACTTTCCGTGGCTTATGGCCCTTTAAAGAAATAAGATACTGTTATAAGCAGAGATAAATCATTATTTCAAATGTTTTCGTCATTTACTGTCCTTTAACTCAATTAGAATGAAGTGCTCCCAAAGCTTATGAGTACAAGCCCAGGGACACAAAGTTTAGATTTCCCCTTAAATACATTAAAACTCATACCAAGAGAGTAATTTTCATTCATCAGTGTCACTAGTTTTGAGGAATACACCAGTGAGTTCATTTTATTGTACTCAAGTGCCCTCCACAGCTATAAGCCAGCTGTAGTTTTATTTTCAAAAGTTTCCAGAAAGTGTATATTACTCTGGAGTCATCTTTGCAGTAAAGAATATTTCAATATAGCAGATAGCTCTTATTTAAATTTCTGTACAGAAAAAAAGGATGCAGGAGAATAAAACAATTATATGCAAATAACACTTCATCATAGTACCTACTGCAAAAATATCCTACAGTAAGTTACAATAATAAGCATGAATTAAAGTTATATTGCAGTTACTTTTTAATTTCCTTAAAGGACATGAAACCCACATTTTTTTTCTTTCATTATAAGAAGAGTATGGCATTTTAAACAACTTTGCAGTTGACTTCTATTATCTAATTATCTAATTCTATTATCTAATTATCTAATCAGCTTAATTTTCTTGCATTACTGGGACCTAGCTGCTGATTGGTAGCTGCATATATATGCCTGTGGTCATTGGCAGGGGTTGAACAAACATTGGTACAGCAGGTGCAGTGGGTTATTAGTCCAGAGCGATCTATCTATCTATCCATCTATCTATCTATCTATCTATCTATCTATCTATCTATCTATCTATCTATCTATCTATCTATCTATCAATCTTTCCTGAAAAACATTATACAGAGCAACATTTATATTTTTACTATTGCATACTACTGAGTTACCTTTGGGAGCACCCAAAAATATTTTGCAGCAGGGCTGTCTGTTTAGTAGGTTTGCTACTGGTCATTGGCTTATCAGGTGTGTTTAGCTAGCTCGTAGAAGTACATTGCTGCTCATTCAACAAAGGATACTAACAGAACAAACTAAATTAAGCAATAGAAGTAAATTGTAAAGTTATTTAAAATTGTATGTTCTTTCTGAATCCTGAATCTTTAGGTTTCATATCTCTTTAAGTGTCGCTTATCCATACTATATAGTGCAATAAAAAGATATCGGGCTAGATTATGAGTGGAGCACAAATTAACGCTCCTGCTTGATCGGTAATTGTGCTAGAATTAAGATTTTTGTGCTCATCGGCTTATGCTTGTATTATGAGTTGAAAGTAAACAGTTTTCTCTCTAGTGGTAACCCGGCGAGTGCAAAAATCGGATGTTTTTGAATTCGGTTGTTCAGAAGTACTTGTTGTTTGTTTATGCCGCATGTCTTTGAATGAAGGTTTATCAGTAGCGCGTTGTTACACTCTGTGCTCCTGTTTCATGTGACAACAATTGTTTCTGTTTTAAAGGAATGAGGATTACGCAATTCAAGAGCAAGTAAATGTTTCCTGTTAAGTACCCAGCATGTTGCAGTGTGGATGTTCACAGTACTGTTGCTGAACTTTACTAATAAGGCCTTTGAGCGTGTCTTTACACTGATGTGCTACAAGTGTCTGCCCTTTTCATGATCTTGTTCTCATTCATTAAGAGAGACAATTGTTTTGTATTCCAGGCCTGTATGTATTTTTAATTTTGGTTTACGCATTGTTTTGTGGGGTGTAGTTGAAGATTTGTGAAGGGTTATAAATAAATATTTTTTTGATTTGGGATCCTGTGTGCTGTCTTGGGATCCAGTGTGCTTTGCATGTACAAGAATTCACAGCATATACGTATATGCATTTGTGATTGGCTGATGGCTGTCACGTGATACAGGGGGAGTGGAAATAGACATAACTTTGCAATTTATTTTTAAAAAAATCTACTACTCATTTGAAGTTCAGACTTAGGGCTCGATGATTGAAAGCTCTCTGGGCTGGCGAGATTATTAAAGAATGCTCGCCAGTCCTTCTATTTCCCTTGTGGAATGATCTAAAGCCATTTTTTACCCTGAAAACAGGGTGTCTCGCTAAAGGGGCGTATACTGCATTTTCATATGAAATGTGCACAACAAAATTCGTATTTTAAACATTATACAAAACAAATATTTGAATCATTCACACAAAAATAAGCAGGGAAAATTGTATTGTTAAGGTGCATCAAAAATCGTAACAAAATTCTTCACCAAAAATCGTATGTTAACAAAAACGTAAAATTAGTATCTAATTTACACAGGAATAAATCAAATTAAAAATTCACAGCGTAAATTGTAATTGTAGTACACTGAATGTGCAAAAATCACACAGAAATTTGAATTTATAAATACAAAATGCAAAGCGTAATTGTTGTTTTTTCGTAAAATGGGCTGAACATGGGCGTTCCATGGGCGTATATGAAAATTTCTCACTAATCCCAGCGTTATTCTATAAAGATTTTCGCACTGCAGATATCACAGTTTTTTCTCGCCAACTAAAAGGTGGCGAGCTTTTGTCAAAACAATACGAACACTTATAACCCCAATAGAAAAACAAATGCATACGAACATATAGGCAAATGTAAGATGCTATAAGCAGAAAGCAGCGTAATGTGAGTTATATTGGCTGCAGGATTTAAATTTTAAAGTGCTCCCCCTGCTCTCTGCTAACTTCGCACTAAGGAGCGAAGTTTCCCTATCCAGCGAGCTCCATTACTTTTAATAGGAGCCATCTCGCAACTCGCAGGGACTGCCCCTTTTTTACGATCATTGCACCGGGGCAGCCCTGCGAGTGTCAGCGAGAAAAAGAAGGTTTGAGCTGGCGAACAATATATCATCGAGCCCTAAGTGCTATTGCATTGTCTTCTTATCATGCATGTGTTGATTATGCAAATCTACTCAACTGAATGGTCCTTTAATAGAAAAAAGAAGATACAGCGCTACAAAGCACGCATATATATGAATGTGCAATATATAATAAATATGATGTGACCAAGGATAGTTCGTGAATATATATATATTTATTTACTAAACAAAATTGATATAAAAAAGACTAAAGGGACGTCTCCCTTAAAAACACATGAATAAAACTCAGTTAAAATCAGTTCAAAACAAAGCATAAGTTTCTGTAAAGGGAATAGCAAAAGTGTGAATCGTCTTTAGAATGAATATTGCTGTATTTAAGCAACTGATAGGGAATAGGTTCCTTTTAGAAAGTGCTTGTGATTGCTCCGGTTGCAAACCTGAAATTTGTTACTAACGTGTGCTTATTTAATCCCTCTACAGACATTTAATCCGCGTTTTAGGGAATTTGTGCAGATCCTGATCTTAAGGCTGGTGAGCAACAGAAAAGGTGTACGCTCTATTAGCGGTAATGTGATTAATCTTGCTCCATTAGCAGGTGGTTAACAGACTTCGTTACTGCCGTAACTCAAATGTATCCACGTGATCTAGGCACACATGACTTTAGGTTAAGGGTCAGATTGATGTGAAATGAAAAATGCCAGTAAAAGCGAATACAAAGTGTAAATCTCCTTATAACTTGTAACAGTTTAATACTTACAACTTTGTTCTTTGCAGATCTTGGATTAGTCCTTTGCGGTGTCAAAGTCAGTAATGCAGCTCCCTCCATTCTGTATCAGAACTCCTCAGGGTGGGTGCAGGGTAAAAGGCTGTTTCTTTGTTGTGGCAGAAATGTCCCCAAGTGGTCTTAGTCAATGCGTTTCTCCCTGTGTAGCTGGGCTTTATCGAGACTTCTGTTGATACAGGGCGAAACGCATTGACTAAGACCACTTGGTATATGTATCATGTCCGCCGCACATCGATAAATGCTGACAGCATATGCTGTCTGCATTTATCAAGAGGAAAAATGAGGCAGGCACAACTTGAAAAACCGCTTTAAATTGAAAACAGAAGGTGCTTTATTCGTATTCCATAAAAAAGTTATACATGCAGACAGGCAAGGTGGACAAAAAGGTCTGAAGCACAATCATTGAACAATCAAGCGTTTCATTCAAAATAGTCAACAGGGTCGCAAGAAGCGTGTGGAAAAACCAAGGCGCAAAATAACTGCCCATGAACTGAGAAAAGTCAAGCGTGCAGCTGCCAAGATGCCACTTTGCCACCAGTTTGGCCATATTTCAGAGCTGCAACATCACTGGAGTGCCCAAAAGCACAAGGTGTGCAATACTCAGAGACATGGCCAAGGTAAGAAAGGCTGAAAGACGACCACCACTGAACAAGACACACAAGCTGAAACGTCAAGACTGGGCCAAGAAATATCTCAAGACTGATTTTTCTAAGGTTTTATGGACTGATGAAATGAGAGTGAGTCTTGATGGGCCAGATGGATGGGCCCGTGGCTGGATTGGTAAAGGGCAGAGAGCTCCAGTCCGACTCAGACGCCAGCAAGGTGGAGGTGGAGTACTGGTTTGGGCTGGTATCATCAAAGATGAGCTTGTGGGGCCTTTTCGGGTTGAGGATGGAGTCAAGCTCAACTCCCAGTCCTACTGCCAGTTTCTGGAAGACACCTTCTTCAAGCAGTGGTACAGGAAGAAGTCTGCATCCTTCAAGAAAAACATGATTTTCATGCAGGACAATGCTCCATCACACGCGTCCAAGTACTCCACAGCGTGGCTGGCAAGAAAGGGTATAAAAGAAGAAAATCTAATGACATGGCCTCCTTGTTCACCTGATCTGAACCCCATTGAGAACCTGTGGTCCATCATCAAATGTGAGATTTACAAGGAGGGAAAACAGTACACCTCTCTGAACAGTGTCTGGGAGGCTGTGGTTGCTGCTGCACGCAATGTTGATGATGAACAGATCAAAACACTGACAGAATCCATGGATGGCAGGCTTTTGAGTGTCCTTGCAAAGAAAGGTGGCTATATTGGTCACTGATTTGTTTTTGTTTTGATTTTGAATGTCAGAAATGTATATTTGTGAATGTTGAGATGTTATATTGGTTTCACTGGTAAAAATAAATAATTGAAATGGGTATATATTTGTTTTTTGTTAAGTTGCCTAATAATTATGCACAGTAATAGTCACCTGCACACACAGATATCCCCCTAAAATAGCTATAACTAAAAACAAACTAAAAACTACTTCCAAAACTATTCAGCTTTGATATTAATGAGTTTTTTGGGTTCATTGAGAACATGGTTGTTGTTCAATAATAAAATTAATCCTCAAAAATACAACTTGCCTAATAATTCTGCACTCCCTATATATATATATATATATATATATATATATATATATATATATATATATATATATATATATATATATATATATATATATATATAAATAACACATAGAGAAAACCCTGCACTCACCAGCAAGCTCACAGTTAAGATTTAAAAGCAAAAATGGAGAGGTTAGTTACTGCATCTGGCCAAATGGGACAAGCCCAGGTACCACGTCAAGGTCCTTTCCAATACCTGAGACCCTAACACAGCCACACAATGCAAGCTCTCAAATCCAAACAAACTGGGAACTGCCTGTGACTCTGGTGACAGCACAGCTTTTTGTGAGTGCCACTGAGCACCCAGGGCTGAGCATGTTGCTGGGTCATGGGATGTGTACCCGGTCCGGTCTTCGAGTACAGTCCCCTTCCGTGTTTTGTATATTTCTGGGTGATTACATATGCCTGTGCACCCCTCCCTTGTTCCCAGTTTGTTTGGATATGAGAGCTTGCATTATGTGGCTGTGTTAGGGTCTCAGGTATTGGAAAGGACCTTGACGTGGTACCTGGGCTTGTCCCATTTGGCCAGATGCTGTAACTAACCTTTCCATTTTTGCTTTTAAATCTTAACTGCGAGCTTGCTGGTGAGTGCAGGGTTTTCTCTATGTGTTGTATTAATTTGTTTTGTAATTCCCCTATGGTTCTTGCACCCACTCCTGTCTGGGGTTAACTGCCTGTGACTCACAGCTTTTTGTGAGTGCCACTGAGCACCCAGGGCTGAGCATGTTGCTGGGTCATGGGATGTGTACCCGGTTCAGTCTTGGAGTGCAGTCGTGCAGTCCCCTTCCGTGTTTTGTATATATATATATATATATATATATATATATATATATATATATATACTGTATATATATATATATATATATATATACTGTATACAGGGGGTGCAGAATTATTAGGCAAATTAGTATTTTGACCACATCATCCTCTTTATGCATGTTGTCTTACTCCAAGCTGTATAGGCTCGAAAGCCTACTACCAATTAAGCATATTAGGTGATGTGCATCTCTGTAATGAGAAGGGGTGTGGTCTAATGACATCAACACCCTATATCAGGTGTGCATAATTATTAGGCAACTTCCTTTCCTTTGGCAAAATGGGTCAAAAGAAGGACTTGACAGGCTCAGAAAAGTCAAAAATAGTGAGATATCTTGCAGAGGGATGCAGCACTCTTAAAATTGCAAAGCTTCTGAAGCGTGGTCATCGAACAATCAAGCGTTTCATTCAAAATAGTCAACAGGGTCGCAAGAAGCGTGTGGAAAAACCAAGGCGCAAAATAACTGCCCATGAACTGAGAAAAGTCAAGCGTGCAGCTGCCAAGATGCTACTTGCCACCAGTTTGGCCATATTTCAGAGCTGCAACATCACTGGAGTGCCCAAAAGCACAAGGTGTGCAATACTCAGAGACATGGCCAAGGTAAGAAAGGCTGAAAGACGACCACCACTGAACAAGACACACAAGCTGAAACGTCAAGACTGGGCCAAGAAATATCTCAAGACTGATTTTTCTAAGGTTTTATGGACTGATGAAATGAGAGTGAGTCTTGATGGGCCAGATGGATGGGCCCGTGGCTGGATTGGTAAAGGGCAGAGAGCTTCAGTCTGACTCAGACGCCAGCAAGGTGGAGGTGGAGTACTGGTTTGGGCTGGTATCATCAAAGATGAGCTTGTGGGGCCTTTTCGGGTTGAGGATGGAGTCAAGCTCAACTCCCAGTCCTACTGCCAGTTTCTGGAAGACACCTTCTTCAAGCAGTGGTACAGGAAGAAGTCTGCATCCTTCAAGAAAAACATGATTTTCCTGCAGGACAATGCTCCATCACACGCGTCCAAGTACTCCACAGCGTGGCTGGCAAGAAAGGGTATAAAAGAAGAAAATCTAATGACATGGCCTACTTGTTCACCTGATCTGAACCCCATTGAGAACCTGTGGTCCATCATCAAATGTGAGATTTACAAGGAGGGAAAACAGTACACCTCTCTGAACAGTGTCTGGGAGGCTGTGGTTGCTGCTGCACGCAATGTTGATGGTGAACAGATCAAAACACTGACAGAATCCATGGATGGCAGGCTTTTGAGTGTCCTTGCAAAGAAAGGTGGCTATATTGGTCACTGATTTGTTTTTGTTTTGTTTTTGAATGTCAGAAATGTATATTTGTGAATGTTGAGATGTTATATTGGTTTCACTGGTAAAAATAAATAATTGAAATGGGTATATATTTGTTTTTTGTTAAGTTGCCTAATAATTATGCACAGTAATAGTCACCTGCACACACAGATATCCCCCTAAAATAGCTAAAACTAAAAACAAACTAAAAACTACTTCCAAAACTATTCAGCTTTGATATTAATGAGTTTTTTGGGTTCATTGAGAACATGGTTGTTGTTCAATAATAAAATTAATCCTCAAAAATACAACTTGCCTAATAATTCTGCACTCCCTGTATATATATATATATATATATATATATATATATATATATGAATATTTATTTAGAAATACATAGAACATATTCTGCTATGTGCAGAAAATTGGAATGTGAAATATTTACAGTATATACATAGTTAACTTTTATTAAATATGAATATTGCATAGATATGCTATTACATGTTTTCATCTACGTAATGGCAAAGGGCTCTATCATCATCTACTTAACGGCAAAGGATCTCATATATTTGAGGCTTTATAAATTTTGTGTGCAATATTTTATTTTTATTAGATATTATTATTTTGAGTGTAACTGTACTTTGTAATGTATTTTTAATGTGTTTTGTGCCATATTTTAATTTGGTGCAACAGTTAATCAGAGCTCTGAATTTGCGGTTATCATTGTAGCATAAATTGAATTTGCCCTCACATGATCGCGTTTACTTTTTTTTTTTTTTTTTAATAATTTTTATTTGAGGTTCAATCGAAGGCATACAGGGTCACAAAAGCAAGTCTTACATCACATGGAATAAAACTTCAGAGTTACAAAAGGCATAAACTGTAAAATGCAAGGATAAAGAATATAAAGTCAACATTTTACACATTATGAAGACATAATAAGAATAGGGTGCCAAACTTCTGGAAACCTTCTAAATGACACCATAGGTCGCTTTTGGACCTCTATAGATAAAAGGTAGTAATAAAGCTAGAGAAGAAATTTATAAACATGAGACCAACTATGGATCTCAACAGTGAACCTAATTTTTATAACATTTAGCAACAAGAAAACATAAGTACGTTGTGATAAATTCAAAATAACAGTAGTAGCTGTGAATAATATAAAGAGAACTGTTATGAAATCGAGCAATCCTGCTAGACTAGGCGGGAAAAGTAAACATAGTAATAGACAGCTATGCAGTGGGGTGTACTTATGAGGGGAATTGTTTGGGTACAATATGGGTAAGAGAGGTTCAAATATATTCCCATGTACATCAGGTAATATAAATAACACTACACTGGCTGCTATATCACGAGATTAATTAAACAGAAAGGAATTAAGATCAGTAGGTGTATTAATATACAAAACCAAGCTAAAACCTCTTTTTATAACAAATACATTCTTATGCATAGGTAATACGGTAATATACATATGAATGATACAAGAGATTCTGTAACCATAGGGGGTTGGGTGAGGTGCAGCATAGACAAGAAAAGCTGCATAGTTGTCCCTCTTAGTATAGAGGGTGCATTATATTATAACTGGGGGGGAAGAGGGGGTAATTTTTTAGTCGGGGGGGGAGGAGGAGGTGGTAATATGGAGGTGATAGGCAAGATGTATAAACAGAGCACTAAATCTGCGATGGGGGTTTCTAGGGCGCATGGTTAGTTATAAGGTAGCCAATAAACTGCAAAGTTTTGCTAGTAAAGAAGGGAAATAGGGTGTGGTATGTGCAAGAAAAACCGTGTATGTATATTAAGAGTTGTAAAAGTGAGGCAGTGCGGCATTGGAAAGATAAGTCGCATATTTAGCCCTCCTAAACTAGGAGGTATATTAAGGTGGGGGGGGGAGGAGGTGGTAGAATGAGGATGATAATCTAAATATATGAACAGAGCTCAGAGTCTGTGGTGAGAGTTGCGAGGGCACATGGGTTGTTAGAGGGTAAATAGGAGCAGGTTATTTATAAGATAGGTCAATGCCATGTCCTGCATAAAGAAGCTTAGAGAACTTAAGGTAATAGCTTCGACACTGGGTAGTTATATGATAATATAGAACTAAATATATATATACTAGACAATCCTGTAAAGCTCAAGAGGGACACCAAGCTAAATATTATGGTAACCTGCAAGAGTTTCCCAAGTAAGGGACAAGTAGAGTACGGTGTAAACAAGAAAAACCGTGCAACCAAATCTCCCAACAAAGGAGGTATATTGGAATATGGAGTGTGGAATATGGGATATGGAATGTGGAATACGAGATATGGGGTTGAAGGAGGTGGTTATTTAATTGTGTTTAGCGGAGAATATCAGAGAATTGTATCTCTCCCAACAATATTCTGCTCAGTGAAACCCAAGAATTCAGGATATTTTTAATAAGGGTTATGCAGCTCTGTCATATAGTGTAAGGGCGAGAAGTTAAGTATCAAGGTACTAGTGCAGGTCCAGCCTGCGCTAGAAAACAGGTCATCTTGTAATGCTTGGGGTCTGCATATCACATAAACGTAAATTGGTAGCATAATTACAGCGCTCCTATACATAAGTTCACATAGAGTTAACATTTAAATCTCTTGTATTTGCTATGGCTATCTAACAATTATAAATGTAGCAGTAGAAACATGCCTAGAGAGACTGTGTCTGAAACATTTCTATGGAGCTATATATTTGTAGATTATAGACATCAAGCGGCCCCGGCCGCTGGCAGCAATGAGCCATAAGTAGAAACTACACCTAAACTCCAAACAGATGCGTAAGATATATAGATCTGCAGACATGAAAATATTATGTAGGGTCTGTTTATATCATTATGGGTACCAGTAAGCAGTAAGGAGCCTGCAAAGATAAGGAAGTACACATATGTGGGCGAAGGAGACAAAAAAAAAAATTAGGTAAACATATAGTTCAGCAAAAACACATACACAAACCACTTGAATCAAACAATAAAATATTTAGGACATGTCATTGCTATCGCTAGCAACACGGTGAAACTGGGTCAATGAGCATTAACAAGACAATATTCTTGGGTTGCAGGGTATAAGATCTATGCATAGGGAAGGTGTGCTTGCCTATCATAGCTGAATTATATTTTCTAGGTGTCTTAGTGAAAAATTGAGAAGTGCGGTATACAAGTAAATCATTGAGAACAGAAGTATAGCTATTTCGTAAAGCCAATTTAGGAGCTAACCATAGTATGACTAGAAATATAATAAACCCAATAAAACCATTAACTAAAACATAAAAAATATAGCATAACACCTGGTACCTAATAAAAGCTGTAGGAAACAATAAAATATAACTTTAGAGTTCTCTGAAATGGGTTATAGTGGAAGAGTCCAGTGGGGTAGAGGCAGAAAATGTTGTTAACTGTCCGGCATACAGTTCTATCACCCATTTAACCAATTCCTCGTCTGGGGTCTATTGAATCCCACAGATCCTGAATGATTGGTGTATGCCTTCAAGAAGGAAGGAGCATTTGCATCCATATTTAATTGGTGTCAATGAAGCATTATAAAAACACATGGGGCTGAGGTTTACAGTGAACTGTCAATAAAAGTAAAGGCTTGTGACATTAATATCCCCTAACAAAAGTAAGGCTGAGAACAGTGCCAGAAGAGAGAGCCGAAATGAGATGAGAGTAGCGTACCAGAGTCTATGCCATAAACGTATCGTGAGGGGTCTGCAAAAGATACACCACGAGTTACCAGCTCAGCCTACTCCCAATCGCGCTGTTCGGGCTGGAGGATCCATAGAAGGGTAGATCAATAGAAAGAGTTTGAGGGCTTGTAACGACAGGCTAACGGTATTCACCACGTTGCAATGATCCGGTAACAGGGTCAGGCCAAAGTGTGAAGCTAAGCAAGACCCAAAATCTGTTTCATAGGTGCGCCATGTGGTTGCTTTGGAAGTGAGTGTCGGGTTATGGTGCGCATCAGGATTGTCCCCATTGCAGAAAGTCGCCATGTGGTCATCGCTAACTATTGTATGAGATACTATAGGACCATGCAGAGGAGCTGTACATGACGGAGATGTAGGTAATATACCTAGATCCCCTTTTCCGCGCACCTTCCCAAAGGCCTCCAATAGTGAAACCTCCAGTCTCGCAAAGTGAGCCTGCAACATCTGAGTAATACTCTTCTCCATCGCTGTAAGCGGCACAGTAGTCGCCTGCATTGTCATCAGCATGAAGTGGGTTGTGAGTAGTGGCTGCTCAAGAGCAACACCTTCCGTGATTGTGTTAGGTGCGCAGGCAATCAGCAGGCCATGGCGACACCTCGCTGTGCGTTGTGATCTGCTCCAGAATGAATGTTCAATATACCTCCGGTGTCAGCAATCACTGCTTAGGGCACACCAGTTGCCCCTGAGCTATTTCCAGACCTCCATAAGTAATTTTCCCCAAGCTATATGTAGCAATAAGGCCTAATGAGTGGCTTGTAGCACAGAGCTCCCATGAGATGAGACCATCTTGGTCGCTAGTTGGCTCCGCCCCCTCCGATCGCGTTTACTTTTAACTCGCAAAAAGTGCAGTAGGTTAGATGAGCGCAAACCTTCGCGATATACCCCAAATCGTTTGGGCGCAAACGTTTGGGCTCCACACAAAATCTAGCCCATCATGTTAAAACAAAAATGCTTTCTTTTACCTCTGTAATCCAAACCTGTAACCTTTCAATATTATCCTCAGCAGTTTGCTTATGCTAGAGAAATAGTTGCACTGTTGTAAGCACTGGGGAAATATAATCTATTTTGTGCTTGTGCAGCGAGTGACAGTCATATTACCAACATTCATTACAGTTAGTAATTATAGTAAGTAAATGTGTTTAAATATGTGCTAAAGATAAACCATTGTAAGAATAGGTAAGTATTTAACATATTTAAAGGGATATGAAACCCAAAATATTGATTTCATGATTCAGATAGAGCATGCAAATATAAATAAAATTCTGGTTAACTTCTATTATCAATTTTGATTTTTTTTCTCTTGGTAACTTTTGTTGTAATGGGAGGGATGTAAGTTTAGGAGTGTTCATGTGTCTGGAGCTCTATATAGCAGCAGTTTTGCAATAATTGTTTCCACACACAAGAGAACTAGATAGCAGCATAATTCCATTCATGTAGTTCTCCAGACCCCTACCTAGGTATCTCTTCGACAAAGAATACTATGGAATTTAGGCAAATTTGATAATAGAAGTAAATTGGAAACATGTTTAAAATTGTATGCTCTGTCTGACTCACAAGACATATCCCTTTAAAGGTCTGGTAAACACAGTAGAATTGCATAATCAAGAAATGCATAATAAAAAGATAATGCAATAGCACTTACTGTGAATTTCAAATGAACAGTATTTTTTTCAGGGAACTTTTAAAGTTTATTCCATTTTTCTTCCCCCTTTTTTTGTGACAACTATATCAGCCAATCACAAAATGCATATATGTAAATATGGTGTACTCTTGCACATGCTCAGTAGGAGCTGGTGCCTCAGAAAGTGTGCATATAAAAACACAATGGAAGTAAATTGAACATTTGTATAAAATTGTATGCTGTATTTGAATCTTTAACGTTAATTTTTTTCCTTTAGTGTCAATTTAATACAGCAGGGCTAGAAATTGTATAAATAGAAGACAATAGAAGCAGTCATTAGAAAGAGCAGAACATTAAATGGACAGCAGAGTTATATTTTGCATGTCAAAGAAAATGGCAGCTTTGTAAGTGCTGCTATAACATAGTCGTCTCCTCACTTCTTGCTGTTGCCATTTGGAATGCTATTATAGGTCATTTACGGAATGATTAATTTATATGTTCTCAATCTAAACAATTTTAACTTCATGTCCACATTATTTCGATTCTGCATTATACGCCAACTTATAAAGTTATTGCCATTAAAAACACATGTATTGAAAAAGGTTCACCTTTTCTTGATATTGTCGACGTGAAGAATCTAGAGATTGGATTAAGGCTGTAGCGTGCCCAACAAACATGGCGTAGCAGGTGGCTCCCACAATCATACTCAACATAGTAATCCACAGATCAGACATACTGACAGGAGCGCGGGCTCCATAGCCAATGCATAGCATATGGCTCATGGCTTTAAAGAGTGCATATGAATATTGTTTTCCCCAGGAATCATTCTGGAAATAAAAAGATAAAGAAAAATCATTTAATTTGAGTAACTGATCAAATAAAACTTTTGCAACACATTTTAGAAACAAACTATTTCATGCATGAAAAATCTATGTATTCTACCTGCACTGTCATTTAGTGCCTTCGAGGACCTGTCTGGTTTATCACCCTGAACTAAAATGAAAGGTTTCCCAAGGTTTCTCATGCTTGTATATAATTTAGCTTAAGGGGCATGGCATTGTATTTTTGCTTTAAATGTGGAGCTTGTGCAATTATTTGATTATTTTCTTAAGAGATATATATGCTGACCTTTTATATGGTGATAGATAGATAGACAGGCAGACAGACAGGAAACAGAAAGACTGATAGTTCTGCTTCTTCTACACGATTCCATTTGTTTAGAATCACCACTGTTTGAATCATTTAAAGGGACATAATACTCATATGCTAAATCACTTGAAACTGATGCAGTATAACTGTAAAAAGCTGACAGGAAAATATCACCTGAGCATCTCTATGTAAAAAAGGAAGATATTTTACCTCACAATCTCCTCAGCTCAGCAGAGTAAGTTCTGTGTAAAAAGTTATACTCAGCTGCTCCCAGCTGCAGGTAAACAAATTTAAAAAAATGAAGAAATGAACAGCAGCCAATCAGCATCAGCAGTGCTGAGGTCATGAACTCTTACTGTGATCTCATGAGATTTGACTTAACTCTCATGAGATTTCATAGTAAGCTTCCTTTACCTGATTGGTGAAATAATATGAGAGTGCACAATGCTAGTCCCTTCAGATGTCCCAGGACAGACATAATAATATGCTGCTTAGAAATCCTTTACAATGGGAGGTGGCTACTGAGGAACTTATGAGGTAAAATATATATATTTTTTTACATAGAGATGTTCAGGTGATATTTTCTAATCAGCTTTTTACAGCTATGCTGCATCACTTTCAAGTGTTTAAACATTTGGGTATCATGGCCCTTTAAGTCATCTTAATTACTAATATGACATTACAGAAAACCCAGGGCTTCTAAAATACCTTCATAGAAAATTAATTCCATGAATATCGATAACTGACATTGCCTAATGCAGATTTTTTCACAAAACCAAGAAAATTAATTTTTAAAATAAAATATATACTGTATATATATATATATATATATATATATATATATATATATATACAGCAATACACTCTCCGTATTCAGCATTGCACCAGCAACTCTTGTGAGCTGCTGGTGCAATGCCGCCGCCGGCAGGGGGTGTCAATCAACCCGATCGTACTCAATCGGGTTGAATTGTGGCGATCTCTGTCCGCCTGCTCAGAGCAGGCGGACAGGGTTATGGAGCAGCGCTCTTTAGACTGCTGCTTCATAACTGCTGTTTCTGGCAAGCCTACAGGCTCACCAGAAACACGGGCCCTCAAGCTCCATTCGGCGCTTGATAGATAGGCCCCTTAATATTTATCTATTTGTTTGCTTTATTTATATTGGAGAGAATAATATGAAAAAAAAAAAATGTTCCTGAAATCTGAAAGAAAAAAACGAAAAAATGTGCTCAGCATTTATGTTGCGTGCCTACTATTTAGATTCTAAACTGAATGTATTGAAGAATATTATTACATGTCATTTAGACAAAATGGAGCAGAATAGTATAAATGTATTTTATCACTCAATACAAAGAACCTTCTAACATTTTTTTTTATTACTTTTGAATATGAAGAATAATAGCAGCAACTGCAAAGGAAGTTTAGGGTACTTAGGGTCAAGCACAAATGAACAGTTACTCTTTAATAAAATGGTAAGGAGTCGATTTAAAAAGCTGCGGCTGAAAGGGGTGCACATACACGCCCCTGTTCACCGCAGCTCGCCTCTGGCGTGCTGAATTCTGCTGCTGGAATTCAGCACTGCACAAGAGAGCTATTTTGCACTTGCGTGCAATCCCGCCCCTGCCCGCGCACAGCCAATCATGCGCGAATAGGAGCTGTCAATCTCCGTGGGACAAGTCCTGGAAGACTGAAATTCGCCATCTAAGAGGTGGCGAAAGGTTAGGGAAACAGCGGTCTAATTACTGCTGCTTGTTAAATACGGAATGTAGGTTCTCTTGTTAGAACCTGCAGCTGTAGCGGGGCAAAGGGGTTGATAAATCAACCCCTAAGTGTGCAGATACGTGGAACTAACAGATATTATATTATTATTATTTTTTTTTTAATTAAATGCAAGATGTGCTTTTAGTATTAGGGAAAAAATGTGTCTTAATCTGTTAGATGGAATAATTTGATGGCTTAAATAGTTTAAGGTCTGGAGGGGGTTATTTTTGTAGAACCTTTTATAAGAAACAGCCAAAAATAAGACTTAATAAAAAAAAAAAAATATATATATATATATATATATAAGGATTTAGTAGCAGAAATAGCAAGGTTCTTATGCCACTTTACAGATCGCTAATTAGGCATCATCTGGAATATTGTGTACAGTTCTGGAGACCTTATCCCCAGAAGGATTTAAATGAACTAGAAACTGCCCAATGGAGGGCTACTAAAATAGTACATGGTCTAAAATATAAAACATACAAGCAAAGACACTTTGATCTAAATATGTATAGTTTAGAGGAGAGAATGGAAAGATGTGACATGACAGAAGCCTTCAAATATATGAAGGGACTAAATAAAGCGGAAGCTGAAAGTATTTTCCACAAAAAAAAGGAAATACCAAAACAAGGGGTCACAATCTTAAGTTATAGGATAGCAGATTTAGGAGAAATCTGAGGAAGTCTTTTTTAACAGAGAGGGTGGTGGATTCTTGGAATACACTTCCAATAGAAGTGGTAAACACAGGGACTGTAAAAAAATTAAAAGTAATGCCTGGAACATGCATCCTAAGAAAACAGTAACATGTAATATGGGTATGTCAGGGTTTTTTCCCTGCTTTGTTTGCCATGTGCTGCTGGCAGCCATTTTACTCTCCTCTCTTGCTGACTCTGGTGCATAGTGTATGATGCTGCTCATTTCCTGCACACCCTTTTATGGTCAGACTGGTGTACATCATCCATGTGAGACAGGTTGCAGTCTCAGAATTAAGATGTCATCACTTGTTATTTAAAGGGCCTCTGTTCAGTATGCTTTGCCCTTGCGTTGTCTCCCTGCCTGTCTGACGTCCCTCCTGGTTCCTGATCACTGGCTTGTTCCTGACTCTGCTGTTCTCCTTGTTCCTGATTCCGGCTCGTCTGACAACTCGCTTTGGCTTCTGACTCGGATCGTCTGACTACCAGCTCTGGTTTTGACTCCTAGGTTGTTATTTGACTTGTGGACTTTTTATTATTTTTAGCTATTAATAAAGGTGTGATTATTTTTGCACTTCTCGTCTCAGTCTGTTTACTGGCACCCTGACAGGGTAGACCTGATTGGTCGTTTGGATTTTATCTAAAGTCAAATTCTATGTTTTTATCTATACAATCTCCATATACTGGTTTAATTTTGATTTTCTGTAAAGAAAAATTGGATAAATCTTTCGAAAAGATTGGATCGACACCTAAGAGTCTTAAATGTTATATCAAGCTAATTTTGTTTAATATTTATATTAAGGGCCCCATTTCTCAAATCACAGATGGACAGGGTTTCCTACTTGGGAACATGTCCACCTGTAATCGCAGGGAGCGATCTGGATGTCATGCATGCAATTATTTTCTTGTGCAGTGCCGATTCCTGCTCGCTCACTCACAAGCAATTGAATGCGAGCAGGGACTGTCACTCGCTCGTTCGGGGTGTTTGAACTTTGTCACCTTAGTCAGATGACTAAAGCTTCTTAAATAGAGGAAATCAGGCTCACTTTCACTTCTTAATAAATGGATCCCTAAATGTGAGCATTTAAGCGCAATATTGCAAATATATGCACATAAAGTAAATGTTTAAAAGTACTTAAAAGGACAGTAAAGTCATAATTAGACATTCATGATTTAGACATAGCATACAATTTTACAATTTACTTCTATTATTTAATTTACTTCCTTTTCTTGTTATCCTTTGCTGAAAGGTTTATCTAGGTAAGCTCAGGGGCAGCAAAGAACCTAGGTTGGCTGCATATATATATACCGATTATCATTGGCTCACCCGATGTGTTCAGTTAGAAACCAGTAGTGCATTGTTGCTCCTTCAAAAAATGATACCAAGATAATTAAACAGATTTGATAATATAAGTAAACTGGAAAGTTGTTTAAAAGTGTATGTCCCTTTAAACTTGAATCGTGTTACCACAATTTGAATTGTTTTATTGCCCAGTGATATACCATTTGAAGAACCTTGTTTGTTTATCTTAACTTCTCTGTTGTAATCAATTAAGATATAAATAAATTATGCACTATCACTGTATATAATTTATAATGCTCAGGCTTCTGAAGACTGAAGTATGCATTTCAAATTCTCATGGGAATAGGAAAAACACAATATTCAGAGTTAATTTAAAAAAAAAAAAAGGATACAAACTGAATATGGAAAGATTACAGATTATTTTTACTCCATGTACATTTATGTCCCTTTAAGTTTCTGTTCTTAAAGGGACATAAAACCTATTTTTTTCTTTCATGATTCAGATAAAGCATGCAATTTTAAACAACTTTCCAATTTATTTAAATGATCAAATTTGCTTTATTCTCTTGGTTGAAGGAGAATTACTGGGAGCTTGTGTAATACATGGGATGGACCACTGAAATGAGGCATTTATGTACAGCTGTCCCTTATCTCAGTTCTTTTGACAGACATACATTTTAGCCAATTAGTGCTGACTCATAAATTATTCTAAGGGAGTGAGCACGTTATCTATATGACACACATAAACTAGCAGTGTCTAACTGTAACAAAATTGAATACCCCTTGCTTGTTACATCACACTAGCTTGTTAGATCAGTGCAGCATGTGCTAGTTCATAAGTGTAGAGAGCTATAACAAGGGAGTTATTATATATGGATAACAAAATATACAGCGACTGGTATATAATTGGAACATATTTGGAACATTTGGAACCCTGCTTACACTGCTCTCTCTCTCCTCTCTCCCCAGGTATGTGTATAAGGACAGAATCCATTTTAACCCTGCATCACACACTATAACTGCCTTTCCCCCTACAAATCTTTATCTATGGTATGTGTATAAGGACAGAATCTATTTTAACCCTGCATCACACACTATGAGGGATATTTATCAAAGCCTCAACTATGCTGCATTCGCCGGCACCAATACGCTCACCTAACATTGCGGCCGCGGACCTGAATACGATCTCCATATTTATAAAAAAGCCGGCAAAAAGCCGCGCACCAAGTACGGGACAATGAGCATCTCACTGATGTTAACTAACAGTCATCGATCTCGCTGCTATTTGGCTTTTTACCAACTTTATATACACCCTGTCACTAAACGCCGCCACTATACTAAAATGTTTAACCCCTATCCTGCCGCAACTTTAATAAAGTTATTATCCCCTATCCCGCCGCTCCTGGACCCCGCTGCAACTTTAATAAAGTTATTAACCCCTATCCTGCCACTCCCTGACACCACCACAACCTAAATAAAATTTATTAACCCCTATCCCGCCGCTCCCGGACCCCGTCGCAACCTAAATAAAGTTATTAACCCCTATCCCGCCTAAGCTCCTCATTGCCCTGAAAAGGGCATTTGTATGGGCATTGCCCTTAAAAGGGTATTTAGCTCTTAGACCCTACTATAATAATAAAACCCTCCCAAAAAACCCTTAAATAAACCCAACATTAACACCCGACGATCTACTTACAGTTTTTTGAAGTTCCGCTTGAAGGATCCATCCAGACGGCAAGAAGTCTTCAACAGGGCGGCCTCTTCCATCTTCATCCATCCGGCGAAGTCTTCATCCATGCAGCCTCTTCTATCTTCATCCATCTGGCGCAGAACGGGTCCATCCTGAAGACATCCAGCACAGAGCTCCTCTTCAATACGTTCGCCGCCCGAAAACTGGAACTTGAATGCAAGTGACATCATCCAAGGTGGCGTCCCTTTCATTCCTATTGGCTGAAAGGTTTCAATCAGCCAATAGGATTAGAGCTGCTAAAATCCAATTGGCTGTTCCAATCAGCCAATAGGATGAGAGCTCAATTCTATTGGCTGATTGGAACAGCCAATAGGATTGAGCTCTCATCTTATTGGCTGATTTGAACAGCCAATGGGATTGAGCTCTAATCCTATTGGCTGATTGGAACAGCCAATAGGATTGAGCTCTAATCCTAATGGCTGATTGGAACAGCCAATATGATTGAGCTCTCATCCTATTGGCTGATTGGAACCTTTCAGCCAATGGGAATGCAAGGGACGCCATCTTGGATGACGTCACTTGCATTCAAGTTCCAGTTTACGGCGGCGACCATATTGAAGAGGAGCTCCATGCCGGATGTCTTCAGGATGGACCTGCTCCGCGCCGGATGAAGATAGAAGAGGCCGCATGGATGAAGACTACGCCGGATGGATGAAGATGGACGAGGCTGCTCGGATGAAGACTTCTTGCCACCTGGATGAAGACTTCTTGCTGGCTGGATGGATCCTTCAAGCGGAACTTCAAAAACTGTAAGCGGATCATCGGGGTTAGTGTTAGGTTTATTTATTTTTTAGGTGGGTTAATTCGTTTTTATTTTTGATACTGTGGGGGTTTTTTCCCCGTAATTTAGTGTTTTTTTATTTTTTGTAACTTAGCATTTATTTGTTTTTGTAATTTAGTAATTTTTAATAGTAGATTAGTTTCTTTTAATTTTTACAGGTAAATTTAAATTTATTTTAAGATAGGGATGTTGTAATTTTAATGTAAAGTTAGCGGGTTCTTAGGTTTAGGGGTTAATAGCCTAATTTAGTTTATGGCGATGTGGGGGGCTGGCTTCTCCCAACAAATCTTTATCTATGGTATGTGTATAAGGACAGAATCCATTTTAACCCTGCATCACACATTATAACTGGCCTTCGCCCTACAAATATTTATCTATGGTATGTGTATAAGGACAGAATCCATTTTAACCCTGCATCACACACTATAACTGGCTTTCCCCTACAAATCTTTATCCATGATATGTCTTTATTACCTTAAAATTTTTAATTTCTCTGTCTTCCACTTTGATAAGAAATGTGTCATCTGCATTGTTTGCTCAGGCCTTGTTTGATCCTGCAGTAATTTATGACCTTTGCTAATTAGAAGCATGTGACTGTTATTACCTTTACATTGAATACCCCTAGCTTGTTATATCAGTGCAGCATGTGTAGTTCTCTAAGTGTGCTAGTTCATAAGTGTAGAGAGTTATAACAAGGGAGTTAGACAAAGCAGTGGACAACAAAAATAATTACTTTCAAATCTCCCAAATTTACTGCAAACAGATAATCTGCTCCCTTCTCCTTAAAGTCACAGCTCTTCCTTTCACAAACAGCACTCAGACAATTTATATTTCTCTTTCTCTTCTACCTTCCCCCCCTCTACAACACACATGAACTCTATTCCTATCTCACATCCCTCATCCAGCCATGATGATCCTAAACTTAAACACTCACATAAGACACATTCTCATCTCCTTCTTGCAGCTGGGGATGTCTCACCTAACACAGGTCCACCCTCTGCTTCCCTCAGCTCACTAACCCAAATAACACCTCATACACCTTGCACACGTAACCCTCTAAACCTCATTAACTGCACCTCTGTTAATACACCCCAATTCTCCTGTGCCCTTTGGAATGCATGCTCTGTATGCAATAAGATTATATCTATTCACGACCTATTTATTTCACGTTCATTTAACCTGTTAGCCCTAACTGAAACTTTTCTCTTCTAACACAACTGCTGTAGTCTCTCTGTCCTATGGCAGCCTGCGCTACAGTCACACTCCCAGGCCAGGAGACAAACAAGGAGGGGGAGTAGGAATTCTCCTGTCTCCACACAGTACCTTTCACTGCATTCCTTCACCCCCTCTTTCCTTCTCATCTTTTGAAGTTTATGCTATCTGCCTCTTTTCCCCTCTAGCTCTTCGTGTAGCAGTTATCTATCAGCCCCCTGGCTTAGCATCACAATTTCAGGACAACTTTGAAGCCTGGCTTCCACATTTTCTCTCTTGTAATGTCCCTTCTCTCATCTTAGGGGACTTCAACATACCCGTTGATAATCCTAACATGCCTGCTGCCTCTAAACTTTTATCCCTTACCACATCTTTTGGCCTGTCCCAGTGGACAACATCTCCAACCCACTGCAAAGGAAACTCCATAGACCTGGTCTTTACTAATCTCTGTGCCATTCCCAACTTCCATAACTTCCCCTTTCCTCTCTCTGACCACCATCTACTAACTTTCTCTCTTACTCTACCTGCTACATTTTTGCAAGCCTCCAAGAAACTGCTACCTTACAGGAATTTAAATGACTTGGATCTCACAGACTTTTCTACTCAACTGAATCCTCTGCTCTCCAACATTTTATCCCTCTCTTGCCCAAACCTTGTGACTTTACAGTATAATTTGGCACTAAAATCAACACATGACAAAGCTGCACACTCCACTGTTCGGCGTACACCATTCACTCGACTTCAACCGCTGCACACCAAACAGACCAGATATCTTCAGCATTGTTCATGGGTTGCTGAATGGCAGTGGAGGAAATCAAGCACCTGTGCTAATTTCCGGCATTATAAATTCATCCTTAAGTCCTACAACTCTGCGCTCAGCCTGGCCAAACAAGTCTATTTCTCCTCCCTTGTGTCATCGCAAGCATCCAACCTCAGCTGTTCTCAACCTTTAACTCCCTTCTACGTCCGCCTGCACCCCCGCCCACTACCAACCTCACTGCTCAGATTATTGCTGATCACTTAAAAAATAAAATTGACACCATTAGAAAGATACCAAAGATATCTGCACCTTACACACCTCAAACCCAGCAATCCTACCCACCTCTTCCATTAACAAAATTCTATGCTACTTTCCTCCTGTAACAGAGGTAGAAGTCTCTGTACTCCTATCCTTGGCTCATCTCACAACCTGCCCACTTGACCCTATTCATTCACAACTTCTTCCCTCTCTCTCTGCTTTACTAACCCCTACCCTAACTCATCTCTTTAACCAATCTCTCACCGCTGGCACATTTCCTGATACATTCAAACATGCGTCAATCATATCAATCCTAAAAAAGCCCTCGCTTGATCCCTCCACGCCTTCTAACTATCGACCCATCTCCTTACTTCCCTTTGCTTCAAAATTATTGGAACGACTGGTCTATAATCGGCTAACTCCATTCTTGATCCACTACAATCTGGTTTCCCCCCCTAAACACTCAACAGAAACCGCTTTTGTTAAAGCAACAAATGACCTGTTATCAGCTAAAGCAAAAGGCCACTACTCCTTACTAATTCTTCTTGACCTGTCCGCTGCTTTTGACACAGTTGATTATCCTCTCCTCCTAAAAATGATACATTCATATGGCATCCGAGACACAGCCCTCTCCTGGTTTGCCTGATAGCTCTCAAACAGCTTGTCTTCAGTTTCCTTTATTAACATATCTTGTGATCCTCAGTTGGCTTTTCTCTCTATATATATATCCTCCCTTGGAAAGCTTATAGCCTCCTTTGGATTCCAGTACCACTTATATGCTGATGATACCCAAATCTATTTTCCTCTCCTGATATCTCTCCCTCTTTACTCAACCAGATTTCCAACTGCCTCTCTGCAATTTACTCTTGGATGTCTTCACACTACCTCCAACTCAATCTGTCCAAAACTGAGCTGCTTCTTATTTCCCCCTCTTCAAGACATCCAACACCTGACATTTCGCTGATGGTTGGAGACTCTATTTTCAACACTTCACCCCAGATCCGCTGTCTTGGGGTCACACTAGACTCAGAACTCACATTCAACCTACATATACAAGCACTTACCAAATCCTGCCATTTATACCTACGCAACATTTCCAGAATTTGTCCCTTCCTTACTCAAAAAACTACAAAAATACTTATACATTCCCTCATGGCCTTCCAAAACACTGCATCTCCTCCCTCCAATCTATTATGAATGCTTCTGCTAGACTCATCCACCTAAGTCGCCGATCTACATCAGCTGTTCCGCTCTGCCCGTCTCTACACTGGCTCCCCATACACTCCAGAATACAATTTAAAGTATTAACCCTAATTTACAAAGCACTCAACAGTCTAACTCCCAACTATATTTCATCTCTCATTGTAAAATATTCTCCATCCTGTCCTCTTTGATCAACCTCTGACCTACGTCTCTCCACTCCTGTTATCTCTACGTCCCACTCCCACCTCCAAGACTTGCTGCTCCTGTCCTCTGGAACTCTCTACCCTGCTCCATAAGACTGTTTCTAACCTTGTATAGCTTCAGACGCTCCTTGAAAACCCACCTATTCAGAAAGGCTTACCATCTCTCCTCCATCCCTCATCTGAACCAAACTAATACATGAACTGACTGACTCACTACAACCAATGTGAAAAGCTACCCCAACCTTATGTCTCTGCAACCTAAACCTGTAGACTGAGCTCTTCGGAGAAGGGCCCTCTTCCTCCTGTACTAGATTCATTTAGTTTTGTTATGTTTTGTATTTTATCACAAATCCATGTCATTGTATACCCCTCTCATTGTACCCAGAGCTACGGAATTTGGCAACGCTATACAAATAAATGATAATAATAATAATAATAATAATAATAATAATAATAATAATAATAATAATAATAAAAATAATAACAAAATGGCACAATGCATTGAAATAAGAGGTGGGCTTCAATGGCTTAGGAATCAGTTTATGATCCTGCATAGGCTCAGCTTTCAACAAAGAATACCAAGAGAACAATGTTAATTTGATGATAAAAGTAAATTGGAAAGTTGTTTAAAATACCATCACTGTGTCTTGCTGTAGCAGTGATTATATACACAGTAACAGTCATATTTGACTATTACTGTATTGTTGCTGGATAGCCTCACATACAGGCATCCAGCAACAAGAGGCTATACACGCTGATCAAAGCTTACATATAATGTAATGGAGGCACCCCTGATGCTGATCACTGACAATTAAGTGATCACAGGGAAGCCATGTCCCTGAGATCACTTTCCTCGGGTAGCCCCATTATACTATTACTTCAATGCCTCATGAGTGAGACATGAAGAAACAGCGCAGTCTTGTCTATGTTGGGGAAACTGTAACAGCACAGGAGGACACAGACGCTGTATGGCATTTGTCACTAATGGATTAAAGGCACATAAAAGTCAAAGTCAAATTTCCATGGTTCAGATACATTATGCAATTCTGTAATTGACCTCTGTTATCAAATTTACTTATAATGGTTTAGATTAGTCATTAAGTATTAGGGGGTTGATCTCAATCCTTTAGAAAAAATGTATCAAATAATTTAGCTACCAAAATCACTATAGATTTTAATGGTGAATTTCAGTTGATAATGATTGGATGAGATTGTGATCAACCCCTTGGTTAGGTTGTTGGTTGTTCTATTAGTTATTTTTTTTAAAAAAAGTATTTTTATTGGTGTCAATCTCCTCCAATAAAGTACCCCTCCTATAGGATCATTTTCCTATACCCGATTTTCAACACCTAAATCTCCCCAAAATAAAATTAAAAAAACACAAACAAAAACAAACAAACAATCATTGTTTAAAAAAGAACATTAATTTAACCCATAAACATTGTGCATATGCACAAAAAAAACTTTATTGAGCCTTTTTCAATAACTGCACATCTCAGAAACTTTATATGCAATTGCTGTTAAAGACCATTAAAAAAAATAGATTATATATTCATTATAAACATTTTTTTTTGTAAATTACATTGGATAGCTCCTTTTAAACCTAGCTTTACTGAAATATATATTGGTAGCAGAAATCAATTTTATCCACTCTAAAGTACAATTTAATTTCTCCATTTGTTGCTGTATTACCATCAATTATCATCATGGTAATCATATTTTTCAGAACAGAATTCAGAACAGAATATTTGCATATTTTTACATTATTAAAAATAGAAAATAACAGCTAGTTGTTTCATTAACTAAATCATTCAATCATTTTCTAAAGCTAAATCCTGCAACTAAATCCTGGTATTGCATTACTTATATAAGCGCGATAAAGTTAGATGTCTAAAAATGCAAAAACAAACAAACAAAAAAACCTGTCTATAAGAAAGAGTTACGTTATGAAGAAGCCAATAACTAAAAATGCCTTAATTGAAAAGGGAATATCTTTATCTTCACACATTTTGCAGTAAATGACTCTTGACCTGGCAGCAGAACAGTGTAAACAATTGCATTGTTGTTCCCAAATTGATTCCTTAAAATGACTATCACTGTGATCTGTCAAAGGAATGCTATGCAGCTTATCTATTCTAAAATGTTTCTAATGGCTACAGTTGTTTATGTGCCATCTTTTTACCTTTGCTCTCTCTCTCTCTCATATCTGCAGTTGTTATACAGTTTTTAAAAGGTATAGATCTTTTTAAAGGGACATTAAAGTAATTGTTGTATTCATGCATAGTATATATTAACACAAGTTCAAGCAACCTCATAAACACAAATACCCATATGTAATTGATAATAAAAGTTTACCATTTTTAGCACAATAAACATTCCCTTACAGATCCCTAAAGGAAATCTTATTCTGTGTACCTTACATGCCCTTCCTTGAGCACAACACCCCATAAACCCAACTACACAGCATCCTAAGTACAATGCCCAGCACCATGCCAATCTAATATACTCAAAGCAGTCTGATTATCATATTGTGGGGTTTCTAGGGTGCTATAGTGGAGCTGTGTTTAAAGGGGCATATAGATAGGTTCCATGTGTTCTGGGAGGTCACACGGTTTTCCTAGGAAAGGTTGCATTTGGTATTAGTATATTTTATCTGGGGTGCAATAATGGAGAAGGTTCTTTGGATTTGAGGTGATTTGGGGTTTATATAGGGAGACAGGCTCATTAATAGGTAGGTGTTGCTATATAAGCTTTTTGTGGTTTAATACATTGGAGGATGTTGTGATTGAGGATTAATTTATAAGGCAAATGACTCAGGACTAGTGAGGAAGTAACACTGGTATCATACAGTATTTATATCACATATGATAAAGTTATCAGTGCTTCTTAAAGTTGTGGTCAGAACCTCTTTATTAATCACTGAACCCTTCCATAATTAGTATCTTGTTGTTATTTAATGACATCCAAACAGAGAGCTGTCACCTATTAGTAGCAACTGGGAGGTGTTTATACAACTGCAATAAAAAAGCCACTGTTGAAATTATCTCTCAATTTACTTTTTACAAGCTCTTTTTTCGTGAATGGAATTAGATTTGACCCTTATATTATAAAACCTTTTGGAAAAAAGGGTTTACTAATCATATTTCAGTCTGTAATTAATTTTCTTTATTGTACCCCCTGTATAGCACTGTGGAATACTGTATACTGTCACAGAATAATAATAATACTATTGTTATTATTACTATTATTATTATTATTATTATTATTATTATTATTATTATGTTTATTTAGTTATTTTCTCTGTTGTAGTGTGCAGCTATTTACCTTATAGCTTATTTATTGCTTAGCAGGCTATTCTGAATAGTAACCTCTGCTATAGTTCATCATTAATTCCTTTGCCTCTTATCTCTGAGTTTTGCATACATAACATTAACAGTCTACTCCAGCTGAATAATAAATTAACTGTTTTTGAAACCATATTGCGGTATGGAGTTCTGGTATGCTAACTCCAATTAGCTAAAATTAGAACAGATTGATTTTAAAATGGAAGCTCTGCAGATTAAGATCGACTGATGGGAATTTCATAAAACTGTTCAACGTGTCATGGGAGAAACAAAATCACGTTTAATATTCTAATGAAATTAAGATTGCCATGGCTGTTGGATAAATATGTAACTTAAGGATTTAGACAAATCAGTTTTAAATGCATAAAGCTGAAGTATAGATAACGCACATGTTGAGGATTACAAAAAAATCTTAAATCAGCATAACACACATAGGGATTTAGTTTTATCCTAGGAAAAGTAATGCTATTATCTGTTTTAAAGAATTCTGTGTTTAATTTATATGGGACGTCTTGTGTTTAGTTCTGTACAGTATAAATACCATTAAATTAGATGACATAATTATCCATGTATAACAATATCATCAATAAATTACAACGCCTCTTGAGTATTGTGACTTGTATGAAAAGTTGAAGTGCTTGATTTAAAAAAATTAAAAAAAAAGTAATTAATTCACTCATTCGGTTTAATTCATTAAGTTATCGGACATCAATTTAGAAAACATTCAATAAGAATTCACATGCATCTTTTAAAACCATTTGAGATTATTATTACTTATACAGTATATGATGCCCAAATATTTTATGATTCAAACAGAGCAAACCAATTAAAAAACAAAAACAAAAAAAACTTTCCAGTTTACTTCTGTGATCTATCCAGAGGCGGCTCTTGAGTTTGTGAGGCCTTAGACAAGGTTCAAATATGAGGCCCCTCAACACAAAACAAAATGCAAAAAATAACCAAATAAATCTGTATATCAATTGCTCTGGATTTCGCTAAAAGAGTTGAGCGAAAAGTTAGAAAGAGAGAAAATAAAGAGGTGAGGTAGGTTGGAGATTGGGTAAAGGAGAATGAAGAGAAAGGAAAAAGAATAGTGAAAGATATACAAAGAAAATAAGGTAGAGAGAGGATGGACTGAAAGAAGATAAAGAAAATAGAGGCAAAGTTTAAAAGTATAGAGAGAGAAAGGAGAGTAAAGAGAGAAAGGAAACAGGAAAGCGAGAATGGGAGAGTGTAGGGAGAGTGAAGAGGGAAATAAAAAAATAGAGGAGAGGCAGCAACTAGAAAGAAGAGTAGAGAGAAATAGGAGGAGGAGGAGGAGGAGAGAATCAAAAGATAGTGTACAAAGACAGAAAGAGGAGAAGACAGTGGAGAGACTGAGAGAGAAAAAGAGACAGAATAGAAAAGAAGAGAGTGGGGAGAGAGATGGGAGAGCGTAAAAAGGGAGCTGAAGAAGGATAGAAGTAGAGAAAGTATAGAGAAAGAAGAGTAAATAGAGAGGAGAGAGTGAGAGAATAAAGAAGGGAGAAAGAAAGGGCAGAGAGAGAGAGAGAGAGGGTAGAGAGAGAAGGGAGATTGAAAAAGGGAAGGTGAGAGAGAGAGTGGAGAAAAACAGAAGAGAGGGGAGTGTTCATAAAATAAAGATGGTCAGAGAGAGATAAGGGAGAGCTTGCAAAGAGATTGAAGTGAAGGAAGTGGATAATGATAGTAAAGAGAGACAGAGAGATATTGAATAGAAAGAGTGAGAAGGGAGGGGGAAAAAGAAATGGGGGAAAAAAAGGAAAAGGGGCAGAAAAAGAAAGGGCAAAGTGATAGAGAGAGGAGAGAGAGGAAGATAGTGCAGAAAGTAACTAGTAAAGGAAGGTCATAGGAGACCTGGCAGATGTGTTTTCTCTTGTAAGATGTATCGAGTCCACGGATTCATCCTTACTTGTGGGATATTCTCCTTCCATACAGGAAGTGGCAGAGAGAGCACCCACAGCAGAGCTGTCTATATAGCTCCCCCCTTAGCTCCACCCCCCAGTCATTCTCTCTGCCTGCTTAACTGCTAGGAAGGGCAAAGAGCTATGTGGTGACTAAAGGTTCTACAAGCAGTGCCTTCCTGTCTTGTCCCTCCCTTCATCCGTGTCCTAAAGCTTTGGTATTGGTATCCCACAAGTAAGGATGAATCCGTGGACTCGATACATCTTACAAGAGAAAACATAATTTATGCTTACCTGATAAATTTATTTCTCTTGTGATGTATCGAGTCCACGGCCCGCCTTGTTTATTTAAGACAGGCATATATATTTTTATTTTTTAAACTTTCAGTCACCACTGCACCCTATGGTTTCTCCTTTTTCTTCCTAGCCTTCAGTCGAATGACTGGGGGTGGAGCTAAGGGGGTAGCTATATAGACAGCTCAGCTGTGGGTGCTCTCTCTGCCACAAGTAAGGATGAATCCGTGGACTCGATACATCACAAGAGAAATAAATTTATCAGGTAAGCATAACTTATGTTTCTTTTAATTATTATCAGCATTACAGACAGGATTATCATCTAGAGCTCCTTCAAACAGCCTATCCCATGCTCCCTTACTCTCTTCACGTAGTGTGTGGCTCACATCCTCACACTAATCTCTACTCTTCTCCTTTCAATCATACCTGCATATGTCTACTCACTGTGTGTGATTCACACTGTGCACCATAACTGTCCTGCATGGTAATTATGTTTTAAGACACTATGGAGACAACAGGGGTGGCATTTAGACATGCAGGAAAGAATGCAATATAACCCTTCAGCCACAACTCTCCTTTTGAATCACTGCATTTTGGAACGCATAGTCCCTGGCTTTGGGTAAACAGTAGTAACCGGCAGGAAGTCAGAGCTCATAGGCACTTCCTGTGCTTCTATATCAACTATCCAACATCGATGTGCCATGCACATGCCGCAAATAAAAAAAATCCCTATATGAAGATAGAGACACACTGTGAGGCCCCTGTTTCATTGAGGCTTTAGGCGACCGCCTATTTGGCCTAATTGAAAGGGACATAAAAATCTAAATTTTTCTTTCATGATTTAGAAAGAGCATGTAATTTTAAGCAACTTTCCAAAATTACTTCTATTATCTAATTGACGTCATTCTCTTGATATTCTTTGCTGAAAAGCATATCTAGATAGACTCAGTAGCTGCTGATTGGTGGCTGTACCATAGATGCCTCGTGTTATTGGCTCACCCATGTGCATTGCTATTTCTTCAACAAAGGACATCTAAAGAATGAAGCAAATTAGATAATAGAAGTAAATTGGAATATTGTTTAAAATTGTATTCTCTATCTGAATCATGAGAGAAAATCTTTGGATTTAGTGTCCCTTTAATCTATAATCTTTACATATTTAATAAATATAAATTATATTTATCTCACCATTATATAATCTATAGCTATTATATCTATCTATCTATCTATCTATCTGTAAAATATATATAGGTATGTGTAGTAAGTAACAATAATAAAACCATAATTAATTTTCTATATGTATTTGTCAAACAATGAAATTGTTGTAAGATTGTTTTCTCCAGGCTTCGCTAGATTATTTTTCTGAATGAGTGAGCAGGTACAGAAGGGCGTCTTAACCCAGCAGCATGCATGCTAACTTTTGACTTGAATATATTGTTTTTAATAGACTTCCGTGTGAATTTCACATTTTAAATGGGTATCAATGTTTTTTTGCATTTTTTTATCTAAGCTCCCCAAATGTTTTGCTAATAAATAATGCAATTTCAAACATTCAATCTACTTTATGTACAGTATTTTATAATAATATATTCCTTATTACTCTCTAGCCAGATATCTAATGAAAAAAGTACAGGCCAGCAACATATACGTCATGAATGACAAACGTATTAAATACTGGAAGACTGTTGGCGCTACTTACATATTATTTTATAGGACATTTTAAGTCAAACTAAATACTTTCAAGAAAATTATATCTGAGCAGGTAAAATAATTTATTAAACTTTCTAAATATCTTACTCATTAATGCTGCATTTTGCTTGTGGAAGAGAGAAAAAGAGAGAGAGAGAGAGAGAGAGAGAGAGAGAGAGAGAGAGAGATTGTGAGCTTTCAATTCCTGTTAGAAATGAAAGTGCAGAACACTGTTATATTCCACACAGTTATTGGCTGCCCCCTCTAGTGACCTATTTATAACTGTCCCTAATTGGTCACATCAAAGAAGGTAACCTAAGTTACAACATGGCAGCTCCCATTGTTTTATAGACACTAAAACTTTACACTTATTTTGTCAATCATTCTATTATTTGTATAGTGTTTAATGGCTTTAATAACTCAGGATATGAAGTGAGCAATATATATAGTGCATAATAAAGCATCATCGTTGTCATAAACCAAATCAGCTTAATGTATTTATCAATTAGATATTTTTGATCTCGCACATTTGTCACTTAAAATCTTAAACTATAATTATTTTTTTTCTTTAAGCTCTGTTAAATTTAAGGCTTAATAATACATTCAAATCTTATTGTTTCATTGTAATTTGTGTATCACAGCACTTTTCTCACAGAGGCTGCCTATTTATATCTCATTGTGTAAAAGATTCTGTCTGTTCAGTTTCAGAATTAGTTTAGAATTCTTTCTCTGGGGTCAGATTAAGATATGGTCCTCACTACAAATGTGTCAGATAAATTACTAACAGTAACACTAATTCCTGGGAAAGTATACATTTTTTGTTCTATTATTATCTTATACATAGCTGTGGGAACCCATACAGTGCCTTCTCCTTTTTTAGTATAAGGTATTGTGTTTTACACATGAGTACAGCAGTAAGGAATTATTAACAAAACTAAGTTTTCATGTACGCTAACCCGACCGCGTTAAAATCTAAATCGAAAAACAAGATGGATTTCACTACAGCACCCTGTAGTGAAAGTTATGTGGCTGGTCTGTGAGAGTGCACCTGCCCTGTTATTATATCTATATAATACCAATAACAAGAGTATTGCATGAAAAAGGAAGACATTTTTCTGAAAGCTTGTCATCTTATAAATGTATAGTTAGTCTAATAAAAAAGGATCATTGCTCAATGCAATACTCTTGTTATTTTGATATCTAAATTTTTGGAGTAACACAGCTACTCCAATCAACATATATACTGTATATATATATATATATATTTTATTTTTTTCTAACACCTGAGATCTCATATCTTTGAGCCCTTATACATTTTTAATGCAATTTTTTTTCAATCGTTTTTAATTATGAGTGCAATTTTTAATTTGAGCGGAACAGTTAACCAGAGCTCTGACGCACATTCAATTAAATTGCGTTCAAGCAATCATTTTTACTTTCAACTTGTAATACATGCGCAAACACCCATGATGAATCTAATATTGATAGCGCATGACAATTAGCATGCCACTCGTAATCTTGCCCATATTGGGTAACATTTATGTTTGTTTTCAAGAAAACAAATGTACATTTCAATTGCTGCGGGTTAAAAAGTGTCACCTATATTGTTATACTTATATATAACGTTCTCGGGAGCCACACTTATTTCTTCACAGAGCCCAGGGCCAGCTAATAGGACGTTTAACACGGACAATCTCAGAGCCTTTGCTTTTAGCGCAGGCCCTTAAATCCACTTTGCTAAACCACCTGTTAATGTGGCACTGGGCTATGTGAAGAAGGGTCGGGATTAGCACGGCTCCCGAGAGTGCTATAGATAGGTATCTTACCTTTTAAAATGACACAAATATATAATAATGAATTTCATTAGTATATATTTGTTTTCTTTAAATTTGTGCATTTGTTCAAAACAAATATCCCTATTTTCTTTACGAATGCACATGTCTACACTATACTACACTATACTAAAGAGATAATATAAATTAGATAGATGATAGATTTTTACCAGACATTCAAATTTTATACCAGAAATTCAGTCTCTTTATGGGTTTATGTAAACCTTCTACTTTGAATTTATACATGAGAGGGGTCTGAATATTGATTATCTGTGTTACAAATGAATTGAAAAGTATTAACAGCATCTAACTCACCACGTCGTTTTGACTCTTAATCATGTCTTTTTCACATTACAATTCCTTTAAATATTAAAGACTTCTGTGAGTTATCCTAAATTAATTTAAATTTTTATAGCATTTGAAAATGTAAGAAGTATTTTCTTTTCATTGCAAATATATATTTTTTGATAATTACAAAAAAGAAAAAAAAAAGGGATTTCATAATCACACAAGATTCATTCTACTAAGGTATTGACCTCATTACAGATGAGTTTGCTGCTTCTGATAATGTTTTATTCAGAGACAATATCAATGATATAGTTACTACCTTCTCACAAAGCTAAGAAAATAGGATGAAATTACATAAATATTAATGTTACATTTTTCTGACCTGTGAGTAATCACCTGAAATACATTTAACATGTCTTTGGAAGAAGTTATTGATATAGGATAAAACTGACAGTACCGTTCAAGGTATAATTTTATTTATCTCTAATTATCAAATGAAAAAATTAAAAAAGACACAGCTAATGAATAATATATAAATAAAATAAGACTTTTAGATCTGCTTTGTTTAGATCTGGTTCCCTAACCATGATGTCATGTGATTTATTGCAGTGATGGAGAAAAAAATGGTGCCTATGACCCTGTGCTAGACAATAAGATTTGTCTCCATGCTAAATTTCATAAAGATTGGTGCAAGTTTGGCTAATCATTTTCATTGTTGTTGTTTTTTAACACTTAAATCCAGATTACAAGTGGTGCACTAACAGTTACGAGTGAACGAAAATGGGTTTATCATGGCTGTTTGCGCGTGTCATGAGCTAGTATTCCAAGTTGAAAGTAAATGCAAACACGTGAGCGCAATGATTGATTACCATGACCTCAGAGCTCTGATTAATTGTTTTGAGAAACAAAAATGTGTCACAAAAAACATCAAAAATGCATTACAAAGTATAGTTACACTCATATTAACACCATCTAATAAAAATGATTAAAAAATTGCATTAAAAAAGTTATAAGGGCTCAAAGATATGAGGTCTCAGGTGTTATATAAAAAAAGGACTGCAAAGGGCTTTGACAGAGATACATACATATACATGTCTAAATATGTATATATTTATATATTTATATATGTGTGTATGTACATATGTATTAATGAATAAATAGAACATATTCTTCTATGTCAAGAGCACTGGAATGTGAAATATACATATTTTCATGTCGGGTTAGCATACTAGAGAAAATGCAATTGGGTTTACGTGCGAGTAGGGTGTTTCGGCTTTTTCCGTATGTCGGGTGAACGCTTCCCGTCAAATGTAAAAACTTTACTTCTACCAGAGTTAGCGCACAAGTGGGAATTACTCCTCCACTCATAATCTAGCCCTTAAAGGACCAGTCAACACATTAGATTTGCATAATCAACAAATGCAAGATAACAAGACAATGCAATAGCACTTAGTCTGAACTTCAAATGAGTAGTAGATTTTTTTATAACAAATTTCAAAGTTATGTATATTTCCACTCCCCTTGTACCATGTGATAGCAATCAGCCAATCACAAATGCATATACGTATAGTCTGTGAGTTCTTGCACATGCTCAGTAGGATCTGGCGACTCAAAAATTGTAAATATAAAAGACTGTGCACATTTTTTTTAATGGAAGTAAATTGGAAAGTTGTTTAAAATTACATGCTGTATCTGAATCATGAAAATTTAATTTAACCTGAGTGTCCCTTTAATAAGTCCAAATATAATCAAATGATTTGAAATGCTTATAATTTTCAGTCACTGAAAGTGCTCACAAAACTGTCAAATTTGAAAGAAATCTTTTACACAATTCAAAGATACAAACACATGATACTGTAAATATATAGGGGTGGAAAAATATTAGGGTCTATTAGTCAGCGCTTTAAGGTTACTAGCCCTGGGAGAAAAGCTTTCTGATCCACTTAATGTTAAAAATAAAGAAAAAGTATTTTTATTTTACTTGTCCACTCATCCAGAACTAGTGGACTAGTGTAAATTTCCAGCCCTGAATACATAATTATGTGTATATGTTATGGGTAAAGTCAGAAATCCGGGTAATCCTAGGATTAACGGGGTAAATCTGACATTACCCAAGCGGCTGTGGGAAAAGCCGGATGTAATGTAATTCGCCTATCTACAATATTTTTTGCCTCTGCTTGGGGGTTCAAGGAAGGCGCCCCGCTGATCCTCTGGCATCCACACCAAATGGACCTTGGGGAATGAACCCCCAAGGCAGAGGCAAAAAAGATGGTGAAGAAGTATGAGCTACAGTGCGTCATATATATGTTTGATGCAATGACTCGATGCACTCTGAGAAGATTTTTCATGTTACATCAGGCTTTACACCACAGCCGCTTGGGTAATGTCAGATTTACCCGGGTAATGCTAGGATTACCCAATTTTTACTTTACCCGCAATATATATATAAATGCTTCTATCATTAATACTCCTGAAATTCCAAATCATTACCCCTAGAAAGCAATATAAAAATTATGAATTCTTATTTTCCTAATTTTGTAATCCATTTTTAGCTTTTTTGAGACCTGAACTTCACAACTTGCTCACCATCAGCTTAGTGCACACTTGGGTTAGTGAACCATCAGCTTAGCTCTCAAATTTACTGCACACCTCCACAGAAGTCTATTATGTGAGGGATTTAGTGCACCTGCGTTATCCGACAGATGTTAGCACACTATATAGCGCGTGATCAATGCTATCACACAATAGCGTTAATAATCTGATGCAATTACCTTATTACCACATTTATTCCTTTTGTTTTGTCATGTTATTGTGATAGCATTTCTTATTTCACAGGTATTTTACTACTGATGGTGTTTGTATGGTGCACAGCCATTTGAAAATCACATGATTGTTTTTAATGGTTTTCAAAGGGAATGTAAAGCATTATAACTAAAAAAAATCCCCAAATTCCTAGGTGAAACATTTTGTGTTTTTCCAATGGATTTGAATTTACCACATGGAGCTCTTTAAACAAAACAACTAAATAAATCGTATTTATAATTTAAGCATATTTTACATCTGAAAAATAGCTGTATAACTATCTGGTACAAAGAAATCAGACCCTAAAAATATCTAACAGAATAATTATTAAATGAAGTTATTCCTTTTTAATGCAATCACTTTCACAAGATATGCAAATCATGAAAAGTTACAAAAGAACTACACATTTCCAGAGACCATAGTACGTATTTTAATCTTGCCCTACCATATCTCTCTCAGAGCTCGGTTGGTACAGACTTTCTTTTCATTTAAAAAGTTTTTTTATTAAAACACACACATATATATATATATATATATATATATATATATATATACATACATACATATATACCTTAGGAAGGAACATAACTGATTGCAAAGTACATCAATCTATTTCACGTTATTGTGATAGATGATGATTATGGTCACAGAAGAAAAAACTTCTCAGAAATTGTCAAAATTGTAAAATACAGAAAACAAAAACATTGGTGTAAGACAGCTTAAGTAATGGCCTACTACTGAGCAAAACATTGTAATATTTATCCCTCCAAAAGGAGGTTGTAATTTTTTCTAAGTATGAGAATTTTCTTAATTATGTTTATAAGAACATTGCTTAACCCCTTAACGACCGAGGACGTGCAGGGTACGTCCTAAAAAAATAAGGCAGTTAACGCCTGAGGACGTACCCTGCACGTCCTCGGTGTGGAAAGCAGCTGGAAGCGATCCTGCTCGCTTCCAGCTGTGGCCCTCTCTGCACCGGAGATCGTGGCTTTCCTCGTTGGTGGGTGGGAGCCTGTGTGGGAGGCGGGTGGCGGCCATCGATGGCCCTGGTCATGTGGAGGGGGGCGGGATCATGGGCGGGGATGTCCGGGGGTGCGCACGGGCGCGCGCACGTGCACGAGGGGGCGGGCGCGTGCACGGGGAGGGAGCAGGTGGGAACCGCTACACTACAGAAAAAATGTGTCCCAAAATGAAATAAAAGTGGGGCAAAAAAATGTTAAAAAAACAATCGGTTAGGTGGTGGGGGTTGGTCTGTGGGGGGGGAAGCTACACTACAGAAAAAATAATAATAATAAATAAACATTTTTTTTTGCATCTGCCAGTACCCAAGATGGCCCCCAATAAGGCAGAGGGGGAGGGTTAGAGAGCTGTTTTGGGGGGGATCAGGGAGTTTGAGGGCTAAGGGGGGATCCTACACAGCAGCATATGTAAATATGCTTATTTTTTTTATTTTTTAAAAAACCTTTTATTTTAGTACTGGCAGACTTTCTGCCAGTACTTAAGATGGCGGGGACAATTGTGGGGTGGGGGAGGGAAGGGAGATGTTTGGGAGGGATCAGGGGGTGGGATGTGTCAGGTGGGAGGCTGATCTCTACACTAAAGCTAAAATTAACCCTGCAAGCGCCCTACAAACTACCTAATTAACCCCTTCACTGCTAGCCATAATACACGTGTGATGCGCAGCAGCATTTAGCAACTTTCTAATTACCAAAAGCAACGCCAAAGTCATATATGTCTGCTATTTCTGAACAAAGGGGATCCCAGAGAAGCATTTACAACCATTTGTGCCATAATTACACAAGCTGTTTGTAAATAATTTCAGTGAGAAACCTAAAATTGTGAAAAATTTAACTTTTTTTTAATTTGATCGCATTTGGCGGTGAAATGGTGGCATGAAATATACCAAAATGGGCCTAGATCAATACTTGGGGTTGTCTACTACACTACACTAAAGCTAAAATTAACCCTAGAAGCTCCCTACATGCTCCCTAATTAACCGCTTCACTGCTGGGCATAATACACGTGTTGTGCGCAGTGGCATTTAGCAGCCTTCTAATTACAAAAAAGCAAAGCCAAAGCCACATATGTCTGCTATTTCTGAACAAAGGGGATCCCAGAGAAGCATTTACAACCATTTATGCTATAATTGCATAAGTTGTTTGTAAATAATTTCAGTGAGAAACCTAAAGTTTGTGAAAAAAATTGTGAAAAAGTGAACAATTTTTTTTATTTGATCGCATTTGGCAGTGAAATGGTGGCATGAAATATACCAAAATGGGCCTAGATCAATACTTTGGGATGTCTTCTAAAAAAAAAATACATACATGTCAATGGATATTCAGGGATTCCTGAAAGATATTAGTGTTCCAATGTAACTAACGCTAATTTTGAAAAAAAGTGGTTTGGAAATAGCAAAGTGCTACTTGTATTTATTGCCCTATAACTTGCAAAAAAAGCAAATAACATGTAAACATTGGGTATTTCTATACTCAGGACAAAATTTATAAACTATTTAGCATGGGTTTTTTTGGTGGTTGTAGATGTGTAACAGATTTTGGGGGTCAAAGTTAAAAAAGTGTGTTTTTTCCATTTTTTCCTCATATTTTATATTATTTTTTATAGTAAATTATAAGATATGATGAAAATAATGGTATCTTTAGAAAGCACATTTAATGGCGAGAAAAACGGTATATAATATGTGTGGGTACAGTAAATGAGTAAGAGGAAAATTACAGCTAAACACAAACACTGCAAAAATGTAAAAATAGCCTTGGTCCCAAACGGACAGAAAATGGAAAAGTGCTGAGGTCATTAAGGGGTTAAACACTAGACTTATTTTAGGGTTTACATGTCTATAACACAACATTATTATGTCTTTCAGTAAGATATTCATTAATATGAGTGCAATGTTATTAAAACGACTCAGAAAGTGACATTAATTTTGGAGACAGTCACTATCACTGGACATTTTTGTAGTTTAGAGTGAAAATTACTTCAATTCTGATTTTGACATTTAAATTGTCATTCATGCTGCCCTCCAGCTATTTAGTATTTTAGTATTTAAAAGACATGAGTTGCCATTCCTCATTCATTCCACTGGTATTTTTAATGATATTTGAGTGTAACTGTCTGAGTTGTTATTTGTTATTTTTTTACATGGTATTTTAGTTTTCAAACTGAAAATTGCTTGTGAGTAACATTTCACTTATTATGCTATTTGTGCTTGTTACCTGGGGTTTTAACTTTAAGAGTGAACATTCCTGAGACATTTACGTGTCAATCGTTTAGAAAACTTTATTAAATTATTTGTAAACATCAATAAGATTGATACCATTTCTTGAAGAATTAGAATATAGCAGTGAGTTTGGCATTTAGGTCAAGATGCCACTGGTGCTGTCACTTAGCAATTCCATCTAATAATTGTGATAATATAATATAAAAAAAATACCTTTTCGTGAGCTAAACCCATTCGCGGCTGCAGGCTTAACAAATTTTGGATTATGATCACTTAAAAACATACTGACAAGCATAAGTCATTTCAGGAGGAAATAGTCAATAGACAGATCATCAACCCCTATACCTAAAATTTATTGAGCCTCACTTTGCCTATTTTTCTCTGCCTATCACCAGTGGAGGTTCCTGGAATAAACAGTGGCCAAAGTGTGAGGTGTCGCATATCACCCCAGAGCATTAATTACAATGTCAACACTTATGGAGACACATTTGCAAAAGCATGTTTTATAAATGCATGTGCCTGATTGTTAAATATATGTCTGTTTTGTTATGGTAAAGTAGTCTCACTGGATAAAATAAAATGTTTCTCAGCAATCTTGAAGACACAAGCGGGAGCTGACTCTGGATGTTTAGGGGTATTTTTGAGGCATGCTCTGGATTTTCACCTAAATCTAAAATTTGCATGTGGAATGTAAAAAGACATGTACCTCACCTAAAACTGACTATGTTGCCTCATTTTTCTTTGTTGTATATGTTGAGTGGATTGGTTTAAAGGGGGTGTTTTGTTTTTTAATTTTAATTAGTTTGGTTTGTAATGATTTGAAAGTGTTTTTCTGATGCCTGTATCTGTCATACTTGACATTCTGTCATACTCTGCAAGGGAGCAGTTTCAGGTGTTGGGAGCTGTTGTGTAGAGGTATCAGGTTCTGGGGTTAAAGTTGTGTTTTGTCTGCGTGAGTCTTTCCTTTTTGGCACAATTAAACAAGTACAAGTATTTTAGAAAATAAAGGTGAAGGTTTTATTGGTAGGTGAATTAGCAATGCAGAGAGATGCAAACTAGATACAAGGCAAAGTCTCTGTGTAGACAAGAATACAAAGTAACTTGGTTTAGACAGTCTTAAAGGGACACTGAACCCAAATTTTTTCTTTTGTGATTCATATAGAGCATGCAATGTTAAGCAACTATCTAATTTACTCCTATTATCAATTTTTCTTCATTTTCTTGCTTTCTTTATTTGCAAAAAAGGCATCTAAGCTAAGGAGCCAGCCAATTAGTGGTTCAGAACCATGGACAGCACTAGTTTATTGGTGCTGTCCAATCAGCAAGGACAGCCCAGGTTGTTCACCAAAAATGGGCCGGCATCTAAACTTAAATTCTTGCTTTTCAAATAAAGATACCAAGAGAATGAAGAAAAATTGATAATAGGAGTAAATTAGAAAGTTGCTTAAAATTGCATGCTCTATCTGAACCATGAAAGAAAAAATTTGGGTACAGTGTCCCTTTAAGCAGGCAAAAATGTAAATAAACTGTAGACAAGACTTGGCAATAACAGGCAGGATACGTAGATGTACTGTAGACCAAAACTTGGTAGTAACAGGCAGGATATGAAGAGATGCTGTAATCAAGTAACTTATAATAACAGGCAAGATACTTGCATATGCTGTAGACTGGAACTTTGTAGTAACAGACAGGAATGCAGATCTTTGTATTAACAGGCAGGATACTTGCTTATGCTGTAGACTGGAACTCTGAGGCAGTCCTTAGGAAATATCAGGGGATTACCCAAGATCAATCAGTCCAGAAACGGAACACAGTGCCAAGGAAGAATCAAGAAGAACAGTCTGTAAATGAAGCAGAAATCAGGTACTAGGAAATCCAACAAATCTGTATTCACACAGGAATCAGGACCAGAGGCTCTGTCAGAGTGCAACACTCTTTGTCAAGGCCCAGAACTGAAAGCAAACCTTCCAGATATAGCAGGCTGCTGATATGATTTGTTTCAGCTGGTAAGCAGGTGGAGCCAGAGAGCCAAAGTTGCAGGAAACAGAAAACCCAATATTCTTAGCCTGTGATCAAGCCATCAGGTGGCAAAGTGGCAAAACAACAGGCTGGGGAAGAACAGCAGCAGAAATAGAGACAGGCCCAGGTTCAATTCTAGGCTGGATCATGACAGTACCCCCTCCTCAAGGACGACCTCTGGGCGGACTTGGCATTCTCATAAAGCTCCAGATCTTTAATGCATACTAGCGTTCCATCAGAGGTATAAGTACAATCAGGGGGTATTTTCTTTTATGAAGGGTGCTCCAGAAGAGGATTCTGCAGACTGGAATTAGTATAGAGGCCCCCAACAGGACTGATCTTTGGTTTCTGTGCAGTTCTAGGCTTGTAGGTTCTGAAGAGGTGGGTCTGAGGAACAGAAGGTAAAAGACCTTTTGACCGAACAGCAGTTTGAAGCACCGTCCCTTCAGTGTCAGAATCAGTATCATCTTCAATGGTTGAATAGTTAGATATTTCTTCTGAAATGCACAAAGATGAGAATGTAGCTGCATTTGGTAAGCAAATCTCTGGATTCGTAGTACTAGGATTCTGTGGATGACATGTTAGTACTTCACAGAAATCAGAGTCTTTGGAAAGTGCAGTCCTAGGTTGATCAAATAGCAGATGTAAGATACAACCCATGCAGAGCTCATCTCCAGAGGAATCCGACGTGGGATTAAAGTTTGACTTCCTCTCTGTAGCCCGTCCATTTGATGAATCAGGATTTAGAGGTGGAGACCCCAGAACAGACTTCTTAGGGGATCTCACTGGAAAAAAGGATATTACATGCCCAGTAGCTCCACAATAGAAACATAAGCCATTAGTTCTCCTACTGGCCATTTCATGAGTGGTAAGAGGGGTTGATATGCTCCTTTGGATTGATAAGGATACAGTCTTTGGGGTAGTGGACACAGGAGTAGGAGTGCCCAACCCAGAATTTTTTTTATTGATACAATCTTTCAGGCTATCCTGTAAAGTCTGGAATCCTGCAGTAAAACCTTGGATAAATTACTTCAATGTATCCGGAAGTGACTTTAGAATTTGGTTAAGTTGCAGTAGATGAGAGTCCACAGACAAAATTCTCTCTGACACTTCAGTCAAAGAATGGATCTCCTCCGCAAGCTCCGATGTAAGGCCTTGACATTCTGTCATACTCTACAAGGGAGCAGGTTCAGGTGTTGGGAGCTGTTGTGTAGAGGTATCAGGTTCTGGGGTTAAAGTTGTGTTTTGTCTGTGTGAGTCTTTCCTTTTTGGCATAATTAAACAGGTACAAGGGTTTTAGAAAATAAAGGTGAAGGTTTTATTGATAGGTGAATTAGCAATGCAGAGAGATGCAAACTAGATACAAGGCAAAATCTCTGTGTAGACAAGAATACAAAGTAACTTGGTTTAGACAGTCTTAAGCAGGCAAAAATGTAAATAAGCTGTAGACAAGACTTGGCAATAACAGGCAGGATACGTAGATAAACTGTAGACCAAAACTTGGTAGTAACAGGCAGGATATGAAGAGATGCTGTAATCAGGTAACTTATAATAACAGACAAGATACTTGCATATGCTGTAGACTGGAACTCTATAGTAACAGACAGGAATGCAGATCTTTTGTAATACCAGGCAGGATACTTGCATATACTGTAGACTGGAACTCTGAGGCAGTCCTTAGGAAATATAAGGGGATTAGCCAAAAAAACCTGCCCTCGATCCAACCTCCCCATCCAACTACCACCCTATTTCCCTACTCCCTCTTGCCTCAAAGCTCCTCGAAAAGCTAGTATACGCACGTCTATCCCATTTCCTTACACTAAACTCTCTTCTTCACCCATTGCAATCTGGATTTCGTCCCCATCACTCTACAGAGAAAGCAATTGTCAAGGTTACCAACGACCTACTTACAGCAAAATCCAAAGGCCATTTCTCTCTGCTTATCCTCCTTGACCTGTCTGCAGCCTTTGACACTGTTGACCACCTTCTTCTGCTCCAAACCCTCCAATCCTTCGGCATCTGCGACATAGCTCTCTTGTGGTTCTCTTCCTATCTGACTAACCGTACATTTAGTGTAGCCTTCTCCGGAGCATCCTCTGCCTGTTACCACTTTCTGTTGGGGTACCTCAAGGCTCTGTCTTAATAAAGTCCCATGGGTTTCAATATAATTTCTATGACACCCAAATCTACCTCTCTGCACCAGACCTACCTCCTTCCTTACTAACCTGTGTCACTAACTGTCTTTCTCATATCTCATCTTGGATGTCCTCTCACTACCTCAAGCTAAATCTCTCCAAAACTGAACTCCTTATTTTTCCCCCTTCTTCCAATGTCTCCACCCCCAAAATTTCTATAACTGTTGATAATTCCATCATTACTCCTACCCCGCATGCCCGATGTCTTGGGGTCACACTTGACACTTCACTCCTCACATTCAGTCCTTGGCTAAAGCCTGCCGCTTCAACCTTAAAAACATCTATAAAATTAGACATTTCCTTACACAAGATACAACTAAGATTTTAATCCACTCTCTCATCCTTTCCCGCCTCGACTACTGCAACTCCATCCTCTCTGGTCTACCTACCTGCTGCATAGCTCCTTTACAATCCATTATGAATGCCTCTGCCAGGCTCACCTTCCTTACTCGTCGCTCTTCATCTGCTGCACCTCTCTGCCAATACATTCACTGGCTTCCTCTTGCCTCTAGGATTAAACACAAAATCCTCACTCTGACATACAAAGCTCTCAACTGCACTGCTCCCCCCTACATTTCAGAACTTGTCTCCAGATACTCTCCTTCCCTCCTCTCCTCCTCTCTTCTTACTTCCTCACATTCCCGTTTACAGGACTTCTCCAGACTGGCCCCCATCTTGTGGAACTCCCTGCCTCACTCCACAAGACTCTCCCCTAGTTTTAACAGCTTCAATCGCTCCCTAAAAACTCTACTATTCAGGGATGCTAACAACCAACACTAACCTTCCCTAACTCCATTGCATTCCCCTTGAACCTCTTAGAATGTAAGCCTATGAGACCAGCTGTTTGCAGATCGCCTTCATAAGAGCCGGCTACAACAGTGAAACTCTCGACAGGGCCCTCTACCCACTTGATCCCTACAAAAGCTATCCTTTATACCGACTATGTTTACAGCGCTGCAGAATCTGTTGGCGCTCTACAAATACCTGATAATAATAATGATAATAATATGAATGCACTTTTGCAACAAATTTGCATGCATTAAGGTTAAACCATGTGCATATTTTCATGTCTATTGAAAATCAAACGCAGTAAAAAAATTCAACTTGTAATTAATGAATGTAGACCTGTATTGTGATTTTATAGAAAATGCAGTGATATGAACAAAATCCATGTCTGAGCATTGCATGGTTATGATTTTTATAAATATTGGGGTTGATTTCAATCTTGTTATTTGTGTTTTTCTGTTATTTATCTGCTTGTGATACATGTTATTTAATATCAGAATGAGAAGAATGTAAACAAAAGATCAATTTTCATATTGGAAAAAAATATGATTTAATACCGGAAAAGTCGTCCAAGCTTTGGTAATATTGACTTTGGTGATGACAACCATTTTTTTTTATATATTTTTTCAACAGGCTTTTAAGCCTATTTTATATTTCTTAATTTAACACTGGATTTTTCAACATGTTTGAGTATTCCAAGATGTTGTGCATGTTCAATACACCGTGAAGTGCTGTAGACAACATTTTAGATGAGACCCAATTTTTCGCAAAAAAACCCCCATCAAAAATACATAAAAAAGTACAGTTATATTCATACTAACACTATCTGATAAAATTTTATTTTTTAAAAATTGCACAAAAAAGTTATAAATGCTCAAAGATATAAAAAAGAGAACCTTATATACGTTGCCTAAAATTCACAAAAGTTAAAAAAATCCCCCTGGCAGACCAATAATTGTGTCAGGGGTTCAATCCTTAACCAGTAATCTTTCATTATATATCAACCAATTTTTACAGCCATATGTGGCTAGAACAAAAGCATATTTAAAAGACACTCTTATTTATTTAATAATAGGAGTAAATTAGAAAGTTGCTTAAAATTGCATGCTCTATCTGAATCATGAAAGAAAAAAAATTGCGTTCAGTGTCCCTTTAAGGATAAGAACACCAATTGGCTAAACACAGCACAAATAGGGTTTGTAAAATGCTAAACATGCAAAGCACAAAGGAAAAGAGTAGAGTTACCAGAAATTTTGTATCAAAAGAGGGAAAGAAATTTGAAATAAAAGAGTTAATCACTTTCAATAGTAAATATGTTGTATACATGTTACATTGTTCTTGCAATTTATTATATAGGAAGAACTACTAGACTTTTAAAAAACAGAATAAATTAGCATGTATACAACATACAGACAGGTTATTCAAAACATACAGTATCAGCCCGTTTTGATAAAATTCCTAACAGGGATCCAAAGCAATTAGAATTTCTAGGCATTAGAAAAGCCACTCAATATTGGAGGGGAGGTGATAGACTTAATGATTTAGGACAACTAGAAATTAAGTGGATCTATATTCTGGACACTTTGGTTCTAAATGGTCTAAATAAAGATTTTGAATTGCATCATTTTTTAAATTGATCCTTTAAATTTACTTTATAAATTCCCTTTTCCCTCATTCTACTATGTAACGCTATATGTATATTTTATTTATGTGAATACCTAAATATAAATTCAATCACCTTTTTGCCTCTAAGATTTTAGATAGATTGATTTAATAGTTTTTTTAGACTGATTGATTTCGTTTTTAACATTGATTGCTACATATAAGTGAGAGTGATAACTGATAAGCATAATATATTATGCTCCGAATATATGTTCCTTTAAAGCTTACCCCTTAACAATGTGATATATGTCAACCATTATCAAACTGGGATTGTATTTAAGTTTATTTTCCCATTGCATTAGCAAGATGTAACATGTAATGATATGTTTATTTATTTATTATGAAAATGTTGGATAAGGAACACTTATTTGATACAAATAAAATTTTTCAAACGTACTCAATGTATATTAATTCAGATATTCGTCATTGAAACAAAAAAATAAGTATATCCGTTTGCCCACTTCTATGATTAAATCCGCACAGAGTAACAGGGACATTAAATCATCTTGCCAATTTAAAAAATGGAGGACGGAACATAAAAGTATTCACGCATTGCGTGATTACCATTTGGCCAATAGGAGGATCTATTCATCGTATATAAACGACAAAAGAGAAGATGCACACCGTCTCATCTTATTTCCTTGAAAAAGCAGTACGCTTACGGCGAAACATACGTTGGAACATCAGGAACGTCACAGCCACGCCTCCACTGTTAGTCACTAGAACAGGTATTGGGTGTATCACTGACCAAGCGGTTTCATTGGCACAGCATTTCAGCACGCCATCCGCTCCCATCCAGGAAAGGTTCTGTGATTACACTCCCACCAAGATACCCAGGTGCACAGATACCCGAGTGACATTGCATAAAGGGGCTTATTTGTGGCTTTTTATATGTTTTAAAGGCTTTTTAAATAAATTTAATTTTTTCAAGCAGCTGCCTGCGTTTGGTGATATACTGGAAACCTGGCAGTATAAAACTGGGTGTGCGTCTACTCCAGAGCCTGGGTGGCTCTGTAAAGTGTGAGTAACCCTTGGCGGGTCCACCGTGTGATGTACCATTAGTTTAAATATACTTCACTATGGGTTTTTTTCTTTGTTTTATTTAAGGCAAGAAACCACTTGAATCACCTACAATTGAAAAAATCCTGTGGATGATATGAATCCTTATATTTTTATATATCATTATTTGTTTTGTTCACTTTTTATTGTATTATTAGAAAAAAAAGACAGGCAAAGTGCTTTAACATAGAGATTCAAACATATACATGTCTAAAATGTATATACAGACATATAACACATAAAAACACATAAATAAATATGTACACACATATAGACACACACACATATATATACAGTATGTGTATGTATATATACATTGTTGTAAATATTTTAATATATCTTTTTATGTGACAACACTGAAGAAATTTACAAATGTAAAGTAGTGAGTGTACAGCCTGTATAACAGTGTAAATTTGCTGTCCCCCTCAAAATAACTCAACACACAGCCATTAATGTCTAAACAGTTGGCAACAAAAGTGAGTACACCCCTAAGTGTTAATGTCCAAATTGGGCCCATATGGTCAATATTTTGTGTGGCCATCATTATTTTCCAGCACTGCCTTAAAGGGACAGTCAACACCAGAATTTGTGTTCTTTTAAAAGATAAGTAATCCCTTTATTACCCATTCCCCAGTTTGGCACAACAAACACAGTTATATTAATATATTTTTTACCTCTGTGATTAAATTGTATCTAAGAACCTCCTGACAGTCCCATGATCACATGACATTTTATTTATTATCTTGTGACTTGCATTTTAGCAAATTAGTGCAGTGTCTGCCACAATCCACGGGCGTGATCACAATGATATCTATATGGTTTACATGAACTAGCTCTCCCCTGTTGTGAAAAGCAAATAAAAAAGCATGTGATTAGAGGCGGCCTTCAAGGTCTTAGAAATTATCATATTAGCCTTCCTAGGTTTTGCTTTCAACTAAAAATACCAAGAGAACAAAGCAAAATTGATGATAAAAGTAAATTGGAAAGTTGTTTAAAATTACATGCCCTATTTTAAACATTAAAGATTTTTTTGGACTTGACTGTCCCTTTAACCCTCTTCGGCATGGAGTTCACCAGAGCTTCAAAGGTTGCCACTGAGGCTTCTTCCACTCCTCCATGATTTCACCCTAGCTAAGGCTCTTATATATAATTTTGGATCAAGGTACTATCAGCTTATGAGTTACATATTAATTCTACTCCATGAACTTTATAAGCAACTTTCCACAAGCAATTCTAAGCAACTTTCTAATTTACTCCTATTATCACATTTTCTTCATTCTCTTGGTAGATTTATTTGAAAAGCAAGAATGTAAGTTTAGATGCCGGCCCATTTTTGGTGAACAACCTGGGTTGTCCTTGCTGATTGGTGGATAAATTCACCCACCAATAAACCATTGCTGTCAATTGTTCTGAACCAAAAATTGGCTGGCTCCTTAGCTTAGATGCCTTCTTTTTCAAATAAAGATAGCAAGAGAACGAATAAAAATTGATATTAGCAGTAAAATTAGAAAGTTGTTTAAAATTGCATGCTCTATCTGAATCACTAAAGAAAAAATGTGGGTTCAGTGTCCCTTTAAGTATAGAAGTGCTAAGGCTTTGTGCATCTAAATTCTGTCAGAGACATAGGAAATGTCAGCAGATTGTGTGCTACAGGAAGCAGAAAGTTTTCAACCCACTCTCACATATGAAGCTAATTTATTAAGAATGGAAGTTAAAAAGGAAAAAAAAGAAGCAAAAGGACTATGTTTTACATTTATTTTAAATTTGCAACTTTTTAATTTTTGGTGTGCTGTAATTGCGAGTATATATACAGCTCTGGGAAAAATTAAGAGACCACTACAGAATAATCAGTTTCTCTAGTTTTACTATTTATATAGGAATGTGTTTGAGTAAAATGAACATTTTTTGTTTTATTCTATAAACTACTGATAACATTTCTCCAAAATTCAAAATAAAAATATTGTTGTTTAGAACATTTATTTGCTGAAAATTACAACAAAAAAAGATTCAGTGTTTTCAGACCTTGAATAATCAAAGAAAACAAGTTCATATTATTTTGTAAACATCACAATACTAATCTTTAAACTTAGCAAGAGTTCAGAAATCAATATTTGGTTGTATAACCCTGACTTTCAATCACAGCTTCCATGCTCTCCCCTCCTGGCACAAAAATTCAAGCAGCTCTGCTTTGTTTTATGGCTTTTACCATCCATCTTCCTCTTGATTACATTCCAGTGGTTTTCAATGGGGTTCAGGTCTGGAGATTAAGCTGGCCATAACAGGGTCTTGATCTGGTGGTCCTCCATCAACACCTTAATTGGCCTGACTGCGTAGATTGGAGCACTGTCCTACTGGAAAAAACAATCCTCAGCGATGGGGAACATTGTCAAAGCAGAAGGAAGCAAGTTTTCTTTTATGATAACCTTGTTCGTGGCTTGATGCATGCATCCTTCACATAGATAAATCTGTAAGTATGCATAGCTTCCAGAACATGGTAGGCTTCATAATAACTCAAACCAGAGATATAGGCTTCTATTTATCAAAGTCTGGCGGACCTGATCCGACAGTGCGGATCAGGTCCGCCAGACCTCACTGAATACAGAGAGCAATACGCTCTCCATATTCAGCATTGCACCAGCAGCTCACAAGAGCTGCTGGTGCAACGCCGCCCCCTGCAGAATCGCGGCCAATCGGCCGCCAGCAGGGGGATGTCAATCAACCCGATCGTACTTGATCGGGTTGAATTGCGGCAATGTCTGTCCGCCTGCTCAGAGCAGACGGACAGGTTATGGAGCAGCGGTCTTTAGAAACACGGGGCCTCAAACTCTATCCAGAGCTTGATAGATAGGCCCATGGACTGAGTGAACTTCTACAAGAACTCCCACACCTGAGGCCTCAAGGTGGGAGTTACAGTAATTAGGACATGGCTCCTTTCAATCTTGGCAGCGTGGGGCCATGCGTGCCTAGATAGACTCAGCAACTGCAGCAGGAGAGGACCCCTTCATGGGACACTAAGGCCGAGAGGAAAGTCCCAGGCTTCTCACCAACCAAAGAGCACTGGAAGAGGTGCAGATGGTAACTGCCTGATATACAGACATATACATTCTTAAAGGGACATTATACACTAAATTTTTCTTTGCATAAATTCTTTGTAGATGATCCATTTATATAGCCCATACAGTTTTAAAAAATAAAAAAAAGAATCTTTTTGCTTATTTTTAAATAACATTGCGTGGATTTTAAGACTCCTAACCAAGCCCCAAAGTTTTAGGAGTATACTTAAGTATACCTCCTCCATTAGAGACAAAAAATGGGATTAGGTGCGCTCAGAATGCCTTTATCAGAGGTGTTCTGATCTAAAATATCTATTAATTCAGATTGGGTTTTGGATAAAAGATCATATTGGTTAATACCTATATATATATATATATATATACTGTATATAAGTATGTGCAAAGTATTTTTCTCTCTATTTCTACTTCAAAGAATGACTCATGCGTCTGGGATTAAATAATTAGTCTTTACTTTGTAAAAAATGCAATCAAATAAAAGCAAGTGTGCAAATAGATACAAATAAAAACAATTGAATATAACAATCTCCAATTCAATCTTTAAAACCTAGTTCCTGTAGATAAAAATAAATTATACATATATAGTTGGAAAAAAATGCATCTTAAAAACCACACATAATTTCTTAGTGAGTTATAGATTGCAATGGTGCAAGCTTGTTTGGTTACTATTTGCCCGGTCTTTTGAACTTTTTTAAACTTATTCTAGTTACGCCCAAACAACTGCAGTGAAATCTGTTAAATGTCACTGTTCAATTCTCCTAAGAGAGGTAATTACCGGTAAAAGCCAATTAGGGTATGATTCTTATTTCCTTGCTGTATTATTGCACGTCCTTGAGCAATAGCCATCTCTTTCCTCCGTCCAGGATCTTTGTGAGTGTCGTGAGGCCTTTCAGAACATTTCTTCACTTACTGTGATCACTCGACCTTAGGAGGTGTGTGCTGGACTTGTTGCTCTTGTGCTGACAGCGTCCGTTGGTTCTGTGTTAGAAACGTCCCTGATTACTGCTGCTACGCATTTCGACTGGGTCTCCAGCATTTCTCAAGCTGCTGATCTACATTACTTGATTAGTACCTATATTTATGTGCAAATGTCTCATTTATTAGAGGTATTAATTGTGGTTTAGGGCCCCAATTTACGAAAGGTGTTGCAGACTTGATCCAACACTGCGAATCAGGTCCGCAACACCTCGCTAAATGCGGAGAGCAATACGCTCTCCGCATTTAACATTGCACCAGCAGCTCACAAGAGCTGCTCGTGCAACGCCGCCCCCTGCTGACTCGCGGCCAGCAGGGAGGTATCAATCAACCCGATCGTATTCGATCGGGTTGATTTCAGGCGATTCCTGTCCGCTTGCTCAGAGCTTGCTCAGACCGCTGCTTCATAAGTAGTGTTCTTCAGACTCGCCAGAAACACGGCCCTTCAAGCTCCGTACGGAGCTTGATAAATGGGCCTGTAGGTGTCAGTTATTTGATCTAAACTCACTTTAATGGTGTTCTTTGCAATATACAATCTGTCTGTACATAAAATCCTTGTTATTTAGTCAGACTTTGAATGTTAGCATCGAAACATATAAATATATAGAAGAGAATAGTGATAAAATAGGACACATCTGTATAAATGTCACTCATGAGAGAACCTTAATATAAACTTGTGCAGAGTTATGATCCTAGTGAAAATTAAAATTGATTCATAGTGTCAAAAGAGGATATCTATTATTATCTAAGTTTATTCACATTTTGATATAAGTGCACATTTTAATATCACATATTAATAGTGATTTTAAATAGATTTGTTCCAATTTTATAAAACCTTAGGTAAACATATAGGTAGAGCCAAAATTTTATAGACTCAATCATGAAAATCTTTGTTAGAAAATGTTATTTTCACATGTTGAGTGTATATAAAACCCATATTCTACACCATTCATCTGTCAGAAATATATGTATATTGTCTTTATAAAGAAATGGTAAGGGGATCCTATAAAGAATAAAAAAAATGGATAAAAGTTATTCTTAATTCATTTATGTATCGATGATGGCTATATTTTATATTCTCTAATATTTTTCTATAGGCATCTAAAATAATTTTGAAAGTATTCTGAAAAAAAAACATTTTGAAAATTGTTTGTAGTAAACCCAAAGGTAGAAGCAGTCTGATATACACTTAGCAATGTCTTAAATCATGTTATAGAAGTCTGGGGAAAATAAAAAAAAAACTCATTCTTACAATGAGTGTGTTTTGGGGACTCCATATAATAGGAGGGGTTAGAATTTTTTTTAAAAAATAATAATAATAAATTAATAAATAATTAAAAATAAATATTAAAATGTATGCTAAATTCAATATTTAGTCCCTTATGGTGTAGGGTTTCCAATTCATATATCCATGTGAGTTCTAATTTTAATAGTTCATTTTCTACATCTCCTCCTCTCCAATTTGCCTTGAGTCTTGCAATTGCAGTGTATAAAAAAAAATTAAGATTACAATTGTTGCATTTCAAGAAATTTTTAGGGACCGGGAGATCCTTATTTCTGTCCTCAGAAGCATTTTCTATCGATAAGATATGTTCTCTTACCCTCTCCCTAATGGATCTAGTCAACTCGTCCACATACTGTTTTCCGCAATTGCACTCAATTAAATAAATTATATTTTTATCTGTACATCTTATGATTTCCTTTATTTCATATTCTTACCCTGTTATATTTGATCGAATTTTTTTTCTGTTTTTGTGAATGTTTACAAGATTTGCATGCTAAGCATGGAAAAAAAAAACAACTTTCAACTCTTTACCAAATAGGTCGTTATCATTATTCAGTTTTTTCCGTAATTCTGCTGGTGCTAGTTTTTTTTAGATTATTTGTTCTTCTATAAATGATATTCGGACTATCTCCAACTACAGTATCTCTTTTAATTTGTCATCCAGTTTTAATATTCCCCAGTGTTTTTTTAGGATCATTTCAACCATCTTGTGGTTACTATTATATTGAGTTATAAAGGAGACCGTATATTCTTTCTTTTTTCTTTTTATTACCACCATAGACCATTTTTTTTTTCAGATTTCTTTCAAAAAATTATTTTAGATGCCTATAGAAAAATATTAGAGAATATAAAATATAGCCATCATTGATACATAAATTAATTAAGAATAACTTTTTTTTAATTTTTTTTATAGGATCCCCTAACCGTTACTTTATAAAGACACTATACAGATATTTCCTACACATGAATGGTGTAAAAATATGGGTTTTATATATACTCAACATGTGAAAATCTAATTTTCTAACAAAGATTCTCATGATTGAGACTATAACATATTGGCTCTACCTATGAGGCCTAGTTATCAAGCCGTCAACCTCAAATACGCTGGAATTCCGCAGCGTATTTGTGGCGAGGCTGATTTGCCTTAGTTATCAAAGGCTAGAGACTGGCAAAAGTAGAATTTTGTGACGTAAACTTCGATCCACCGGACTCAGTCCGACACAGATCGATTATTACGTCACTCCAGATGTTCCGCACACAAATGCGGCACAATCTGACTACTTTTGCTAGTTATCAAAAAACTAGCAGGTACGCTCGGCACTTTTACGGCCCAGCGTACCTGGTTTTCAATCCGCCACCCTGGAGGTGGCAGATCCCATAGGAATCAATGGGAGTGTGACCATAGCGAAAGTACAAGTTCGCTGCTGACAGACATCCCATTGATTTCTATGGGAGATGTCTGCACCTAACACCCTAACATGTACCCCGAGTCTAAACACCACTAATCTGTGCCCCCTACACCGCCGCAACTAAATAAAGTTATTACCCCCTAAACCGCCACTCCCGGAGCCCACCGCAAGCTACTCTATACATATTAACTCCTAAACCGCCGCTCCCGGAGCCCACCGCAACTATAATAAATGTATTAACCCCTAAACCGCCGCTCCCGGAGCCCACCGCAACTATAATATATGTATTAACCCCTAAACCGCCGCTCCCTGACCCTGACGCAACCTATATTAAATTTATTAACCCCTAATCTGCCCCCCCTACACCGTCGCCACCTATAATAAATTTATTAACCCCTATCCTGCCCCCCACTACACCGCCACCACTGTAATAAATTTATTAACCCCTAAACCTAAGTCTAACACTAACCCTAACACCCCCCTTACTTAAATATTAATTAAATAAATCTAAATAATATTTCTATTATTAACTAAATTAATCCTATTTAAAACTAAATACTTACCTTTAAAATAAACCCTAAGATAGCTACAATATAAATAATAATTATATTGTAGCTATCTTAGGATTTATATTTATTTTACAGGTAACTTTGTATTTATTTTAGCTAGTTAGAATAGTTATTAAATAGTTATTAACTATTTAATAACTACCTAGCTAAAAGAAATACAAAATCACCTGTAAAATAAATCCTAACCTAAGTTACAATTAACCCTAACACTACACTATCATTAAATAAATTAAATAAATTACCTACAAATAACTACAATTAAATACAATTACATAAACTAACTAAAGTACAAAAAATAAAAAAAATAAAAATAGGTTACAAACATTTTAAAAATATTACAACAATTTTAAGCTACTTACACCTAATCTAAGCCCCCTAATAAAATAACAACCCCCCCAAAATAAAAAAAATGCCCTACCCTATTCTAAATTAAAAAAGTTCAAAGCTCTTTTACCTTACAAGCCCTTAAAAGGGCCATTTGTGGGGCATGCCCCAAAGAAATCAGCTCTTTTGCCTGTAAAAGAAAAATACAACCCCCCCCAACATTAAAACCCACCACCCACATACCCCTAATCTAACCCAAACCCCCCTTAAAATAACCTAACACTAATCCCCTGAAGATCATCCTAGCTTTAGTCATCTTCACTCAGCCGAGCCACCGATGGAACTGAAGAGGAGACCCGGACCGGCAGAAGTGATCCTCCAAGCGGCGCTGAAGAAATCTTCCATCCGATGAAGTGATCCTCCAAGCGGCGCTGAAAAAGTCTTCCATCCGGGCGATGTCATCTTCCAAGAGGCGCTGAAGAAGTCTTCTATCCGGGCGATGTCATCTTCCAAGCCGGGTCTTGAATCTTCATCCCGCCGACGCGGAACATCCTTCTTTACAGATGGACTACCGACGAATGAAGGCTCCTTTAAGGGACGTCATCCAAGATGGCGTCCCTTCAATTACGATTGGCTGATAGGATTCTATCAGCCAATCGGGATTAAGGTAGGAAAAATCTGATTGGCTGATTGAATCAGCCAATCAGATTCAAGTTCAATCCGATTGGCTGATCCAATCAGCCAATCAGATTGAGCTTGCATTCTATTGGCTGTTTCGATCAGACAATAGAATGCGAGCTCAATCTGATTGGCTGATTGGATCAGCCAATCGGATTGAACTTGAATCAGATTGGCTGATTCAATCAGCCAATCAGATTTTTCCTACCTTAATTCCGATTGGCTGATAGAATCCTATCAGCCAATCGGAATTGAATGGACGCCATCTTGGATGACGTCCCTTAAAGGAGCCTTCATTCGTCGGTAGTCCGTCGGTAAAGAAGGATGTTCCGTGTCGGCGGGATGAAGATTCAAGACCCGGCTTGGAAGATGACATCGCCCGGATAGAAGACTTCTTCAGCACCTCTTGGAAGATGACGTCGCCCGGATGGAAGATTTCTTCAGCGCCGCTTGGAGGATCACTTCATCGGATGGAAGATTTCTTCAGCGCCGCTTGGAGGATCACTTCTGCCGGTCCGGGTATCCTCTTCAGTTCCATCGGTGGCTCGGCTGAGTGAAGACGACTAAAGGTAGGATGATCTTCAGGGGATTAGTGTTAGGTTATTTTAAGGGGGGTTTGGGTTAGATTAGGGGTATGTGGGTGGTGGGTTTTAATGTTGGGGGGGTTGTTGTATTTTTCTTTTACAGGCAAAAGAGCTGAATTCTTTGGGGCATGCCCCACAAATGGCCCTTTTAAGGGCTGGTAAGGTAAAAGAGCTTTAAACTTTTTTAATTTAGAATAGGGTAGGGCATTTTTTTATTTTGGGGGGGGTTGTTATTTTATTAGGGGGCTTAGATTAGGTGTAAGTAGCTTAAAATTGTTGTAATATTTTTAAAATGTTTGTAACCTATTTTTTTATTTTTTGTAACTTAGCTTTTTTTATTTTTTGTACTGTAGTTAGTTTATGTAATTGTATTTAATTGTAGTTATTTGTAGGTTATTTATTTAATTTATTTAATGATAGTGTAGTGTTAGGTTTAATTGTAACTTAGGTTAGGATTTATTTTACAGGTGATTTTGTATTTCTTTTAGCTAGGTAGTTATTAAATAGTTAATAACTATTTAATAACTATTCTAAATAGCTAAAATAAATACAAAGTTACCTGTAAAATAAATATAAATCCTAAGATAGCTACAATATAATTATTATTTATATTGTAGCTATCTTAGGGTTTATTTTACAGGTAAGTATTTAGTTTTAAATAGGAATAATTTATTTAATGATAGTGTAGTGTTAGGTGTAATTGTAACTTAGGTTAGTTTTTATTTTACAGGTACATTTCTCTTTATTTTAGCTAGGTAAGCTATTAAATAGTTAATAACTATTTAATAGCTATTGTACCTAGTTAAAATGAATTGAAAGATGCCTGTAAAATAAATATAAATCCTAAGATAGCTACAATATAATTATTATTTATATTGTAGCTATATTAGGGTTTATTTTAAAGGTAAGTATTTAGTTTTAAATAGGATTAATTTAGTTCATAATATAAATATTATTTAGATTTATTTAATTAATATTTAAGTTAGGGGGGTGTTAGGGTTAGTGTTAGACTTAGGTTTAGGGGTTAATAAATTTATTACAGTGGCAGCGGTGTAGTGGGGGGCAGGATAGGGGTTAATACATTTATTATAGGTGGCGACGGTGTCGGAGGGCAGGATAGGGGTTAATAGGTATAATGTAGGTGGCAGCGGTGTCCGGGAGTGGTGGTTTAGGGGTTTATACATTTATCAGAGTTGCGGCAGGGTCTAGGAGCGGCGGTTTAGGGGTTAATAACTTTATTTAGTTGCGGGGGGCTCCGGGGGCGCCGGTATAGGGGGTAGAACAGTGTAGTTTAGTGTGAGTGCTTAGTGACAGGCTAGCAATAAAGCTGGGAAAAAGCCGAAGAGCAGCGAGATCGGATGAGTGATAACTCTCACAGTCCGCTGCTCATCGCCCCGCGGCTTTTTGACAGCTTTATTTGATAACTTAGGCAAAATTTTTCATGTCCACGGCGGCGATGTGAGGCGAGCTTAGGCGGGCGTATTGGGCCGGGGAAGGCAGGAAAGTTGACACGTTGATAACTACCCCCCTATGTGTTTAACTAACATTTTATAAAATTGAAAAAAATCATTAAATATCACTATTAATATGTTATTTTAAAATGTGCTCTTATATCAAAATGTGAATAAACTTACGGCTAGATTTAGAGTTCTGCGGCCAAAGGGGTGCGTTAGCTACGCGTGTATTTTTTCCCCCGCACCTTTTAAATACCGTTGGTTTTTAGAGTTTAACAGAAGGGCTGCGTTAGGCTCCAAAAAGGGAGCGTATAGCATAATTTACCGCCACTGCAACTCTCAATACCAGCGGTGCTTACGGAAGCGGCCAGCTTCAAAAACGTGCTTGTGCACGATTCCCCCATAGGAAACAATGGGGCAGTTTGAGCTGAAAAAAAACTTAACACCTGCAAAAAAGCAGCGTTCAGCTCCTAACGCAGCCCCATTGTTTCCTAAGTCTGCACCTAACACCCTAACATATACCCCGAGTCTAAACACCCCTAAAATTATTATAAGTGAACAGTGCGCCAACAAATACAGTGCTGAAATATTACTAAACCATATAAAATATATATAAATAATACATAGAATTTGAAATCAATGTCACAAATAATATCAATTGATATTGATTAGTGGTAAACCAAAATGTGAATGTTCAAATGACTTAGCTTATATTGCTCAGTCAATGTTACTTGATGCGACCTAAGGGGATCAAAGTACTCCCTAAGGCTCGGTCAGATGATGGCTCGCGACTTCTTCAATACTTTTGCTGGTGTCCCAAAAGAACAAAATCTGTAGAAATATAGAATGAGAAAGAAGACGCCACCATAGTGTACGATCAATGGATACAAACAAGCTTCAGATGCGCATGAAAAACTGGTACTTACAAGCTCCCTGACACTTGAGAAGTGTCACAAACGCCTTCTGGAACTTTATGAGTCGTCCAGCTAACTCCCACTACCGTCCGTATTGACTCGTTCTTTGGGGTATTCAGATGAATGCCGGATAACTTGCTCTCCCAGTTCCAATCTGCTTTATCAGGCTTCAATCTTTAGTTGGAGGTTGCCTAACCAGGTAGGCTCTTAAAGTGCAGTGTAGACCGTATGGCACCGTGAACTGCACACTCCAAAATATATGAAAAGACAACTGCTAAAATTTCAACTACTGAAATTTGTTAAAATAAAGTTCGTGGATCCAACGTCTTATAAAACTTCACTTTATTTTATAACACAACGTTTCTCGGTCTTGAATGACCGTTTCATCAGGTGTATATTGACATTAGTAAAACCACAAACTTATATTGCCGATTTCTCGGCGTCTACTATTGCCCAGTGCGCATGTGTGGAGGTGTGTCCGGACCTAGCCTTTGTCATTGGAGGAACCAATATGGGTGTGTGTGTGTGAATATGGGTGGCGTGTCACTGCTTTCAATGATTATAAGTCACGCCTCAAGTAAAACAAGACTTTCGTGTCCCACTTATCCCATATAAGGGATTCGTGATTTATTAATAATCTAGATGGGCAATTTTGCAATGGGTCTAAGTCCGGATACATATTCACGCATAGAACGTAATATGTACATTACATATACAACCTCAGCATATGGGCTCAATATTAATTTACAATTAAAAACAAATAAAATACATACTCAAATACATATTCCTAAAATACTGCCTAAAACATTATGAATAATAATGGCTCCATTATCTGAAAATTAATATTGTAAATATATAACCAAATGTAGAACAAAATTTTAATTGTAAATATTAGATCAAATGAATAATAAAAGAGAATAAAATATAAATGATAAATTATATTATTGAAAATTAAACTCGTAAAAAATGACATTCACAAAGTGATAAATGACATTCAAAAATTGAGTAAGACAATCAGTCGCAATTGCGTACCGATATAATGCCTTACTGGATACGGGGTGTAAGTATAGAAGGGGGATATACTCCTCCTATCAAATGCTCCAATGTACTGTTTATACTTATAGAGGTACAGATGTCTAACAGTCCTCAAATACATATAAAATATATGCATGCCCACCGGATTCCATTTGTGAAACGGATAGGATAGATATAAAAATATAACAAACATATAAAACATATATATAAGATATATGATCTGGATATATACATAATATATATGATATAAAAATAATAATATTAAAAAAATAATAATAAAAGAACATGTCACTACCTAGGGTTATAGGGCAATCAGTTCCTACTGATTAGTGATGCAAGTGGCCTATAGCTTATTGATATGTTTTACAAATGCTATAATGTGCCACATGATGTACTAACAGAAAAGGTCCCACTCATGACCTGTATGTGGTGATCTATGATTATATGATATATGGATCCAACCTATTGGATCATAAGTGCTGGATGTTATACTGAATTAAACTATACTGGGTTTCATATACTCAATGTTGGAGAAACTGGATGTGGTTATTAATTATTAATTAAATGCAGCCATATCGATGTTTGCATTTAAGCCACCGGGAGACATAGTCTTGAGTTTCCATATCCAAAAAGTCTCCCTCTGTCTCAAATGCAAAAATCTATTTCTGCCCCACTTAGGGACAATAAGCTCTAAGGGAAAAATACTAAAAGTGTTGGTATCTCCTCTGTGGCATTCTGCAACATGCCTTGGGACACTATGGTTTTTAATATTTTTTATCTATATTTCTCTTATGTTCACCCCATCTTTTTTTGAGGGGTCTGGAGGTCCTTCCTACATACTGGACCCCACAAATGCATTCCAGCATGTACACCACAAATGAGGAGTCACAAGTGAAGTGATTGGTAATGTGAAATTTTTCTTTGGTTACAAAATATGTATATTCAATTCTTTTGTCATTTGTAAATGTACAAAGTCCACAATTGGGACGACTACATTTAAAAAAACCTGGTTTACCTATCTGCTTACTAATGGTTGCATTCCTAGTGATGTTCTGTCTATTTTCCCTTGGGCAATATTTCTTCATTACAATTTTGCTAGGTGAAAGTTTACTTTTCAGAGTTGGCGCTCTTCTAAAAGTACAATTGGGAGAAAATCCTATATTCTCTTTCAATAGGGGATCCCCTGTTAAAATGTGCCAATATTTGCTAAGAATGTTTCTAATTTTGTGATGATTATTGTTATATTGTGTGATGAAGCGTACTTCCTTAGATGGTCTTTTGTTTTTCTTCACTAATTCAGCCCCTGCTTTTGAATCCTGTGGGTTCATTTCTTTGTTTGTATACTTAACAAAGAAATCTTCTCTGCACTTCTGTCTAGCTTTCAGATAGCTTTCTTCCACTAAGGTGTCAGGATACTTCTTATCCAAAAATCTGTTTTTAAGTATTTCGGCTTGACTATCAAATGTACCTAAATTGGTGCAGTTTCTTCGTAACCTGCAAAACTGATTATAGGGAATATTGTTCTTCCAGGGCTTGTGGTGGTTGCTCCTATAATTAAGATAACTGTTAGCATCAACTGACTTGAAGAAGGTTTTAGTAGTTATTTTCCCTTCTTTATCCCATTCTAATACTAGATCTAAAAATTCTATACTCACAGGGTCCATTTTGGCTGTAAAACTAATGCCCATGTCATTATCATTAAGACTATTAACAAAGAATTGCGCCTCTGCTTCTGTGCCCTCCCATATGAATAACAGGTCATCTATAAAACGGCCATAGAAGACCAGATTCGCCCTAAATTCTGATGGATATATATAATTTTCCTCAAACATACCCATGAATAGATTAGCAAAACTCGAGGCGAATCTGGTCCCCATGGCCGTTCCTTTGGTTTGCAGGAAGAATCTTTCTTGATATACAAAGTAATTGTTCTTAAGAACAAAATCAATGCACTTAAGCAAGAATTCTCTTTGTTTCTCAGGTAGATAAATATCTTTTCTGAGATAATGCTCACTTGCCTTAACACCCAAGTGGTGTGCTATATTTGAGTATAACGCTGAAACGTCACATGTCAATCATAGCAATTCTCTCCCCATTTTATGAATATCGGAAATTTTATATATAAGATCAGGGGTATCTTTCAAATAAGATGGTAACATAACTACTGATTTCTTCAGGAACTGGTCGACATATTCAGATAAATAGCATGTCAAATTACCAATTCCTGAAATAATCGGTCTCCCCGGTGGATCCACCAAATTTTTGTGGATCTTGGGGAGATGATAGTAATATGCTAAATTTGGTGTATATGGAATCAAATAATCTCTTTCTTTTTTCGTAAGTATCCCTTCCAACCACCCTGTATCAACTAATTTTATTAGATTGGCAAGATATTTCTTCATGGGGTTAAATGTAAGTAATTTGTAATAATCTGTATCAAGGAGCAACCTGTCAGCTTCTTTTATATAATCAACCATATTTTGCAGGACAATTCCTCCCCCTTTGTCAGCTTGCCTAATGGCCAGGTTTTTATTAGATGCCAATCTTGACAGTGCTTTAACTTCATAACTATTTAAATTGTAATGTTTAACCTCTCCTCTGGGCATTTTTTCAAACTCATCAAGGACTAAATTCTGAAAAAGTTCTATGTTAGTTCCCTTGTTTATTGGATTAAAATTAGATTTGGAAATTAAATCAGAGTGAATATAATTTTCAAATAAATCTTCACAAAGGTCATCAGGGTCATAATAAATGATATCAGACTGGGGGCGTTCAACCATCTCATTTGTAAGGATGGGTTGTTTATCTGAGACTTTAAGCTTTTTCTCACAAAAATAGCGTTGAATGGATAATTTGCGCACAAATTTGTTGAGATCTACAAAGAGCTCAAATAGATCATGATTATTTGAGGGACAAAATGATAGACCTCTATTTAAAACACAAATTTCTTCATTTGTGAGGACATGATCTGATAGATTGTAAATATTCCCTTTCATTCGTTTAAATTTCGCCTTTTTGGATGACTTGGCTCTCCCTCTGCCGCCACGTTTGCGTATGACCTTTTTTTTTATGCTAGTGGTGATGGTGTTGGGTGATAAACTCTCTCTTCTGCCCTTTCTAGTTGCTTTAAACGTATCGAGGCCTGTCTCAGGTGTGGTGGATTGTACGTTTGCTTCTGGTCGTACTGAAAACCCTGCGGTTTGTTAGAGGTTGCCCCCTATTGTGAGATGAATAATTATTCCTATTATCATTAAAATTTCTATAGTCTGAACTGGTTGGAGAATCTTCATATTCTTTATAATGTGATTGTGGCCTATGCTCAGGTGTGTATTGATGGTATGAATTCTTACTATACCTCTGATTATCATATTCCCATTAGGGGTAGGAGGATGGCCATATGATTTAGGGGTATCATAATGATTTGTATTAACATTATTCCTATTGTTGTTTTTATTACTGTTATGAGTTATATGTTTCCTTTTATCCTTAGGTTTCCTATAATGGTTTACCTTAGTCCATGTAATCTCTTCTTTTGTTGTAGGGTGATCATTACTATTATTGACTTCCTTATTTTTAGGATTAAAGTCATAGACTGTGCAATCTACATAGTCTTTCTCATCTCTAGCTAATTTTTTAATTTTCGTGTGAATAATTTTTTTCTGAAATATATCTGCTTTTTCTTGTACTTCCCTGGTATACTTGACATATTCAGGGTTAGATTCAAATTTAGCTAAAGTGTTCTATAAGTTTTCAATTTCTAGCTCAGTTTTGTGCAGAATTGTTCCCCTGAATTCAATTAATAAATCAATCAATTTCATAGAACATTCTGATAGAATTTCTTGCCATTTTATAGTAAGCTCGCTATCATGTTTAAAAGAGCATGCTTTTGAAATTCTCAGCCCCCTAGGGATATGTCCTCTTTCTTTATATTTCTGTAGGGTATCTATATCCCACCAGTGCCTGTGTTCATTTTTTAAAAGTTCCTCTAATTTCTGAAACAACTGTACCATAGATAAATCTCCATTGGTGTCACTAGACATATCAATTGTATTGTCAGTGTTCATCAGAGCCTTCCTATTATTGATCCTTTGATCTTTATTTTGCATTGTATAAATCAATGTGAATCTCCTAGTATTATGTGCAAATATATAAAGTGATGTGCACAACACGCAATATGAAACTAAATATATACACACACTAATATTAATGTTAGTCTATATCTATGTGATATTGAAAAATAGGTATACGTGCAGCAGTCTAGTATTTGCTAGTGCTACAATGATGTGATACAAATTCGCACAATATGTGCAAACCGGATGTTACCACCTAATATTAATTAAAATCAGGTACATCCGTCAAAACTGTTTTGACCAAATATAAAGTGCTGAAAAATTCTAATAAGTGTACATTCAAATGGATGTCGCAAAAACTGTTCCAATCCCAAAAAACGTGAACAACAAAAATTATTATAAGTGAACAGTGCGCCAACAAATACAGTGCTGAAATATTACTAAACCATATAAAATATATATAAATAATACATAGAATTTGAAATCAATGTCACAAATAATATCAATTGATATTGATTAGTGGTAAACCAAAATGTGAATGTTCAAATGACTTAGCTTAAATTGCTCAGTCAATGTTACTTGATGCGACCTAAGGGGATCAAAGTACTCCCTAAGGCTCGGTCAGATGATGGCTCGCGACTTCTTCAATACTTTTGCTGGTGTCCCAAAAGAACAAAATCTGTAGAAATATAGAATGAGAAAGAAGGCGCCACCATAGTGTACGATCAATGGATACAAACAAGCTTCAGATGCGCATGAAAAACTGGTACTTACAAGCTCCCTGACACTTGAGAAGTGTCACAAACGCCTTCTGGAACTTTATGAGTCGTCCAGCTAACTCCCACTACCGTCCGTATTGACCCGTTCTTTGGGGTATTCAGATGAATGCCGGATAACTTGCTCTCCCAGTTCCAATCTGCTTTATCAGGCTTCAATCTTTAGTTGGAGGTTGCCTAACCAGGTAGGCTCTTAAAGTGCAGTGTAGACCGTATGGCACCGTGAACCGCACACTCCAAAATATATGAAAAGACAACTGCTAAAATTTCAACTACTGAAATTTGTTAAAATAAAGTTTGTGGATCCAACGTCTTATAAAACTTCACTTTATTTTATAACACAACGTTTCTCGGTCTTGAATGACCGTTTCATCAGGTGTATATTGACATTAGTAAAACCACGAACTTATATTGCCGATTTCTCGGCGTCTACTATTGCCCAGTGCGCATGTGTGGAGGTGTGTCCGGACCTAGCCTTTGTCATTGGAGGAACCAATATGGGTGTGTGTGTGTGAATATGGGTGGCGTGTCACTGCTTTCAATGATTATAAGTCACGCCTCAAGTAAAACAAGACTTTCGTGTCCCACTTATCCCATATAAGGGATTCGTTATTTATTAATAATCTAGATGGGCAATTTTGCAATGGGTCTAAGTCCGGATACATATTCACGCATAGAACGTAATATGTACATTACATATACAACCTCAGCATATGGGCTCAATATTAATTTACAATTAAAAACAAATAAAATACATACTCAAATACATATTCCTAAAATACTGCCTAAAACATTATGAATAATAATGGCTCCATTATCTGAAAATTAATATTGTAAATATATAACCAAATGCAGAACAAAATTTTAATTGTAAATATTAGATCAAATGAATAATAAAACAGAATAAAATATAAATGATAAATTATATTATTGAAAATTAAACTCGTAAAAAATGACATTCACAAAGTGATAAATGACATTCAAAAATTGAGTAAGACAATCAGTCGCAATTGCGTACCGATATAATGCCTTACTGGATACGGGGTGTAAGTATAGAAGGGGGATATACTCCTCCTATCAAATGCTCCAATGTACTGTTTATACTTATAGAGGTACAGATGTCTAACAGTCCTCAAATACATATAAAATATATGCATGCCCACCGGATTCCATTTGGGAAACTGATAGGATAGATATAAAAATATATCAAACATATAAATCATATATATAAGATATATGATCTGGATATATACATAATATAAAAATAATAATATTAAAAAAATAATAATAAAAGAACATGTCACTACCTAGGGTTATAGGGCAATCAGTTCCTACTGATTAGTGATGCAAGTGGCCTATAGCTTATTGATATGTTTTACAAATGCTATAATGTGCCACATGATGTACTAACAGAAAAGGTCCCACTCATGACCTGTATGTGGTGATCTATGATTATATGATATATGGATTAAAACCTATTGGATCATAAGTGCTGGATGTTATACTGAATTAAACTATACTGGGTTTCATATACTCAATGTTGGAGAAACTGGATGTGGTTATTAATTATCAATTAAATGCAGCCATATCGATGTTTGCATTTAAGCCACGGGGAGACATAGTCTTGAGTTTCCATATCCAAAAAGTCTCCCTCTGTCTCAAATCCAAAAATCTATTTCTGCCCCACTTAGGGACAATAAGCTCTAAGGGAAAAATACTAAAAGTGTTGGTATCTCCTCTGTGGCATTCTGCAACATGCCTTGGGACACTATGGTTTTTAATATTTTTATCTATATTTCTCTTATGTTCACCCCATATTTTTTGTGGACTTTGTACATTTACAAATGACAAAATAATTGAATATACATCTTTTGTAACTAAAGAAAAATTTCACATTACCAATCACTTCACTTGTGACTCCTCATTTGTGGTGTACATGCTGGAATGCATTTGTGGGGTCCATTATGTAGGAAGGACCTCCAGACCCCTCAAAAAAAGATGGGGTGAACATAAGAGAAATATAGATAAAAATATTAAAAACCATAGTGTCCCAAGGCATGTTGCAGAATGCCACAGAGGAGATACCAACACTTTTAGTATTTTTCCCTTAGAGCTTATTGTCCCTAAGTGGGGCAGAAATAGATTTTTGCATTTGAGACAGAGGGAGACTTTTTGGATATGGAAACTCAAGACTATGTCTCCCGGTGGCTTAAATGCAAACATCGATATGGCTGCATTTAATTGATAATTAATAACCACATCCAGTTTCTCCAACATTGAGTATATGAAACCCAGTATAGTTTAATTCAGTATAACATCCAGCACTTATGATCCAATAGGTTGGATCCATATATCATATAATCATAGATCACCACATACAGGTCATGAGTGGGACCTTTTCTGTTAGTGCATCATGTGGCACATTATAGCATTTGTAAAACATATCAATAAGCTATAGGCCACTTGCATCACTAATCAGTAGGAACTGATTGCCCTATAACCCTAGGTAGTGACATGTTCTTTTATTATTATTTTTTTAATATTATTATTTTTATATCATATATATTATGTATATATCCAGATCATATATCTTATATATATGTTTTATATGTTTGTTATATTTTTATATCTATCCTATCAGTTTCACAAATGGAATCCGGTGGGCATGCATATATTTTATATGTATTTGAGGACTGTTAGACATCTGTACCTCTATAAGTATAAACAGTACATTGGAGCATTTGATAGGAGGAGTATATCCCCCTTCTATACTTACACCCCGTATCCAGTAAGGCATTATATCGGTACGCAATTGTGACTGATTGTCTTACTCAATTTTTGAATGTCATTTATCACTTTGTGAATGTCATTTTTTACGAGTTTAATTTTCAATAATATAATTTATCATTTATATTTTATTCTGTTTTATTATTCATTTGATCTAATATTTACAATTAAAATTTTGTTCTGCATTTGGTTATATATTTACAATATTAATTTTCAGATAATGGAGCCATTATTATTCATAATGTTTTAGGCAGTATTTTAGGAATATGTATTAGAGTATGTATTTTATTTGTTTTTAATTGTAAATTAATATTGAGCCCATATGCTGAGGTTGTATATGTAATGTACATATTACGTTCTATGCGTGAATATGTATCCGGACTTAGACCCATTGCAAAATTGCCCATCTAGATTATTAATAAATCACGAATCCCTTATATGGGATAAGTGGGACACGAAAGTCTTGTTTTACTTTAGGTGTGACTTATAATCATTGAAAGCAGTGACACGCCACCCATATTCACACACACACACCCATATTGGTTCCTCCAATGACAAAGGCTAGGTCCGGACACACCTCCACACATGCGCACTGGGCAATAGTAGACACCGAGAAATCGGCAATATAAGTTTGTGGTTTTACTAATGTCAATATACACCTGATGAAACGGTCATTCAAGACCGAGAAACGTTGTGTTATAAAATAAAGTGAAGTTTTATAAGACGTTGGATCCACAAACTTAATTTAACAAATTTCAGTAGTTGAAATTTTAACAGTTGTCTTTTCATATATTTTGGAGTGTGCGGTTCACGGTGCCATACGGTCTACACTGCACTTTAAGAGCCTACCTGGTTAGGCAACCTCCAACTAAAGATTGAAGCCTGATAAAGCAGATTGGAACTGGGAAAGCAAGTTATCCGGCATTCATCTGAATACCCCAAAGAACGGGTCAATACGGACGGTAGTGGGAGTTAGCTGGACGACTCATAAAGTTCCAGAAGGCATTTGTGACACTTCTCAAGTGTCAGGGAGCTTGTAAGTACCAGTTTTTCATGCGCATCTGAAGCTTGTTTGTATCCATTGATCGTACACTATGGTGGCGCCTTCTTTCTCATTCTATATTTCTACAGATTTTGTTCTTTTGGGACACCAGCAAAAGTATTGAAGAAGTCGCGAGCCATCATCTGACCGAGCCTTAGGGAGTACTTTGATCCCCTTAGGTCGCATCAAGTAACATTGACTGAGCAATATAAGCTAAGTCATTTGAACATTCACATTTTGGTTTACCACTAATCAATATTAATTGATATTATTTGTGACATTGATTTCAAGTGTGCGGTTCACGGTGCCATACGGTCTACACTGCACTTTAAGAGCCTACCTGGTTAGGCAACCTCCAACTAAAGATTGAAGCCTGATAAAGCAGATTGGAACTGGGAGAGCAGGTTATCCGGCATTCATCTGAATACCCCAAAGAACGGGTCAATACGGACGGTAGTGGGAGTTAGCTGGACGACTCATAAAGTTCCAGAAGGCGTTTGTGACATTTCTCAAGTGTCAGGGAGCTTGTAAGTACCAGTTTTTCATGCGCATCTGAAGCTTGTTTGTATCCATTGATCGTACACTATGGTGGCGCCTTCTTTCTCATTCTATATTTCTACAGATTTTGTTCTTTTGGGACACCAGCAAAAGTATTGAAGAAGTCGCGAGCCATCATCTGACCGAGCCTTAGAGAGTACTTTGATCCCCTTAGGTCGCATCAAGTAACATTGACTGAGCAATATAAGCTAAGTCATTTGAACATTCACATTTTGGTTTACCACTAATCAATATCAATTGATATTATTTGTGACATTGATTTCAAATTCTATGTATTATTTATATATATATTATATGGTTTAGTAATATTTCAGCACTGTATTTGTTGGCGCACTGTTCACTTATAATAATTTTTGTTGTTCACGTTTTTTGGGATTGGAACAGTTTTTGCGACATCCATTTGAATGTACACTTATTAGAATTTTTCAGCACTTTATATTTGGTCAAAACAGTTTTGACGGATGTACCTGATTTTAATTAATATTAGGTGGTAACATCCGGTTTGCACATATTGTGCGAATTTGTATCACATCATTGTAGCACTAGCAAATACTAGACTGCTGCACGTATACCTATTTTTCAATATCACATAGATATAGACTAACATTAATATTAGTGTGTGTATATATTTAGTTTCATATTGCGTGTTGTGCACATCACTTTATATATTTGCACATAATACTAGGAGATTCACATTGATTTATACAATGCAAAATAAAGATCAAAGGATCAATAATAGGAAGGCTCTGATGAACATTGATAATACAATTGATATGTCTAGTGACACCAATGGAAATTTATCTATGGTACAGTTGTTTCAGAAATTAGAGGAACTTTTAAAAAATGAACACAGGCACTGGTGGGATATAGATACCCTACAGAAATATAAAGAAAGAGGACATATCCCTAGGGGGCTGAGAATTTCAAAAGCATGCTCTTTTAAACATGATAGCGAGCTTACTATAAAATGGCAAGAAATTCTATCAGAATGTTCTATGAAATTGATTGATTTATTAATTGAATTCAGGGGAAAAATTCTGCACAAAACTGAGCTAGAAATTGAAGACTTACAGAACACTTTAGCTAAATTTGAATCTAACCCTGAATATGTCAAGTATACCAGGGAAGTACAAGAAAAAGCAGATATATTTCAGAAAAAAATTATTCACACGAAAATTAAAAAATTAGCTAGAGATGAGAAAGACTATGTAGAAGGCACAGTCTATGACTTTAATCCTAAAAATAAGAAAGTCAATAATAGTAATGATCACCCTACAACAAAAGAAGAGATTGCATGGACTAAGGTAACCCTTTATAGGAAACCTAAGGATAAAAGGAAACATATAACTCATAACAGTAATAAAAACAACAATAGGAATAATGTTAATACAAATCATTATGATACCCCTAAATCATATGGCCATCCTCCTACCCCTAATTGGGAATATGATAATCAGAGCTATAGTAAGAATTCATACCATCAATACACACCTGAGCATAGGCCACAACCACATTATAAAGAATATGAAGATTCTCCAACCAGTTCAGACTATAGAAATTTTAATGATAATAGGAATAATTATTCATCTCACAATAGGGGGCAAACCTCTAACAAACCGCAGGGTTTTCAGTCCGACCAGAAGCAAACGTACAATCCACCACACCTGAGACAGGCCCCGATACGTTTAAAGCAACTAGAAAGGGCAGAAGAGAGAGTTTATCACCCAACACCATCACCACTAGCATAAAAAAAAAGGTCATACGCAAACGTGGCGGCAGAGGGAGAGCCAAGTCATCCAAAAAGGCGAAATTTAAACGAATGAAAGGGAATATTTACAATCTATCAGATCATGTCCTCACAAATGAAGAAATTTGTGTTTTAAATAGAGGTCTATCGTTTTGTCCCTCAAATAATCATGATCTATTTGAGCTCTTTGTAGATCTCAACAAATTTGTACGCAAATTATCCATTCAACGCTATTTTTGTGAGAAAAAGCTTAAAGGCTCAGATAAACAACCCATCCTTACAAATGAGATGGTTGAACGCCCCCAGTCTGATATAATTTATTATGACCCTGATGACCTTTGTGAAGATTTATTTGAAAATTATATTCACTCTGATTTAATTTCCAAATCTAATTTTAATCCAAAAAACAAGGGAACTAACATAGAACTTTTTCAGAATTTAGTCCTAGATGAGTTTGAAAAAATACCCAGAGGAGAGGTTAAACATTCCAATTTAAATAGTTATGAAGTTAAAGCACTGTCAAGATTGGCATCTAATAAAAACCTGGCCATTAGACAAGCTGACAAAGGAGGAGGAATTATCCTGCAAAATATGGTTGATTATATAAAAGAAGCTGACAGGTTGCTCCTTGATACAGATTATTACAAATTACTTACATTTAACCCCACGAAGAAATATCTTGCCAATCTAATAAAATTAGTTGATACAGGGTGGCTGGAAGGGATACTTACGAAAAAAGAAAGAGATTATTTGATTCCATATACACCAAATTTAGCATATTACTATCATCTCCCCAAGATCCACAAAAATTTGGTGGATCCACCGGGGAGACCGATTATTTCAGGAATTGGTAATTTGACATGCTATTTATCTGAATATGTCGACCAGTTCCTGAAGAAATCAGTAGTTATGTTACCATCTTATTTGAAAGATACCCCTGATCTTATATATAAAATTTCCGATATTCATAAAATGGGGAGAGAATTGCTATGGTTGACATGTGACGTTTCAGTGTTATACTCAAATATAGCACACCACTTGGGTGTTAAGGCAAGTGAGCATTATCTCAGAAAAGATATTTATCTACCTGAGAAACAAAGAGAATTCTTGCTTAAGTGCATTGATTTTGTTCTTAAGAACAATTACTTTGTATATCAAGAAAGATTCTTCCTGCAAACCAAAGGAACGGCCATGGGGACCAGATTCGCCCCGAGTTTTGCTAATCTATTCATGGGTATGTTTGAGGAAAATTATATATATCCATCAGAATTTATGGCGAATCTGGTCTTCTATGGCCTTTTTATAGATGACCTGTTATTCATATGGGAGGGCACAGAAGCAGAGGCGCAATGCTTTGTCAATAGTCTTAATGATAATGACATGGGCATTAGTTTTACCGCCAAAATGGACCCTGTGAGTATAGAATTTTAGATCTAGTATTAGAATGGGATAAAGAAGGGAAAATAAATACTAAAACTTTCTTCAAGTCAGTTGATGCTAACAGTTATCTTAATTATAGGAGCAACCACCACAAGCCCTGGAAGAACAATATTCCCTATAATCAGTTTTGCAGGTTACGAATAAACTGCACCAATTTAGGTACATTTGATAGTCAAGCCGAAATACTTAAAAACAGATTTTTGGATAAGAAGTATCCTGACACCTTAGTGGAAGAAAGCTATCTGAAAGCTAGACAGAAGTGCAGAGAAGATTTCTTTGTTAAGTATACAAACAAAGAAATGAACCCACATGATTCAAAAGCAGGGGCTGAATTAGTGAAGAAAAACAAAAGACCATCTAAGGAAGTACGCTTCATCACACAATATAACAATAATCATCACAAAATTAGAAACATTCTTAGCAAATATTGGCACATTTTAACAGGGGATCCCCTATTGAAAGAGAATATAGGATTTTCTCCCAATTGTACTTTTAGAAGAGCGCCAACTCTGAAAAGTAAACTTGCACCTAGCAAAATTGTAATGAAGAAATATTGCCCAAGGGAAAATAGACAGAACATCACTAGGAATGCAACCATTAGTAAGCAGATAGGTAAACCAGGTTTTTTTAAATGTAGTCGTCCCAATTGTGGACTTTGTACATTTACAAATGACAAAAGAATTGAATATACATCTTTCGTAACCAAAGAAAAATTTCACATTACCAATCACTTCACTTGTGACTCCTCATTTGTGGTGTACATGCTGGAATGCATTTGTGGGGTCCAGTATGTAGGAAGGACCTCCAGACCCCTCAAAAAAAGATGGGGTGAACATAAGAGAAATATAGATAAAAAATATTAAAAACCATAGTGTCCCAAGGCATGTTGCAGAATGCCACAGAGGAGATACCAACACTTTTAGTATTTTTCCCTTAGAGCTTATTGTCCCTAAGTGGGGCAGAAATAGATTTTTGCATTTGAGACAGAGGGAGACTTTTTGGCTATGGAAACTCAAGACTATGTCTCCCGGTGGCTTAAATGCAAACATCAATATGGCTGCATTTAATTGATAATTAATAACCACATCCAGTTTCTCCAACATTGAGTATATGAAACCCAGTATAGTTTAATTCAGTATAACATCCAGCACTTATGATCCAATAGGTTGGATCCATATATCATATAATCATAGATCACCACATACAGGTCATGAGTGGGACCTTTTCTGTTAGTACATCATGTGGCACATTATAGCATTTGTAAAACATATCAATAAGCTATAGGCCACTTGCATCACTAATCAGTAGGAACTGATTGCCCTATAACCCTAGGTAGTGACATGTTCTTTTATTATTATTTTTTTAATATTATTATTTTTATATCATATATATTATGTATATATCCAGATCATATATCTTATATATATATGTTTTATATGTTTGTTATATTTTTATATCTATCCTATCAGTTTCACAAATGGAATCCGGTGGGCATGCATATATTTTATATGTATTTGAGGACTGTTAGACATCTGTACCTCTATAAGTATAAACAGTACATTGGATCATTTGATTGGAGGAGTATATCCCCCTTCTATACTTACACCCCGTATCCAGTAAGGCATTATATCGGTACGCAATTGCGACTGATTGTCTTACTCAATTTTTGAATGTCATTTATCACTTTGTGAATGTCATTTTTTACGAGTTTAATTTTCAATAATATAATTTATCATTTATATTTTATTCTGTTTTATTATTCATTTGATCTAATATTTACAACTAAAATTTTTGTTCTGCATTTGGTTATATATTTACAATATTAATTTTCAGATAATGGAGCCATTATTATTCATAATGTTTTAGGCAGTATTTTAGGAATATGTATTTGAGTATGTATTTTATTTGTTTTTAATTGTAAATTAATATTGAGCCCATATGCTGAGGTTGTATATGTAATGTACATATGACGTTCTATGCGTGAATATGTATCCGGACTTAGACCCATTGCAAAATTGCCCATCTAGATTATTAATAAATCACGAATCCCTTATATGGGATAAGTGGGACACGAAAGTCTTGTTTTACTTGAGGCGTGACTTATAATCATTGAAAGCAGTGACACGCCACCCATATTCACACACACACACACATATTGGTTCCTCCAATGACAAAGGCTAGGTCCGGACACACCTCCACACATGCGCACTGGGCAATAGTAGACGCCGAGAAATCGGCAATATAAGTTCGTGGTTTTACTAATGTCAATATACACCTGATGAAACGGTCATTCAAGACCGAGAAACGTTGTGTTATAAAATAAAGTGAAGTTTTATAAGACGTTGGATCCACAAACTTTATTTTAACAAATTTCAGTAGATGAAATTTTAGCAGTTGTCTTTTCATATATTTTGGAGTGTGCGATTCACGGTGCCATACGGTCTACACTGCACTTTAAGAGCCTATCTGGTTAGGCAACCTCCAACTAAAGATTGAAGCCTGATAAAGCAGATTGGAACTGGGAGAGCAAGTTATCCGGCATTCATCTGAATACCCCAAAGAACGGGTCAATACGGACGGTAGTGGGAGTTAGCTGGACGACTCATAAAGTTCCAGAAGGCGTTTGTGACACTTCTCAAGTGTCAGGGAGCTTGTAAGTACCAGTTTTTCATGCGCATCTGAAGCTTGTTTGTATCCATTGATCGTACACTATGGTGGCGCCTTCTTTCTCATTCTATATTTCTAAACACCCCTAACCTTACACTAATAAACCCCTAATCATATTATTTTTAACCCCTAATCTGCCGCTCCGTACACCGCCGCAACCTACGTTATCCCTATGAACCCCTAATCTGCTGCCCCTAACCCCCGCAGACCCCTATATTATATTTATTACCCCCTAATCTGCCCCCCCCCAAGGTCGCCGCTACCTACCTACAATTATTAACCCCTAATCTGCCGACCGGACCTCACCACTACTCTAATAAATGTATTAACCCCTAAAGCTAAGTCTAACCCTAACCCTAACACCCCCCCTAAGTTAAATATAATTTTTATCTAACAAAATAAAATAAATCTTATTAAATAAATTATTCCTATTTAAATCTAAATACTTACCTGTAAAATAAACCCTAATATAGCTACAATATAAATAATAATTATATTGTAGCTATTTTAGGATTAATATTTATTTTACAGGCAACTTTGTATTTATTTTAACCAGGTACAATAGCTATTAAATAGTTAAAATAATTACCAAATTACCAGTAAAATAAATCCTAACCTAAGTTACAATTAAACCTAACACTACACTATCATTAAATAAATTAAATACAAATACCTACAAATAAATACACTAACTAAAGTACAAAAAAAAAAAGAACTGTTACAAAAAATAAAAAAATAATTTACAAACATTATAAAAATATTACAACAATTTTAAGATAATTACACCTACTCTAAGCCCCCTAATAAAATAACAAAGCCCCCCAAAATAAAAAAAATGCCCTACCCTATTCTACAATAAAAATGGTAAAGCTCTTTTACCTTACCAGCCCTTAAAAGGGCCTTTTGCGGGGCATGCCCCAAAGAATTCTGCTCTTTTGCCTGTACAAAAAACATACAATACCCCCCCAACATTACAACCCACCAGCCACATACCCCTACTCTAACCCAAACCCCCTTAAATAATCCTAACACTACCCCCCTGAAGATCTTCCTACCTTGAGTCGTCTTCACTCAGCCGAGCCGAATTCTTTATCCAATCCGGGCGATGTCTTCATCCAAGCGGGGGCTGAAGAGGTCCATCATCTGGCTGAAGTCTTTATCCAAGCGGGGGCTGAAGAGGTCTCTGCGGCTGGAGTCTTGTCGTTAGATTTCTAACGCTCACTTCAGCCAAGACTCTAAATACCGACGTTAGGAAGATCCCATTGAAAAGATAGGATACGCAATTGGCGTAGGGGGATCTGCGGTATGTAAAAGTCGCGGCTGGAAATTGAGCGTTAGTCCCTTTCCTGACTGACTCTAAATACCAGCAGGTGGTAAAAATCAGCGATAGGACCCCCTAACGCTGGTTTTGACGGCTAGCGCAGAACTCTAAATCTAGGCGTTAGATAATAATAGATGTCCTCTTTTGATGTCTTCTATTTTCTCTAGGATCAAAACTCTGCACAAGTTTATATTAAGGTTCTCTCATGAGTGAATTTTATACAGATGTCTCCTATTTCATCACTATTCTCTTCTATATATTTATATGTTTTGATTTTAACATTTAAAGTCTGGCTAAATCACAAGGATTTTATGTACAGAAAGATTGTATATTGCAAAGAACACCATAAAAGTGAGTTTAGATCAAATAACTGACACCTGAACCACAATTGATACCTCTAATAAATGAGACATTTGCACATAAATAGAGGTACTAATTAAGTAATAGAGATCAGCAGCTTAAGAAAGGCTGGAGATCCAGCCGAAACACGTAGTAACAGCAATCAGGGATGTTTCTAGCACAGAACCAACAAGTCCAGCACACACCTCCTGAGGTTGAGTGGTCGCGGTGAGTGTTAAGATGTTGTGCCATGAGCACAAATGCTTGCAGCTTAGGAAATAAATTACCTGAACTAATTTCAATAATGACTAGAGAAAACTTGGATTTAGTAGCTATAACAGAAACATGGTAAAATGATTTGCATGACTGGGACATAGTCATACCTGGATACAGGTTATTTAAAAAGAACAGAGTAGGAAAGAAAGGTGGAGGAGTTGCTCTGTATGTAAATGAAAATATAAAGGTTACTGAAATTGTAGGACCAAATGATGAGGTGGAAAGTATTTGGGTAACTTTGGAAATTGGAGATACAAATGTGTTTAGAATAGGGGTTGTATATAGATCTCCATTGCAGGATGAAAATCTGGACAATCTGTTAGTAGAAGAAATAACCAAAATGACCATGAAGGGTAAGGTTATAGTACTGGGGGACTTTAATTTGCCAGATATAGGCTGGAAGATTCCTTCTGCTAGGTCAGCTAGAAGCAGGTATATTCTTGAATCTCTACTAGGGGAATCACTTGAACAATTAGTCAAGTAACCAACTCGTAAGGAAGCTATATTAGATCTAATACTTACAAACAGTGATACAGTTTCAGATGAGTCTGTAGGTGAGAACTTAGGATCCAGTGATCATCAATCTGTTTGGTTTAGTATTCATGTGCAGGAACTGTCCACCCAGACTAAAACAAAAGTTTTAGACTTTAGGAAGGCAGATTTTTCATTAATGGGAGAATACCTAAACAAATATTTAAAAGGGAAAACTCTTATTACAGGGGTTCAAGAACAGTGGGAATTTGTGAAAGGTGCCATTTTTTATGCAACCGCACACTGTATTAGACATGTCTGTAAAAGTAAAAGAAAGCGGAAACCAATTTGGTTTTCCAAAGAAGTAGCATATGCTGTAAAGACAAAAAAGATAGCTTATAAAAATTACAGACACACACAAGCAGATGATGATATGAAAATATGGAGACTCCAACAAAAAAAGACTAAGCAGTTAATTAGGAAGGTTAAAGCTCATGCAGAAGAGAAGATAGCACAGTCAGTAAAACATGGGGACAAAACATTCTTTAGAATAGATATATCAGTGAAAGAAGAAAAAATAAGGTAGGAATAGTAAAATTGAAATCAGTTGATGGTAGAATAATAGAAGGAGATAAGCAGATTGCAGACTGTCTCAATGATTACTTCTGTTCTGTTTTCACAAAAGATTGTGAAGATAGAATGTCTACATTAAGGGATGCTACGAAAAATAGAAACAAGCTTAACAGTAATCTTTTTACAGAGGATGAGGTTTTGTTAGCATTATCAAAAATAAATGTTAAAAAGGCAGTGGGTCCTGATAATATTCATCCAAGGGTTTTAAAAGAACTTCGATCAGTGCTAACTGTCCCATTAACTAATCTGTTTAATCAGTCACTATTAACAGGAGCTGTCCCAGATGATTGGAGAATAGCAAATGTAATACCTCTTCATAAAAAGGGCAGTAGGGAAGAATGTGGCAACTACAGGCCAGTTAGTTTAACTTCAGTAGTAGGGAAATTAATGGAAAGCCTCTTAAAAGAAAGAATTATGACTTACATAAAGACAAACAATTTAGAATACCAAAATCAGCATGGTTTTACTTCAAGGAGATCATGTCAGACTAATCTAATTGACTTCTTTGATTATGTAACAAAAGTATTAGACAAGGGTGGAGCAGTTGATGTAGCATATCTAGATTTCAGCAAAGCATTTGACACCGTCCCACACAATAAACTAATTCACAAACTGTATCTCCTTGGTCAAGATTCAAAAATTGTGAACTGGGTGGAATGCTGGCTTAAGGACAGAAAACAAAGTGTCTTAGTAAATGGAGTTCATTCAGCAGAGGGGGCTGTTACGAGTGGTGTTCCTCAGGGGTCAGTTCTGGGGCCTGTTTTGTTTAACATATTAATCGGCGATATCAGCAAAGGGCTACAGTATGTCTGTTTGCATATGATACAAAATTTCAAGAAACTCCAGCCACCAATTTCTTTTAAAAGACCTTTATTCTTTTGTCATGGGTCCCATTGATATACAACGTTTCAAGCCAGCATTAGGCTCTTAGTCATGTGTACATGACTAAGAGCCTAATGCTGGCTTGAAACGTTGTATATCAATGGGACCCATGACAAAAGAATAAAGGTCTTTTAAAAGAAATTGGTGGCTGGAGTTTCTTGAAATTTTGGACTTTGGTGAAACTTGGCAAGTCTGTTACTCCGTGCCCCACTGGAAGAGGTAAATTGGTGTGCTGTTTTCCATTTTTTGATTCTACTGCATATGATACAAACATTTGTAACAGAATGGATGTTCCAGGGGGGGTTATCAAAATGAGAAGTGATATACAACAATTAGAGGATTGGACAAACGACTGGGATCTAAAGTTTAACACAGCAAAGTGTAAAATAATGCATTTAGGGAAAAAAAATCCAAATGTTAATTACAGACTCAATGACACTTTACTGACTGTTACAGATGAGGAACAGGACTTGGGAATTATTATTTCAGATGATTTAAAACTTAGCAAACAATGTAGTAATGCAGCGAGTAAGGCTAGCAGAATGCTTGGATGTATTGGTAGAAGTATTTGCAGCAGAAATAGTAAGGTTCTTATGCCACTTTATAGATCATTAGTTAGGCCTCATCTTGAGTATTGTGTGCAGTTCTGGAGGCCATATCTTCAGAAGAATATTAACAAACTTGAATCTGTGCAAAGGAGGGCTACCAAAATGGTACATGGTCTAAAAAATAAAACTTACCAGGATAGGCTCAATGACCTAAATATGTATAGCTTAGAGGAGAGAAGGGAAAGAGGTGATATGATAGCAACTTTCAAGTACATTAAAGGGTTTAGTAAAACTGAGGCTGTGGGTATTTTACATAAAATGGAATATTCAAGAACAAGGGGTCATGAGCTCAAGCTAAAGGGTAGTAGATTCAGGAGTAATTTGAGGAAGTACTTACTCACGACACTCACAAAAATCCTGGGCGGAGGAAAGAGACGGCTATTTCCCAAGGACGTGCAATAATACAGCAAGGAATACAGTCTGTAAAAAGAATCATACCTCATAATCATAATGGCTTTTACTGGTAATTGCCTCTCTTAAGAGGATTGAACATTGACATTTAACAAATTTCACTGCAGTTGTTTGGGCATAACTAGAACAAGTTTCAAAAATGTCAAAAGACAGGGGGAAACAAGCTTGCACCATTACGATCTATAACTCACTAAGAAATGATGTGTGGTTTTTAAGAAGCACTTTTTTCCAACTATATATGTATAATTTATTTTTAGGAAATAGGTTTTTTTGGTTTTAAAGATTGCATTGGAGATTGTTATATTCAATTGTTTTTATTTGTATCTATTTGCACATTTGCTTTTATTAGATTGCATTTTTTACAAAGTAAAGACTAATTATTTAAATCCCGGACGCATGAGTCATTCTTTGAAGTAGAAATAGAGAAAAATACTTTGCACATATACTTTTTATATATATATATATATATATATATATATATATATATATATATATATATATATATATATATATATATATATATACAGGGAGTGCAGAATTATTAGGCAAATGAGTATTTTGACCACATCATCCTCTTTATGCATGTTGTCTTACTCCAAGCTGTATAGGCTCGAAAGCCTACTACCAATTAAGCATATTAGGTGATGTGCATCTATGTAATGAGAAGGGGTGTGGTCTAATGACATCAACACCCTATATCAGGTGTGCATAATTATTAGGCAACTTCCTTTCCTTTGGCAAAATGGGTCAAAAGAAGGACTTGACAGGCTCAGAAAAGTCAAAAATAGTGAGATATCTTGCAGAGGGATGCAGCACTCTTAAAATTGCAAAGCTTCTGAAGCGTGATCATCGAACAATCAAGCGTTTCATTCAAAATAGTCAACAGGGTCGCAAGAAGTGTGTGGAAAAACCAAGGCGCAAAATAACTGCCCATGAACTGAGAAAAGTCAAGCGTGCAGCTGCCAAGATGCCACTTGCCACCAGTTTGGCCATATTTCAGAGCTGCAACATCACTGGAGTGCCCAAAAGCACAAGGTGTGCAATACTCAGAGACATGGCCAAGGTAAGAAAGGCTGAAAGACGACCACCACTGAACAAGACACACAAGCTGAAACGTCAAGACTGGGCCAAGAAATATCTCAAGACTGATTTTTCTAAGGTTTTATGGACTGATGAAATGAGAGTGAGTCTTGATGGGCCAGATGGATGGGCCCGTGGCTGGATTGGTAAAGGGCAGAGAGCTCCAGCAAGGTTGAGGTGGAGTACTGGTTTGGGCTGGTATCATCAAAGATGAGCTTGTGGGGCCTCAACTCCCAGTCCTACTGCCAGTTTCTGGAAGACACCTTCTTCAAGCAGTGGTACAGGAAGAAGTCTGCATCCTTCAAGAAAAACATGATTTTCATGCAGGACAATGCTCCATCACACGCGTCCAAGTACTCCACAGCGTGGTTGGCAAGAAAGGGTATAAAAGAAGAAAATCTAATGACATGGCCTCCTTGTTCACCTGATCTGAACCCCATTGAGAACCTGTGGTCCATCATCAAATGTGAGATTTACAAGGAGGGAAAACAGTACACCTCTCTGAACAGTGTCTGGGAGGCTGTGGTTGTTGCTGCACGCAATGTTGATGGTGAACAGATCAAAACAGTGACAGAATCCATGGATGGCAGGCTTTTGAGTGTCCTTGCAAAGAAAGGTGGCTATATTGGTCACTGATTTGTTTTTGTTTTGTTTTTGAATGTCAGAAATGTATATTTGTGAATGTTGAGATGTTATATTGGTTTCACTGGTAAAAATAAATAATTTAAATGGGTATATATTTGTTTTTTGTCAAGTTGCCTAATAATTATGCACAGTAATAGTCACCTGCACACACAGATATCCCCCTAAAATAGCTATAACTAAAAACAAACTAAAAACTACTTCCAAAACTATTCAGCTTTGATATTAATGAGTTTTTTGGGTTCATTGAGAACATGGTTGCTGTTCAATAATAAAATTAATCCTCAAAAATACAACTTGCCTAATAATTCTGCACTCCCTGTATATAGGTATTAACCAATATGATCTTTTATCCAAAACCCAATCTGAATTAATAGATATTTTAGATCAGAACACCTCTGATAAAGGCATTCTGAGTGCACCAAATCCCATTTTTATCTCTAATAGTTTACCCAATATTTAAGGTCTTTTATTGGTTTATTCCATTTGGGTGTTTATATCTATTTTTTTCAAATACTTACTGTGTAACTGTATACCTCCTCCAGCCTGCTCCTGTTTGTGTAAAGGGTCTTTTCTTATGCAGAGAAAGGGGGAGGGAGAGAGTGTCTGCTCTTTTTCCTATATAGCTACTTTAAGTGGGTGTTCCAACTAACCTTTTCAACAGAGCTAAACTGGAAGATTTTAAGTATGTTTTTAAACGGTTTTATACTGGTTTTTTATATCAGTATCTGTGCATATTATTCTTTATAGTAGTGTCTATTACATGCAGTTATATGAAAAGTGGTGTATACTGTCCCTTTAACTCTTGACATAGAAACTTTCAAAAGTACAGGTACAAAATCCTTTGTCCAAAATGCTTGGAGCCGGAAAATGTTTGGATTTTGGAATATTTTCTTTATTTGCATCTGTAAAATGGGACAGCGTGGAAAGTGAAATTGCATGTTCTTCCCTTGCTGAGATCAATTAATAAACAATTAGAAACTAGCTAAAAAGTTACCATGATACATAAAATTAGATAGATGTATAGATTGGTAGACACATAGATGATAGATATATAGATAGAGACAGATAGACAGACAGGCAGGCAGACAGAAAGAGATAGCTAGATAGGTAGATAGATAGAACAGTCTAGCAGACAGACAGACAGATAAAAAGAAAGACAGACAGATGGATAGAATTGGTGGGTAACAAACGATTTTGCAAATTAAGCTGTCATGGGGAGATTTCAAGTATAAAGAAGTGCTAATAGATGTTAGTGACATGTGACCTTTTTTTCTGGTAAAACACTTATTTAATATTTCCAAGAAAGCCAATGTAAGGAACAAAGATCCACTTCCATACTTCTGCCCATACAATCTGATGAGCTAAACTTTATAAATACTTTTAGATATTACTTATAACCGTTTTTATTATTTATACTAAATGCCAATGGCCTATATTTATTAAAAAAACATTTAGTTAAACTAATATCCCAATGAAAAAAACTTGCTGCAACATCTCCAATGAAAAATTGTGAGATTTTAAGAGATTTATATCTGCTCTCATCAGATCAGTCAGTGGAGAGATCATCTACATTTAATTTCTTAACCATGAACTTCCCAGAGCATACTTCACTCTGAAGGATACTGGCATCACAAAATGTTAAAAAATAGATATATTACAAAACAAATGAATTAGAACAAATAAAAGTGGCTTCCTATATCAAACAGTCCTCTTTGACATAATCAGGAAAAAAAAACTAGAAAAGTAAGTTAAAGAAATTTAAGATAGTGGGGGGTAGTTATCAAGCCGTCAACCTCAAATACGCTGGAATTCTGCAGCGTATTTGTGGCGAGGCTGATTCGCCTTAGTTATCAAAGGCTAGAGACCGGCAAAAGTAGAATTTTGTGACGTAAACTTCGATCCGCCGGACTCAGTCCGATACAGATCGATTCTTACGTCACTACAGATGTTCCGCACACAAGTGCGGCACAATCGGACTACTTTTGCTACTTATCAAAAAACTAGCAGGTACGCTCGGCACTTTTCCGGCCCAGCGTACCTGGTTTTCAATCCGCCGCCCTGGAGGCGGCGGATCCCATAGGAATCAATGGGAGTCTGACCATAGCGAAAGTACAAGTTTGCTGCTGCCAGATATCCCATTGATTTCTATGGGAGATGTCTGCACCTAACACCCTAACATGTACCCCGAGTCTAAACACCACTAATCTGTCCCCCCTACACCGCCGCAACTAAATAAAATGATTAACCCCTAAACCGACGCTCACGGAGCCCACCGCAAGCTACTCTATACATATAAACCCCTAAACCGCCGCTCCCGGAGCCCACCGCCACCTACATGATACCTAGTAACCCCTTATCCTGCCCCCCCTATAATAAAGTTATTAACCCCTATCCTGCCGATCCCGCACCTCACCGCAAATAAATAAATAGTTTAACCCCTAAACCGCCGCTCCCTGACCCTGCCGCAACCTATATTAAATTTATTAACCCCCTAATCTGCCCCCCCCCTACACCGTCGCCACCTATAATAAATTTATTAACCCTTATCCTGCCCCCCACTACACCGCCGCCACTGTAATAAAATTATTAACCCCTAAACCTAAGTCTAACCCTAACCCTAACACTCCCTAACTTAAATATTAATTAAATAAATCTAAATCATATTTCTATTATTAACTAAGTTAATCCTATTTAAAACTAAATACTTACCTATAAAATAAACCCTAATATAGCTACAATATAAATAATAATTATATTGTAGCTATCTTAGGATTTATTTTTATTTTACAGGTACCTTTCAATTTATTTTAACTAGGTACAATAGCTATTAAATAGTTATTAACTATTTAATAGCTTACCTAGCTAAAATAAAGAGAAATGTACCTGTAAACTAAAAACTAACCTAAGTTACAATTACACCTAACACTACACTATACTTTAATAAATTATTCCTATTTAAAACTAAATACTTACCTGTAAAATAAACCCACAGGCCTAGATTTGGAGTTTTGTCGGTAATGACCCGAAAAACTAACACCGGCTTTTTTCTGGCCGCACCATAAAAATAACTCTGGTATTGAGAGTCCACATAAAGGCTGCGTTAGGCTCCAAAAAAGGAGCGTAGAGCATTTTTAACGCAGCTTCAACTCTCGATACCAGAGTTGCTTACGGACGCGGCCAGCCTCAAAAACGTGCTCGTGCACGATTCCCCCATAGGAAACAATGGGGCTGTTTGAGCTGGAAAAAAACCAAACACCTGCAAAAAAGCCGCGTTCAGCTCCTAACGCAGCCCCATTGTTTGCTATGCGGTAACCCTTCCTACGTCTGCACTTAACACTCTAACATGTACCCCGAGTCTAAACACCCCTAACCTTACACTTATTAACCCCTAATCTTCCGCCCCCGCTATCGCTGACCCCTGCATATTATTATTAACCCCTAATCTGCCGCTCCGTAAACCGCCGCTACTTACATTATCCCTATGTACCCCTAATCTGCTGCCCTAACATCGCCGACCCCTATATTATATTTATTAACCCCTAATCTGCCCCCCACAACGTCGCCTCCACCTGCCTACACTTATTAACCCCTAATCTGCCGACCGGACCTGAGCGCTACTATAATAAAGTTATTAACACCTAATCCGCCTCACTAACCCTATAATAAATAGTATTAACCCCTAATCTGCCCTCCCTAACATCACCGACACCTAACTTCAATTATTAACCCCTAATCTGCCGACCGAATCTCGCCGCTATTCTAATAAATGTATTTACCCCTAAAGCTAAGTCTAACCCTAATACTAACACCCCCCTAAATTAAATATAATTTAAATCTAACGAAATTAATTAACTCTTATTAAATAAATTATTCCAATTTAAAGCTAAATACTTACCTGTAAAATAAATCCTAATATAGCTACAATATAAATTATAATTATATTATAGCTATTTTAGGATTTATATTTATTTTACAGGTAACTTTGTATTTATTTTAACCATGTACAATAGCTATTAAATAGTTAAGAACTATTTAATAGCTAAAATAGTTAAAATAATTACAAATTTACCTGTAAAAGAAATCCTAACCTAAGTTACAATTAAACCTAACACTAGACTATCAATAAATTAATTAAATAAACTACCTACAATTATCTACAATTAACCTAACACTACACTATCAATAAATTAATTAAATACAATTGCTACAAATAAATACAATTAAATAAACTAGCTAAAGTACAAAAAATAAAAAAGAACTAAGTTACAAAAAATAAAAAAATATTTACAAACATAAGAAAAATATTACAACAATTTTAAACTAATTACACCTACTCTAAGCCCCCTAATAAAATAACAAAGCCCCCCAAAATAAAAAAAATGCCCTACCCATTTCTAAATTACTAAAGTTCAAAGCTCTTTTACCTTACCAGCCCTGAACAGGGCCCTTTGCGGGGCATGCCCCAAGAAATACAGCTCTTTTGCCTGTAAAAAAAAACATACAATACCCAAGCCCCCCAACATTACAACCCACCACCCACATACCCCTAATCTAACCCAAACCCCCCTTAAATAAACCTAACACTAAGCCCCTGAAGATCTTCCTACCTTGTCTTCACCTCACCGGGTATCACACCGATCCGTCCAGAAGAGCTCCTCCGATGTCCTGATCCAAGCCCAAGCGGGGGGCTGAAGAGGTCCATGATCCGGCTGAAGTCTTCATCCAAGCGGGGCAGAAGAGGTCTTCCATCCGATTGAAGTCTTCATCCAAGCGGCATCCATCCGGAGCGAAGCGGCAGCATCCTGAAGACCTCCACCGCGGAACATCCATCCTGGCCGACGACTGAACGACAAATGACGGTTCCTTTAAATGACGTCATCCAAGATGGCGTCCCTCGAATTCCGATTGGCTGATAGGATTCTATCAGCCAATCGGAATTAAGGTAGGAATATTCTGATTGGCTGATGGAATCAGCCAATCAGAATCAAGTTCAATCCGATTGGCTGATCCGATCAGCCAATCAGATTGAGCTCGCATTCTATTGACTGATCGGAACAGCCAATAGAATGCGAGCTCAATCTGATTGGCTGATTGGATCAGCCAATCGGATTGAACTTGATTCTGATTGGTTGATTCCATCAATTAAACCTAACACTAAGCCCCTGAAGATCTTCCTACCTTGTCTTCACCTCACCGGGTATCACACCGATCCGTCCAGAAGAGCTCCTCCGATGTCCTGATCCAAGCCCAAGCGGGGGGCTGAAGAGGTCCATGATCCGGCTGAAGTCTTCATCCAAGCGGGGCAGAAGAGGTCTTCCATCCGATTGAAGTCTTCATCCAAGCGGCATCCATCCGGAGCGAAGCGGCAGCATCCTGAAGACCTCCACCGCGGAACATCCATCCTGGCCGACGACTGAACGACAAATGACGGTTCCTTTAAATGACGTCATCCAAGATGGCGTCCCTCGAATTCCGATTGGCTGATAGGATTCTATCAGCCAATCGGAATTAAGGTAGGAATATTCTGATTGGCTGATGGAATCAGCCAATCAGAATCAAGTTCAATCCGATTGGCTGATCCGATCAGCCAATCAGATTGAGCTCGCATTCTATTGACTGATCGGAACAGCCAATAGAATGCGAGCTCAATCTGATTGGCTGATTGGATCAGCCAATCGGATTGAACTTGATTCTGATTGGCTGATTCCATCAATTAAACCTAACACTACACTATCATTAAATTAATTAAATAAATTACCTACAAATAACTACAATTAAATACAATTACATAAACTAACTAAAGTACAAAAAATAAAAAAAGCTAAGTTACAAAAAATAAAAAAAATAAGTTACAAACATTTAAAAAAATATTACAATGTTATCCCCTTTAGGGTGTAATAAGCTAACTATTGTTGCACCATAATGCTAATATCAATATCTCACTAGCAGTACGTCTATATTTTCTTTTAAAAGATTTGTATTGGATAACGTTTTTCAGTTAGCTAATAAATAACACTGAATTAGTGAATTTGTCATATATTTATAAACACCATTATATGGGTCTCATCAGTGTATTTGTAGCTAAGTCAAGATATTCTAGATTCAGGCTGGTATCCAAATTGCTACAGTATATTTCTGATTAATTTGCTCTCTGTATTATTCCTAATGTAGGTAAACCATTAGATTTTAGCTGCAGCTGTTATAACATAGCATAAGGGTTTGCTGATATGGCTTGTTTATAAAGCTAAAGGTAGTGCACAGTTATTCACCAGAGTTCTGTTAGTACTCTGGATTCTAAGAAGCTAAGTATAAATCGAGTAAATTTCAATCGTTAGTTAAACTGTAGTACTCAATATATGTGGACCTTATATAAAGTCTGCTAGTAAATGTATAATGTTATCTGGCTCAATATATGTGACTTATTAATCCAATGATATAGGAACCACTTGCTGCAGCACCATTATTGCGCTGCGAATGAGTACAGATCTATCACCAGTAACTTAGCAACATCAGAATCACAGTTTTTATGTTTGTTGACCGCTTAGCAGCTAAGTAACTGACAGCCAATATTATGTCTATGACTACTAGCGGTAATATTGTAACCACCTTTTAAACTGATTGAGACTGAACTTGGCACAATCAGTTTAAAAGGTGGTTACAATATTACAGCTAGTAGTCATAGACATAATATTGGCTGTCAGTTACTGTCAGTTTACTATCGGCGGGGGCGAACCGGCTACAATATAAGCACTGAGTGTCCTCAGCGACACATTTATATTAATACTTTTTTAGCTGCTAAGCGGTCAAACATAAAAACTGTGATTCTGATGTTGCTAAGTTACTGGTGATAGATCTGTACTCATTTGCAGCGCAATAATGGTGCTGCAGCAAGTGGTTCCTATACCATTGGATTAATAAGTCACATATATTGAGCCAGATAACATTATACATTTACTAGCAGACTTTATATAAGGTCCACATATATTGAGTACTACAGTTTAACTAACGATTGAAATTTACTCGATTTATACTTAGCTTCTTAGAATCCAGAGTACTAACAGAACTCTGGTGAATAACTGTGCACTACCTTTAGCTTCATAAACAAGCCATATCAGCAAACCCTTATGCTATGTTATAACAGCTGCAGCTAAAATCTAATGGTTTACCTACATTAGGAATAATTCAGAGAGCAAATTAATCAGAAATATACTGTAGCAATTTGGATACCAGCCTGAATCTAGAATATCTAGACTTAGCTACAAATACACTGATGAGACCCATATAATGGTGTTTATAAATATATGACAAATTCACTAATTCAGTGTTATTTATTAGCTAACTGAAAAACGTTATCCAATACAAATCTTTTAAAAGAAAATATAGACGTACTGCTAGTGAGATATTGATATTAGCATTATGGTGCAACAATAGTTAGCTTATTACACCCTAAAGGGGATAACATTGTAAAAGCAACTAAAATACACCGAACCTCATATTTAAGTACATGGTATACCACAAGATACCATAATCACTACTCTACATAATCTGACATTTGTTTCAGTAAACTAACTGGAATTATAAATGTCCTAACATTCTTCTGGGTTAACTCCCACTTTTATTAGAAATGGATAACTCATAGAGTTGGCAGAATTCTAGCCGAAATATATATATAAAATTTGCTATTCATTTTATAGCAGCTACCTATTTGGTTTATTATTGCTCTGTTCCATATTCCTATCAAAGTTGAATCATTCCTGGGTTTTTAATGTATTGTCTGTTCCATTTAATTTTAATATATAGTCCAATAAAAGTTATGTTTTAATTTAATCCACTGATCCGTATTCCTGAAACTCAGTAAACAATTCCATATTAAGGAACTAGAGTGCTAATCAAGTGTACATTCTCTTGGAGATGTCAATCCCCAATTTTTGTTCCTACACCATTACCAAAGAGGCTGATTTTGATCTCGCCTAAGGATACTACAGCTGCTAGCACAGCATCTTCCAGTTACTACAACCATGGCAAAACAACACTTTATGTCTCTCCAGAACTTTCTGTCTGCGCATCTCACTCGTATAGAGATTACTGAAGCACTAAGGCACTGTTTACGTGAGATCCATACAGAAAAGGCAACATATCTACAGAACACTAAACAGCAGATCTTAACCCTAACCCTTTCTAATCAGGAGCTGAGCAAGTTAGCTACATCAAATCCCAGAAAGGGGACGATTGGAGTGACGAAGCCACCATCATCTGCTATGGCTCCTCCTGAGTTAATACAGCAGAAGCAGCAATACTCCATTGAAAATTAGGATGCAACAACATTAACGCCCTCCAAGGCACGCCGGACCATGGAGGGATTGATAGACAATCTTTTAATAGCCGAGTGTACCATCGGTTATGTCTGGAACCAGGAGACCCAACAACAGCCATTTTGGAAGATGTGGCAGGCTACAGAGGAGAAAAGGTTTCTTCATCAAAGAAAGATTGCATCTACAGTGATTGCAGATCAGAGGTACATACTTTCCCCAGTCTGCCCCTGCTCAGCTGCAGAGACAAGCATGAAAGCTGGAAGACGGTACAATAAAACCTGAACAGGTGTGGGGTGATGTTGTAATAAAGTCACTGAGATAGCCCTTAGAAACTCACGCTCTGGCTCTACTGTTTTCTGTTATGTAATTTAATAGTTAAGGTTGTCCTCTGTAGTTTCAAAACTAAGTTATTTACTATCTATTCATATGTTTGCTGAGATATTTAGTCTGGTATGCCACTTCACAGTTAGGGTTGTTGTCTCTAGTCTCAAACCGATTGTTAAGATATTTATCACTCTTATGTTTGCTAAGGTACTTAAAAGTTAGATGCAAAGGTCTGTACACTCAATTATCTACTTTGGCCCTAGTCCTATACTGGAACAGTTGGTATTTTTGCTGATTAGAAGTACTTGCAAAGTATAAAGCTCACGTTCTTGTATTATATCATTGGTAAGGCTAAATTTTAACCCTAAGCTAATACAGACTTCAATGTACTTTATTCTATAAGGGGTTCTTAAAACAATGTATCTGATACCCAGTTAAAATGTACTACCATTTATGTAAATATACACCCATATCTTCACACCCAAGGTACTATAGTTTATATTATGTGATACATTAAGAATCCTGCCTATTATTAACAAGCTCCTTGGTGTATATAACTCTGCAAACAGAGAGCTATCCCATAGCTTATTTTAAATTGTTAGTTTAAAACATGGGTCAGTACCTGATCTAGCCGATCCTGGTTATGACTAGAGAGTTGTAATTATGCTTGTGTTACTATTATATATCATATTAAGCGCACCCAGCTTATAACATTTTCCAGTTATTTGTCTGAGAGCGGCAGCTTCTTCATACATTACTTTCCTCCTGATTCTATTAAAATGATAAAGCGATACCTTAAAGTCCATTGAGATTGTTGACTACCCTGGTTTAATATTATACTTAGCACACAGCTCCATTTAGATGAGCACTCTATCTATGAGACATGTTGCATACCTATATATCCCACTAGTGTAGAACTATTTAGTAGTAATCTCATTACTTGACAATCTCCTATATGACCTGAAATACTCTACATATTAATATCTTTGCATATTCAATACTATATCACAATGAACATAATCAATTGATACATTCGTGTGTTGACATTTCATACTATATAGGAACATTATAGACCAAACTGTTCTAACGATTGAACGACAAGAGCAATCTGTCGACAAGGAAACAATAAATATATACAATAGTTATGGAGGTTAAGCTTTGCTTTTTGTATATTTAGATCTTTATGATGGATGATATGATTCTGATACTCTAGTTTTGAAAAATGATCTATAAATTAGTTAACCGACATCAGCCACTTGGCACCCTAATCTACCTCATTGCCCATGTCATATTAAGAATCCCAATTTCTCGTCATTAACTCCACCGCCCCATAATTGTTTACCTTGTAAGCATAGGAAAATAAATCCTATTATCCATTATTCCAAACTATTATTAGTAGTGAATATTTTACTACAGAGGCGACTGACTATAGAACGTTTCCTAGGTGGCATGATAATTTATAAGATCCAGCTCTTTCACTAACCAATACTCTATATATCACTATTCCCACCAATTTACTTTCTCAACGGCCATGGCCCAAGAGTAACCATTTACTATATTGGGAAATAGTCAGATCTATCTATAAAAGAGGTTTGAAGCTGAAAATGCCTGCTACTTACTTACAAACCAATGTATTGACGACCAGGAAAGCTACTCCACATGTCTATATTTTATTATATACAAAGTATTTTGTTATTTTCCCTATTTTTATATTGCATAAGCCTAAAAATACTATACTGTATATTATAACTCTTGTATACAAGGTGTAATCTATTGACATTTATACAGATATCTTCTCATATACTCAAATTTTAGACTATATTGTAACTTTACATATATTTGTAATTTTTATAACAATAAAAATATTAAAAATAAACAAAAAAACCTTTTAATTATTATATTAAAATCAGATACCAACATAACAAACCAATTGTATCTTAAGAACACACACTGGAACCTGCAAAAAACATATACAAGCATACAAAAAATATAAGTGTGCTTTTAGCAATACCCCTGGTATTCCTGGCCAATAACTGGCCACGTTGGCATCAGTTGGGGGTACGCCGCTGCAAATGCAGGCTCCAAAAAGGAAAACAAATTCGAGAAAAAAGGTAAAATTGCTACGCGTCAAGGCCCATATACAGGCCTTTTTCAAGCCTATATCATCAAAAAATTGGGAAACTATCATTTACTCTAACTCTGGAATTTAAATAAAGTAGCGGCCAATCAAATTGCTGTGAGAATTGCAGCCTTGTATATCATTGGATACACTCTCCACTATATTCAGAAAGGTGGCAACCTGGGGAGAGATGAAACTGGGGTGGATAAATGTGGACTTATTTTTCAGAATGTTTCTATCTTGAGATGATTTTACCTGTTAGGTCCTTATAATTAGCACAGGGCCACAATTTATAATACTTTAAATATCTGCCATACCAGTGACAGATTTCCTACAACCAGCTGGGTCTGCTGTACCTACCTGGTATCCTGTGGTCTCGCCAACTTTACCCACTGGGTATCCAGTGCCTGTTGTGCTAAAGACAACTATCTTCAAACCTGCTAAATCTCCTGTACCTGCTTTGTGTTCTGTGGCAAGCTCACCAACAGTTCCCACTGCTTATACTGCACTACTTGAGCATTTCAATCCACTGGACTTTGTTTTAGCAACCCTCCAAGGTTCTCTAAAATTGTACAGGACTCTAGTGTTCAGTCCCAGTGCCTATTCTATACTTACTGTTTTAGTGTTTCTCAATTCTAACTACCAATTGTTCTTTCAATATAAAGTTGCTATTCTTTGAGTGTGTCTATAGTTCTCTCACAGCCATCATCCTATTTGTTTAAGCATTTTACACCTGCAGGGTTCACTGATTAATCGTATTACCTTTATGCTGGTTAGGTTTTGTCTAACATTCACAAATTACTTTTTAACAGACAGAAAAGTAAGAAATACTGAACTAGAGGCAAACACAACTTAATCTGTAATGAAAACATTTCAGTTTAATTAGTATCTGCTCCAAATGTGGCCTAGATTCAATAAAACTTATTTCTAGAGGAAAATACATTGCTGCATCACAACTCTTCACTTCTAACCACACACTTCCAGTGACAAGTATAGCAGCATCAGAATAATGCTTTGATAAAATCCTACAAAGAAAATACATCAAATTAGTCCACTTAAACATATCCACAAAAGACAACTTAGAAAAAGATAAAAAGTAATTGTAAATTCTGTCTGCTTGGTTAATATTTAGGTTAGATGCCCCAATCACAACCACAGAATGAACACAGTCAGCACCTCATTCAGTCTGCAAGGTTTCTGAGATGCCTCTTGTTTTATTCAGCAAGACTATTATAAGAAAAAAAGTGTTGCAGTTTCAATTATTGTTTTTTTAACATTGCTAGAGGTTCTCGTTTGTTGTGCATGACATTATTAGGCACTTAAAGTGAATGTAAATTTTGATGCTAAAGTGCACGGTTTTTAAATTTTTTATTAAAAACAGTGGCACTTTAATTCATCAAAATTTACATTTCACTCGTGCTGTGAAAAAAACTTACCTTTTAATCTTAACAGCAGCTCCAGCTTAATCCACCCGTCACTAAGCCTCTTCCTGGGTCTAAAATGATGAATCCTCCAATCACAGCATTGAATCAGACACTGATTCCCCCGGGGGGGAAGCCTTGATTGGAGCATGACCTATCCATCATTTCTGACATCAGAAATGGCTTGCAACGACCGGAGGAAGCTGGAGCTGCTGTCAAGTTTAAAAGGTAAGTATTTCTTCACAATGAGTGAAATGTAAATTTTGATTAATTAAAGTGCCCCTGTTTTTAATCGAATTTTTAAAAATCGGGCACTTTAGCATCAAAATTTACATTCACTTTAAGGCAATTCCCACTAAGGAACCTATAGAAAAGATGTCTTAAGTGAGGCTTTAAGGGACTGTTTACTGTAACATGATCTCTTCTTTAAAGGGACATAATACTCATATGCTAAATCACTTGAAACTGATGCAGCATAACTGTAAAAAGCTGACAGGAAAATATCAGCTGATCATCTCTATGTAAAAAAAAGAAGATATTTTACCTTACACTCTCCTCAGCTCAGCAGAGTAAGTTCTGTGTAAAAAGTTATAATTCAGCTGCTGCCCAGCTGCAATTTAAAAAAAAATTGAAGAAATGTGCAGCAGCCAATCAGCATCAACAGTGCTGAGGTCATGAACTCTTTTACTGCGATCTCATGAGATTTCACTTAACTCTCATGAGATTTTATTGTAAACTTCCTTACACTAAATAGGGAAATAAGATGAGTGTGCACGAAAGCTCGCTCCTTCCGCTGTCCCAGGACAGACATACTGATTTGCTGCTTAGAAGTCCTTTACAATGGGATGTGGCTACTGAGGAACTTTTGAGGTACAATATCTTTCTTTTTTTTATAGAGATGTTCAGGTGATATTTTTTAGTCAGCTTTTTACAGCTATACTGCATCACTTTCAAGTGTTTAAACATTTGGGTATTATAGCCCTTTAATGTGTTCCCAATTATCTATTTTATCTGCTGGAGTGTATTAAATTGTTTACAAATAACTTCTTTAGCTTTAATTTGTCTTGTCTTTAGCTTTAATTTGTATTTGAAATAGCTTATTTTGCCTGTTCTATCCCCACTTTTACTGAACATTTCAATATTTGCTATGGAAAAGCTGTGTTAACATAAGTAGGAAAATAAATTACACTTCCTTTGGGGCTCGTAGAGATAAGTCCTCTAATGTTAATCTTCAGTTGTTCTCTCTAAGGGCCTGATATACAAAACCTCTCCACTCTGGTGATATTATCTAAAATGATCCTCCAGCACTGCTTGATCCCTAGTGAAATTTCAAAAGGCAGATTTTGCTATATTCTTAAAGGGGCGTTCCCTGCATTTCTCTATGTGAAGGAGAGACAAGCCCAGTGCAATATTGCACTGCATGACATAAGAATTCTGCTGCATTTACACTTTGTGCTTTGTATTTTATATTACTGTACACTTCAGATGAACTTTTATTACATTTAAACTTTGCACTTTCTATTTTGTATTTTATTTTGTATACATCAGTGCATTTAGAATTGTGATTTTACAAATTCTGTTAATAATTTTAGTTTCTGTGTAACAAATTAGTCTCATACTTTGTATATTTATGTGTATATTTTACAAAATACATTGCACTTTGCATTTCTTCTATTTAAAACTGCAATTTCCCAGACAGCTTCATAACTTTCTATGGGCCAGATAATCAAACATTATCTAGTTTGGTGATTGTAGAGCAGATTTCACAGGGGCTTAACTCACTGCCAGCTAGATTACAAGTTGTGCATTATGACTCAAAGAGCATCGGTATGGGCCATAACGCTTCATTTTCCCTAATGCTGCTATTACAAGTCTTGTAGGTATAGGTGTACCTCACACCTTTTTGGCCGCCAGGCAACGTCAGTACCGCACTTTAAAAAAGTCCTTTTTCAATGAGACTCCCATAGCGCCGGTATTATGAGTTTTGCCGGGGAGGCCAAAAAGTGAGCGGTGCAGCCTAAAACCACAAGATCCGTACCGCCATCTAAAGTCAGTAGTTATGAGTTTTACGTTGCAAAGCTGTAGCATAAAACTCATAACTAAAGTGTTAAAAAGTACACTAACACCCATAAACTACCTATTAACCCCTAAACCGAGGCCCTACCACATCGCAAATACTATATTAAAGATATTAACCCCTAATCTGCCGCCCGCCCACATCCCCGCCACTAATAAAATGTGTTAACCCCTATTCCGCCGCTCCCCGACTTCATCACCATTATATTGGTAGTTTATTGTAGGCTAGGTTTTTATTTTTATTTTGGGTGGGCTTTTTTATTTTGATAGGGCTATTAGATTAGGTGTAATTCGATTTTATTTTTGATCATTTTGTTTTTTATTTTGTGTAATTTAGTGTTTATTTTTTTTTTGTAATTTAGATAATTGTATTGAATTGATTTAATTTATTTTATTGTAATGTTAGTTTTATTGTAAGGCAGGTTAGGTTTTATGTTACAGGTAACTTTGTATTTATTTTAACTAGGTAGGTTATTAAAGTGAAGGTAAACTTTGATGAATAAAAGCCCATTTTTTTTAATTACTATTAAAAACAGGGGCACTTTTATTCGTAAAAGTTTAGAAGGCAGCCGTTTTTATTAAAAACTTACCTTTGTTTTATCACAGCCAAAGCAGCTTTCCCCACCCGGAAATCCTTGCTTCCCCCACACGGAGATCCTCTCTTCACACGTTATCAATGACAAATCCAGCTTCCTCCAATTACGGCATGTCCTCAGGCAATGACTACCCTGGGGGAAAACCATGATTGGAGGAAGCTGGATTAGTCATTGATGACGTGTGAAGAGAGGATTTCTGTGTGGGGGAAGTTGCTCTGTCTGAGCAAAGAAGAGAGGTAAGTTTTTAATCAAAACGGCTGCTTTGTAAACTTTGATGAATGAAAGTGCCCCTGTTTTTAACAGTATTTTTAAAAAACGGGATTTTATTCATCAAAGTTTACCTTCACTTTAACTATTTACTAACTAGTCTACCTAGTTAAAATAAATACAAACTTACCTGTAAAATAAAAATAAAACCTAAGAAAGCTACAATGTAACTATTAGTTATTTTGCAGCTAGCTTAGCTTTTTTTTTTTTTTTACAGGTAAGTATTTAGTTTTAAATAGGAATTATTTAGATAATAATTGTAAGTTTAATTTAGATTTATTTTAATTATATTTAAGTTAGGGGGTGTTAGGGTTATGCTTAGGGTTAGGGTTACGTTAGGGTTAGGTTTAGGGGTTATTATATTTATGTAGTATTAGTGATGTGGGAGGCCAGAGGTTTAGGGGTTAATAACTTTAGCATAGTGGTGGCGACATTGGGGCAGCAGATTAGGGGTTAATAAGTGTAATGTAGGTGGCGGCGATGTTAGGGGCGGCAGATTAGGGGTTAATAACTTTATGTAGGTATAGGCGATGTCGGGGGAGGCAGATTAGGGTTAATAACTGTAATGTAGGTGGTGGCGATGTTAGGGGCGGCAGATTAGGGGTGTTTAGACGTGGTTTTTATGTTAGAGTCTTAGGTTTAAACATAACTTTTTCTTTCCCCATAGACATCAATGGGGCTGCGTTACAGAGCTTTTCATTCTGTGATCGCAGGTGTTAGACTTTTTTTTGCCGGCTCTCCCCATTGATGTCTATGGGGAAATTGTGCATGAGCACGACAAAGCAGCGCTTGTATTATGGTGTGGTATGGAGCTCTTTTCTAAGAAAAGGGAAGGAACCTGGAGGTCCCAGGACCTGATATTCAAAACCTCTCTGCTGAGATGAGATATTCTAAAATGATCATCCAGCAGTGTTGAGATCCCTGGTGAAATTTTTCTAAAGGCAGATTTTGCTTTACTTCTTCAAGGGAAGTTCCCTGCATTTCTGTATATGAAAGAGAGAAAAGCCCAGCACAATATAGCCCTGCATGACATGTTCTGCTGCTTTGTGATTATAGAGCAGACTTCACAGGGGCTGAACTCACTAAAATTTCCAGGAAAAGAGGAAGAAACTGGAAGTCCAAGAGAGATAAGAAATGCCTTCAATAGAAAGTAATGATGCTTTCTGGGATGCAAAATGCCACATGGGAGAGTGAAGGTACCTCGAGAACCCCAGGGCTGATATAAAGGCTTAGTTTGCGTGAAATACAAATAAAACTGAAATGTTTTCACTACAATTTAACTTGCTTTTGTCTATATTTTAGTATATATTACTTTTCTGTAAGTTAAGTGTAAAGTGAATTTTGAGAAAACTTCACCTATATACAGTCAACAAGATAAATCAGTGAGACCAGCTTGTGACCAGCTCCTTACAAAATTTCACAAGACTGGTGAGAGAGCTTCACACATACCCTGGTAACTCTCCTGTTCAGCCCAGGGACTTTTCCTGCCCCTCCCTCTTTCTGAAACTGTCTGTTTTATATTGAAATGCAGCAAACACAAGGTGCGCTGTAATTTGTAAAATCTACACAGAAATATACAACGTATGATCCCAATTTGTTAAAGTGATACAGAAACTTTTGAAACATAATCAGAATTTGTGAAAACACCGCTCTAGTTAAAGGGAGATGAAACCCAAAATGTTTCGTGATTTCGAAAGATCATGCAATTTTTAACAACTTTCTAATTTACTTCTGTTGTCTAATTTGCTTCATTCTCTTGATATCCTTTGCTGAAAAGCATTTCCAGATAGGCTCAGTAGCTGCTGAATGGTGGCTTCACATAGATGCCTTGTGTGATTGGCTCACTCATGTGCACTGCTATTTCTTCAACAAAGCATATCTAAAGAATGAAGCAAATTAGATAATAGAAATAAATTGGAATGTTGTTTAAAGATGCATTCTCTTTCTGAATCATGAAATATTTTTTTGGGGTTTAATGTCCCTTTAAATCCAAAGGTATTAAACTGTAAAAGACAAAGTGGAAAGCTTAAATGTAATAATACTGAAAGGACCCAATCTAAAATATAAAAGTGATGTAAAATACAAAGCACATAACAGCAGCGCTATATTGCACTGGGCTTGTCTCTCCTTTACATACAGAAATGAGAGAGATCTTGCAGTGCCTTATTATTTTGAATATTCAGTGAGTTCAGCCACTGTAAAGTCTGAAATAAATTTGCTCTCCAAGATGGGGAATGCTTTGAATATTAGGGACTAATTCTAAAAACAGAGATAACATAAGGAGGCTGTGTGTGTGTATAAACAGTGATAATGAATTGATATCCCTGCAAGATCAACCAATTTTAATGGGTTGTCATTTCAAAGAGCAAAACTACCTAGTTCTTATTCAAAAACCTAGACCTAAAGGAACAATTTTCCATTAATGGTATACTCTTTAGCTGGTATAATGGAAACCCATTAAGGCAAATCAGGTTTTACAGTACACTGTCCCTTTAATGAATCTGTAACATGGCCTTTACATCAAGGTCCCTAACTTCACAAGCCCTTTGGGCCCACTTTATTAATCTGCAGATGCAGCTTTGGGGCCTCAGCGTTTCAGGCCTGAAAATTAGTTAACTAGCTGTGGTCTTAAGGCTGCACCTTCTTAGCCTCACTGTAGCAGAGTTAAATCATCCTGATTGGATCGGGATGACTGACAGCCCCTGCTTGCACATGTTTGCTGCATGCAAGAAGGGGGTGGTATTGCAGCTGCTTATGCAATCTTAAATGAGGGCAGTATTGTTACAATGCTGGGGGACAAGTTTCCAGGAGCATACCTTCTCCGCTCAGCTTTTACTTAATGGGGCATTATGGATCTAGCTCAATTATTTCACTCCAATCTGGAGAGTTTTTTGAAAATCAAGTCCATTGTCTTTATCTCCCACAGAGCCATGTAAGACACTTTTTAGTTCTTTTTAATTGTAATTGACTGGAATAGACCTCATAGTGATAATGGAACATTCATGCTATAATAGGAAATTGAAATAAGTAAATAGAAGATACTTAAAGGACATTGTAGTCAACGTAAAAGGGATATGAAACTCACATTTTTTTCTTTCATGATTCAGATAGAGCATGCAATTTTAAGAAACTTTCTAATTTATTCTTATTATCAATTTTTCTTTATTCTCTTGTTATCTTTATTTGAAAAAGCAGGAATGTAAGCTTAGGAGCCAGACCATTTTTTTTTGTTCAGCACCTGGGTAGAGCTTGCTAATTGGTGGCTAAAATGTGTTTCAGTTTTAGTTGTTTTGGAAAATTCATGTTCCCTTCCTGAATAAGTTTTCCAGTCACATTTATATGCACAACTGTCCCTCTACATTTATCAGAAAGTGGGGAATAGTAGGAGTTTAAAAAAAACAATGGTATCGTATTAGTTTTATCATGAATTTAATCAGTTTTTAGTTTTTTATGAAAAAATATTTTTGATATTAATATACATGATAGAAAACATTTTAGTAAAATGCCCCTTTAAAGGGACACTCAGGTTAAATTAAATTTTCATGATTCAGATACAGCATGTAATTTTAAACAACTTTCCAATTTACTTCCATTAAAAAAAATGTGCAGTCTTTTATATTTACACTTTTTGAGTCACCAGATCCTACTGAGCATGTGCAAGAATTCACAGACTATACGTATATGCATTTGTCAATGGCTGATTGCTATCACATGGTACAAGGGGAGTGGAAATATACATAACTTTGAAAATTGTTATAAAAAAATCTACTACTCATTTGAAGTTCAGACTAAGTGCTATTGCATTGTCTTGTTATCTTGCATTTGTTGATTATGCAAATCTAATGTGTTGACTGGTCCTTTAAGGTCTTTAGCAAGCCTTTTGGCAGAGGTATTTAAGCATCACTAGGCCATTATTCATGATTCTATTCTAAAAATAAAATGTTGATTTTTGTTTTAGCTTTTAATTTAATAAAACCCCTGCAAAGGGTTTATATAATAGTCAAGTCCTGTGCCACTACAGATGAGGATATAGCAGGTATGTAAATAAGTAGCAGGCATACATGCATATGCACCAATCACAGGGTATTTGCACACCCGGAGATGAATAGGAGTGCTCCGGGAGTGCAAGTTTGACTTCATGCTTAAGCCTTTTCTAGAATTAAATACAGCATTTTGTTTTGACCCTAAATTGCCCTTTAATTGTCATGAAACAACTAAATATAGACTGGGCATAAATAATTGCTTACAATGTCAATAGTCCAATTAGAAAATATGAAGATCAATGATATTAAATATTGATCAAAGATAAATTAGTGAAAGAATGGTATTTAAACCATCTTATGCAATTATTCTGATCAACTTCTTTCCTTTTTTTTTTCTTCAGGAGTTACATTCTGCACACTGATCATTACTTTCAGACCAGTAAACATTTTTAGCATACAAGAAAACATAAATAAATAAATACATAACATTGATTGAAGTAGCAACTTTTACTTTCTGAACTAGTAATTTTTTTTCTATCCGACTGGAAAAATATATACTATATAATGACTTCAACAAACGCTAATAAAACATTTAGGCATAGATTACAAGTGGAGATATTGATAGCGCAGGGTATGCTATCTATATTGCTGTACCATGCCAGGTTTAACACGCAATCAGAAATTACAAGTCCATGGTGAAGAAGAATCACCAGAGAATTTTAGAGAAGCCGAAATCCCTTGAGTGCACCTTATACTTTCAAAGTGGATATCAAACATCTCACATACTATGGGGCCGATTTATGAAAGTATGAACGGATATGATCCGCTGTAGCGATCATGTCCGCCGCACAAGGATAAATTGATCATTGCACAAGCATTTCATTAGAAATGCTTGTGCAATGCAGCCCCATGCACATTCGCATACAATCGGCCACTAGCAGGTGGTGTCAATCAACCTGATCGTATGCGATCAGCCGGATTGCTGTCTGCCGCCTCAGAGCAGGCGGAGGAGTTGAGGAGCAGCGGTCTTAAGACCGCTGCTTCTCAACTTCTGTTTCTGGCGAGCCTGAGGGCTCGCACGGAAACAGGTGTATACGGACCCATTCGGGCCATGATAAATCGGCCCCTATAAGTGAAAATTATGTGTTCTACTCGAGTGCAAATCAAAACAACTCTTAAAACGTTGACTTGAGACCTGATCTAAAGTGTAAGGTTTAAAATAAAAGTATCACCAAACACATGTATATGTACATACATATTAAATATAAAATCATTTTATTCTTAAAATAAATGTATAAATATGCTTTAAAATGGTCATGGTATATGGTATACATACAGTATATACAAATGTATACACATGTATACACATAAATACACTTTTAAGTCCTTTCCACACCTTGACATATAAAAGGTCCATTTAAAACAAAGGAGGGGGTTGCTTTTTTATTTTTTATTTAAATATTTCAAATACCATTGTTCTTTACTTTAAGAAAAATGTATTTTTAATTTTTAAATCTATCTATCTCTCTATCATCTATCTACAGTATATATCTATCATCTATCTATCTATCTATCTATCTATCTATCTATCTATCTATCATCGGTCTGTCTGTCTAGCTATCTATCCTATACATATCTTTATGTATTTATATATATATATATATATATATATATATATATATATATATATATATATATATATATATATATATATATATATATATATATATATATATATATATATATATACACACACAGCACACATACACACATAAATATTTAAAGGGACACTGAACCCCAATTTTTTCTTTTGTGATTCGGATAGAGCATGCAATTTTAAACAACTTTCTAATTTTCTCCTATTATCATTTTTTCTTCGTTCTCTTGCTTTCTTTATTCGAAAAAGAAGACATATAAGCTATTTTTATGGTTCAGAACCATGGAAAGCACGTGTTTATTGGTAGGTGAATTTACCCACCAATCAGCAATAACACAGTGTGTTCACCAAAAATGGGCTGGCATCTAAACTTACATTCTTGCATTTCAAATAAATATACCAAGAGACTGAAATGAATTTCATAATAGGAGTAAATTAGAAAGTTGCTTAAAATTGCATGCTCTATCTGAATCATGATAGAAAAAAAATTGGGTTTAGTGTCCCTTTAAATATACAGGACATATTTATAATTAAAACTAAAATGTTCTTCAAAGTGAAGAACAAATGTATTTGAAGAATAGCGCTAATATTTTTAGTTCCACTTGTAATCTAGACCAAACACTGTATTCTGTTTATTTTATTAATGAAGATTCTTTTACTGTGTAATATTCAACTGCATACATCAGACAAAAACATGGTTAAAAACTTATTTTCTCAATGTCAAATTCATAGGGACAGTAAAGTCAAAATTAAACATTTATCATTTAGCATACAATTTTAACAACTTTCTAATTTACTAATATTATCAATTTTGCTCAGTTTCTTTTGTTAAAGTAAAAGTAAAGTATTTTGAATCGCTATGTGTGTCATGAAAATACTTTTAAAAATAACTTTCAATAATCTTTTTTTTTTTTTAAAAAGTCTTATAAATCATCATTTTGTACCTTTCAAGCCGCTAAACTTGTTCCCCGTTCATCTGCCTGCATGAAATTTTTTTTTTTGATGTGCGGTGACGAATACCGCTAGATCGAATTCATTGGTCCCCCAGTGGCATCTCTAACCGGTCTATCTACGCCCTCGGGTTGAAGTGCGCATGCGGCTATCATAGAATTTCCTCCATATGTGTAGATGCGCATTCACGATAGCGAAGTTACAAGCAGGGAGGGTGCTATTGTGCATGCGCCAAAAAATAGTCTGCACGAGAGCGAGCACAGCTCCATACATATACAGCGGGTGGGACCGCTCTTACATATTAGACTACAGAAGCAGGAAGTTAGCAGGGGGCGGAGGAACATGACAAACAGGAAAAATAAAAGATAAATATTTTTCAATTGCACACGATTATAAAGAAAAGTAAATAAGTGACTATATAGTTTTAGATTAGGTGAATGCATAGCAGCATTGACGTTTATTAAAATGTACTTTCACTTTAAAGAGTAATCTTAGGAGAGCTCAAAAGCGTGCACGTGCCTTTAGCCACCTGGCAGCAGTGTTTGCAACAATATTTATAGCATATTTGCAAACACTGTTGCCATAGAGTGTCTGTAGCATTCTAGGCAGCAGTGTGTGCAACTACGTATAACATTGGTATAAACGTTGTTGCAAACACTGCTGCTTGATGGTGAAGGACACTTGCACATTCCTGCGCTCACCTAGTATTAATCTTTAATAGAGGATACCAAGAGAACTAAGCGAAATTGATAATAGAAATAAATTTGAAAGTTATTTAAAATGTCATGTTCTATCCAATCTATTTAAGTTTAATTCTGTCTTAAATTTTCTTTGAAGCTCACATAACTTCAAAATCTAACATATCATAGAAAAACAATATACTGGATACTAAGGGGTAGATTTATCAAGCAGTGGATGCTGCAACCTACCCCCAAAGTTTCAGGTCCACCTGAAACTTAAGTTAAGAAGCAGCGGCCGTAAGACCGCTGCTCCTTAACTCATCTGCCACCTCTGAGGTGGCGACCTGCAATCATACCGATTGGATACGGGATGATTGAAACTCCCTGCTAGCGGCTGATTGGTGGCGAATGTGCAGGCATTCAGTGATGTTGGGCGGACATGATCCGTAACAGGGGATAATGTCTGCCTGCCATTTGATAAATCTACCCCTAGGACTGAATTGTTAATGATCAAATAGAAACAGACCTCTTTCCCCCCCACCTAGGGTCCCTATAAAAGCTATCTGGTCTGGCAAGATTATGGGGTTGATCACAATCCTTTAGAAAAATGTATCTAATGATTATTAACAAAAAAGCACCATTTCAAGAATATGGAGATTTTTAAAAAATAAATAATTTGATAAGTTTTCCAAAATTATTGTGTTTGACACCTCTGTTTGAAATCTTTTCAGCACTGTGAGATCCCTCAGAAATTTTTAAAAGGGCACATTTAGCTTGAGAGCTGTTTATCTCGTTAAACGGGACAATGTAAGAGTTAAGTGCAATGTGAACGCGACCTCGCGTTCACATTGCACGGAAGCATTGCGCTCACTAGAGCGCACTTTCATAGACTCCAATAGGAGCCTCGTTCTGATGCTGTCAGAGTCGGCACAGAACCTAAGCGCACTGAAGGGAATAAGTAGTGCAGCGATGGCAGCAATATTAAATATATACAGTATGTATATGATTATATACATATATATTTATGTGTTTACATGTGTATATACACATATTAACACATATATATGTATATAAGCATATAAATATATATTTACTGGAAACATACAGTTCCCATAGACAGCAATGTAAAGGCACTTTTCGGTGCCATTATTTTTTACCAACACGCCATTCCCGCCATCTGCCTAGTGCAGTTATTTTATTGAAAGAAAAAAATGCTACAATCTGATCTCTGTATAAGCGCTCATTGCTACCACGAGCTTGCAGTTAGGGATGTACGAATGTTTCTAAAAATTCGAAATTTAAAATGAATTTTGATACATTCGTTCGAATCGAATTTCGAATGTTTATATAACATTCTAACATTCTATTTTCAAATTTTCGTTTTCAAATTTTTCAATAAAATTCGAAAATATTCGTTCAAATAATAGAATGTTTAGCTAGGTATTCATTCAATTTCGAAATGTAATATTCGAATTCGAATGTGACATTCAAATTCGAAATAGTATTTTTAGTCTACAACTGTGTTTAATAAATGTAATGTTTGAATTTGAATGCTACATTCAAATTTGAATGTCACATTCGAATTTTAAATAGTATTTCTAGTCTAATACTGTGTTTTAAATGTAATATTCGAATTCGAATGTGATGTTCAATTTGAATGTGACATTCAAATTCGAAATAACGTTTTTTGTCTACAATTGTGTTTTATAAATGTAATATTCGAATTTGAATGTGACATTCGAATTCAAATGTGACATTCAAATTCGAATGTGACATACGAAAACTGTAAATAACATTCAAAAATCGAATTTTTAAGAATATTCGTTCTTATCAACATTCTGATATGTAAATCGAATTTCTACAATAACATTTGTTCTAACATTCGAATTCGCCCATCCCTACTTGCAGTAGCAATAACCAGCCACTTGTAATGGCTGGTTATTTATTTGCCGTTTGCAGGCTTGTGATAAATTAGCATTCCACTTGTAATATAGCCCTTAATTTTGTGTAATATTAATTTACAGAATACTTATCTGTTGTACAAGTTTTCAAAAATATGAAGATAAAAATGTATTTATTATTTATGTTATTGACATAATTTTGAAAAAACAGTATCACCTGATGCGGTAACAAGAATAGAAATATTTAAAGGTTGTAGAATTAATGTTTTTTTTAATAAAAATGCATGACTATATTATTGATTAACCAATTTGAGCTGGGGCATAATGTGTAAAATGGGCATGTATGTATGAGAGCAGGGTATGTCTATCACCTCAAACAAGCGTGTTTAGGGTATTAAATCACCACCAAATCCAAGGAGGCAGAGAGGGTAAGAAGCAGTGGTCACATGAGTAAGCCTGTCCTGCAAGGGCTCAATAGACGCTCAAAAGCCACACCCGCTGCTTAATACATTGAGCTCATAAAGAATTTTAATATTGAGGTGTTGCTCTAGAATGAAGATTAGCAGTGTGGGATATTAACATCTTGCATAAGAAAGTGGCTGCAATTTTCTCCATTTACAATAGTGGACATTCAGTCGTTCACAATGTAATTGTCTTTTAGAAAAATGGAAAGATTTAGAATACAAAAACTATTGAGCCACTACAAACAAGCAAAAGAGTAATTTCCCACTGTACAGAATGCAATTTATTTGCAGGATCTCATATTGTAGTATCTCTCTCTACTTCTCTCTCTCTCTCTCTCTCTCTCTCAACCCTTCAAGAGTGTTTTCATTAATGATGTTAATAGACATGGTACATCTGCCACAGTCACTTTTCTGACCATGCCTCTTTATTTATTTATTTCTAAGTAAGCAGAGATGATTTTAGTTTTTATCTAAAATATGTACAAGAACATTTTGTGATTAATATGACATTGTATCTGTTTTTATATGTGCAGTGACCATAATTTACACCAATTTACCAGAAAACTTTTCAGTTTATACATTTGACATTTCCTAGAGAAGAAGTAACTTCTTGCACCAAAAACTGTACATTAGCAGGCTGGAGAAATAGAAGTGGTCGGGTGCTATTGTTTTTTTTTTTATATCTGACCTCTTTTCTGAAGTGGTGGCTCAATATATGACTGCTTGCTTATAATATTTATACACTTTGGGGTTTATTTATCAAAGCGTCAACTGATAATATGCTTGAATTCCACGTTGTATTTGTCGTGAGATTGATCCGCCATAGTTATTAATGCATCAAGATAGGCAAATGTTGAAATTTGTGACGTAAAATACGATCCCGCAATCTCAATCCGACGCAGATCGATGCTTGCATCATTACAGATGTTTTGTAATCACATTCGACTCTATTTCACACTTTTCCCAATTTATCAAATATTTAACAGGTACGCTTGCGTCTATTCCGACGCAGCGTACCTAGTTTTCAATCCGCCACGCTTGAGGTCGCGGATGCCATAGAACTCAATGGGAGTATGAAAACACAGAAAGCTTATGTTCAATGCTGCAAGAGAATAAAGTATATTACATTAAAACTAAATTAGAAACTCTATTAAAATTGTATACCCTTTCTAAATCAAACAATATTATTGATCCACATTTGGTGCACTAGTAGATATAGGGATACAAATAAGAAATACATTATTACTTATGGATTATGCTACAAATTTGTCTCTCCTTACAAAGCAAGGAGACAATGTTATTTCTACAATTTTTTTGAAAAGTTTTGCCCCAAACTTGTCGCACTAATAGTTATAGAGATACAATTGAAATAAACAACATAATATAGCTAACTTCCTTTTTATTTTTTGTGTAAAATCTATGTACACCATGTTTAAGCCATGTAATACAAGTCACACTCTCCACTTCGCACCAAATTTGACGCAACACTTTTCGCACCAATTATGATGCAAACTCTTTAACAACCCACACACTAGTGAATTTTTCAACCACTTTTGATTGGAATATGCATGATCACATGATTTATGACATCAGCCAATCTGATTCAAAGATACATTTTAAACTATCACTAATGAATCAAAATGCTCGATACTTGTGTCATTGATCACTCATCAGAACTTGTAAGTGCCATTTGTTACATTGTGTATTATACTTTGAAAGTATATATATATGTGAATTTAGAATTAAAGATAAACATTGATGCTGACATTATGACACACAGTGTAATATTTTAGGCAAGGATTTTAAAATTCGAATTGATGTTTGATTCAATATAATCTTAAAATGATAGCTCAAATGGATAGCCCACCTTACATTAAACTGTCATGATTCAGATACAGTAGAAATTAAAATCACCTCTTTACTGTCATGCTATTTTTCTTCCTTCTCTTGAATTTCTTTTTCAGTAAGAAATGTAATCTTATATGCCAGCCTATTTTATAACACTTGTGAAGGGGTGGTTTTTAAAACTAGATTGCAATCAGGAGGGATTACACAGGTACAGAGAGAAAACTGGCCCAGCTCTTAAAATATCCATACATATGATACTCTGATTACATATATTTGCAATTATTCCTGCTCAGAATAATAATATATTTAGACTATATATATAGTGGTATAAATAAACATAGAGATATGAAAGACAGCAAAGGAATTTAGGGACATTTAAATATGTTTGCAAAAGATTTCTGATATAACACACACATATACTGTATATATATATATATATATATATTCAGTATATATATATATATATATATATATATATATATATATATATATATATATATATATATATATATATATATATACACACAAGTATGTGCAAAGATATATGTACAAATTCTAGCATTAATAGTCATTTATATTAAAAAAAAAATGAGATAAAAGCATATCATGACTTCTAGAAATACAAATACACATTAATTTATGTGAAAGTATCATAACAGATTTTTTTGTATAACAAATCAATATAAAAATAACTTTCTATAAGATATAGTTTGTTGAGGTATAAATCTAGCTATTTATTAGACATTAACAGTTGAAAAATAAAAGATTAGCTTTAGATAAATGTGCGTGTTCATGGTCAGTAATGAAATGGTATAAATAAAGTTTGGAAAACCTGAATAACCGCAACATTGATGACTGTTAACAACAGTCTTCGCACCGTACTTGACGCGCATGTTTTTGACGGCTTTTTTGATAAATAAGGGTATCATATTCAGATCCGCATCAGTGATGTCTGGCGAGTGTATTTACACCGGCGAATGCACTGAGATTGACACTTTGATAAATTGACCCCATAGTCTTTTTTAAATGAGGCAATTGCAACGATTCCCCCTGTGTAATGGTATCTTACAAACTAGAGTATCTTACAACTAGGCCGTTGGCTTTTAAGCATTCATTGTCTTCCACAGCACACTTGCCATGTATGGGGTTTTTATTTGTTTGCTCCATACCGCACACAATTCAAGTGCTGTTTTGACGTGATAATGCACACTTTCCCCATAGACATCAATGGGGAGAAAGTGTCAGAAAAAAACACCTGAAGCGCGGAATGAAAAGCTCCGTAACGCAGCCCCATTGATATCTATGGGGAAAAAAAAGATAAGTTTAAACCTAACACCCTAACATAAACCCCACGTCTAAAGACCCCTAATCTGCCACCCCCACATCGCCAACACTATACTAAAGTTATTAACCCCTATTACCCTGCACCCCAACATCACCCACACTATAATACATTTATTAACCCCTAGTCCACCGGTCCCCGACATCGCTGCAACTAAATAAAGCTATTAACCCCTAAACCTCTGGCCTTCCACATCACTACCAATAAATAAATCTATTAACCCCTAAACCGCCACCCCACCCAGATCACAACAACCTAAATTAAACTATTAACCCTAAACCTAACCCTAAACCTAACTGTAACCCTAACCCTAATGTAACCCTAACCCTAACACCCCCTAACATTAACATAATTAAAATAGAGCTACATTAAAGTTACAATTATTAACTAACTACCTATTTAAAACTAAATACATACTTACCTGTGAAATAAAACCTAAGGTAGCTACAATATAACTAATAGTTATATTGAAGCTAGCTTAGGTTTTATTTTAATTTCACAGGTAAGTTTGTATTTATTTTAACTAGGTAGACTAGTTAGTAAATAGTTATTAGCTATTTACTAACTACCTAGTTAAAATAAATACAAATAGATGCCTTTAACTAAAACCTAACAAAACATTACAAAAATCAAAACTACCATTACAAAAAATAAAAAACACTAATATTACAAAAAATAAAAAACTACCATTACAGAAATTAACAAACAAAATTATCCAAAATAATAAAAGTTATTCCTATTCTAATACCCTTTTAAAAAAAAAAAAAAAAACCCATCCCAAAATAAAAAAGCCTAATCTATAGTAAACTACCAAGGCTCCTTAAACTACCAAGGCTCTTAAAAGGGCATTCAGCTCTTTTTCCTGCCATTTTATGAAATGCTAAACCCCTAATCTAAAAATAAAAACCCATCCCAAAACGAAAAAAAAAAAAATATTACACAAAATAACAAATGAATTATCAAAAATAATAAAAATTATTCCTATTCTAATACCCGTTTTAAAAAAAAACAACCCCAAAATAAGAAACCTAATCTAGAATAAACTACCAATAGCCCTTAAACGTGCCTTTTGTAGGGCATTGCCATAAGTTAAACAGCTCTTTTACCAGAAAAAAAAAATACAAAGTCCCAATAACATTACAAACCCCCCAAAATAAAAAAAGCTATCTAAAAAAACATAAGTTAACCATTGCCCTGAAAAGGGCATTTGTATGGGCAATAGCTGATCTTTCCAAGGGCATTACTATGACTTTTTGATACTTGTTATTTTATGGATGAGAATAAAGCTATTTTTGTTTTACTGCGGCTCCTAAACTCTTTTTTCTAATTGCCCTTAAAAGGGCATTTAGCTTTTTTGCATTGCCCTGAAAAGGGCATTTAGCTCTTTTACAAATAGCCCAAACCCTAAACTAAAAAAAAATCCCACCCAAAAACCTTATAAAATCCTAAAAGTAACCCCCAAAGATCCACTTACAGTTGTTGAAGTCCTGCTTCAAGGATCTTCATCCTGGCGGCTCTATCTTCATCCAGGCGGCTCCATCTTCATCCAGACAGCAGGCGGCTCCATCTTCATCCAGGCAGCAAGAGGCTCCATCTTCATCCAGGCAGCATCTTTTATCTTCATCCCAAGGGTTTAGGCTATTCGTAAAATAGCTAAATGCCATTTTCAGGGCAATGCAAAAGAGCTAAATGCCCTTTTAAGGGCTAGGCATATACAAATGCCCTTTTCTGGGCAATGGGTAGCTTAGGTTTTTGTTAGTTAGGTTTTTTTATTTTGGGGGGTTGGTTGGGTGGTGGGTTTTACTGTTGGGGGGTCTTTTTATTTTATTTTTACAGGTAAAAGAGCTGTTCAACTTAGGGTAATGCTCTACAAAAGGCCCTTTTAAGGGCTATTTTTTAGTTTATTGTAGGCTAGGGTTTTTTTTTTTTTGAGTGGGCTTTTTTACTTTTATAGGGCTATTAGATTAGGTGTAATTCTTTTTTATTTTTAATAATTTCATTTGTATCTTTTTTTTTTAAAGTATTTTTATTGAGGTAAAATAGCTTTTACAATACAGTCATATCAGAAAAGATACAAACTATACACATCCTGTAGGGATAACACATATCAAGTAATTACAATACCTCATCTGGAAACATCAACTCTCATCAAACCAACAGGATATGATATTCTGGTTACCTCATTTTTTAAGATTGTTGGATCGTTATGTCCTCCAAGCAAACAGGCCCACTTAGGGGGCCAGAAACCTTAGCCAGTCACTGAGGACCCAAAAACAAAGCTAAAATCAAGGAGTCTAGTGTCAATGTGAATGAAATAGCGTCAAAGTTGGGAGACCATAGGTACCATTGGATTTTAGAAGTACAGCAGTGTGCTTAAGTTATTCTTAGTTAATGTAATATAGTCAACTCGGCAAACTAATAGAGGTGATATATTACTATGGACTTCTGTTGCTACTGCAAACCTGGGTAGACACAAACACTGAACATTATTAAGTACACAGGTTCACCACTCTGAGCTAGAAAAATAAAACTGTAGTGACTGCGTCTCATATAACTCTGTAAATTGGTAGGGGAGTAAATGTAGCTAGTCATCCCAGATCAGCTAGTACAAGATGAGTAAGATTATGTATCTAAGGTTGCAAGCTCAGGAAAAAGAGTACTCTATCTGGAGAAAATACTTGGGGATCGCATATATTAATCACTCAAAATCTTCGAGCTTAGATCATCGCATCAGCAATTCTAACATATTTGTCAAACATATAAACAAGCCAACATCAACATTAAGATTATGATAGCAAACAGTCTGTAGACATTAGACACATAAAACAATCCTAACAAATCTATTTATTGTAAATATCCGGAGAGCCCTTTTTTCACGCTCAAATAGGTGCAGGATACGGTAAGGGCTCTGCGAACAGGGCAGAGACTACCTAACTCTGCCAGAAGGGGTGCGGAGGATAAGGTAATTATCCCTTCCCACACAATTTGTTTCTTCTTTTTTCTTTTTAAAAAAAAAAGAAAAAGGAAAAAAGGGGGGGAGGGGAAGGGAAGCGGGAAGGGGAAGAGGGCGAGGAGGGGGGAAAGAAAGTGGAAAGAGAAGGTTGGGGAGGGAGGGAAGGGGGGAGTGGAAGAGGGGAAAAGAAGGAGAGGGAGAGGGGTTAGAGAGAGGGGGGAGAAGAGAGGAAAAGGGGAAAAGAGGGAAGAAGGGGAAGGAGGCAAGAAGGGAAAGGGGGTGGAAGGGAAGGAGGGTAGAGAGGGAGGGAGGAGAGGGTGGGAAGGAAGGGGGAGAGGGAGGAAGGGGGGGAAAAGGAAGGACAGGAAGGAAGAGGGGGGCGAAGCCTAAAGTGATAACAGAGTCCCACTTAATAAGCAAACAGTGGTTCTCAAATCGTTTTCAGATGGAAATACTTTCTCTCTCATCAGTGCATAATTTCAGAGAGGGGCCACAATAGAGATGAGGGGTTTGTCATTCTACAGGGTATATATGGGAAAGGGATCTTAGCCAGACCTCTAATAGGCCTTAAGGTTGTTAAATTCGATGGTAACCTGAGCACATATCAAAATTACCTAGGTTAATTCTATATTGTTGGTTATATGCTATAACAGCATCATTCTCTACAGCTCTCAGGGTGCCCAATTTAACACTAGACTGACCCCCATTCTCATAAATTTGGCTACTGTGACCTAGATTTTGTCATACTCATTTTACTTAGTATAATAACTATATTGCTAAATCAGCCCAAGGGCTTCATAAACATAGTATGCAGTGTGAGGTGGATGTGCTCAAGTAATTGCATGATTTAAATCAACAGACACCATCTTAATGTCCTGAGATTCAGATCCGCTTTTGATAACTTCTCCTCAGCCCACTCCTTTCCTGCAGGCTAGTGAGGTAGCTGAACCGCCAGATTCTCTATGTCCAGCTGAGGGAAGTCCCGTTATTGCGGATCTCATATACAAGAGCCCATTCAGGGCCTGAAATGGGTGAGCAGCAGTGTCTCTATCTTGGGAGTCTGCAAGCAAAAAAACAGCCTGAGTTTCACGTCTGACAACTGGGGCCAGATGAAGGAGAGTCTCCGCGTAGGTCAGCATGTAGATGGTGCCCCCACTCTCTGGGTGGAACGAGCAAAGGGGAAGCTGACGATCTTGGGAGCCATCTCCAGGTTCCACAATCTCCGCCGCTATAGGCATAGGACCAGTTTCCGCTGTTGTGTCTGGCTGGGTAGGGGATTGCAAATAGTCGGCTCTACTCACTCTCATGTTAGTCAAATCCTGACTTAATTGCGATGCTTGGCCGGGAGAGTATGGCGCAGCTGCCTGATGACTAACAGAGGCCACCTCCCCCGTCGCCATTCCTGTAGTAGTCGAGCCCCGGCTTCCAGCAGACTGCATTTTCAGCAAGTGGCTATCAAACCTGGCCAATATCGCAGACTCGAAGCTCTCGAACAGAGCTTGCAATGGGCTCTTAACATCCGACATCTTAAGTAGTGGGTGGTTCTCACCAGACCAGACAGCAATGCCTCGCAATGTTGTGCAGGGTTAACTACACCTCAGTAGAGTATTAATTATCCATCTCCAGTTGTAAATTACCCCTTTAGCCTCTATGACCTCAGGCTAGTATCATGAATCCTCCAGCAATAAGGGTCCGATTGCGGCAAATATTTCACCAGCTCTGGCGGCCTTGGCCTGAGGGCCCATTACTAAGAAGTTACTAGAGTCTCCAAATTTTCCTCATTCTCCCCTATTGCGGGCAAATCCGGTGCAACTAAGCTGGGCTTTCTCTTCAAGGGTGATTTAAGGCAGTTCTGTGTAGAATATCAGTAGTTTTATCTTCTTTATGTTTTATTATGGCAGGAGCTATGGTCCCACACGTCCGCTCTGCTAGCTAGTCGGCTCCGCCCCCCGTTTGTATCTTTTTGTAATTTAGTGTTTGTTATTTTTTGTAATTTAGTCTTTTTTATTTTATGTAATTAGATATTTTGTAATTTTTATAGTAGTAATTTTAGTGTAATAGTGATATTAGTTTAATTGTTAGTTTAAACTTAGTTTTGTTTAATTTGACAGATAAGTTTTAATTTAATTTAAGATAGGGAAATTGTAATTTTAATATTAAGTTAGAGAGGCATTGGTTTAGGGGTTACTAGTTTAAATTAGTTTATTGCAATGTGGGGGGGGGGGCTTTTGGTGTAGGGGTTAAAAGGGTTAGTTTAGTATATTTCATTGTGGGGGTTTGCGGTTTAGGGGTTAATAGGTTTATTATAGTGGTGACAGAATTAGGGGTTAATAACTTTAGTTTAGTTATTTAGTGGGGGCAATGTGGGCGGGCAGCAGATTAGGGGTTAATTTTATTTAAATAGTGTCTGCGATGCGGGAGGGCAGCGGTCTAGGGGTTAATAACTTTATTATAGTGGCGATGATGTCGGGGAGCGGCAGAATAGGGGTTAATACATTTTATTAGTGGCGGTAATGTTGGGAGCGGCAGATTGGGGTAAATAAGTTTAATATAGTATTTGCGATGAGGGAGAGCCTTAGTCTAGGGGTTAATATGTAGTTTATGGGTGTTTAGTGTACTTTGTGACAGTTTAGTTATGAGTTTTATATAACAGTTTTGTAGCATACAACTCATAACTACTGCTCTTAGTTTGCAAAATGTAGCTTGCTGGTATAGGCTGCAACGCAAGCTTTTTAGCCTCACAACAAACTTATAATACCGGCGCTATGGAAGTCCCATGAAAAAACATAATTTTTACGTGTGTGGGACTGACGTTGGGTTACAGGCTAAAAGGCTTGCGGTACAGCTATACCGACAAGTCTTGTAATGGATGTGGTTCTGTTTTAATGTTGAAATGGCCATTTTTTTCAGCGTTAAAACGCAAACACAAAACTTGTAATCTAGGTGTATGTAATTAAAAGTCCTGATCCCTCACACCCACAATAATGAAGTAAATAAGGAACATTTATGAAGCATAACAAAATGCTAAGTTCTAGGCTATATACTTTTACTAGACCTTCTGTGTATGCCTTTTGTGGCTCCATGGCTATAAAAAAAAAAAAGGCTAGGGAGTTTATGAATATCAGCTACAAAAAGGAATTTTGTGTTTGAAGGGTTTATTTAGCTAATTCTGAGAGGCGTAGGGATGAGGGGGTAAATACACACTGCAGGGGATTCCATGCTCTCGAAAATAACACCCATTGGAATAAAGAGTTCATTAAAATGAAGAGGATGAAACTGGTTATAGTGACACTGGAATTCAACCTTCCTCTAGGCAGTTTGAGTGTAACCGTTCCAGAAAAAACAATGTCATCATTTTTCAAAGTTGGGACATGTGAGAAGCTACTGCTCATTTTAGTGCTCTGCTGACCTAGTTATCAATGGTACAACAAATTGTGTAGGCCGCTATTTGACACATCTATAGAAATACCTGGAAGCACTCAAAGTGACCAATAAGAACAAAGAAGTTATGCCATAAGAACAATGGATTTAGGTGACCTGGGAGTTTGTGCCTCATTTAAAAAATAAAGTTTTCACAGAAGCTATATAGGGGAATGTATCAAGGGTGTTGATGATTTCTCTTTTTACTTACTTATAAACATATCACTAAGGGGTTTATTATCCAACAGGTCTTGAAGGGGTCATTGCGTTTGTTAAAGTAGCTGCATAATGTTGGCTTGATATTCAGGAAATTTGTCTTTTTTCCACCAGTATGTTACAAGTTAGGGATTTGTTGCCAGGAATGTAAAAATAATTTGACTGAGACTGGATGGGGCTAGGCTTCTCTGCTAAATAAATGTAATTATATAATGGAGGAGAATAAATATGTTTTTTTTTTATTGTTTCTTAGATTATTGGCTATCACAGATTTTTTTTGTTGTTTTGGTGCATCAATAACATCAGTTTTCTGGAATTCTTATATACCACAGAATGACAGTTACTGAGAGTCACCAGTATCTGAAGCATCCGAGGGTTGGTAGCTCAATCAAAGTTGTGTTAATTCTGGTGCATTGCCACCAGATTATTCTACAGCTTTTTTGTTTTTATTCTAAATCGAAACACAAATATGTAATACAAACTCAGTACCTCACCTCAGTACCCAATAAGGAGAGGCACTAATGCAACTGTGAGTAAGACAAGGAACATGCTACTCTTATTAGTATTGTAGTATGGTCATAAATTATAGTCTACATTTCTAGGAGGGTTTCTAAGCACAAGATTCAATTTAAGAAGTAGATACTATGGCCTCTAGTTATCAAGGTCTGTCGGACCTGATCCGACAGTGCGGATCAGGTCCGACAGACCTCGCTGAATACGGCGAGCAATACGCTCGCCGTATTCAGCATTGCACCAGCAGCTCACAAGAGCTGCTGGTACAATGCCGCCCCCTGCAGACTCGCGGCCAATGGGCCGCCAGAAGGGGGGTGTCAATCAACCCGATCGTACTCGATCAGGTTGATTTCCGGCGATGTCTGTCCGCCTGCTCAGAGCAGGCGGACAGGTTATGGAGCAGCGGTCTTTGTGACCGCTGCTTCATAACTGCTGTTTCTGGCGAGCCAGAAACACGGGGCATCAAACTCCATTCGGAGCTTGATACATATGCCCCAATGTGTGTGTGTGTGTATATATATATATATATATATATATATATATATATATATATATATATATATATATATATATATATTTACCTTACCAATATTTATATCACATAAGATAGCAATTGGAATGTTGTTTCAATATTATATTTATTTCTATTTCTGAAATACATAATTAACTTTTTATATATATATATATGTGTGTGTTATTTTTATAATTTGATATGGTATCTAGTTGAAACTATACAAAGCACAATATAAAAAGAAAATTATCAAGCAACAAAAGGTATTGAGGCATAAAAGTCAGCATGGTGCTGACAGTGACCTACTTTTATCTTTGAGCAATTACACTTGAAAATGTTAGAACTCACTTTGTCTAAAAAGCTTTGTGGCAATGGTACAGCTGTTTTTCAATGATTGATTTCCATTTATGTGTTTTCTTGCATTCACTTGATCGTGATTGTGAACAACTAGCTAGTTATATTGATTAATTTAGCTTAGGTTAAGGGATATATTGGGTAAAGTGACGTCAAGAGAGATATTGAATAATGACTGTTCAAAGCCCGACATTACATGTTACATAATCTTCTACTCACGAGCAAACATTTTCATTAGTGACAACATTTTCTGCAAAGCATAAAGGAACATTTTAGACATAAAATAGAACTACGGTGCCCTCCACTAATATTGGCAGCCTTGGTAAATATGAGCAAAAGAAGGCTGTGAAAAATTGTGTTTATTGTTTAACCTTTTGATCTTTTGTTCAAAAAATACACAAAAGTACTCTGCTCTCACGGATATCAAACAATTACAATCACAGCACAGGTTTATCCAAACAAAACAAAAAAAAAACTTTGTTAAATATATGCACCCCTATGAATTCATATGAGAATAATATATTTGAAGTATATTCCCATTTATATTTTAAATGTTTTAGTGGGGGGGCTAGGAACAAAAAATTGTTAAACCATGATTTCCTTTTTCACAGGGGTATAAATATGAGGTAACACATAGTCCAAATTCCCTTAGTCATTCATCACAATTGGGAAGACCAAGGAATATAGCTGTGATGTACAGCAAAAGGTTGTTGAGCTTCACAAAATGGGAAGTGGATTTTTAGAAAATAGCAAAATCAATGAAAATGCCCATTTCCACCATCAGGGCAATAATTAAGAAGTTACAGTCAACTGGAAATGTTATGAATCAACCTGGAAGAGGACATGTGTCTATATTGTCTCAACACACTGTGAAGAGGATGGTTCGAGTGGCCAAAATATCTCCAAGGATCACAGCTGGAGAATTGCAGATGTTATTAGCATCTTGGGGTCAGACAGTCTCCAAAACTACAATAAGATATCACTTACATCACCACAAGTTGTTTGGAAGATTTTCAAGAAAAAAAACCTCTACTCTCATCCAAAAACAAACTCAAGCGTCTTCAGTTTGCCGGACACTAGTGGAACTTAAAATGGGATTGCGTTCTATGCTCAAATGAAACCAAAATAGAGCTTTTTGGCAATAAACACCAAAGGTGGGTTTGGCGCAGGCAGAGAGGTATACATATGGAAAAGTACCTCATGCCCACTGTTTAATATAGTGATGGTTCTTTAATGTTTTGGGGTTGTTTTTCTGCCAGAGAACCTTGACATTTTGTTTGGATACATGGCATGATGGACTTTATTGAATATCAACAGATATTAAATGAACACCTCAATGCCTCTGCCAGAAAGCTTAAAATGGGATGTGGTTGGATTATCCAGCAGGACAATTATAGAAAAAAATTAAATCAAAATCACCACAAAAAAAGGTTTACTGACCACAAAATCAAGGTCCTGCCATGGCAATCCCAGTCATCTGACTTGAACCCCATAGAAAATCTGTTGAGTGATCTGAAGAGGAAAGTCCACCAGTGTCCACCTTGAAATTTGAAGGATCTGGAGAGATTCTGTATGGAGGAATAGTCTCAGATCCCTTGCCATGTATTCTCCAACCTCACCAGGCATTACAGGAGAAGAATCAGAGCTGTTATCTTGGCAAAGGGATGTAGCATAAAGTATTGACTAAAATGGTGACAATAATTGTGCCACACATATATTTAACAAAATAAAATGAACAAGAGATCAAAAGGTGTTAAGCATAAAGACAAAATTTCACAGCCTTCTTTGCTCAAATTTACCAAGGGTGCCAATATTAGTAGAGAAAACTGTATATTGATACATTAATTTGGTATTCTCATAAACTTATCTTAAACAAACTTTAAAGCTTTATAGAGAAAATAATTTGCTTTCTTGTAGAATAGAAAATAATTTGCGTTCTTGTCACTGAGCATGCTATTTGACTCAAGTGTCTATTAACAGTCATTTAAAATCAGTTACTCAGTGTTTATTACAAGAATTTGCTTTAAAACTTAAATCACAGTTTTGAGTAGATGCAATTTCAAGTTCTTTATCTAAGCAATTTAGCTTTTACAACAGTTTGACAATGATTAGCTCTATATAAAGATCAATGGCTGATGAGAACACTGGAGTAAATATTTGTTTAAATTAGATTTCTACTACTACTCTTGCAGAGCTCCTAATCTTCCAACTATTGTGGGTTAAATCCAGTTAGGAAACTCTTTCCTTCTATTCTTTTCAGCACTTTCTCTACCCTTTAATTTTCTCAGTTTCACAAACTTAAAAAATGGACCACTTAAACCCTAACCAGAAATTAACAGCTATGCCCCTAAACTAAGTGGTTTATGGCAACTGCAACACCACTTCCAGACTTCTTATATTCCATTCTGACCCATGCCTCTAAACCCTGCTGAGATGCCACTCCTCTCCTACCTCACCATCCTGAAGAGAATAAATACTGTGGAAATGCACTTGCTAGAGCATGATTGACATTAAATAATCACAATTTTAGATTATATGGGGTTTCTCAATTCTATACACCATTGTCTACTATCTGGCCAGATCAGATTTTAAGAACACTCATGTTAGATTCCAACTGGTTATGGATAACTTCTACTCTGCTAATTAGCTGTACAGACTGTAATTAAGAAACAATGATCTTCAAAATGTGCAAAAGTAAATCATTTATAGTATTTCACTAGGGTTAAACAAATTGCACAACATGTATTTAAACAAAAAGCTCAAGCATCCAATAAGTGAAAACTAAATCAGAACTAGGAAGGAAACAGGAAGATATCTACAAAGTAGTAGAAAAGAAAATTAGATGTCAAATGAACATTACACCTCAAATATATTTTATGAAGATAAAATATTCATAAAACAAAATCTTTATATTTTATATTAAAATTATCCTTTCATTGGATCATAATGTTGTGGCACACAAGCTCATTTAACAGCTTGTTCTTTATCTATTTTTAGACTTTCATCAGACACTAATAAAAGTATTGTTAAAAGGGCCTCCCTATGTTTTGGTTTACCTTTGGTGAATTTGCAGCTCAAATAAGGGCAATGGCATATAAATAAAAATTCTATTAATTTAAAAAATGTTAGGGATGCTTTTCATAGCTAAACAAGTTTGCTGTTTCTTCAGACCTATGATATACAAACTTTCAAAGTTATTTAAAATAACATATTTTATATAAGGGCTCATTTCCATTGAGTAGGTAAAAATGGAGCTGTAAACTATCGAAGTAGCAGACAGCTCAAAAGAAGCTTGTGGCTCAAATTTAATCCTAGGTTTCTATTGAAATATTTTGCCCACTGCATGCAGTTGGTTTTTCTGTTTATGTGTAAGTTAACGTTGTGTTAATACTTCCAACCAACGTCAGATTTCTCGAAAATCACATCATTGGGTGCTATGGTAACTCAATCTTAGATTATAAAATGTAATTTTGTGCCTTTAGTTTAGTGAGTTTTGAGCTAGGTAGAGTGATTTGGAGAGTTTATTCAATTTCTAAATGTTATTGTAGGTCACATAATAAATGTCCAAAGCATTTAATATATATATTTTTAATTATTAAGGACAGACCTTTTTTTTTAGTTGATTTTTTATTTTATTTTTAGATAATATTTCCAGGCACAAGCCTAGTTGGATTTTTGGAGTTATGTGCTTGATTATATTATTATATGTAGGTACATAATGAAATATAATTAAGAACATAACTCCAACTTGGCCTATGCCTGGAACAGCACTAAATATTACATAATAAATTAAAAGAGAAAAGCTTACATTGTTTGAAAACTTTAATAACTCAATGTAAAATATAAAGAGAAAAAAGGCTGCACTACATTACCATACAGTGTGTGTCCAAGAGTATGATAGAAACTTGAAAGAGATTCCCACAGCGGTATTAAGCAGACAGAAGGTGACCAAATTTAAGCCGAATGGAGTGCTGCTGTGCAAGAATCCATGGGTTTCCTGTCCACGTATGCAGAGAAGGTAGCACTGCAATACAAGAGAGGGAGACAGCGCACATCCGATTCAAGGTAGTAATTTATTGAAACAATAATCAAACACTAGTAATCAAATTTACTAGAAGGCAGATTAAAAACAGCCCCAAAACAGTGTAGTGGATGACTTCACAGCGTAAGTAAGGCAGTGTCAGATGAAGCAGGGGAAGCCGTCTGCATGAAACAGATTCAAAAGTTCCCGGCTGAGAAAACATCAGGATACGTCACACAGCATCCTTCTACCTTGCTCTACGGATCCACAAAACGACCAAAAGACCTCAACGCGTTTCACCGGTGACACCCCGGCTTTTTTCAAGAGTAATAGGTCGTGGTTGGTATTGATCCTTAAATACCCATTGATACGAATCCTAATTGGTGCATAGGATCGCAAGAAAAAGTTCAAACCAACTGGGCAGCACATGTTGTTTCAAAGAGCATCTTGCATAACAATACATAGATTATAAACAATAAAAAACAATTGATGACTACAACAAACAATCCCTAAAAATGGTGCTTAAATTCATTCAATAAATTCATAAAAAATACACATGAAATTCATTAAGTACATTAAAAACACTTCATAAATCACATATTAAATACTTTTTTAAAGTATTATCATAAAAAGGAATTTGATAAAACATAATTATAAGACATGATTATAGAAAAGCTTGTACATTGAGATCAATATTAAGACCTAGTGGGGCCAAGCTTCTTAGCCTGTATATCCATTCAGTCTCTTTTCTCCTTAAGTGAAGTAGTCTATCGGTAAATCCTGGGGGTACCCAATCTATGATTTGTACATTTAGATCCCTGGTACCGCTACCATGTACTGCAGTAAAGTGAACCGGTACACTATGTTTATCAAACTTTGTTTTAGATGTTTTCCTTTTCGTACGCCCAATATAGATATGGTCACACTTGCAGGAGAGGAGATATACTGTATATGTACTTTGGCAATTACACCTGTGTTTCATACTAAAGGACTCAGATCCGTTATAATGAAAGAATATGTCCCCCTTTTGAACAAATGGGCACATAGGATAATTGGATTTGTTACATTTAATTCTTTAATTATAACGGATCTGAGTCCTTTAGTATTAAACACAGGTGTAATTGCCAAAGTACATATACAGTATATCTCCTCTCCTGCAAGTGTGACCATATCTATATTGGGAGTACGAAAAGGAAAACATCTAAAAGGTTCAGTGAACATCTCTACAACATTAGAACAAAGTTTGATAAACATAATGTACCGGTTCACTTTACTGCAGTACATGGCAGCAATACCAGGGTTGCTGTATTGATTCTCTGTTAAAGTAACATTGTATAGTTAGCTAACCAAGCTAATTTATAAATTATTTGCTTTGCAAGGGTTGCATTTTTTTTTAAAAAAAAGGAAATAACTTTATTTCTAGCATTCCATTCTTTTTTTTTTCTGTCTGTGTGGGTAATTAGGGGTGGGATTATTTCCACCTGTGTGGGCCTTGCAAACCTATAAATTTAGCACATTTACTCTGTGAGCTTGCTCTATCAGGGTTGCTGTATTGATTATCTGTTAAAGTAACATTGTCTGTTTAAGTATAATAGTTAGCTAACCAACGGCTAGATTTAGAGTTTTGTCGGTAACGACCCGCGTATCTAACGCTGGCTTTTTTCTAACCGCACCTTTAAAATAACTCTGGTATTGAGAGTCCACAGAATGGCTGCGTTAGGCTCCAAAAAAGGAGCGTAGAGCATATTTAACGCCACTGCAACTCTCGATACCAGAGTTGCTTACGGACGCAGCCAGCCTCAAAAACGTGCTCATGCACGATTCCCCCATAGGAAACAATGGGGCTGTTTGAGCTGAAAAAAAACCTAACACCTGCAAAAAAGCTGTGTTCAGCTCCTAACGCAGCCCCATTGTTGTCTATGGGGAAACACTTCCTACGTCTGCACCTAACACTCTAACATGTACCCCGAGTCTAAACACCCCTAACCTTACACTTATTAACCTCTAATCTGCCGCCCCCGCTATCGCTGACCCCTGCATATTATTTTTAACCCCTAATCTGCTGCTCCGTAAACAGCCGCTACTTACATTATCCCTATGTACCCCTAATCTGCTGCCCCTAACACCGCCGACCCCTATATTATATTTATTAACCCCTAATCTGCCCCCCACAACGTCGCCTCCACCTGCCTACACTTATTAACCCCTAATCTGCCGAGCGGACCGCACCGCTATTATTATAAAGTTATTAACCCCTAATCCGCCTCACTAACGCTATAATAAATAGTATTAACCCCTAATCTGCCCTCCCTAACATCGCCGACACCTAACTTCAATTATTAACCCCTAATCTGCCGACTGGAGCTCACCGCTATTCTAATAAATGTATTAACCCCTAAAGCTAAGTCTAACCCTAACACTAACACCCCCCTAAGTTAAATATAATTTACATCTAACGAAATTAATTAACTCTTATTAAATAAATTATTCCTATTTAAAGCTAAATACTTACCTGTAAAATAAATCCTAATATAGCTACAATATAAATTATATTTATATTATAGCTATTTTAGGATTAATATTTATTTTACAGGTAACTTTGTATTTATTTTAACCAGGTACAATAGCTATTTAATAGTTAAGAACTATTTAATAACTAAAATAGTTAAAATAATTACAAATTTACCTGTAAAATAAATCCTAACCTAAGTTACAATTAAACCTAACACTACACTATCAATAAATTAATTAAATAAAATACCTATAATAATCTACAATTAAACCTAACACTACACTATCAATAAATAAATTAAATACAATTCCTACAAATAAATACAATGAAATAAACTAACTAAAGTACAAAAAATAAAAAAGAACTAAGTTACAAAAAATAAAAAAATATTTACAAACATTAGAAATATATTACAACAATTTTAAACTAATTACACCTACTCTAAGCCCACTAATAAAATAACAAAGCCCCCCAAAATAAAAAAATGCCCTACCCTACTCTAAATTACTAAAGTTCAAAGCTCTTTTACCTTACCAGCCCTGAACAGGGCCCTTGCGGGGCATGCCCCAAGAAGTTCAGCTCTTTTTTCTGAAAAAAAAAACATACAATACCCCCCCAACATTACAACCCACCACCCACATACCCCTAATCTAACCCAAACCCCCCTTAAATAAACCTAACACTAAGCCCCTGAAGATCTCCCTACCTTGAGTCGTCTTCACCCAGCCGAGCCAAATTCTTCATCCAAGCGGAGCAAGAAGAGGTCCTCCATCCGGTAGAAGTCTTCATCCAAGCGGGGCAGAAGAGGTCTTCCATCCGATTGAAGTCTTCATCCAAGAGGCATCTTCTATCGTCATCCATCCGGAGCGGAGCGACAGCATCCTGAAGACCTCCGACGCGGAACATCCATCCTGGCCGACGACTGAACGATGAATGACGGTTCCTTTAAATGACGTCATCCAAGATGGCGTCCCTCGAATTCCGATTGGCTGATAGGATTCTATCAGCCAATCGGAATTAAGGTAGGAATATTCTGATTGGCTGATGGAATCAGCCAATCAGAATCAAGTTCAATCCGATTGGCTGACCCAATCAGCCAATCAGATTGAGCTCGCATTCTATTGGCTGTTCCGATCAGCCAATAGAATGCGAGCTCAATCTGATTGGCTGATGTTAGGGAGGGCAGATTAGGGGTTAATACTATTTATTATAGGGTTAGTGAGGCGGATTAGGGGTTAATAACTTTATTATAGTAGCGGTGCGGTCCGCTCGGCAGATTAGGGGTTAATAAGTGTAGGCAGGTGGAGGCGACGTTGAGGGGGGCAGATTAGGGGTTAATAAATATAATATAGGGGTCGGCGGTGTTAGGGGCAGCAGATTAGGGGTACATAGCTATAATGTAGGTGGCGGCTCTTTGCGGTCGGCAGATTAGGGGTTAATTATTGTAGGTAGCTGGCTGCGACGTTGTGAGGGGCAGGTTAGGGGTTAATAAATATAATATAGGGGTCGGCGGTGTTAGGGGCAGCAGATTAGGGGTACATAAGTATAACGTAGATGGCGGTCGGCAGATTAGTGGTTAAAAAAAATTAATCGAGTGTCGGCGATGTGGGGGGGCCTCGGTTTAGGGGTGCATAGGTAGTTTATGGGTGTTAGTGTACTTTAGAGCACAGTAGTTAAGAGCTTTATAAACCGGCATTAGCCCAGAAAGCTCTTAACTACTGACTTTTTTCTGCGGCTTGTCGTTAGATTTCTAACGCTCACTTCAGACACGACTCTAAATACCGGAGTTAGAAAGATCCCATTGAAAAGATAGGATACGCAATTGACGTAAGGGGATCTGCGGTATGGAAAAGTCGCGGCTGAAAAGTGAGCGTTAGACCCTTTTTTGAATGACTCCCAATACCGGCGGTAGCTTAAAACCAGCGTTAGGAGCCTCTAACGCTGGTTTTCACGGCTACCGCCAAACTCCAAATCTAGGCCCAAGATAGTTAGGCAAACAAGGGTTTGGGGTAACCAAGGGGAAATATATTTATTTTATACTTTAACATTAAACCTTTTAATAAGAATGTGTGAGAATCTCATTCAGTGTACAGCTTGCCACATGTTTGCATCACTGGAGCAGCCGCTTCTGGGATTATATGTTTGTGGCAAGTGTGAGCATATTGTCTCTTTAGAAACTCATATTGGGGATCTGGAGGAATGAATTGCAACACTACATGAAATTCAGACACTTGAAAGGGAAATGGATAGGACTGAGCTGGTTGTTAATGGTTCCAGAAGTAGGAATGGGGAGGATTCAGATGAGGAGACTCCAGGATGTAGCTGGGTCACAGTTAGAGGGTGAAGTAAAGGTAAGCGGAAGAGACAGGCCATTTCTGAGCTGTTACACCCCAATAGATTTGCCAGATTAAGTAAAGATGTTGGGGATATCAGTCCAGGGGTTGCAGTTTCAGAGAGGGCTGTGTTGCCTAGTATAGTGAACAGTCCATTAGCTGTGGAAGAGGAGCATACTATGGTGGGCAGTCCTTCAGTCATGGAAGAGGGGCATACAAGTCAGGGCCTGAGGAAGATGTTGGTGGTAGGAGACTCTATTATTAGGAAGGTTGATAGGGTAATTTGTCATCCAGACCCTTTACATAGAACAGTTTGCTGTCTTCCAGGGGCTCATGTTAGGCATATTGTGGAGCGTATTGATAGATTGTTAGAGGGATGTGGGTCTGATCCTGCAGTCATGGTGCATATTGGTACTAATGAAGGAATCGGCGGGAGATGGAGAGTCTTAAAAAATGACTTCAGGGAGTTAGGTAGCAAGCTTAAAGCAAGGACCTCCAAAGTAATATTTTCTGAGATATTACCAGTGCCGTGTGTTAACTCAGTAAGGCAGAAGGAGCTAAGGTCTGTTAATTCATGGCTAAAAACATGGTGTAAAAATGAGGGGTTTGACTTTTTAGAACACTGGTCTGATTTTTCAATAGGGTACAATTTGTACAGTAAGGATGGATTGCACTTGAATGACATGGGTGCAGGTGTGTTGGGGGAAAGGATGGTAGCACGTGTAGAGAACCTTTTAAACTAGGCAAAGGGGGGAGGGTCAGTTAGAACAAAATAGAACAGAGAGATCAGTCTGTGAATATGTCACTCCCTTAATATCTCAAGGAAGGGATGACTTAAGAAATGTCACATTAGAAAGTATAGAGGAAAACACACCAAGTAGCAGCAGAAAGCACATGGAAATTAAATGTATGACAACAAATGCAAGAAGCATGACAGGTAAAATGGGGGAGCTGACTCTCTTAGTTGCAGAAGAGGACTATGATGTTATCAGTATAACTGAAACTTGGTTCGATGATTCACATGACTGGGCAGTTAACTTAGAGGGGTATACTTTATTTAGGAGGGACAGGGATAATAAAAGGGGTGGAGGAATTTGCATGTATATTAAACCTAACCTTAAACCTACAATAAGGGAAGATATTTATGATACAAGTGACAATGTAGAGACCCTGTGGGTTGAAATAAAGAGTGGGGGGAAATATCCTAAAAAAATATTACTAGGAACATGCTACAAGCCCCCCAACATTAGTGACCCGGAGGAAACTCAACTACTTATCCAAATAGGTAAGGCTGCTAATAACAGTGCTGTAATTATGGGAGATTTTAACTACCCTGATATAAACTGGGCCAATTAAATTAGTAATTCAGCTAAGGGGGATGGATTTTAAATGTTCTCAGGGATAACTTCTTGTCACAATTAATAGAGGAGCCAACTAGGAGTAAAGCTATATTGGATTTAGTGCTATCAAACAATACAGGGAGTGCAGAATTATTAGGCAAGTTGTATTTTTGAGGATTAATTTTATTATTGAACAACAACCATGTTCTCAATGAACCCAAAAAAACTCATTAATATCAAAGCTGAATAGTTTTGGAAGTAGTTTTTAGTTTGTTTTTAGTTATAGCTATTTTAGGGGGATATCTGTGTGTGCAGGTGACTATTACTGTGCATAATTATTAGGCAACTTAACAAAAAACAAATATATACCCATTTCAATTATTTATTTTTACCAGTGAAACCAATATAACATCTCAACATTCACAAATATACATTTCTGACATTCAAAAACAAAACAAAAACAAATCAGTGACCAATATAGCCACCTTTCTTTGCAAGGACACTCAAAAGCCTGCCATCCATGGATTCTGTCAGTGTTTTGATCTGTTCACCATCAACATTGCGTGCAGCAGCAACCACAGCCTCCCAGACACTGTTCAGAGAGGTGTACTGTTTTCCCTCCTTGTAAATCTCACATTTGATGATGGACCACAGGTTCTCAATGGGGTTCAGATCAGGTGAACAAGGAGGCCATGTCATTAGATTTTCTTCTTTTATACCCTTTCTTGCCAGCCACGCTGTGGAGTACTTGGACGCGTGTGATGGAGCATTGTCCTGCATGAAAATCATGTTTTTCTTGAAGGATGCAGACTTCTTCCTGTACCACTGCTTGAAGAAGGTGTCTTCCAGAAACTGGCAGTAGGACTGGGAGTTGAGCTTGACTCCATCCTCAACCCGAAAAGGCCCCACAAGCTCATCTTTGATGATACCAGCCCAAACCAGTACTCCACCTCCACCTTGCTGGCGTCTGAGTCGGACTGGAGCTCTCTGCCCTTTACCAATCCAGCCACGGGCCCATCCATCTGGCCCATCAAGACTCACTCTCATTTCATCAGTCCATAAAACCTTAGAAAAATCAGTCTTGCGATATTTCTTGGCCCAGTCTTGACGTTTCAGCTTGTGTGTCTTGTTCAGTGGTGGTCGTCTTACAGCCTTTCTTACCTTGGCCATGTCTCTGAGTATTGCACACCTTGTGCTTTTGGGCACTCCAGTGATGTTGCAGCTCTGAAATATGGCCAAACTGGTGGCAAGTGGCATCTTGGCAGCTGCACGATTAACTTTTCTCAGTTCATGGGCAGTTATTTTGCGCCTTGGTTTTTCCACACGCTTCTTGCGACCCTGTTGACTATTTTGAATGAAACGCTTGATTGTTCGATGATCACGCTTCAGAAGCTTTGCAATTTTAAGAGTGCTGCATCCCTCTGCAAGATATCTCACTATTTTTGACTTCTCTGAGCCTGTCAAGTCCTTCTTTTGACCCATTTTGCCAAAGGAAAGGAAGTTTCCTAATAATTATGCACACCTGATATAGGGTGTTGATGTCATTAGACCACACCCCTTCTCATTACAGAGATGCACATCACCTAATATGCTTAATTGGTAGTAGGCTTTCAAGCCTATACAGCTTGGAGTAAGACAACATGCATAAAGAGGATGATGTGGTCAAAATACTCATTTGCCTAATAATTCTGCACTCCCTGTACAAATATAATATCAAACAGAGAAGTTAAAGAACATTTGGGTAACAGTGATCATAACATGGTCACATTTGAAATCTCTTTTCATATGCAGTGTCTTAAAAGTTTAACTAAGACTTTTAATTTCAAGAAAGCAACAATTTAAGGAAATCATTAAATAATATAAATTGGGACAATGTATTCTCTAATAAAAATACAGAGGATAAATGGATAATATTTAAAAATGTGTTAAATAAATATACATATCAACACATCCCATACGGTTATAAAAATAAAAATAAAAAAACAAAGCCGTTATGGCTAAATAAAAATGTGTTAAGAGAAATTAGGAAAAACGTAGGGCATTTAAATTATTAAAAGAAAATAGTACAGACTCAGCATACAATATTTATAAGGAATGTAACGAAGCATGCAAAAAAGCAATCAAATTAGCAAAAATTGAAAATGAAAAATTAATTGCCAAGGATTCTAAGTCTAACCCTAAAAGGTTCTTTAAGTACATAAATAGCAAAAAATCTAAGAAGGATAATATAGGTACATTAAAATGCGTGGAGGGTAGCATGATAAATAATGACAGCGAGAAGGCTGAGGTACTAAACCAGTTTATTTTCTTCAGTATACACAAGAGAGGAACCATTGGATGATACTTTGGAACAGAAAAGAACATGCTAGTCCATACCACTAACTGAGTTATGGTTAGAGGATATCAGGACAAAACTGGAAAATATTAAGGTAAATAAAACTCCAGGCCCAGATGGAATACACCCAAGGGTGTTAAGGGAACTTAGCACTGTTATAGACAAACCTTTACTCTTAATTTTTCAAGACTCATTATCCTCAGGCATGGTACCCCAGGATTGGCGTAAAGCTGATGTGGTGCCACTCTTCAAAAAGGGAAGCAGGGATGATCCAGGAAGCTATAGACCAGTTAGTATGACATCAATAGTGGGGAAGATATTTGAAGGGATTATAAAGGATTATATTGATGAGCATATTCGTGTAAACAAGATTATGAGTTCTAATCAGCATGGCTTTAGGAGAAATAGATCATGTCAAACTAATCTAATTAGATTCTACGAGGAAGTAAGTAAAAATATAGATAAAGGGGAATCAGTTGATGTGATATACTTAGATTTTGCAAAGGCATTTGATACAGTGCCACATGAGAGATTATAATGCACACAATTAAGGGACTGGGAATAGCTGAAAATGTTAGCTAATGGATAAATAACTGGATAAAAGATAGGGAGCAACGAGTAGTAGTAAATGGATCATACTCAGATTGGACAAAGGTAATCAGTGGCGTCCCCCAGGGATCAGTACTGGGCCCTGTTCTTTTTAATATTTTTATAAATGAGTTGGAGCAAGGATTAAATAGTGAAATCTCTATTTTTGCAGATTATACTAAGTTAAGTAAGGTCATTAGGTCAGAGCAGGACGAACTCTCATTACAAAGGGATTTGCTAAAATTAGAACTATGGGCAAGTGAATGGAAAATGAGATTAAATACGGAAAAATGCAAGGTTCTACATTTTGGAAGTAAAAATAAGCAGGCTACGTATTTTTTAAATGGGACAAGACTTAGCCAAACACAGGAGGAAAGGGATTTGGGAGTAGTAATAGATAACAAGCTAAAGATGAGTGCACAATCCAGGATAGCGGCTTCAAAGGCTAATAAGATACTAGCATGTATTAAAAGAGGCATTGATTCAAGGGAGGAAAGCATAATTCTGTCATTATATAAAGCCCTGGTAAGACCTCACCTTGAGTTTGGAGTGCAGTTCTGGTGACCGATTGCTAAAAAAGATATTGCAGAACTAGAAAAAGTTCAGAGAAGGGCCACAAAGCTAATAAGGGGATTGGAGAAATTAACCTATGAGGAGAGGCAAGCCAAACTGGGTCTGTTTTCTTTAGAAAAAAGGCGCTTGAGAGGTGACATGATTACTTTATATAAATATATTCAAGGCCCATATACAGAGATGGCAGAAGCTCTGTTTATTCCAAGAAAATTGTTTCTGACAAGAGGTCATAATTTAAGGTTGGAGGAAAGGAGATTTAATCTCCTGCAACGGAAACGTTTTTTTTCACTGTAAGAGCAATAAAATTGTTGAACTCATTACCAAAGGAGGTAGTGAATGCCAATACCATAGATACATTTAAAAATAGTCTGGATAAATTTCTGTATATAAAAAAAATTAATGGATATCATTGCTAGTATTAAATGGGTCACCTTTTAATGGGGTTACTTAAGCTTAACTGGAGCTTTTTGTAAGTATTTTAGATTTGTATAGGTTGAACTTGATGGACTTCAGTCTTTTTTCAACCTTATCTACTATGTTACTATGTTATCAGGGATCTAAATGTACAAATCATAGATTGGGTACCCCCAGGAATTACCAATTACCAATAGACTACTTCACTTAAGAAGAAAAGAGACTGAATGGATATACAGGCTAAGAAGCTTGGCCCCACTAGGTCTTAATATTGATCTCGATGTACAAGCTTTTCTATAATTATGTCTTATAATTATGTTTTATCAAATTCCTTTTTATGATAATCCTTTTAAAATGTATTTAATGAATTTTATGTGTATTTTTTATGAATTTATTGAATGAATTTTAGCATCTTTTTTTGTTTGTTGTAGTCATCAATTGTTTTTTATTGTTTATAATCTATGTATTGTTATGCAAGGTGCTCTTTGAAACAACATGTACTGCCCAGTTGGTTTGAACTATTACTTGCGATCCTATGCACCAATTAGAATTCGTATCAATGGGTATTTAATGATAAATACCAACCACAACCTATTACTCTTGAAAAAGCCGGGGTGTCACCGGCGAAACGCATTGAGGTCTTTTGGTCATTTTGTGGATCCATAGAGCAAGGTGGAAGGACGCTGTGTGACGTATCCTGACGTATCTCAGCCGGGAACTTTTGAATCTGTTTCATGCAGACAGCTTCCTCTGCTTCATCTGACGCTGCCTTACTTATGATGTGAAGTCATCCACTACACTATTTTGGGGCTGTTTTTAATCTGCCTTCTAGTAAGTTTGATTACTAGTGTGTGCTTATCGTGTCAATAAATTACTACCTTGAATTGGATGTGCACTGTCTCCCTCTCTTGTATTTCAATGTAAAATATGAATCTATTTTATATCTAGTTAAATGTGTTGTAATATTTGAGCCTTTCAACGACAGACGCCAACCGTGTTTTACCTGTGCTTTGAATAGAAACTTTGTGCAATTTTGTGATTTTTGGTTTCTATTATGTTATATGGGACATGTGAGGCAGACAAAGCATTTTTTATTTATTTGTGTGCTTGCAAAGCCCCAATTTTGGCTCAGAAAAAATGAGTCCTATATTGGTTGCGTATGAGCGGGGGCAAGGTTGCACATGCCACTTCATGTGTGATCTTAAACTCTAGCAGCGGATGCTGATCACAAGGCCTACATGGATCTTCATAAATGGGTGGGCTATAGTGCTACCAGTCTGCTACAATTTTATTATTTGTCTATTTTCCAGTATTAGTTTATTTGGGTGGACCTTCGATATATGGCAAGTAATTTGCAACAGTTTCAAAAGTATGGGAATGTAAACAGATCTTTTTTCAAGTTAATAACATTATTGCCAGTGTGCTTTACATGATTTGAAAAACTTGAAACAATAACATGTTTGGGATATTAATGAAGATATGTGATTGCCTTTAAAGTAAATAAAGTAATTACTTTGAATCCAAGTGTAATTTGGAAACCAGATCAAAGTAATTATGTCATCATAAAAAGATGTCCCTATATTCTTCCAGTATGTTGCTGCCATGGATTCTAGACTTGACATACAAATAGATTCCAGCAAATATTTAAAAACTAAAAATGGTACATTAACAAAGTTTATTATTGTTGATCAATATAGCCCCTTACTGCATTTTGACCTCTCCTGATTTCTTCTTGAAAATTCACCTTTTCCAACAAGCCTGCAGTTGGTCTCTTATTTGGAGTAGAAAGGGTTAGAAGAAATGGAATAAGCAACAGACATCCAATTAGTTGCAGATGTCATGGTTCAAAATCAAGGATTGATGGTATGTCAAGTAGAACTGACAAAAGCATTGGAAAACAAATAATTAACTGTCAAGTGTCAGGTATTCAATGACATGTCCATGAACAAAATCTTTTTTTTTCCCCTTGATAGATGGTCAAAGAAGGTTTTTTGAATTTAGTCATCATATAATTTAATTCCAAGTAACAAGGATTCTCTCCTTGTACTCAAGATCTTTATCACATATTTCACTTTACTGAAAGGTAGTTGGCAGTTTAATTTGCTTTAGCCAGAAATGTATAGTAAATGAATGTACACAATGAAGTTAAACATTTAGAAAGCACTACACATTGAAAAATATTTTCACTAAATATCCTAAAGGCATTGATCACTTTTACAATATACGAACAACAAATGTTTCGCCTAGAGTTTTAATAATGAATATACATTTTTTTCCAGGAAATGTATAGCAACATCATTAACTGACTTAATTTTAGTAGCCATATCTATATTTTAATAAACTAGTTTTATTTTAGAAAGTTGGCCACCTGTATTTCAGTGCTGGAGATGTCATGTAGATTTTACTAAATTTTAAGATTAGACTGTTTCTCCATAAAGAAATAAATAAACAAAAATCACTATCGTATATTGTATGTGGTTTAAAAAATAAAACTTACAAGAAAAGAACACATATGGGGATATTTATCAAGCCGTCAACCGCAAATACGCTGGAATTCTGCAGCGTAATTGTTGCGAGCTTGATTCGACCTAGTTATCAAAGCCTACAGACCGGCAAAAGTTGAAATCTGTGATGTAACATATGATTTGCCAGTCTTAATCCGACACAGATCGATGCTTACGTCATTACAGATGTTCCAAATACACATTCAGCACTATTTGCTACTTTTTCAAAGTTATCAAATAGTTAACCGGTACACTCGCGGCTATTCCGGCCCAGCATACCTTGTTTTCAATCTGCCACCCTGGAGGCTGCAGATGCCATAGGAATCAATGTAAGTCTGAAAGCAGTGAAAGCTTATGTTCGATGCTGCCAGATATCCCATTGATTTCTATGGTAGAAAACCATTAACGTTTACACCTAACACCCTAACATAAGCCCCAAGTCTAAACACCCCTAATCTGCCCCCCAACATCGCCGCCACCTACATAATGTTATTAACCCCTATTCTGCCACTCCCCGACACCGCCGCCACTAAATAAATGTATTAACCCCTATCCCGCCCCTCCCGGACCCCACCACAACCTACACCAATGGCCCTTAAATTGGCCTTTTGCGGGGCATTGCCCCAAAGAAATCTGCTCTTTCACCTGAAAAAAAATACAAACACCCCCCAACAGTAAATCCCACCACCCAACCAACCAACCCCCCCAAATAAAAAGCCTATCTAAAAAACCTAAGCTCCCCATTGTCCTGAAAAGGGAATATGTATGGGCATTGCCCTTAAAAGGGCATTTAACTCTTTTACCTGCCCAGACCCTATTCTAAAAATAAAACCCACCAAAAAACCCTTAAATAAACCTAACACTAACCCCCGATGATCCACTTACAGTTTTTGAAGTTCCGCTTGAAGGATCCATCCAGCCAGCAAGAAGTCTTCATCCGGTCGGCAAGAAGTCTCCATCTGGGCGGCCTCTTCCATCTTCATCCATCCGGCAAAGTCTTCATCCATGCGGCCTCTTCTATCTTCATCCATCCGGCATGGAGCGGGTCCATCCTGAAGACATCCGGCGCGGAGCTCCTCTTCAATACAGTCGCCACCATAAACTGGAACTTGAATGCAAGTGAGGTCATCCAAGATGGCGTCCCTTGCATTCCTATTGGCTGAAAGGTTCCAATCAGCCAAAAGGATTAGAGCTGCTAAAATCCTATTGGCTGTTCCAATCAGGATAGGGCTATTAGATTAGGTGTAATTCGTTTTTATTTTTGATACTGTGGGTTTTTTTTTCTCCGTAATTTAGTGTTTTGTTTTGTATTAAAACTTAGTGTTTAATTTTTTTTGTAATTTAGTCATTTTTAATAGTATATTAATAATTTGAAATGGGTTAGGTTTTTTTTAATATGTAATATAGTTAATTTAATTGCTAGTTTAATGTAATTTCAGTATAATAGTTAGGGTAGGTTAATTAATAGTTTAATATGGTTTATTTTAATTCTACAGGTAAGTTTTAATTTATTATAAGATAGGGATGTTGTAATTTTCATTTAAAGTTAGCGGGTTGTTAGGTTTGGGGGTTAATAGCTTAATTAAGTTTATGGCGATGTGGGGGGGCTGGCAGTTTAGGGGTTAATAGGTTTAGTTAATGGTAGTGATGTGGGAGGACAGAGGTTTAGGGGTTAATACGTTTATTTAGGTGGCGGCGGGTCCGGGAGCGGCAGGATAGGGGTTAATAACTTTATTTAGTGGCGGCGGGGTCCAGGAGTGTCGGGATAGGGGTTAATATTTTTTATTTAGTGGCAGCGGGGTCCGGGAGCGGCGGGAGAGGGGTTAATAACTTTATTTAGGTGGTGGCGGGGTCCAACATTTTAGTATAGTGGCGGCGCTTAGTGACCTGGTATAAATAAAGTTGGTAAAAAGCCGAATAGCCGTGAGAACGATGACTGTTAGTTAACAACAGTCCGATGCTCATCACCCTGTACTTGGTGTGCTGCTTTTTGTCGGCTTTTTTATAAATATGGAGATCGTAGAATATTAAGCGAGCGTATTGGTGCCCGGCGAATGCAGCATAGTTTAGGCTTTGATAAATATCCCCCATAACCTCATCTTAGCTTAGAGGAGAGAAGGGAGAGAGATAACAAAGTAAAGATATGGTTAAGATTTGGGCAGATCTGGGACAATCCATAAAAAAGGACATTTGCCCAGAGAAGCTATGGGTGGGAAAGTAGGCAGATCTTCCAAATAATGACATGATCCAGAATGGTTGGCAGGTTTGTTTGCATGTAAACAACTGAAAATTGACAGGGTCTGATCCAAGTTTAGAGGTTAGCATATAGCTAACAGTGGTTACAGAACATTGGGTCCAATCTAAAATCCAATTAGGGCTTATAACTGACAGGGGTAGCAGGAAATGTGGTCTAATTTGTGGCCTGATGTGGGCATATCGAAAGACGAGCTGGAAAGCCACAGAGTCTAATCATGTTTACTATTTTCCAATGATAAGCAGCTGGTCATTTAGTTTTTCTGTGAAATACTAGTCCCTATTTATGATACAAAAGCTATACTATCAAAATAAATGATTTAGGCTAATTATTTCAGGGTTCATAATAACTGCCTAATGTTTGAATGCATATTGTGTCATTTAACCATTAACATTAGTTCATGACACATGTCCAGTTAATACATTTATGGCATTTGGAGTAATTTTATATCACTTAACATAAATATTTGGTTTATTATTTGAACTGAGCATGCCCAAGAACATTAACATTTAAAATCACTTGTGTAAGCTATTTGTCAAATACAACTTTCAACTGGTCCAAGCAGCTTTATTTTTGCAATTAATTTCTTATATATTGGAATAGAGGTCTTTGTCTTTTCAAATAAAGTAAAAATATTTATTTGTGGCATTCCCATCTGCAGTAAATTTTCTATACATATTTACAATCATACCTGGACAATAAGGTGGATTAAAATATAATTATAATACATTATGATATAATATAATATTTTATGGTGCTCTTTAATAATTCTAAGATCACATAGCAGTAAAAGAATTATGCAAACTTGAAATTAGTGTTTTATTCAGAAGTAATAACTATATTTAACTTAACAATAAAATGTAATACATATGTATGTCAATATAGATCATACACTGTATTTTAACCCTTTCGTGACAGGGTTAAAGTGCCTACATCGGAACAACTGTTCCGATGTAGACAAATTGAAACTACGCGATCGTGCATACGATCGCGAGATTTCAATTATTGGATCGCATCTGGGGGGCGTCCCTGCAATCCTAGGAACGCCCTCCAGACCGCGATTAAATCCCTGAAGCACAGAAGGCTTCAGGACAGCCGTTAGTTATGACGTTCCATTCCGTCATAACGGCTTTAAAGCCCAGTCTAATTATGACGGAATGGAACGGCATAACGGCTTTAAAAGGTTAAATGAGCTTTTGCATCAATGCATTGTGTTTACCTTGTTATTTTAAGCCATTTTAAAATAAACCGTTCAATTGCAATAGTGCAAATATCAGGCACCAGAACGTCATGCCAAAGTAATGTAACAAATACTTATAACAGCTGATAAATAGTTGTAAACTAAATTTGAAAAAAAAAAATATTTTAATTGTTTTTAAATATATATATATTTCCTTTTTATTTATTTTTTACATTGATAGCAGTAAATAATAATGCCTCCAAATCATAGTTTAAATAATTATAATCTAAATGTATATTGTTAATACCATAGAGCAACAATTAAAACATGGATTGCGATCTACAATGCAGTATTTAAGACAACAACAAAAAATAAATAGTTGTTGACTTCTTGGTTTTGAGGTACAGAAAAAGATTGTTATTTATAAATTGAAAATACCTGAAAACACATGTGATATGCAATGGATATGCTTGCACATTTCAGAGACATTCATAGAAATGCTTAATATACCTAGGATACAGGGCCGGACTGGGGGGAAAAGTAGCCCTGGAAATCTTAAGGACCAGCCGTATATTCTGGCCAATATATATATATATATATATATATATATATATATATATATATATATATATATATATATATATATATATATATACAGTGGGACCTCGGTTTACGAATTTAATTCGTTCTCCGGGACGTTTCTTATTGCGAAAAATTCGTAAACCGAAACACGGTTTCCCATAGGAATGCATTGAAAACCAATTAATGCGTTCCGGAGGTGAGAGAAAAAGTCAAATAAAGTCTACAAAACCTGCTGCAAAAGGCTCCAATGGCTCCAAAAGGCTCCAAAATTTGCTGCAAATGGCTCCAATGGCTCCAAAAGGCTCCACAACTTGCTGCAAATGGCTCCAAAGGGCTCAACAACTTGCTGCAAATGGCTCCAAAAGGCTCAACAACTTGCTGCAAATGGCTCCAAAACCTCTCCAACTGCTACCCACACTTCAGTATGCAGGGGCAAACCGGGACACTTGTTTCGTATTGCGAAAAAAAATTCGTAAACAGAGGGGCAAACCGGAACATTTGTTTCGTATTGCGAAAAAAATTCTTAAACCGAGACAATTTTCAAGATTTTGAATTCGTAAACCGAAATTTCGTATACCGAGTCGTTTGTAAACCGAGGTCCCACTGTATATATATATATATATATATATATATTAAGTGGGCTTATATGTTTAGGGCAAAAATGTTTTATTCTCTCACTTCTCTGAGACACACTTTTCAGGCCAGGCCTACCTGATGATCTGATCATTCTTTTCCCTGGCCTGAAGCTATGATCACCCACCGGACTGTTTCACACTGAGTCTGACACAGACTGGCTGCTGTCTGACTCTGGACTCAGTGTCAGTTTTCCCACATCATGCCGATCACGTGGCCTAACTCGGCCGGCTCCTTCCTGGAGTCCTCTTTGCATACTGAGACTGTGAGTGTGCTCACGTGACATCACGTGACGTTTCCCCCCCCCCCATAATATTACCTCCCCCAGTGAGTATTGAGGCCGGCCGGTAGCGGCGACGTGATGATGCCTGTGCGTGCGTGCTCAGTGATGCGAATCATCATGCAAAATTGTAATTAAAAATCCTAATTGCCAATTAGAGGCTGGATCCGCTCCCAGACTCCTGAGCAGCCATTTGATATGTTCCACATCCTGAGTGATGATCAGCTGGCTGCTTAGCTTGACACTCGCTCAGTCACTGTTTTTCAAATTACTGTCTGTTTGTCACTGACTGTACTAAAAGCAGGACGGCTGTCGGCTGCTCTGCAGTGCTGGCTGTTCCCTCACCTGCAGCTAGTAGAACTAGTACCGGCCCACCTGTGCCCTGATGGCCCGGCCCACCAGGAGTTTTCCCGGTATCCCGATGGCCCAATCCGGCACTGCTAGGATACACAAAATGTTCAAAAGAAAAGCTAAATGACCTACATATGCACACCATAAATATACTCATAGACATACATGGAGCTAAACATAGAAGATGCTTAGAAGCAAGCAATGATAAACAAAACGCTAATAAGAAATGCTATTTAAGACCCAGTTTACAAGTGGTGCACTAATGATAGTGCGAGTCCCGATATGCAATATTGCTAAACCACACTAACATTAGCGTGCAACTTGATATAACAAGTACATGGTAAAGTGAGTTTACCAGAGAAGGGTTACGGTGGCTGACATCACTCTAGTATATCCTAGACTTTCATTCGAGATCGCAAACTTGCACTCACATTACAAGTTGAAAGCTATAGTTTGCTCTTGTGCAAAAGCTGTGAATATATAGCGCAACTTTATATATATATATATATATATATATATAAATATTTGTGTAAAATGTGCAAAAATAGGATATATAGTCCAGGGGTCTTCTGAAAAGTGTCCTTGAAAAGAAGAAACAAATAATAGTCAAGTCCTGTATGAGAATACAAACAAGCAGGTGAATGAAATAGTACTCACACAGACCAAGATGAAGGATGAAAACGGGTAACAGTTCTAAAAAAGTCCCAACCCTCTCAGTGATAAGGAGCTCCTCTCAGCCAATCGTCTCCATGCACGATTCACCGGACAACCTCCGGCATCCTTGGAGATGATTGGCCGAGAGGAGCTCCTTGTCACTGGGAAGGTTGTGACTTTTGTATATATGTGTATTTATTTGTTTATATAAATATATATCCATTAAAATTGAATCGTACGGAAACATATTTTAGCTATATAATATTAACAGAATTGTTATTTGCAATTTAGATTGGTGCAAACCCTTATAAATTCATTTTTTTTAACTAGTACCTTTAGAAAGTAGGACAATATGTCATGTTCTGTCTCAGGATATCATGTGAGAGCCTCATTGTCTGGAACAGTTGCTTTAAAGGAAGATTAGTAGAAGCCATACTGATTGAAAATGATAAATTTATTTAAACAATTTATTTATACTTTGTTTAAGCAAATACTTTCAGAATATTTAAATATGCTACTCAGGTATGTTAAGACCACATACAGCAGGAGTGAAAATAAACAAAACTAGTAAGCAGAGATGCAGATTCAAAAAGGAAAGTCTTTCTCCAGGTAATAACTGAAATGTAAGATTATCACAAGGCAGAAAACAACTTGTAAACTGGTAACAGGTTTAAAGGTAAAGTCTTTCTCCTGGTTATAGCTGAGTGCATGAATTGCACAAGGCAGGAAACAAACTTGTGAACTGGTAACAGGGTTAAAGGTAAAGTCTTTCTCCTGGTTATAGCTGAGTGCAGGAATTGCATAAAGTAGGAAACAAACTTGTAGATTGGTAACAGGTTTAAAGGTAAAGGCTTTCTCCTGGTAATACCTTGTAAACAGGTGCCAAAGGTGAAATCTTTCTCCAAAGAAGTACAGGAAACAGGTTCTGACTTGACAAAACAGATCCAATGTGAAGACAAAAATGCATCCTTAAATAGGGAGGTTTTGCACAGGGTTGGTTCTGATTAATTCCAGAATTGAGAACACCTGTGTTTTGCACAGGTGTAATAACAAGTAAGGCAAATTGCTATTTATCAGATCTTTTAAGTTCCTTGCTATTGCTTGAACTGGCTGTGGCTCAACATGTAAGCAAACAGAAATAGCAACCACAGAGCCACAGGTTCAAATCCCCACACAGCCCTTCTTAGCAGACTGCCTCCCAGACCTTTTCTTTTTAGTCTGGAGGCTTGGTTCATGACACAATAACACAATGAATTTAACCTATGCAAAGTAAGGATCTTAATCCTCAAAAATTATTTTATTTATTAGCTATAGATTTTTTTTAACTTAAAATACATATACAGAAAACAAACTATTGGGTTTCTGGAATCAAATGTCTGCACAGTAAAGCACAGCTGATATGAGCATACTTCAGGCCAGCAGCATTATATATAGCTTGGTTAGTACAGAGCACATGCAGGCTAAGTATTAATTAGGTTAAATTGCTAACGTACACAGTCCGTGAATACAGATTATTTCTCAGAATCCGCTAACGATTATAGATGCAAAATCTTATCTGAGTTACTTACACTTGTAACCCACCAGTCAGGTGCATATGTATTAGCATTACATTGATTTTCTAGCAGTTGTAATTACACAATTTCTATTTCCACCAATTTGTATGACTGTTCATGGGTCAAGAAACAAAAAAGGAGTTATCCAACCTTAATACTAAGTTCTCCTTCTAGGATTCTGCATGGCAAAGGTTTAGTCTCTAAACTCATATCACATAGCTTTCCAGCTGTGCCTTCACTCTGTGTATATTGTGAGTTTGAAGCACTGTGAAAAGTCACGTGAGTGCATCCAGCAATGCCAAGGCGCGTTTCACTTACACATCATCAGACAGGACGGGGATTCCTCAGGGCTGATTATTCTCTGCTCTCATCTCATTTTTAAAGCATAAAATATCTCTGCCCAGGGATAAGGTGAAATATATCCCAAGTTAAAGCCCACAGCATTTGTTTGTTGCAAATGAAATTGCTACTTTGTAGATACAGTTGTGCTTAATATTTTGCATACCCTTGGAGAATTGGTAATATATGTATCATTTTTAAAGAAAACATGAGTGAGCAGGCAAAACACATTTCTTTTATTTTTTTATGGGATTCATCTTCAACTGTCATAACAGAATGGCACAATCATAAAACAAAACATGGCAACAAATAAAAATATTATATATATGTGTACTGTGTATTGCCCCATTTAGCATCAATGACAGTGTGCAGTCTTTTGTAATAGTTGCCTATGAGGCCCACGAATACTAGCAGGTGGTATAGCTGCCTATTTGTCTTGGCAAAATACCTCAAGGTTATGTAACGTCTTTGGTCGTATTGCTTGAACCGCACATTTGAGATCTCCCCAGAGTGGCTCAATGATATCAAGGTCAGGAGACAGTGATGGTCAACTTGGCCTTGTGCTTAGGGTAATTGTCATGCTGAAAAGTCCAAGAGCGTCTCATGTGCAGCTTTCATGCAGAAGAATGCAAATTGTCTGGCAGTATTTTCTGATAACATGCTGCATTTATCTTGCCATCAATTTTCACATGATTTTAGAGCTAATCCCTCAAACATCATTTAGCCACCCCCATGCTTCACAGTGGGGATGGTATTCTTTTCGCTATAGGACTTGCTGACCCCTCTCCAAACAACGCTTATGGTTGTGACCATAAAGCTCTAATTTTGTCTCGTCACTCCAAATTACAGTGTGCCAGAAGCTGTGAGGCTTGTCAAGATGATGTTGGGCATATTGTTACCAGGCTTTTTTGTGGCATTGGCACGGTAAAGGCTTCTTTCTGGCAACTCGACCATGTAGCTCATTTTTGTTAAAGTATCGTCGTATTGTGCTCCTTGAAACAACCACACCATCTTTTTTCCAGAGCAGCCTGTTTTTGTCCTGAGGTTACCTGTGAGTCTTTCTTTGTATCCCGAATAATTCTTCTGACAGTTCTGACTGAAATCTTTTTGGTCTCCCTAACCTTGGCTTGGTATCAAGAGATCCCTAAATGTTCTACTTCTTAACTACTGATTTAACAGTACTGATTGGCATTTTCAAGGCTTTGGATATCTTTTTATAGCGTTTACCATCTTTATAAAGTTCCATTACTTTGTTACGCAGGTCTTTTGACAGTTCTTTTCTGCTCCCCATGGCTCAGTATCTAGCCTGCTTAGTGCATCCACATGAGAGCTAACAAACTCATTGACTATTTATACACAGACACTAATTGCAATTTAAAAATCCACAGATGTGGGAAATTAAACTTTAATTGCCATTTTAACCAGTGTGTGTCACCTTGTGTGTCTGTAACAAGGCCAAACATTCAACGGTATGTAAACTTTTGATCAGGGCCATTTGGGTGATTTCTGTTATCATTAAGATTTAAAAAGGAGCCAAACAACTATGTGATAATAAATGGCTTCATATGATCACTAAAAAAAGAAACACAGAGGCGCCCGATGGCCTAATACTACAATACCAGGGGACAAGCAAAATATGTAAGACTAATACTAACGAATAGCACCAAAAATTGCAAGGAAGCAGACTGGAACCTCACAGTTGCCCAGCAAACTGAACAGACACAGAGATAATTCTGTAGTACTTCTTCACCAGTGAGGTCCTCCTGGTTCCTCAAGGGGAAGATATAGAGCCAACATAGCCCAGTACAGTTTGTACAAATATATGTGTATACAGGGAATATGCACACTTACATGTAGCAAAGCACCTCCAGGTGCAATAAACACAGACTGGGACTTCTCAGCCACCCAGGTGACTGTTTCAAAGGTTTCAGCAAATAAGGAAGCTCCCAAAACTGATGCAGGAGTATAGATGGATTCCCAGATAATATCCAGCAGCAAGTGTATTATTAAAAAAAAAAAATATTTATATTTTAAAAGCAACATGTTTCTCAGCCTACAACTGGCTGTTTCCTGAGGCTATGATAAAGTTTGTGAGTATTAGTCTTACATATTTTGCTTGTCCCCTGGTATTCTGGTATTAGGCCATTGGGCGCCTCTGTGTTTCTTTTTTCAGACCATCTGTTATCATCAGGATTTTGACCTCCCTACGACAGAGAGCTGACCTTTGCAATCTTCTGGAGCTATTGTGACTTGCAGGATATCATTTAGTTATTGGACATTTATTTCCAGTCACAAGGTTATATATATTTTTTTTCCCCTCTGGTATTCTGCTGTTCAGTGTTGCTGTACACATTACTATTGTCCTTATTACATTGTGTTACATTTGTTAAGATTTAGAGTGTCCCTTGAGGATTGGTGTGCTTCCACACACCATATCTATATATTTCATATGATCACTATCCTTAAATAAAAGACAGTGTTTTGGCATGATCAGTCATATTTTCAAAATCAATGCCAAAATTTCACGATTTCTGGCAGGGTGAGCACAACTGTATATATCAGCAACAACATTAAATCAACTCAAAGCACTTTCTAAATCAGCTTTATGTTATATACAATGATCCGGCAAGTTAGATATGATGATGATCAAAGATAATAACAAGTTAATGTTAGCTCACATTTTAGGAATAAATCCACTTTTTTGCCTCAGTTATCAACATCCCCGGCTGTGAATCTTTTTGTAAAATCAGTTGAAAGAGACATAAACTATATCTCGATCACAGGTATAGTGAACGACAACTTATCTAAGAAAGAAAGAAAAACACTGAATGAGTTAATGAATGCCCCCAATCTTGTTATAAAGCTGGCGGAAAAGTGTGGCAACTTGGTATTATGGGATGAGACAAAATATGTACTAGAGGTTAAATGCCAACTATTGAATAAAGAACAATGTCAGAGATTAATGTCAAACCCTGTTCCCAAATTGCAATCTGAATTGTTCAGGCTGCTTAATGATGCTAAAGAACAAGGAATAATAACATATATCGAATTAAAATACCTGTATGTGGAATTCCCCATCATGCCTATTTTTTATTGCACTTCATAGAGCATAAAAATATACTGAATCCACCAGGTCACCCTATTATTGCGGGTGTAGGTAGCCTGACAGAGAATGTGGGAATTACAGATTATTTTCTCTAAACATTTTTAAAAACTTTGCCTTTGTTTGTGCTGGACACTGCAGGTTGTCTGTGTAAAATAGATGGTATAATGATCTTAGAGAATGCCATGTTGGTTTGCCTTGATGTGGAAGGGCTATACTTATCTATACCTCATGAAACAGGAATTATTTTTGTCTAGTAGGGGCACACTGTATTCAGATCATAGAGAATTTGTAATTAAAGTGTTACATTTTTGTTGTAAAACCACATATTTATGTTTGATGGTAAAATCTTTAAACAGCTTAGAGGGGCAGCAATGGGTGCCACGTGTGCTCCCACTTATCAATGCCTCCATTTGGGAACATGGGAGATGGACGTGGTATACCAGAATAGATATTTCAGTGACCACGTCCATCTCTGGTTAAGATATGTGGACGACATTTTACTAATATGGGAAGGCTCAACTGAACAGCTTCAGGCATTTGTGAACTAACTTAATGATAATATTCAACAAACAATGCAATTTGACAAAGAGAAAATCTCATTTCTGGATGTGAAAATAAAACAGGAAGGAGGGATACTAAGGATCGACAATAATTGCAAAGAAACAGCGACCAATAGCCTTTTGGTGGCATAAAGCCACCATCCTCCATATATTATTAAAAATATTCTTACAGGACAATTCCTGTGGTTATGTAGAAATTTCTCCTAAAGAGAAAAATATAAACTGCAATAAAGGTTTTTAACAAGGGGTTATTCAAAGAGATTTATTTCAAAAACAAGAAATAGGGCAAGAACAATTACAAAGAGATGATATGCTTTATGATAAAAAAAGAAGAGACAGTTTCCCCTATTCATCTGGTAACTAGTTTTAATTGTACTTTGAGTACCATCAGTAGTATTCTTAAAGGGATAGTCTAGTCAAAATTAAACTTTTTTGATTTATATAGGGCATGAAATTTTAAACAACCTTACAATTTACTTTTATCATCAAATTTGCTTTTTTCTCTTGGTATTAATTTGTGAAAGCTAAACCTAGGTAGGCTCAAACTGATTTCTAAGCAATTGAAAATACCCTATTATCTTTTGCATTTTGACAGTTTTTCACAGTTTGACAGTGATAGTTCATATGAGTCATATAGATAACATTGTGCTCACACCTGTGGAGTTACAGTATCTCACAATGAGTACACCCCTCACATTTTTGTAAATATTTTATTATATCTTTTCATGTGACAACACTGAAGAAATTACACTTTGCTACAATGTAAAGTACTGAGTGTACAGCCTTTATAACAGTGTACATTTGCTGTCCCTTCAAAATAACTCAACACACAGCGTCAGCCATTAATGTCTAAACCGTTGACAACAAAAGTGAGTACTCCCCTAAGTGGAAATGTGCAAGTTGGGCCCAAAGTGTCAATATTTTGTGTGGCCACCATTATTTTCCAGCACTGCCTTAACCCTCTTGGGCATGGAGTTTACCAGAGCTTCACAGGTTGCCACTGGAGTCCTCTTCCACTCCTCCATGATGACATCACGGGGCTGGTGGATGTTAGAGACCTTGCGCTCCCCCACATTCCATTTGAGGATGTGTGATTTGAGGTGTGTTTGGGGTCGTTATTCATGTCCTTAGTCTGCTTGTCTTCAGCAAACTGTTTGCAGGCTTTCTTGTGCATCATCTTTAGAAGAGGCTTCCTTCTGGGACGACAGCCATGCAGACCAATTTGATGCAGTGTGCAGCGTATGGTCTGAGCACTGACAGGCTGACCCCCCACCACTTTAACCTCTGCAGCAATGCTGGCAGCACTCATTTTTCTATTACCAAAGACAACCTCTGGATATGATGCTGAGCATGTGCACTCAACTTCTTTGGTCGACCATGGTAATGCCTGTTCTGAGTGGAACCTGTCCTGTGAAACTGCTGTATGGTCTTGCCCACCGTGCTCCAGCTCAGTTTCAGGGTCTTGGCAATGTTCTTATAGAGAATTCCCAAGACTTACTGCCAAAAGAGCTCTAAATGTATGTGACAAAAAAGTAAGAAGTAGATTTGTCCCTACACCTTCTGTAAAGAATTGGCTATCCAATTATAAAGTATTAGGAAACTTCCCATGTGGGAAATGTGTAGCATGTAAGTTTATGAATAAAACAAAGTATTTTTCAGCTCAAGTTGGTAAGAGATACCAGATTAGGGGCTAGATTTATTAAAGCTGAGGCATACAGGGGCGAAAATACCTACAGGTATTCAGCATTGCACACGAGCGCAATTTTGCGCTTGCGTGCAATCCCGCCCCCTGCCCGCGCACAGCCAATCACGCGCGGGCAGGAGCTGTCAATCTCCTCGGTCTGACTAGACCGAGGAGATTGAATTTCGCCAGATTAGAGGTGGCGAAGAGGCTCAGGAAGCAGCGGTCTGGTGACCGCTGCTTGATAAATGACGGCGAGCAAGTTCTTGAGAGAACTTGCTGCCGTATGGGCTTAATAAATCTAGCCCTAAGCATTTCTATAATTTTAACACAGAGGAAGTAGTATACCTATTGTCATGCTCTTGCCCAAGCTTTTATGTTGGGAAAACCAAAAGAATCTTTAAAGATATAATTAAAGAACATAGGGATGATATTAAACATATAGTTGGACCCAGCAGAGTAGCTATACACTTTCAAAAGCTTCATAATAGCAACACTGGTTGTCTAAGATTCACAATCATTGAAAGAGGTCTTATGTATGGAAGGGGTGGAGATCAGGACAAATGTCTGCTTCAAAAGGAATGTAAATGGATATATATGCTAAATACACTGACACCAAATGGACAGAATGAAAAGCTTGACATGGAGTATTTTTAGGCTGAATGTGACCTATAGCAGTCAGTCTTACATCTCAGTATATACCAGATAATCATCACATGGTTTAATACACTAATATTGTAGCATTATTACTATTATTGGTTATTTGTAGAGCGCCAAAAGATTCCGCAGTGTAAAACAGATATAAGATTGGTGCGATAAAAATGTATTTGATAAGGTAAAAGCTATTTGTGGGACCATTGTATATAATGAAAAGCTGATTTAGGAGGAGCTTTGAGTTGATTTAATGTTGTTGCTGATATATATCTACAAAGTAGAAATTTGAATTGCAACAAACAAAAGCTGTGGACTTTAACTTTGGATATATTCCTCCATATCCCTGGGCAGAGCAACTTTATGCTTTAAAAATGAGATGAGAGCAGAGAATAATCAGCCGTCAGGAAGCCCTGTCCTCTCTAATGACGTGGTGGTGAAACACACGCTGGCATTGGTGTATGCGCTAACGTGTCTTGTCCCAGTGCTTTTAGTGATGACACAGCTGGAACGCTATGTGATTTGAGTTGAGAGACTAAACATTTTTCATGCAGCAGCTAAGGAGAATTTATCATTTTTTGTTTTATTTTTAAATAAATAATTTTATACATTTCTGTATATAAAATATATCTATATCTGTATATATATTAGTGTGTGAGTGATAACTAATAGGGTTTTTTAAGCGCCCCATAGTCTATGGGGAGAATGCGTTAGCCTGGTTGCAATATTTGAGGTCCTGAAGTTAGTGTGCTTCTGTCTTTCACTATTGCAATACTTTTTACTTTCAACTTGTAATACGTTTGCTAATGTGGCCACCACAATGTTTTACATTAAGCGCAGTAAGTGTGCAAGCGAAAAAAATATATAATTCAGATATATATAGTTAAAGGGACACTAAACACATGCTTAAAATCCTTAAATCTTGCTCCTTCTAATCAATCAAAATCAAGTTAGCATGAATGTCTATGCCCACTTGTCATCTTACCCCAAATTGTTCAAAAAAAGTGTTTTCAATAATAATGGTATACCTGTGCTTCTGTGTGCTCTATGGGTGTATGCATGCCGCCATATTGTGACGTGCGTTACACACAGGTACACCAGTCACATGACACGCACGCATAGTGTTCTATTATGTATTTGCTGCTTACTTAGAAGGAATCACATCTGCAGCACACGCTCACTGTGATGCATACAACAGCAGCACATGTGATTCTTGCAGAGCGTGTGCTGCAGTGTTTGTGGAGATAATGTTTAAAATGTGACAACACAGCAATACATAAGTTAGTAAATGCACGGCGTCATGAACAGTGTAGCACTATACAAAACATATCTATATTAAAGCTATTTATACCGGTGTGTATTTAGTACCATGGGAAAGTAAATAACATATAACATGATGCGACAGCGATTCTATATATTGTATAGTGATAAGGATTGTGAAAGCCAGAACTGTAAATCAGGGGGGAGGGGAGCGGACTGTCTCATGCGAGAAAAAGGCCACACAGGGATTAATTACACCGGATCATACTGCCCTGTATATCTGTACACACTGGATTAACCCTGGTGACCCTGGTGTAAATGTTAGCCAGGAGCTCACTGCAATGTACAAGTCCCCATTCAGTGCCCGAGCTCACTTTGACTCCCAGGATTCGCGCACACATACGTCCGGCGGTGACATGATGATGGCTGGTGTAGTCTGAAGGGGAGCAAACGATACGAACAAGACAGGACAGAGAGGCCGGAGAGATCACACAGAGCAGTTGTAATCGGCTAAGCCGACGGTGCCTGAAAGGCCGGAGCCGGGACAAGGTTGAAAAGGAAGACGTAAATCACGCCTCCTGGTCAACAAAATTAATGTCACTCCACACACTAATGTCACTCCACAAGCCTGCTAACAAAAGGCAGCCTAGTCTGTCATAGCGGGCTTGTGGAGTGACATTAGTGTGTGGAGTGACATTAATTTTGTTGACCAGGAGGCGTGGTTCACGTCTTCCTTTTCAACCTTGTCCCGGCTCCGGCCTTTCAAGCACCATCGGCTTAGCCGATTACAACTGCTCTGTGTGATCTCTCCGGCCTCTCTGTCCTGTCTTGTTCGTATCGTTTGCTCCCCTTCAGACTACACCAGCCATCATCATGTCACCGCCGGACGTATGTGTGCGCGAATCCTGGGAGTCAAAGTGAGCTCGGGCACTGAATGGGGACTTGTACATTGCAGTGAGCTCCTGGCTAACATTTACACCAGGGTCACCAGGATTAATCCAGTGTGTACAGATATACAGGGCAGTAGGATCTGGTGTAATTAATCCCTGTGTGGCCTTTTTCTCGCATGAGACAGTCCGCTCCCCTCCCCCCTGATTTACAGTTCTGGCTTTCACAATCCTTATCACGTTACAATATATAGAATCGCTGTCGCATCATGTTATATGTTATTTACTTTCCCATGGTACTAAATACACACCGGTATAAATAGCTTTAATATAGGTATGTTTTGTATAGTGCTACACTGTTCATGACGCTGTGCATTTACTAACTTATGTATTGCTGTGTTGTCACATTTTAAACATTATCTCCACAAACACTGCAGCACACGATCTGCAAGAATCACATGTGCTGCTGTTGTATGCATCACAGTGAGCGTGTGCTGCAGATGTGATTCCTTCTAAGTAAGCAGCAAATACATAATAGAACACTATGCGTGCGTGTCATGTGACTGGTGTACCTGTGTGTAACGCACGTCACAATATGGCGGCATGCATACACCCATAGAGCACAGGTATACCATTGTTATTGAAAACACTTTTTTGAACAATTTGGGGTAAGATGACAAGTGGGCATAGACATTCATGCTAACTTGATTTTGATTGATTAGAAGGAGCAAGATTTAAGGATTTTAGCAGGCAGGTGTTAAGTGTCCCTTTTATGTAAAACAATACTAGCAAATTATTCAAAGCCTGTAGAAAATCCCCATTTTTGTAGATAAATCATTTAATTAACTTTTCTACAGGACTGGGATTGACTTCTATTTTTGACACATGCTGTAGGTGAAAAAATGAGATAAATTTACACGCTATTAAGGTATATGAAGGTTCATTAATAAAGTGAAAATTGTTACACTGTAAGTTTAGAAATAAACATCTAACAATTTATTATGAAAGCATAAAACTTGCTATAATTTATATATTTATATATTCTGTTGGATTATGGAATTAGATCAACCAAATACTCTCCATTTAAGCAAATATCTATAATGGCTGTTTTCTAATTACGTTTTTGAGATCTGTTCAGATTTCACTAAATGAGTTTCTCTTTATAATACATTTTTATATTAATTGTGTATTAATTAACTATATCTGCATAACTAAAGAACTGTTTATTATTCACTTATTTGTACAAATCTTCCATCTCATTTAGATCTGGTCAAGGTCATACAGTTATAATGTAATTTATCTTTTGCACACTACCTAAGAGGTCTTCTGTTGCTGTTTTCAAATTCTATTTTGATTAAAAAAAATAGTTACAATTTTGTGTCATCTGAAAAAAAAAAGATTTAAAATAATCAAAGAAAAAAAGCAGCGGGTTTATGTGGCTTGTGCTGTCTTGAAAGTGATGGCACAACCCCCCCCCCCCCCAGATAAACAGTACCTGCAAAGATATAATATAGTCTGTACAAAATGATATTCATTTATCACAATGAAAAAGCCTTTCACAATCAGTGAAACATTGATCAAGCCTTAACCTTAAGCTTTAAATTGTTTTTGAAAAACTATAGAATAATCAGATTACAGAAAAAATAGATTGTTGCAATATCTTTATAAAAAAAATAATAATCAGAAGTCAAATTTGTAAACCTAATCTAAATTTTTGGATCAATTCGTGGAGGAATTTTATTATTATTCTTCTTTATTTATAAAGCGCCGACAGATTCCGCAGCACTACCCATGGGTACAAGGATAACAGTACAATGGAGAAACAATACGATAAAAGACAACATTTTTACAGATAAATACAGGGGAAATTAAGGGCCCTATTCCCATGGGAACTTACAATCTAGATGGGTAGGAGGATGGAAAACAGGAGGTGGGGACTGCAAAGGTGAGAATGATATTAGTGAGGAGATAGAGGGCAACTGTTAGTTAAGCAAAGTTAGTTTGTTAATAAGTCGGGTGATAAGCTTCCCTGAACAGAAAGGTCTTTAGGGAACGTTTAAAGGAGGAGAGTTTAGGGGCAAGTCTGACAGCTCGAGGAAGTGCGTTCCAGAGGTTTGGTGCCACATGAGAGAAGTCCTGTAGTCTAGCATGAGAGGTAATGGTAGAGGACACAAGAAGCAGGTCATTGTTGGATCTTAGGGGATGGGCAGGAGTATATTTGTTGATGAGTGAGAACAGGTAGGGTGGGGCAGCTTTGGTGAGGGCTTTGTAGGTCAGGGTGAGAATTTTGAATTTAACTCTGTTGTGAATGGGGAGCCAGTGAATTAACTCACAGAGAGGTGCAGCAGAAACAGAGCATCGAGAGAGGTGGATTAGCCTGGCAGATGCATTTAGGATGGATTGGAAGGGAGAGAGGTGGGAGAGAGGGAGGCCAGTCAGTAAGTTGTTACAGTAGTCAAGTCGGGAAATTACCAGGGAGTGGATTAGCTGTTTAGTATTTTCAGCACTCAAAAATGGACAAATTTGGAGATATTGCGTAGGTGGTTGCGGCAGGATGAAGAGAGCAGTTGGATGTGGGGAATGAAGGACATATTTGAGTCAAGCGTGACTCCGAGGCAGCGGACTTGGGGTGATGGGGAGATAGTGGTGCCGCCAACAGTGATAGAAAAATTGGAAACTGGAGTAGAGTTAGAGGGGGGAATTAGAAGTAGTTCGGTCTTGGACATATTTATTTTTAGGTGGTGAGAGGCCATCCAGGAGGAAATGCCAGATAAGCATTCGCTGATGTGAGAATTGACAGAAGGAGAGAGTGCAGGGGTGGAAAGGTAGATCTGGGTAACATCAGCATAGAGGTGATAGCTGAAGCCAAAGCTGTTGATAAGTTTACCCAGTGAAGAAGTGCAAATGGAGAATAGTAGAGGACCCAGGACAGAGCCTTGAGGTACTCCAACAGACAGAGGCAATAGAGAGGAGCAGTCACCAGCAAAAGAGAAGGAGGAGGAGGGCAGTGTCGCAGACACCGAGAGAGCTGAGAGACCTAGGAGAAGGGGATGGTCAACAGTGTCAAAGGCAGCAGAAAGGTCAAGTAAGATGAGTATAGAGTAGTAGCCTTTGTTTTTAGCAGAAAAGCCTTTGTTTTTAGCCAGGTTTCAGTAATTGCTAAAAGGGTGAAAGCTTTGGAAACAAACAGGTCGTGAACAGTTGTAAGTTTGTTACAGACAGAGCGAGCATTCCAGAGGGCACAAGAAAAGGGAGGGGATAGGCGCTGTGTGTTAATGGAGATGAGATTGTTGGTATTGCGTTACCTAGAATTTTTGCAGTTGGAGATGGAGCGAGAATGTAAAAGTGTGGTGATTGCTGCAGGGCCAGAGTTAGGAGAGACATCACCAGCAGCAAGCAGAGAGTGACAGGAGATAAGAGTGAGATTTGTAGGAGCGGTATGATTAAACACAGGAGAGTTAGAGGGGGAATGTAAAAAATGTGCCTCTACTTTGGACTTTAGGATGAATGCACTAATCATCATCAATACAGTTTTTTATTTTGCAATGCACTGACATCAAACACTCTTCCTCCAAGACTGAAATCAGTAGTGAACTTTACCTGGTATTTAGCTTTGGACAACAGAATCTTCTAATTAAAATGTGTCTAAATATATCAATGTTAGCTTGCTGTCTTATGGGTTAGTTTTTATTTATGTTATGGCACTTAGAAAATTCTAGACAAATGAAAAAATAAGTAGTAGACTCAAAATCCTTTAACCTCTAATTGGACTTAATCAGTAATGCTGAAATTATAGATTTGCAAAGAAAATATTTGCTTAAGCAGAGTAAATTAGTTTAAAAACACATATATAAGTGTATCCAGATTTCACAAAAAGAGGTCTTTCGACATTGATACAATTAATCTGTCTCTGTAAATATGCATTTTTATCCTCAGTAAACTTCAGTATATTTCCTAACCACCTCTGATGGTTACATATCAGGACAATAATTGTTATTAGCAATAAACTTTGTCCCTATGCATTTATTTCCAGGTAAAGTTAGATTTCCCATGTTTATTTTACTTGGTAAATTTTAAACCAAGTGGACCTCAATCACAACCTATCAGCATCTGCTTTTTCAGCTCCAATTTTGGCTGAAAATGCTACATTTTGATTTGGCGCTTTAACAGTTCATTATTTGGTGTTTTCCTGCACTCACAAAAGGGTTTCTGGATTCACGATAAAAGCCTTATGTCTCCTATGGGGCTGAAACGTTCTCAGTGAGCAAAATCAATTTTCAAGTCACTTTTCTACATGTTTTCATGTCCAGTTTTGCCATATCACATTCAACAACTCTAAGCACATGATACGTTTTCTGAGGACATCTTTAAAACTATTTTACTGCTATTTGGAAATATACACATATTGGCACATAAATATATAAAAATGTATACAAACTAGTAAAGTTTTTCACAGCTTCTTATTGGTAAATGCATAATCATGTGATTAATGAAATCAGCCAATCTGATTGAAATTGATGAATACAATTGCTCTATACTTGAGCCATTGATCACTCATCAGAACTTGTAAGTGCCATTTGTTACATTGTGTATTATACTTTGAAAGTATGTATATGTGAAATTAGTATTAAAGATAAACATTGATGATGACATTAGGTCACACAGTGTAATATTTTTGACAATGATTTTAATAATTGAATGATGTTTGATTTAATATAATATTAAGTGGATAGCTCAAAGGGATAGTATACCTAACATCAAACTGTCATGAATCAGATACAGTAGAAATTAAAATCAACTCTTTACTGTCATGCTATTTTCAGTGTTTTTCTTCCTTCTCTTGATTTTAATTTTCATTAAGAAATGTCATCTTATATACCAGCCCATTTTTTAATGCCTGTGTAGAGGTGGTGTTTAAAACTAGACTGCAAACAGGAAGGGCTACACAGGTGCATAGATAAAATTGGCCCAGCTCTTAAAGTATCCATTGATTGCAAATAAATACATATGATACTCTGATTACATGTTATATTTGCAATTACTCCTGCTCAGAATAATAATACATTCACATTATATACATATAGTGGTATAAATAAACACAAAGATATGAAAGACAACATTTTTTAGAACAAAAAAAGGAATTTAGGGACATGTAAATATGTTTGCAAAAGATTTCTGACATAACACAGACTCACATATATATATATATATATATATATATATATTTATATATATTTTTGCAATTATTATTGCTCAGAATAATAATATATTTACACTAAAGATTTCTGACATAACACACACACACACACACACACACATATATATATATATATATATATATATATATACACAAGTATGTGCAAAGATATATGTACAAATTCTAGCATTAATAATCATTTAAAAAAAAAGAAAAAAATGAGATAGGCATATTATGATTTATAGAAATACAAATACACATTAATGTATGTGAAAATATCATATATCAGATTATTTTGTAAAACAAATAAATAGAATTTTTTTTTTTAGATATTGTTTGTTAAGGTATAAATCTAGCTATTAGTTGAACATTAACTGATGAAAAATAGAAGATTAGCTTTAGAGAAATGAGCTTGTTTATGGACAGTAATGAAATGGTATAAATAAAGTTGGAAAAAACTGAATATCCACGACATCGATGACTCTTATCAACAGTCCGATGCTCATCGCGCCATACTTGACGCACATGTTTTTGACAGACTTTTGTTTTATAAATAAGGCCATCATATGTAGATTTGCAATGATAAATTGGCCCCATAGTATCAGTATGTAAAAAACGATCACAAGTTTAGCCAGGTAAATAAATACAAGTGTAATTAACATATGTGGTGGGGAAGTTATTTGAAAGGCTATTATGGGATAATATTTAGGAATTATTTTGAACAATAATATCATTAGTTGGAGTCAACATGGTTTTCTGAAGGACAGATAGCATCAAACTAACCTAATTGCGTTCTATGAAGAAACTAGTAAAAGTATAGATGAAGGTGTTTCAGTGAATTTCATCTACTTATTCTGGTAAAGCATTTGATACAGTTTCACATAGAAGATTATTGTACAAATTGAGAAAGAACAGTTTGGACGAAATTGCTTGTACTTGGACTACAGGGACATTAAACACTAAATAAATGCTAGCTAGAATGACGTATTCAAAGAAAGATTAGTCTGAGAAAAAAAAATGCTGATGTATTTCTTAAAGTTTCATTAGTTGATTAAATATTGAAAAAAATAAGTGAAACATTTCAGTGTCTATAAAATAATGGGGGCTTCCATGTTGTAACTTAGGTTACCTTCTCTGCTGTGGCCAATTAGGGACAGTTATAATTATGTCACTAGAGTGTGCAACCAATGGCTGTGTGAAATATAACTGCACTTCCATTTCTAACAGCAACTGAAAAGCTCACAATTTCAGAATGTACTTAAAGGAAAAGGGGACAAAATGAATAATGAAAATATATTACAGATTATTTTTATATATATGACTTATCATTTTATATTATCATCTCAAAGTGTTTAATGTCCCTATAAATATTGAGTGCATGAAAATGTTGTTAATGAGAAATTGTTAAGTAGAGCAAAAGTGGTAAGTGAGTGCCTCAGGGTTCTGTCCTGGGTACACTTTTATTTAGGCAAACAGTTATAGTGAATCCAATAATCAGAGGAGAATAGAGTAAACAATTAAACTTACTATTTATTCACAGACGTAAAAAACAGTTCACGGAGCTACAAGCTCAGCACAGGTGCTAGCAACAAAATCATATGCACCTCGTGCCTGTAGGCACTGACAACGTGTCTACGGAAATAAAATGTATAACATTTGCTTTTTAGCACCTGAGCTAAGCTTGTAGCCCTGCTCTGATGAGAGCAGTTGGACATGGAGGGGATGTTATAGGTGGTATGTTAAAGAATGGGTGTATGTGTGCTCTACCCCCCTGCTCTCTTTCTCTCTCCCCCTGCTCTCTACCTCTCTCGCCCCTTCTGCTCTCTCCCTTTTCCTCTCCCTGCTCTCTCCCTCCCTCCCTAACTAGGTTCTCACTCTCTACCCTTTTGCTATATCGTTACCTCTCTGCCCTTTCCCCTTTTGATCTCTACCTCCTCCCTCTGCTCTCTCTCTCTCTCTCTCCCTCTTCGACTACACTCTCTGCACTTTCTCCTTCTCTGTCCACCCTATTTGCTTTCTTTTCTCTCTCTTTCCCTCAACCATCTCTGCTCTCTCTTTCCCTTCCCCTCTCTACTCTCTCTCTTTCCCCCTCTGGAATGTGTGTATGTGTGGCATGTGGGTGTGTGGCATGTGAGTGCATGGAGTGTGTGTGTGCATGAGGAGTTAATCTCTAAGGCACCCTATTTGGCCTTGATCTTAGTATACGGACCTCTGTCTATAACTTTTTGCAGCTGTTGTCTGGACTGGAATATCTTGTCTGTCTTTGTCTGGACACTGGTTAAAAGGATATGAAACCAACATTTTTTCTTTCATAATTCAGATAGAGCATGCAATTTTAAGCAACTTTCTAATATACACCTATAATCAATTTTTATTTGCTCTCTAGGTATCTTTATTTGAAAAGCTGGAATTTAAGCTTAGGTGCCGGACCATTTTTGGTTCAGCACCTGGGTAGCGCTTGCTGATTGGTTGGTAAATGGGCTGGCTCCTTAGCTTACATGCCTGCTTTTTCAAATAAAGACACCAAGAGAACAAAGAAAAATTAATAATAGGAGTAGATTAGAAAGTTGCCTAAAATTGCCTGCTCTATCTGAATCATGAAAAAAAAAAATTGGATTTCGTATCCTTTTAATGTCCTGCCTTGTCCTCCAGATACGCCTGATTAAACACTGGTTTAAAGGGGACATTGTCATCAATCTAAAAAGCAACATTTAGACATTTCTATTTCTAAAAAAAAAAAAGTAAATTAGAAAGCTATTTATATCTAGTTAAAAACACATATTACATTATCAGCTGCTAATTATCAATAGCTTAAAGGTAAAAATTATACCTTTTGGCCATTGAGCATCAGCTACTAGTACCTATCAACCAATGAGCATTAGAAGGAAATAATATAGAACCAATCAGCAGGAAGTAATTGTGAGCTTTTCAGTGCCTGTTAGAAATGGAAGTGCAGAACACAATTTTATTCCACACAGCCATTGGCTGCACACTCTAGTGACCAATTTATAACTGTCCCTAATTGGCCACAGCAGAGAAGATAGCCTGAGTTACAACATGGCAGCTCCCATTATTTTATAGACACTTAGGGGTCAATTTATCATATGCCGGGTGGACATGATTCGCTGTAGCTAAATGCCGACAGCATACCTAAAAGGTACCAACGTCGCTAAATGCAGACAGCATACCTAAAAGATACCAACGTCGCTAAATGCCGACAGCATACCTAAAAGGTACTGACATCGCTAAATGCCGACAGCATACCTAAAAGGTACCAAAGTCGCTAAATGCAGACAGCATACCTAAAAAGTACTGACATCGCTAAATGCCGACAGCATACGTAAAAGGTGGCAGACAAGTTAAGGAGCAGCGATCTTACAACCGCTGCTTCTTAACTTATGTTTCCGGCGAGCCGTAAACTATGGGTGTAGAAAGCAGCATCCGCTGCTTATTAAATCTACCCCTAAAACTTTACACTTATTTTGTCACTATTTGAACAATTAATGAAACTTTAATACATCTAAATATTATTCTCATATTAATCTTTTCTTTGAATGCATCATTCTATCTAGCATTTATTTAGTGTTTAATGTCCCTTTAATTGTCGCTGGAAGTCATAGATAGGATTAAATGAGATGGTTAGTCCCGGTAAATGTTTATTCTAGCAGGGAGTTACAGGTAGTGTTAATTGCAGTTGTGGGGTTCCAGTGATTGTTAACTATGTTGGAGGGGCTCCAGTTAGAGTTTATTAACTTAACTTAATACCAAGGATAATAGATGTTTACATTGGGTCTTCCATTGCCTTGCGACTGGTGTAAGCATGTTTGTTATTCCCACTAAAAGTAATGGGAAGCACATATTCTGGTATCCTGTTGCTATGGGGTCTGGGTAAATATTTCGGCACCATGATTTGGATCTGATGCAAGCTATTTCCAACAGAGATATCATTTTAACACATATATTAGAAATGTTATCATGACAAAATGTATAATACTTTACTTTAATAACACAATGAAAAATGAACAATACTTACAACCATACCATTTAGGGACACCCAGCAATCTTGTGGGAAATCCTGAAGTAATGGTACCAGAAATTGAAGACAGCCATCCCAATGGCACAGCAGCAACATCATTCCAATGAGATTAAAGATCCTAACCACGGCACTGGCCAGGTCATATGTCATGTGGAAAATCTGTCAAAAAAAGTAAAGGCAATTTTAGGAAGGAAAGAAAATATTGAAACAAAACTAATTAAAGGGATAGAAAGGTCAAAAATGAAAAATGCATGTGTGCATTTCAGTTTGAAATAGAAGCATTTCTGCAATATCCTTCCATCGGCAAAAATGCTTCTAGTAAAAGTTATTTCTGTTTTTCTGTGGCGTATGCACATATCCTGTGAGAACCCGTGCACCAGTATTGAAATGCCATGCCTGCTCAGATAGCTGCAGGTTGTGTGTATTGCTTCTGTAGACTTAATTTGTATCATACAAGTCACTGCTGACACTAAGGGGGATATTTATCAAAGGTCTGTCGGACCTGATCCAACAGTGCGGATCAGGTCCGACAGACCTCGCTGAATGCGGAGAGCAATACGCTCTCCGTATTCATCATTGCACCAGTAGCTCACAGGAACTGCTGGTGCAACGCCGCCCCCTGCAGACTCGCGGCCAATGGGCCGCGTGCAGGGAGGTGTCAATCAACCCGATCATACTCGATCGGGTTGAATTGTGGCTCAGAGCTTCATAACTGCTTCATAACTGCTTCATAACTGCTGTTTCTGGCGAGTCTGAAGACTCGCCAGAAACACAGGCCCTAAAGCTCCATCCGGAGCTAGATAAATGGGTCTCTAAGAGAAGGTGTGGGGAATATTGGTGATTAAATATAACTGTTTTAAATTATCTGTGGATAAGGAGGCTGTCAATAAAGGTACACAAATGCTCCGTATGTCTTGTTCACAATAAAAACTGTAACTGATAGCTTTAAGTAGAAGAATATTTCCTAATACCTGTGTAAAAGTAACTGTTTCAAATATAATGTTCCTTTAAGACACACCGACACATTAAAGGGACATACAGCTGCATAAATTGGTATTGCTTGCCTGAACCTATGTGTCCCGAAGAGAAGGGTAAAACACAAAGTAAAAACACTGATAATCCAGAGCTGAACCCAACTGGTGATTGGTTTCTACCTTTGAGAAGGTAAAACAATTATAAAATGCTCTATTAGATTACAAGTGGTGCGCTATTTTTTCCGCTTGCATGCAAACTTCACTAGAAGTAAACTTAAACTTAAAGGGACATAAAACCCCACATTTATTTCATGATTCACATAGAACATACAGTTTTAAACAACTTTCCAATGTACTTCTATTATTAAAGTTTCTTCATTTTCTTGTTATGTTTTGTTGAAAAGCAGGAAGGTAAGCTCAGGAGTGTGCACGTGTCTGCAGCACTAGATGGCAGCAGTTTTGCAACAATGTTATACATTAGCAAGAGCACTAGAGGGCAGCACTATTTCTGTCATGTAGTGCTCCAGGCATGTGCACGCTACCTATCTAGATATCTCTTCAACAAAGAATAACATGAGTACAAACAAAATTTGATAATAGAAGTAAATTGGAAACTTTTTAAAAATTGTATTCTCTGAATCATGAAAGAAGAAATTTGGGTTTCATGTCCCTTTAATGTGGGAGTGTAGGGCACGTATTACAAGTTGAAAGTAAAAAGTTTGCATGCAAGCGAAACCCGAAGCGCACAAACTTCAGAACTTCAGATATGGTGAACATTAACTTCTTCTCCTCACCATAGACTTCAATGGAGCATGCTGAATAAAAGAAAAACTAACACTTATCGTTCACTCACTAACCCGACACGCATTTTACTTACTGCACTAAACCCAAAGTGTGTTGTGCATATTTTACATTCTAATGTTTTCCACATAAAAGAAAATGTTCTTAAAATTTTGATGATTTTAAAATATATATATATCTATACCTATATATCTATATGAATATATACAGGTATGGACAGGTACATATATACATACATACATATATATTTATATAAATATCTATTTAGAAATACAAAGAATATTTTTTGTCTAAAAAAGCCCATTGGAATGTAAAATATTCACAGTAAAACACAGTAAAATATATTTAAAAATATTAAAATTGATTAAAAATTATCTTTCATGTTTAAATGTATTTCAATTGAAAGGGCTCCAAGGTGTGTGCATATATATGTATATAAATGTGTATATATGTGTGTATATGCATATATACACCTACAAACACATAAATACACATGTATATACATATACACAACACACATATATATATATACACCTACACTTATTTAGACATTTGCTAAATAGTTAGTTAACACATTCACACTATTTAGCTCGCCACGTGTATTCTAGCACATTGGCTTTATGCTGAGGAGATTTTGGGCTTGCTGTCCGCATTTAATATTTCACAAGCATTGCACATGTAATCGGGATAACTTAAATACACCCTACTTTAGGCGGACACACTTTAGGCGGACAGGTTAAGCAGCAGTGGTCTTAAAGACTACTGCTACTTAACTATAGTTTCCGGCGAGCCTAAAACACTGGGGCCCCGAAACTGCTTTGGCAGCTTGATAAATGGAGCCTATAGTGACCAAATACATTCTATGTAAATATAGATTTATAGGGGTAAATTTATTAAAGTGTGGACGGACATGATATGATGTAGAGTATCATGTCCGCCGCACATCGATAAATGCAGACAGCATGCGCTGTCAGCATTTATCATTGCAAAAGCAGTTCTTATGAATTGCTGGTGCAATGCCGCCCCCTGCAGATTTGCGGTCAATCCGCCGCCTCGGAGCAGGCAGACAGGTTATGGAGCAGCTGTCTTTAGACCGTACGGAGCTTGATAAATTTACCCCATAATCTTAAACAAATTGAATCATTCCTTCCATTTGCTATTGAGATAATTAATTCCACAGTGATTCATTAATATTTTTTCAAGTGTCTTATTATCTAAAGCTTTTTAGACCAGGTGTCACCAAACACTAATATATTTTCTGTCTTTTACCAGTCATTGTTACCTATTCTACAATGCAGATATTCAGCAAGTATATTTCTTTTAACCTCAGAAAGTAATGCAGATAGAAATTCTAGTTTTCATACTCAAATGAAAATGAAATACCATAAAAGATACATTTTCAGAGAAAAGTAAGCACTCATATTCTTCAGTAAATTATTCTTTTATTAACACACCTGTCTTAAATGCTTGTCATTTGCAGTAATGTCACTTTGGGGGATATTTATCTATGTCAAAGAAGCATTAATTAATTGTCTGGATGTTTAGTAGGATGTCTCAAAGGATAGCACAGCTGCATGTCTAATTCTGAAGTCAACAGCTGATATTTAGCAACAATAAACATCTTATCAAATGAAAACTATAAATGGCAATAATGCAGCAATAGTCATTCAGTCCAACTGGAATATGTATTGTTCTCATTAATACAGAATATTATGTAGATAGTGGGTGATTTTTATTCAAATTTAAAATGTTACAAGATAGGTTACAATACATGTTGTGTATATATATATATATATATATATATATATATATATATATATATATATATGAGTTGAGGAAGGAAAATGCTGGGTCTCAGAGTATATCCTTTAGTTTATTGGATACAGGCTTAGGTGCACAAAAGGTGAGCCTCTTACATGACACGTTTCGCGCATGCGTACATGCGCTTCATCAGAGTGTATAAAATACATCATGCGTTTTTTTATACAGTGTTGCAATGAATTAACACACAGGGCCAATGCAAAAGTTTTCCAAACTGATTAACAGTTTGTTTGCTGCAGTTATGTTTTAACAGGCAAACTCCATCCATCACTTGTCTTATTTGGAGGAGACAATTTGGACTTTTTATTGGAGTAGACAAGGCTTGCCAGTGGTATAAATTGCATTGTTTTACAGTATTTTATCTAGTCCCCCTGCTGACGCCCAATAAAACAGTTAGGCAGCAGGGGTAGACTTGTGAAATCTGTACTATGCACTTCCAATTCTCACAACTGGAAAACTCCCATTTTCAAAATTAAATTACAGGAAATGGGGCAAAATGAAAAAGCACTTAGTTTAAATTTCAAATAAGTACATTTTCAAGTTAGTTCCATCTTACTTTTCCCTGTATCATGTATCATGGCCATCAGCCAATCACCAAATGCATATGTGTATATTCTATGAATTCTCGCACATGCTTAGTAGAAGCTGTCTTAAAAAGTGTGCATATAAAATGTCACATTTACATAATGGAAGAGAAGTGGAATGTTTTTTTAAATTGTGTCCTGTATCTGAATCATGAAAGTTTATTTTTGACTTTAGTGTTCCTTCGAGCATTTTTTATAACAATTACAAAATGATGTCTGTCTCTTTAAAGGGACACTGAACCCAAATTTTTTTCTTTCGTGATTCAGGTAGAGCATACAATTTTAAGCAACTTTCTAATTTACTCCTATTATCAAATTTTATTCATTCTCTTGGTATCTTTATTTGAAATGCAAGAATGTAAGTTTAGATGCCAGCCCATTTTTGTTGAACAAACTGGGTTGTTCTTGCTGATTGGTGGATAAATTAATCCACCAATAAATAAGTGTCCATGGTTCTGAACCAAAAAAAATAGCTTAGATGCCTTATTTTTCAAATAATGATAGCAAGAGAACGAAGAAAAAATGACAATAGGAGTAAATTAGAAAGTTGCTTAAATTTGCATGCTCTATCTGAATCATGGAATAAAAATTTTTGGGTTCAGTGTCCCTTTAAGCTTGTTAGGAGAAATACATTTTTAGATTCAGCTTCAGTCTATAGTGTTCTATATGAGTGGTGCATAAATCTGATCATTATAAATGATCTATGGTAGCTTGAGTAATTTGTTTTTTGCTTCTTTTCCTAATCTATTCCAACCAATTAGAAGAGCCAACATTTGAATTATCAAAACGGCACATACAGACAAACAGACAGACAGATAGATAGCTAGATAGATTGATAGATAGATGATAAACAGACAGGCAGATAGCTAGATAGATTGATAGATAGATGATAAACAGACAGACAGATAGATAGTTATCTATCTATCTATCTATCTATCTATCTGTCTGTCTGTTTATCATCTATCTATCAATCTATCAATCTATCTAGCTATCTATCTGTCTGTCTGTTTGTCTGTATGTGCCGTTTTGATAGATACATAGATAGATAAATGATAGTTAGATAGATAAATGATAGATAGATGATAGATGGTAGTTTATTTTTTTAGTGTCCTTGTTTATTTCATTCTGTGTATTACAATAAAGGTTTGTCTCTTCTATATTTTTTTTGCGACTGAAAGTATTTTAAATAGATTGTTAATAATTGTTTTTTGATTCAATATGAAATGACTCTTGTACAGTATATGGAATATAAAATAAATAACCTTGTCACTTTTGTGCTTGTTTTTTGTTTTTTTTATAACTAATAAGAGAACACTGCATACTTTAAAAGTTTTCAAGCTGTATTGAGATCTGCATTGTTTAGCAAAAGCAACTATGCACTTATACTTGACATTGTGATACTATTATTGTATAAAGTGCCTTTACCAAGGACAAATACTGCTAACTGAAATATGAACAAGATGATTTTGTTCGCCAAATTATTTTTATGGCAACTAAGTCACTTATAAAACAAAAACAGTAAACATTACATTTTGCAGATAGTCGCTATTCCAGAAACATCTTTAGGTTTCCTGTCACCCCTTAATTTTTGCTTCATGTTCTTTGTAGGCCCAAATTTATCAGTCAGGACCACAATGTCTATGGGAATAAATTACTAGTCCACTCAATGTTAAATATATGGATGGACAAATAGACAGACGGACAGACAGACATATCTAAAGATATACCAGATAGATTATGGCATTATAATTTATTTTTACAAGAAAGGACAATATGTTTTCTGCATTTCCTCTGCAATTCTATAGTATATTGAAAACTGTGTATATTTTAAAGTATATTTATCACTAAATTCAGAATTTTTTCTTCGGCAATGCCATCTTTTAAATGCATATAAAAAACAGCAGCTAATAAAAAGTCTGCCCCAGAACATACTTCTTCAGACATCCCAACCTGCAAAAACTCATTTCAGGAGCCGCCACCCCCCCCTCACAGTTATATATTGGACACCTTGAAAACCCTAAATAAGATAGAGACTTATCATTAAAGTAGCTTCCCGCTAAAGTCACATAAAAAAAAAAGTAGCTTTATTGCTAAACCAAATACAACAAACCTATTTTCCAGTGATCGTACGCTCCTTGAATACTTAAATATTTTAGAATACGAAGTTTAATTACGTGCAGTAAATAAGGTAGTATTTGTATTTTTATTTTATTAAAATCAGTGGGGGCTTTTTGGATACTGATGCATGCTTTGAGGGTTCTATAACGTCCCAGCAACTAAAGGCATTCCTTAAAGAAACACTTTTGCGGATTTGGACCACATTGGATCATGGTACTTGGAATTTCAGGGAGATTGCATTCCATTTGCTGGCATCAGGGAGTTGCTATTACAATCAGGGAGACTCCCTGAACTTCAGGGAGAGTTGGGATGTCTGCTTCTTTATGTGTAGGCCCCCTATTTATTGTTAGCCAGGGGAACAAGGTTCACTATAAGGGACCTCATCTGTCCAGGTTTGTGGTGAATGAGCATCAGTATTTATAATTTCTGCACCCTGCTCACATGTGGCCATTTGTGCGCAAGCAGGGATTGGGTTGGGCTGTCCTGTGGTGTCAACTAAACCTACCAAAACCCTTAGTATGTATTGTACTCACATGTCCTTAGACACCAAATACATGTTTCTGTATGCCAGTTGGAATTGCCCAGTAAACTAGTAGCAGTCAAAAGATCTATATATCATCATGAACATTGTATATAACACATAAAAAGCTCTTGCAAATCAGAAAATTGTGTTAGCGCTGCAGAACCTGTTGGCGCTCTACAAATACCTGATAATAATAATATGCAGCTTAGTAGGCTAAGAAATGTGTTATATGCAATGTGCATGTTTCAATAACACTAAAATATATGTTTTTTTATACTTTTAACTGCTGCTAGTCTAGAGTGAGTTTTATTGGATGTATAGACAACATTTATTTGGTGTACAATACTCACCGAGGGGTTTGAATAGTGTATTTGACACCACATGATACACTATGTTGTGACCACATTTTAGTGTTACTGTGATATCCCTTTAAGTCAGACTCCACCTTCTTGCATCACAACACTATATCAGGCAACACCTAACACCTATCATTGCCTGATTATTGAAGTTTATGCCACTGCTGTGGATCTCTGAACCTATTCTCAAGCCTTACTGCTTGGCCAGAATCTACTAAGTATTTGTGCTCTTACTTGGCACTTATTATCTTTAATATCCAATTTGTGAATATATTCTCTAAGTCTCTATGTTGCCTTTTTGACTGCAACTTATAATTATCTCCACCTGCTGAATCTCTCTCCTTTCCGGAACCTGACCTGCTACTGGGAACTCTCACAGTTCATTGAACTGCTACAAAGGATTACAAACTACCGATATTCTTACTCTCAGAACCTCACTGCTGCTTCACCACGCACACCTATTCATCTGGAACTGTTCATCGTGTAACAGTAACATTCGTTGTTCCTCTGAACCGCAAGTATTGTATCCACAAAGCCGCTACTGAATTGCTGTTGTATTTACCACAGAATATGTTCTATGCTTACGTTCTCTGTGATTTGTTATATGAACGCTGAGTCTTTACTTACCTCTCTCACTGGGTGTCAGTTTGGCCTATTGCTTGATACTTTGCAGACACTAACAGATATATAGCTGCTATATACTTACCATCTGATATTAAACTATAATCATGTTTAATACTATCGGGCCCATTTATCAAGCTCCGGACGGAGCTTGTGGGCCCGTGTTTCTGGCGAGTCTTCAGACTCGCCAGAAACACCAGTTATGAAGCAGCGGTCTAAAGACCGCTGCTTCATAACCCTGTCCGCCTGCTCTGATGAGGCGGACAGGAATCGCCGGAAATCAACCCGATCTAGTACAATCAGGTTGACTGACACCTCCCTGCTGGTGGCCAATTGGCCGTGAGTCAGCAGGGGGCGGCGTTGCACTGTTAAATGCGGAGAGCGTATTGCTCTCCGCATTCGGCGAGGTCTTGCGGACCTGATCAGATCAGGTCCGCAAGACCTTTGATAAATAGGCCCCAGTAAGTTTACAATGGATAATATAGTTTAAGCATTGCAGTCACTAATACTTATAAATCTTATCAATCTGCTTTAATGTTATACTACCAGATTTATTACCATTTTATCTGGCAATATCTATTACAGCAAAAAAACTTATATATCAACCAAATATATTTAGTGAATCCTAACATAATAATCAGGCCAATATTATTCCGAAAACTGAGTGAAATGGATCCAAACGAAATTAATAATCAGTTTGCCTCACTCAATCAGAAAATTGATTACTTAGCACGTGGCTTAACTGAAATACAAGCTGGGAGTTCAGTATTAAAGGGTATGTTAAAAGATGTAATGACTCACAAGCAAACAGCAGCACCTGAGCCACACATAAACCTGCCTACCCCTTTTTCTGGTAAACGTACAGAATTTAGGGAATTCAAAAATGCTTGCAATTTACTCTTTAGTATGAAACCACATATTTATTGCACAGAAAAATTAAAGTTTGCACCACTATCTCTTTTCTCACTGGGGAACTCAGAGCCTGGGCTAAAAGATTCTATGAGTCTGGTGATTCTATTTTGAAATCTTTAGAGAATTTCTTTTCTGCAATGTCTAGTTTATATGAGGATACAAATAAACAGATTAATGCTGAAACAAAACTGCGATCTTTAAAACAAGGTAAGAGAACAGTGGAAGAGTATGTAACTGATTTCCAGATGTGGGCAAGTGATTTACTATGCAATCAGATATATTTAAGAAATCAGTTTCCACTTGGACTCTCAGAAATTTTAAAATATGAGATTTCACGTATAGAGATGCCAGAGACATTTAAAGGGTTAATTCGCCAAAGTATTACTTTAGACAGATGTTTGAGAGAAAGAAGGGCAGAGAAATGTAGTTCTGATTTAAACACAAAATGCATTTATCCTCTAACCACAAATACAGATACACTTTCCACAAACCCCACTCCTATGGAGATTTGCTCAATTAAAGGGCCACTTTCCCAAGAAGAAACGGCACAACGTAGATTGGCAAACTTGTGCCTATATTGTGCAAATAAAGACCATCTAGTTTCTGCCTGCCCATCTCTTGCAAGACAGAAAAAGGGTAAGGAAAAGTTTATTAACAGTATAAACCCCACTAAACAACAAACTTACTTATCTATACCTTTTACATTACAGTGGGATCAACAACTTATTCAGACTGAAGCCATAATAGACTCTGGAGCATGCGGATTGTTCATAAATTCTCAATTTATTAAAACAAATAATATACCTACTGTCACAAAACAAACACCAATTTTTGTAAAATTTATTGACGGAACTTTCATACAAAAGGGACCCATAACAAATCACACCAAACCTCTGTTATTGTCAATAACTGAAGGAAACATGGAGGCCGAATTATCAAGTCGTCAACTATGCTGCATTCGCCGGCAACAATACACTCGCCTAACATTGCCTAACATCGCAGCCACAGACCTGAATACATTATCCTTATTTATAAAAAAAGCTATCAAAAAGCCACACACCAAGTACGGGGCGATGAGCAGCTGACTGTTGTTAACTAACAGTCATAGATTTCGCTGCTATTTGTCTTTTTCCCAACTTTATTTATACCCTGTCACTAAACACCGCCTCTATACTAAAATGTTTAACCCCTATCCTGCCGCTCCCAGACCCCGCGGCAACTGTAATAAAGTTATTAACCCCCATCCCGCTACTCCCGGAACCCACCGCAACTCTAATAAAGTTATTAATCCCGCCACTCGCGGACCCCTCCGCAACAAAATACATGTATTAACCCCCAAACCTCTTGCCTCACATATCACTACCACTTACTAAACCTATTAACACCTAAACCGCCAGCCCCACACATTGCCATAAACTAAATTAAGCTATTAACCCCTAAACCTAACAACCCGCCAACTTTACATTAAATATTAACTCATCCCTATCTTATAATAAATTTCAACTTACCTGTAGAATTGCATTAAACTATATTAAACTACTAATTAACCTACACTAACTATTATCCTACAATTACATTAAACTATATTAAACTATCAATTAACTTACTCTAACTATTATACTAAAATTACATTAAAGTGAAGGTCCATTTTGATTAATTAGTGCCCGGCTTTTAATAAACCTATTAAAAACAAGGGCACTTTAATTCATCAAAATTGACATTTCACTGTTTTCTTAAAAAATCAGGCTTCCTCCAATCACAGCTTCCCCCCCGAGGGAATCTTGGCCTGATGCAACGCTGTGATTGGAGGAAGCTAGATTGGTCATTTTGGACCCGCGAAGATGGCTTGTTACGGGCGGAGGAAGTGCTGGAGCGGTTGCCAGGATTAAAAGGTAAGTTTTTGAAGAAAAGGAGTGAAATGTCAATTTTGATTAATTAAAGTACCCTTGTTTTTAATAGGTTTATTAAAAACCGGGCACTAATTCATCAAAATGGACCTTCACTTTAAACTAACAATTAAATTAACTATATTAATACAGTATTTAAAAACCTAACCCTACTCAAGTTATTTTAATCTACTTTAAAGAATTACTAAGTTACAATAAAATAACAACTAAATTGCACAAAATAAAAAATAAATTATCAAATATTTAAACAAATTACACCTAATCTAATAGCCCTATCAAAATAAAAAAGCCCAGCAAAATAAAAAACCCTAGCCTACAATAAACTACCAATGGCCCTCAAAAGGGCCTTTTGCGGGGTGTTGCCCCCCAAAAATCAGCTCTTTTACCTGTAAAATAAAATACAAACACCCCCCAACAGTAAAACCTACCACCCGCTCAACCAAGGACCCCAAATAAAAACCTATCTAAAAAACCTAAGCTCCCCATTGCTCTGAAAAGGGCATTTGGATGGGCATTGCCCTTAAAAGGGCATTTAGCTCTTTTTCAGCCCAAAGTCCCTAACCTAAAATGAAAACCCACCCAATAAACCCTTAAAAAACCTAACACTAACTACCGATGATCCACTTACAGTTTTCGAAAACCGGACATCCATCCTCATCCAAGTGGTAGAAGTCCTCAGCGAAGCCGACCTGAAGTCTTCATCCAAGCAAGCCGAAGTCTTCATCCAAGCGGGCAGAAGTCTTCATCCAGATGACATCTTCTATCTTCATCCATCCGGCGCGGAGCATCCTCTTCTTACGATGTCTCTTGAAGAAGGAAGTTTCCTTTAAATGACATCATTCAAGATAGTGTCTCTTACATTCCGATTGGCTAATAGAATTCTATCAGCCAATAAGAATTAAGGTGGACAAAATCCTATTGGCTGTTGCGATTAGCCAATAGGATTGAGCTTTCATCCTATTGGCTGATCCAATCAGCCAATAGGATTGAGCTTGCATTCTATTGGCTATTCCAATCAGCCAATAGAATGAAAGCTCAAACCTTTTGGCTGATTCCAACAGCAAATTTGATTTTTTTTCCACCTTAATTCCTATTGGCTGATAGAATTCTATCAGCCAATCGGAATTTAAGGGAAGCCATCTTGGATGATGTCATTTAAAGGACACTCATTCTGCAACAGACGTCGTAAGAAGAGGATGCTCCGCGCCGGATGTCTTGAAGATGGAGCCGCTCCGTGCCGGATGGATGAAGATAGAAGATACCGTCTGGATGAAGACTTCTGCCTGGATGGATGAAGACTTCGGCCCGCTTGGATGAAGACTTCTGCCGGCTTCGCTGAGGACTTCTGCCGCTTGGATGAGGATGGATGTCCGGTCTTCGAAAACTGTAAGTGGATCATCGGGGGTTAGTGTTAGTTTTTTTAAGGGTTTATTGGGTGGGTTTTAATTTTAGGTTAGGGACTTTGGGCTGAAAAAGAGCTAAATGCCCTTTTAAGGGCTAAATGCCCATCCAAATGCCCTTTTCAGGGCAATGGGGAGCTTAGGTTTTTTAGATAGGTTTTTATTTGGGGGGTGTTGGTTTTGTGGGTGGTGGGTTTTACTGTTGGGGGGTGTTTGTATTTTATTTTACAGGTAAAAGAGCTGATTTCTTTTGGGCTATGCCCTGCAAAAGGCCCTTTTAAGGGCCATTGGTAGTTTATTGAATGCTAGGGTTTTTTTATTTTGGGGGGGCTTTTTTATTTTGATAGGGCTATTAGATTAGGTGTAATTAGTTTAAATATTTGATAATTTATTTTTTATTTTGTGTAACTTAGTGTTTTTTATTTTGCGTAACTTAGTGTTTTTATTTTGTGTAACTTAGTGTTTTTTTATATTGTGTAACTTAGTTGTTATTTTTTTGTAACTTAATAATTCTTTATTGTAGATTTAAATAACTTGAGTAGGGTTAGGTTTTTAGAAATGTAATATAGTTAATTTAATTTGTAGTTTAATGTAATTTTAGTATAATAGTTAGGGTAGGTTAATTAATAGTTTAATATAGTTTAATGTAATTGTAGTATAATAAATAGGGTAGGTTAATTAATAGTTTAATATAGTTTAATGTAATTTTAGTATAATAGTTAGGGTAGGTTAATTAATAGTTTAATATAGTTTAATTTAATTCTAAGGGTAAGTTTAAATTTATTATCAGATAGGAATGAGTTAATATTTAATGTAAAGTTAGCGGGTTGTTAGGTTTAAGGGTTAATAGCTTAATTTAGTTTATGGTGATGTGGTGGACTGGCGGTTTAGAGGTTAATAGGTTTAGTAAGTGGTAGTGATGTGGGAGGCCAGGGGTTTTGGGTTTAATACATTTATTTAGTTGCGGAGGGGTCCGGGAGCAGCGAGATAGGGGTTAATAACTTTATTAGAGTTGTGGTGGGCTCCGGGAGTGGAGGGATAGGGGTTAATACTTTTATTTAGTTGTGGCGGTGTCGGGGAGCGGCGGGATAGGGGTTAATATATTTATTTAGTTACGGTGGAGTCCAGGAGTGGCGGGATAGGGGTTAATACATTTATTTAGTTGCGGCGGGATAGGGGTTAATAACATTATGTAGGTGGCAGCGATGTCGGGGTGGCAGATTAGGGGTGTTTAGACTCGGGAACATGTTAGGGTGTTAGGTGTAAAGTAACTTTTATTCTACTATAGAAATCAATGGGATATCTGGCAGCATCGAACAGAAGCTTTTGCTGCTCTCAGACTCCCATTGATTCCTATGGCATCCGTGGCCTCTAGGGTGGCGGATTGAAAACCAGGTATGCTGGGCCAGAAAAGTGGCGAGCGTACCTGTTAGAAAGTTGATAACTTGCAAAAGGTGTCAGATAGTGCTCAATTTGTATTCAGAACATCTGTAATGACATAAGCATCGATCTGTGTCGGATTGAGACCGGCGGATTGTATGTTACGTCACAAATTTCTACTTTTGCCGGTCTGTAGGCTTTGATAAATGGGTCGAATCAGGCTCGCCACAATTACGCTGCGGAATTCCGGTGTATTTGCGGTTGACAGCTTGATAAATATCCCTCATGGAGTACATAACTTTTGACATTATTCCCATATCTAATCATACCATTATTCTAGGGTTTCCCTGGTTACAAAAACACAACCCACAGATTGACTGGACATACTGTAAAACATTGTTTCAATCTGATTACTGTCAAAAAAACTTGTTTCCCACATGTATCACTGTCCAGTCTTGAGGTTGTTGTACCAAAGGTGTATCAGGATCTTTCTGACATATTTGATTTGAAAGAAGCAGAAACTTTACCTACTCACAGGTCATTTGATTGCCCCATTGACGTCATCCCTGGGTCACAAATACCCCATGGTAAAATGTATCCTTTATCTCAGAATGAATTAACTCATTTATGTCAATATCTTGGCGAGAACCTAAAAAAAGGTTTTATATCATCTTCTACTTCTCCAGCTGCAGCCAGTATATTTTTTGTGAAGAACAAAGATGATACTTTAAGACCCATTATAGAGCCCTCAATGCTGTCACCATTAAAAACCATTACCCTTTACCACTTATACCTGAGTTACTCGAACGACTAGCAAATGCTACCATTTACACCAAATTAGATTTAAAGGGGGCTTATAACTTAATACTTATTTAAAAAGGTGACAAATGGAAAATAGCATTTCGTACTAGATATGGTCTCTATCAGTATAATGTAATACCATTTGGGCTATGTAATGCCCCAGCCACATTTCAACACTTCATAAATCAAATATTCAGATATTTGACTGATTTATGCATAATTATATATCTAGACGATATTCTCATATATTTTAAAAATCTCCAGGAACATGAAAAACATGTACGTTGGGTGCTTACACGCCTACGAGAACATCAATTATTTGCAAAATTACAGAAGTGTCAATTTCATGTAAATAAAATAAAGTTCTTGGGTTATATCATATCACCTAACCACATCCAAATGGACCCAGAAAAGGTAGCTATAATTACAAATTGGTCTCAACCCACTACTGTGGGTTTTTAGGGTTCTCAATTTTTTATAGAAAGTTTATCTCCAATTTCTCAACAGTAACAAAACCATTAACCAAGCTCACTAAAAAGCATCACAATTTTTTATGGACAGATGAAGCACGACAAGCTTTTGACTTTTTAAAAAAAAAGTTTTACCACTGCTCCCATTTTAACACTCCCAAATCATAAAGTTTAATTTGTTTTAGAAGTTGACGCATCAAACTCAGGAATTGGAGCTATTTTGTCACAACATAATGAACAAACATCCAAACTTCATCCTATATCCTTCTACTCACGTACACTTTTACCAGCTGAGTGTAACTACTCAATTGGAGATAAAGAACTCTTGGCCATTAAATGTTCACTAGAAAATTGGAGACATTTATTAGAAGGAACAACTCAACCTTTTTTGATATATACAGATCATAAAAATCTAGAATATTTGAAAACTAATAAAACTTTATCATCACGACAAGTGAGATGGGCCCTGTTCATGGATAGATTTAATTTTCGCTTCACTTATAGACCTGATACCCAAAAATGTAAGGCAGATGCCCTATCCAGAATACATGATTTCACCCCTCCTAAAGATTCTCTAACTCAAATAATTACGCTAGAAAAATTCTTGGCAAACCTTACCTCTTTAGCAAAAGAGATTTTGGAAACACTGGAATCTAGCCCAGAAGAACTGTGAACTATAACCAAACTCTGGGTTGTATTATCATAAAGGTCAAATGTAAATACCAACAAAACTCAGAGAAACCATTAATTCTCATTTTCATGATGACCTCATGGCTGGACACCCTGGTGTTAAAAAGACCATAGATTTGATCAGAAGGTACTTTTGGTGGCCACAAATGAACAGTTCATATATAAATTTGTCACTACCTGTGAGGTCTGCGCCAGAAATAAAATGGATCATAGAAAACCCATTGGATATTTAACTTCCATCCCAATCCCTGATATAACTTGGTCAACAATCTCTATGGATTCCATAGTTGAGCTACCAAAGTCACAGCAACATGACACAATTTTAGTATTGGTAGATCATCTCACTAAACTATCTCACTTTATTCCATTAAAAGGTTTACCTACAACTAAAACAACAGCAACTGTTTTCATAGACTATAGTTAAACTACATGGACTTCCTACAACTATAATCACTGACCGGGGTACACAATTCACCTCATCTTTCTGGAAATCGCTTTGTAAAATAATAAAGATTGACTCTAGGCTATCCACATCATTCCATCCACAAACCAATAGTTTGACTGAAAGGATAAACCAAGTATTAGAACAGTAATTAAGATGTTACGTAACTCATCTTCAGGATGATTTGTTATCATTATTATCAGTGGCAGAGTTCTCATACAACTCTATATCCTTCTCATCAAAAATTACACCTTTCTTTGCTACTTATGGATATCATCCATCAACTATAACAATAAGCAACACTACTGTCAATTCTCCAGCAGCAGTCACTTACTCCACATCGTTGCAAGATCGTTTACAAATCCTAAAAACACATCTTTCAGAAGCCAAGACAAGACAAAAATATTATTATGATTCACATCATAGACCAAGTCCAGAATACCAGATTGGAGATTTAGTTTAGCTATCCACCAAACAACTGAAATTACAAACACCTTGTAAAAAGTTATCTAATCAGTTCATCGGACCCTTCCCTGTCAAAAGAATCATAAACTCTAATGCAATAACTCTCAAGCTGCCAGACCATTACAGGATACATACAAATTTTCACGTATAACTTCTCAAGCCTTACTCCTCAGAAAATCTTTCTGCTAGAGATGTTTTACCTCCTCCTACAATCAATCAATCTTCAAGATCATGAGGAATTCGAAGTAGAAAATATTCTTGATTCACGTATTAGACACAGAAATGTTGAATATTTAATAAAATGTAAGGGTTATGGTCCTGAATATAATTCTTGGCAGGTTGGATCGGATATTCATGCACCACGATTGATTGCTAACTTCCATCGAAAATATCCCTTGAAGTCGCGACCTTATCCCCTATAGGGGAATCCTTGAGGAAGGGGGTATGTGATATCGCTTTAAGTCAGACTCCACCTTCTTGCATCACAACACTATTTCAGGCAACACCTAACACCTATCATTGCCTTATTATTGAAGTTTATGCCACTGCTGTGGATCTCTGAACCTAAACTCAAGCCTTATTGCTTGGCCAGAATTTACTAAGTATTTGTGCTCTTACTTGGCACTTACTATCTTTAATATCCTATTTGTGAATATATTCTCTAAGTCTCAATGTTACCTCTCTCAGTTTGGCCTATTGCTTAATACTTTGCAGACGCTAACAGATATACAGCTGCTATATACTTACCATCTGATATTAAACTATAACCATGTTTACTACTATAAGTTTTCATTGGATAATATAGTTTAAGCATTGCAGTCACTAATACTTATAACTCTTATAAATCTGCTTTAATGTTATACTACCAGATTTATTACAATTTTATCTGGCAATATCTATTACAGCAACAAAACTTATATATCAACCAAATATATTTAGTGAATCCTAACAGTTAGAGAACAAAAAAAAATATTGTACCCCCTTTTCTTTTTTTTTTCCTTTGGAAGACAATTTTCATGCCATTGAAAAAAAAAAAAGTAAGGAGGTATGTTTTACAATGTGTTATACTGTGTTTAATATGTCCTTGTTCTGAATTTACCAACATTTGTTCAAATCAGATTTGTACTAGATGCAAACCTGTGTTTGTCAACATAGGGTATTATCACTGTTTACGTGTAATTCAGCTATTTCTGTTGTATATTGAACTGACACTTATGTTAAAGGAACAGTAAATAATTGTAATAAAAAAAATGAATTCATTTTAAAAACATCCAGACTTTGTTGATCTTAGCAAGAAAACATAAATGTCTTGTAATTAAAAGGTGCTTACTTGTTCCTTTAATGAAAATCCATAATAAACAAAAAATCTATTCAAACAGCTTTTCTAACAGCTTGACAATTTCCTCATATCCGACCAGCTAGTGGTTCCATTTTGTTTGGTTAATAGGGAATATAATGTATTACTGGGATCCACACACTTATCACTTATCTTAAATAGGTAAAAGCTGGTCATGGTGTTTGAAGGTAGACGACAAATAAGGTCATATTTACTTTGATATGAAGCACTTTTTTTTTTCAAATCTGGAGAATTAGAAATGATATGTTCAAGGTGACCAAATCAATATTTTTCAAGTGTGTGTTGCATATTGATGGTTTCTTCTTCTTCGTGTATGTCCCTTGAGAGGTAATCCATCCTTTAGTTGCTGCATGCAATCACATTTATTTCTATGGTGGCGCAAAAGTAGCAAGAACATAAAATATACAATTCAATAAATGCTAAGAATAACTCCATGTCAGATGAGAGATTTTGCTAAATATTTAAAGGGATATAACAGTGCAAAACGAAAATGCTCTAACGTGTCAGAACATTGCATCATTGTACTATTGTTGTATATAACTATGTATTAAAACCCTGCAAATGGGTTAAGCATATAAATCTATATAACAAGTGAAGTGCAAAAATAAGTTATTGAGTGCTAACTGCTCTTAAAGGGACAGTAAACCTTAAAAATAATGTTATATAATTCTGCACATAGTGCAGAATTATATAACATTATTTAGGTGCTATAGCCATAAAATCATTTTTTACCTTTTAAAATGTCAGCGCTTTTACAGACCCGCTCTCTGCTCTCTGCTGAGCGGGTCTGTAATATTCAGTCAGCGCATCGGGCCAGCTGTATAGTCACAGCCCAGCCCGATCGCGCCATAAGACTAAGTGCAGCTCGCTCCTGTCACAGGAGCGAGCTGCACTTAGTGCTATGGCGCGGTCGGGCCGGGCTGTGACTATACAGCTGGCCCGATGCACTGACTGAATATTACAGACCCGCTCAGCAGAGAGCGGGTCTGTAAAAGCGCTGACATTTTTACATTTTAAAAGGTAAAAAATGATTTTATGGCTATAGCACCTAAATAATGTTATATAATTCTGCACTATGTGCAGAATTATATAACATTATTTTTAAGGTTTACTGTCCCTTTAAGTTAAATCAATAGCGCTCCTATTATTGTGTTTGCAATACAAGTTGAAAGTAAAACGCGCAAGAAAAAAACTCAGGCGCGCTAACACATTTCTTCACTTCTATGGGGCTTGCTACAAAACACTCTTATGTCTTTAGCTTGTGCGATAACCCGAATGTGGGTAGGACAATAGCTCTAAAGTTGATGGTGTGTTAAGAATATTCTTAAGAAATAATTAAAGATGATAATAAATGTAGTATACAATAAAAAATTTTTTATATAGGTCTTATTTCAGAGACCTATAACACATAATAGAAATCAGAACACAGATTCAAGCATTCAGATGATTTTAAAATACTTTACTAAAAAACTTTGCTTAAAAATGCTTTAAAAAGATGGGACATCTCACAATTACATAAAGATGATAGAAGGTACAATATATGTCCATATCGGGATCCATGTGAGCTTAAAAAAATAGCTGTTAAAGTAAAAAATGGATTCCAGAGATGTCAATTTATCAATACTGATTGTATCACCAAAAGTAGTTATTTTAGGTAGTAATAGTAATTAGGGAAATCCACAATGGCTGATAAGCATGAGTGGTGTTTTGCATACAAGGGATTCCCCCCTGGGCCTTACCGGACAAACGGCTTTGTTCCTACCACTATTTAGAGTATCAGCTTTTTCATACAAGGGAACAAAGCCATTCGTCCGGTAAGGACCAGGGGGGAATCCCTTGTTTACAAAACACCACTCAAAGAGTGCCAAGTATAATGCTTATCAGCCATTGTGGATTTCCATAATAAGCTGACCTTTCTGATAACTATTATTGGTGATACAAGCGGTATTGATAAATTGACATCTCTGAAATCCATTTTTTACTTTAACAGCTATTTTTTAAGCTCACAGGGATCCCTATCTTAAGCGCAATCCCCGTACCCCTTTTTGTGTAAACCAAGAATACTCTAAATACCTTACAGCTAGATTACAAGTTTTGTGTTGCAGCTTGTAACGTTGAAAATATGGTATTTTCAGCGTTAAAACAGCACAGCAGCAATTACAAGTCTTGTCGGTAAAGGTGTACCAGACACCTTTTAGCCTGTACCGCAACGTCAGTCTCGCACACGTAAAAATTATGTATTTTCATGGGATTCCCATAGCGCTGCTATTACGAGTTTTGTAGTGAGGCTAAAAAAATGAGCATTACAGCCTAAAACCACAAGATCCGTAATGCCATCTAAAGTCATAAACTACCTATTAACCCCTAAACTGAGGCCCTCCCGCATCACAAACACTATAATAAATTTATTAACCCCTAATCTGCCGCTCCCGATATCACCGCCACTAACATTTTTTATTAACCCCTATTCTGCCGCTCCCCGACATCATCACCACTATACTAAAGTTATTAACCCCTAAACTGATGCCCTCCCGCAACAAAAACACTATTTAAATATTATTAACCCCTAATCTGCCGTCCACCCACACTGCTGCTATAATAAACCTATTAACACCTAAACCTCAAGCCCCCCACAACGAAATATACTAAAATAAACTATTAACCCCTAAACCGAAAGCCCCCTCACAACGAAATAAACTAATTTAAACTAGTAACCCCTAAACTTAACGACCACCTAACTTTATATTAAAATTACAATTTCCCTTACCTGTCAAATTAAAAAAAAAATATTTTAAACTAACACTTAAACTATTCTAATTATCAAACTAAAATTAAACTAACTACCAATTAAATAAAACTAAACTACCAATAAAAAATTCTAGAACTACTCTAAAAATTACAAAAAGTATCTACCTACAAAAAATAAGAACAAACTAAATTGCAAAAAAATACAAAACACTAAATTACTTGCCCCAAAGATATCTGCTCTTTTATCTGTAAAAAAAACAAACACCCCCAACAGTAAAACCCACCACTCCCACCACTAACCCCCCCCCAAATAAAAACCCTAACTCTAAAATAACCTAAGCTAACCATTGCCCTGAAAAGGGCATTTGTATGGGCATTGCCCTTAAAAGGGCATTTAGCTCTTTTACTGCCCAGACCCTAAACTAAAAAACCCCCCCACCAAAAAAACCCTTAAACATTAGCCAATAGAATGAGAGCTGCTTAAATCCTATAGGCTGATTTGAATAGCAAATAGGATTTTAGCAGCCTAAATTCCTATTGACTGATTCAAATCTTTCATCCAATAGGAATGCAAGGGACGCTATCTTGAATTGCATCCCTTGCATTGAAGATTCAGTTTACGGCGGCGACCGTAAGAAGAGGAGCTGCACGTCGGATGTCTTCAGGATGGACCCGCTCCGCGCCGGCTGGATGAATATCGAAGAGGCCGCCTGGATGAAGACTTCTTGCTGCATGGATGAGGACTTTGCTAGCTGGATGAAGATAGAAGAGGCCGCCTGGATGAAGACTTTTTGCCACATGGATGAGGACTTCACCAGCTGGATGGATCCTTCAAGCGGGACTTCAACAACTGTAAGTGGATCGTCTTTAGGGTCTGGGCAGTAAAATAACTTAATGCCCTTTTAAGGGCAATACCCATACAAATGCCCTTTTCAGGGCAATGGTTAGCTTAGGTTATTTTAGAGTTAGGGTTTTTATTTGAGGTGGTTGGTTGTGGGGGTGGTGGGTTTTAATGTTGGGGGGTGTTTGTATTTTTTTTTTACAGGTAAAAGAGCTGATATCTTTGGGGCAATGCCCCACAAAAGGCCCTTTTAAGGGCCATTGGTAGTTTATTGTAGGCTAGATTTTTATTTTTATTTTGGGTGGGCTTTTATATTTTGATAGGGCTATTAGATTTGGTGTAATTCTTTTTTATTTTTGATAATTTGTTTGTTATTTTGTGTAATGCATATTTTTAGGGGGTGTTTTTTTTTTAAGTAAAAGAGCTGTTTATCTCAGGACAATGCCCTACAAAAGGTCCTTTTAAGGGCCCTTGGTAGTTTGGGGGGGTGGGAGTTTGTATAGTGTTAGGGGGTGTTTGTATTCTTTTTAAAGTAAAAGAGTTGGTTATCTCAGGGCAATGCCCTACAAAAGGCCATTTTAAGGGCCCCCCAAAAGGCCCTTTTAAGGGCCCTTGGTAGTTTTGGAGGTGGGGGTTTGTATAGTGTTAGGGGGTGTTTGTATTCTTTTTAAAGTAAAAGGGCTGATTATTTAGGAGTTAATAGGAGTTAATAGGTTTATTTAGTTAATAAGTGTAAATTTAAATTAGCTATATTTGTATTATGTTAAAGTTAGGGGGTGTTAGGATTAGGGTTACATTAGGGTTAGGCTTACGTTAGGGTTAGGTTTAGCGGTTAATAAAGTTTAATTTAGCTTTTTGCGATGTGGGGGGCTGGCGGTTTAGGGGTTGATAAATGTAGTATAGTGGCAGCGATATAGGGAGCGGCAGATTAGGGGTTAATAATTTTAATTAGGTAGCGGGAATATTGGGAGCGGCAGATTAGGGGTTAATAACTGTAGGCAGGTGTCAGTGATGTCAGGGGCAGCCGATTAGGGGTTTATGTTAGGGTGTTAGGTTTAAACGGTATTTTAATTTCCCCATAGACATCAGTGGGGATGCGTTACAGGACTTTTGTTTCCGCAATGGCATTTTTTTTTTTTTTTTTGACGGCTCTCCCCATTGATGTCTATGGGGAAATCATTCACGAGCACGTCTCAGCAGCACTCTGATTGTGTGCGGTATGGAGCTCAACGCAACCATATCGCACGCAAAAAGCGTATGTTTGAGAACTTGTAATAGCAGTGCTATAGAAAATTAAATAACATAACTTTTGTTGCGTTCGTTAATTTCTCTATAGCACTCAAAACTCGTAATCTAGCTGTTAGTGCTTTACTTAAAATAGAATATAATTAATATATATATATATATATATATATATATATATATATAGCTATATATTAAATCCTTAGAGAAGTGCAATCACTAAACCATCCATGGGAATTTAAGCAATATGTAAGACAGTCCAGAAATGGCACTGCACTTACTGTTTAATAGAAAAATATATAAAACATAATGTTTATTCTAAATGGTTAAAACATGTCCATGATGTTTCAGAGTCAATCAGACCCCATTATCAACTGGAAAATATCAATAATACATAAAATAGAAAAGAGATTACAGAAGAAATGCATTTTACCTTTTTAATTAGTCTACCAAGACAGTCCTCTACTTGACCACCCTCAAGTCACTGACATCTATTGAAGCATCTACCTGTATGTAGACCCATTTAGGCTAATATAACACAGCATAATAAAATGGGTCAATGTTCTAAATGAGATGCGCCAACCTGGCACGATGGATATTTTGACTGTGAAGGACTAAAAAGTTTATATATGTGTATTTATGTGTTTACATGTGTAGATATGTAGATATATATATATATTATATATATTAGAGTAATACTTTTTTTTTTATTATTTTCTTTTATTGAGGTTATGCACTAGTAAAAATAAAAAAAAACATACTTTAAACGACACATCATAAATTACAAAGTTGTCCCAATACAATAATATAGATACAAAACAAAATGAATGATAAACTATGAGATCTTGAAACCTCCATTTTATAGTTTTATAAGCTTCTGTGGACGACTAATGGGCTGGCCAGTTTTGGACCCTGTGATATAGGAGACACTGGTGAAGTATGTTAGTCGTATTACCGACCCACTGCGTCTAATAGCACATAATACATTTGAAATAGTATGATGATAACAATAGTAAACTATAAGTTTATGATAGGTTCCCAAAGGATTTTTAGCAGAAAAGCACCGCTTGTGGTATTATGATGCAATTAGATCAAACACTATAATAGTTGTCAGTTTCTGATAAAAGGTAAAATAGATTAGTTAAACACATATACACAACAATGATATTAACGGTCTCTTTTCAAACAATATATTAATATATAAACTGAACCAAGCAAAATTAAGCCTCAATTTCCTTATTTTCAATTCCTCTCATTTTTCTAGAGGGTCATTCATTTACCCCAGTGAATCAAAACTACTCATAGAGGAACATTAATGGTATAAACTGTTGTTCTTGGATAATATAAAACTATGAGGATAAAATATTGTGTTGTATATAACCATTACCTAAAAGTATAAAATATAGAACATAGAATTGTTCTCTATCTACTTACATAAACTGGTTTTGGAGGGTAGAGAGAGCATTGTAAGGGTTATGATATGTAGCATTATGAAAGTGCATGCATGGAATATCTCTTATGGTACAATATCTATTGCTTGTTATATAGAACCCAATACCACAGGCAAATCTATGTGATATAAGTAGCTTACTTTGTTGTACAGGCAATAAATTGCATGATTAGAAATACTGTAATTCACAAAGGAGCTGTAAATGCTGAGGTATAAGAGCAATGTACAAATATAAAACCTTTAGGAGTGAACACTAATAGATACGACTTAACAGCCAAATACAAGGGCTCTGAAAGATATATAATACAACAATAAGTTCAATTCATAAGCTGAAATAGTCCTTTAGGTTGCAGGGAGCACTACATCAAGTTTTAAGAGTAGGCTATAATAGCTTGTTTATAGCTTTTCTATTCTAAATCTGTATTAAAATATAAGTAGTAACAGGTGGTAGGACTTCTGTAAATAATAGGTAAACTATATAGTTAACTAAGTATGAGTAAGCTTTGTGAGATATCCCAGAGGCATATAAAATAATTCTCATAAGTGAGCGTATACCTTATTACCAGTTATATTAATCCTAGGAGATACGACATAGGCGTAAATTAAAATTGCTAATTAAATATGTCTTGAGTACGTACATAACAATAGACATTATATTAGTGATCTATAACAAAGGACATGCACATTGAGGAAGCAAAATATTTAGATATAACAATAGAAATAAAATAATGCTATATATAAGATCAGCAAAAAGACTCATATTTGAGGCGATATATGTATCGGTAAACCATGTGCGTGTGTCCATTTTCTGAACTCTCCGTGCTGGTTCCTTCTGTTCACTGACACCTGGCCAATTTTACTCGCTATCACTTAGAGACTAAGCTACCTCTTGTTTCTGTGGAGTGTCTGCACCCTGCTCCGAAGGATCGACCACCTTCTTCTCGGCGGGGGCAAGCTTTAAGGGTAGGTATTTCTTTGTGTGACCTGTCATGGCCGCGGCTTGGACACGCCACCCGTAATACTTTATTTTAATGCTTTACATGTGTTTTGTTAAACTTTTTGTAGCCCTAACAATTTACTTTAGGCCTCAAGGTGCGCTAATTTTCAAATTGTAAAATATAAGTGATGTTTAGCATGGTCGCCATATTCATTGAAAGTATCTATCTATCTATCTATTGGGTACTAATCACCCATGAGGGTCTCAAGGCGGTGGGGATTATCCCGTGATATGTAAGTTTGGTAACTTTACTAACAATTTAGACTTTATACATTTTCTTAAATGTATGTATATTGTAAAAATATATTGTAATAATATATGTAATGGAAAAGTTGTTTTAACATTTTGTATTGTATTGCTTCAGCTAACAGTTCAGCTAATTTACTACTATCCCTTAAAGTGGAACTTTATAGAACAAATATATATATAAAAAATAATTTCATATTGTATACTTATTGTTCTGAACTAGTGTCTAACCTTGTAACTTTATATCTTTGTCATTTTTAAACCAATAATAAATTGGATTCAAGTTACGTTTTGTATGAATAAGTGTCCTACATGCTGAAGGTTGAATTTACAGACCAATATGACATGTAAGAGGATAATGGGGTAGAACCGTTTAAAACCAGTCCTGAGCATAGCTGTGTAATCCTGACAAAATGCCTGTCAGTCAGGAAACATGTTGATGTAGACTGTTGTTTGAGCTGAAGTGGTGTAATATGGATGGATTTTATTTGGAACCAAAAAAACTTTGGATGTTTATACCATCTGACTTGCACGATCCCACTTATCAGTTTCTTTATAGACAAAGAAGTGGAATATTCTTGAATGACCCAATCATAACCTGACCTCAACCCAATTGAACATGCATTTCACTTGTTGATGACAAAACTGATAGCAGAAAGACATACAAGAAGCAACTAGGGAGGAAACCCTGACCTTGATGGTGTCCATGGGTTCAAGACATCAGGCAGTCCTTTACTGCAAATTATATTTACCCAATTATTAGGAATGATCCTTTCATTTGTGATTATGTAAGTTAATCCAATTACTTTTGACTTCCATAAAATGTGGGTACTATATATGAAAATTGTTGTAATTCTTAACGGTTCATACATTGGGGTCAATTTATCAAGCTCTCTACGGAGCTTGAGGCCCCGTGTTTCCGGAGAGCCTTCAGGCTCGCCGGAAACAGATGTTATGAAGCAGTGGTCTAAGGACCGCTGCTCCATAACCTGTCCGCCTGCTCTGAGGTGGCGGACAGAAATCAACCCGATCGAATACAATCGGGTTGATTGACACCCCCTGCTAAATGGGCCGCAAATCTGCAGGGCGCGATATTGCACCAGCAGTTCACAAGAACTGCTGGTGCAATGATAAATGCCGACAGCGTATGCCGACGTGCAGCGGATATGATACGCTACATCGTATCATGTCCGCTCGCACTATAATAAATTGACCCCATTAGGTTTGTTAAATGCCAAACAATTATTTTCCTGCTATGTCTCTTGATGGAAATTCAAATGTATAGTCTATGTTCCACTCCAAACACTTTGGGTGAACACAAAGATTAAGTTTATATATTTCCAGGGAACATATAAATGTAGAATGCAAATGGACAGTTTAAGGCATGAGTAACTTATTTTAATAATTTGCTGTTATAAACATAAATTGTACCATTCAACGAGTTAATTATTTTGAAAACATTTAGTAAAATAATTTTAAATGACCTTTATTTTTATTTTTTTCAGAACTAGTCAAGCTGACATTTTATGTTATGGCGATTGTCTTTTTGTTTTTTTTCTCTAAGGCATTAAGAATAGAATTATATTGGTTAATAAATAATGTAAAGGTTAGAATATGAACACAATTATTTACCATGACATAGAAATAAATAATATGAGTGATATTCTTATAAATATATACTGTACACCTTCAAACATTTTCTTTTTTAGTGACTAAATATGCAGGATTTGTTCTGTATACCAAGACAGCTTATAAAAGAATAATATGCATGAAAAAAGTTTCCTTAAATAAGCCAAATATAATTGTTAAAATAAAAATCTCTGCTGATGCATAGGGACATATTTATCAATGTGTGAGCGGACATGATACGATGTAGCGTATCTCGTCCGCTGCACATCGATAAATGCCGACAGCATACGCAGGGGGTGTCAATCGTATTCTATCAGGTTGATTTCTGTCCACGGCCTCAGAGCAGGCAGACAAGTTATGGAGCAGTGGTCTTTTTTTACGGAACTTGATAAATATGCCCCATAGTCTATTTGGGGGGGGATCACAATTTATTGCCTTGAAAAGCTTTTTCTTGATGTAAAAATGTTTAGTTTATAATGGAATACACTTAGGCCTAGATTTAGAGTTCGGCGGTAGCCGTCAAAACCAGCGTTAGAGGCTCCTAACGCTGGTTTTGGCCGCCCGCTGGTATTTGGAGTCAGTGATTAAAGGGTCTAACGCTCACTTTGCAGCCGCGACTTTTCCATACCGCAGATCCCCCTACGCCATTTGCGTAGCCTATCTTTTCAATGGGATCTTTCTAACGCTGGTATTTAGAGTCGTTTCTGCAGTGAGCGTTAGAGCTCTAACGACAAGATTCCAGCCGCCTGAAAAAAGCAGGAGTTAAGAGCTTTCTGGCTAACGCCGGTTTATAAAGCTCTTAACTACTGTACCCTAAAGTACACTAACACCCATAAACTACCTATGTACCCCTAAACCGAGGTCCCCCCACATCGCCGCCACTCGATTAAAAATTTTAACCCCTAATCTTCCGACCGCCACCTACGTTATACTTATGTACCCCTAATCTGCTGCCCCTAACCCCGCCGACCCCTATATTACATTTATTAACCCTTAATCTGCCCCCCATAACATCGCCGCCAGCTACTTACAATAATTAACCCCTAATCTTCCGACCGCAAAGCGCCGCCACCTACGTTATCCCTATGTACCCCTAATCTGCTGCCCCTAACACCGCCGACCCCTATATTATATTTATTAACCCCTAATCTGCCCCCCTCAACGTCGCCGACACCTACCTACACTTATTAACCCCTAATCTGCCGAGCGGACCTGAGCGCTACTATAATAAAGTTATTAACCCTGAATCCGCCTCACTAACCCTATCATAAATAGTATTAACCCCTAATCTGCCCTCCCTAACATCGCCGACACCTACCTTCAATTATTAACCCCTAATCTGACGACCGGAGCTCACCGCTATTCTAATAAATGTATTAACCCCTAAAGCTAAGTCTAACCCTAACACTAACACCCCCCTAACTTAAATATAATTTTAATCTAACGAAATAAATTAACTCTTATTAAATAAATTAATCCTATTTAAAGCTAAATACTTACCTGTAAAATAAACCCTAATATAGCTACAATATAAATTATAATTATATTATAGCTATTTTAGGATTAATATTTATTTTACAGGCAACTTGGTATTTATTTTAACTAGGTACAATAGCTATTAAATAGTTAAGAACTATTTAATAGTTACCTAGTTAAAATAATAACAAATTTACCTGTAAAATAAATCCTAACCTAAGATATAATTAAACCTAACACTACCCTATCAATAAAATAATTAAATAAACTACCTACAATTACCTACAATTAACCTAACACTACACTATCAATAAATTAAATAAACACAATTGCTACAAATAAATACAATTAAATAAACTAGCTAAAGTACAAAAAATAAAAAAGAACTAAGTTACAGAAAATAATAAAATATTTACAAACATAAGAATAATATTACAACAATTTTAAACTAATTACACCTACTCTAAGCCCCCTAATAAAATAACAAAGCCCCCCAAAATAATAAATTCCCTACCCTATTCTAAATTAAAAAAGTTACAAGCTCTTTTACCTTACCAGCCCTGAACAGGGCCCTTTGCGGGGCATGCCCCAAGAAGTTCAGCTCTTTTGCCTGTAAAAAAAAACATATAATACCCCCCCCCCCAACATTACAACCCACCACCCACATACCCCTAATCTAACCCAAACCCCCCTTAAATAAACCTAACACTAATCCCCTGAAGATCTTCCTACCTTGTCTTCACCATCCAGGTATCACCGATCCGTCCTGGCTCCAAGATCTTCATCCAACCCAAGCGGGGGTTGGCGATCCATAATCCGGTGCTGAAGAGGTCCAGAAGAGGCTCCAAAGTCTTCATCCTATCCGGCAAGAAGAGGACATCCGGACCGGCAACCATCTTGATCCAAGCGGCATCTTCTATCTTCATCCGATGACGACCGGCTCCATCCTGAAGACCTCCACCGCGGACCCATCTTCTTCCGGCGACGTCCAACTGCAGAATGACGGTTCCTTTAAGGGACGTCATCCAAGATGGCGTCCCTCGAATTCCGATTGGCTGATAGGATTCTATCAGCCAATCGGAATTAAGGTAGGAATATTCTGATTGGCTGATGGAATCAGCCAATCAGAATCAAGTTCAATCCGATTGGCTGATCCAATCAGCCAATCAGATTGAGCTCGCATTCTATTGGCTGATCGGAACCTTCTATCAGCCAATTGGAATTAAGGTAGAAAAAATCCTATTGGCTGATCCAATCAGCCAATAGGAATGAGCTTGCATTCTATTGGTTGTTCCAATCAGACAATAGAATGCGAGCTCAATCCTATTGGCTGATTGCATCAGCCAATAGGATTTTTTCTATCTTAATTCTGATTGGCTGATAGAATTCTATCAGTCAATCGGAATCTAAGGGACGCCATCTTGGATGACGTCATTTAACGGAACCTTCATTCAGCAAGAAGACGTTGAAAGAAGAGGATGCTCCGCGCTGTATCTCTTGAAGACGGAGCCGCTCCGCGTCGGAAGGATGAAGATAGAATATGCTGTCTGGGTGAAGACTTCTGCCCATCTGGAGGACCCTTTCTGCCGGCTTCGTTAAGGACATCTTGCCGCTTGGATGAAGACTTCTCCCGGCTTCATTGAGGATAGATGTCGGCTCTTCAAAACTGTAAGTGGATCTTCAGGGGGTTGTTGTTAGGATTTTTTAAGGGTGTATTGGGTGGGTTTAATTTTTAGGTTAGGGCTTTGGGCTGCAATAGAGCTAAATGCCCTTTTAAGGGCAATGCCCATCCAAATGCCCTTTTCAGGGCAATGGGGAACTTAAGTTTTTTAGTTAGGATTTTATTTGGGGGGTTGGTTGTGTGGGTGGTGGGTTTTACTGTTGGGGAAGTTGTTTGTATTTTTTTTTACAGGTAAAAGAACTGATTTCTTTGGGTCTATGCCCCGCAAAAGGCCCTTTTAAGGGCTATTGGTAGTTTAGTTTAGGCTAGGTTTTTTTTTATTTTGGGTGAGCTTTTTTATCTTGATAGGGCTATTAGAGTAGGTGTAATTAGTTTAAAGATCTTGTAATTTGTTTTTTATTTTCTGTAATTTAGTGGTTTTTTTGTAATTTAGCTAATTGTATTTAATTTATTTAATTGTATTTAATTTAGGGAATATATTTAATCATAGGGTAGTGTTAGGTGTTAGTGTAACTTAGGTTATACAATAAATACAAACTTGCCTGTGAAATAAAAATAAAACCTAAGCTAGATACAATGTAACTATTAGTTATATTGCAGCTATTTTAGGGATTATTTTACAGGTAAGTATTTATTTTTAAAAGGAATTATTTAGTTATTAATAGTAGGTTTTATTGAGATTTATTGTAATTATATTTAAGTTGGGGGTGTTAGGGTTAGACTTAGATTTAGGGGTTAATAAATTTAGTATAGTGACGGCGACGTTAGGGGCGGCAGATTAGGGGTTAATAATAATTAACTAGTGTTTGCGAGGCGGGAGTGCGGCGGTTTAGGGGTTAATATGTTTATTATAGTGGTGGCGATGTTGGGGGCGGCAGATTATGGGTTAATAAATGTAGGTAGGTTGCGGCAACATTGTGGGAGGGAGATTAGGGGTTAATAAATATAATGTAGGTGTTGGCGATGTTGGGGACAGCAGATTAGGGATTAATAAGTATAATGTAGGTGGCAAGGATGTCCGGAGCGGCAGATTAGGGGTTAATAAGTATAATGAAGGTGTCGGCGGTGTCAGGGGCGGCAGATTAGGGGTTAATAAGTGTAAGATTAGGGGTGTTTAGACTCGGGTTCATTTTAGGGTGTTAGGTGTAAACATAAAATGTGTTTCCCCATAGGAATCAATGGGACTGCGTTAAGGAGCTTTAGGCTGCTTTATTGCATGTCTAACACCTGCAATAAAGCAGCGTAAAGCTCCTTAACGCAGGCCCATTGATTCCTATAGTGCTCTCCCCATTGATGTCTCTGGGGAAATCGTGCACGAGCACGTACAACCAGCTCCCAGCTGACTTAAGCAGCACTGGTATTGCAGTGCGGTATGGAGCTCAATTTTGCTCTACGCTCACATTTTGTCTTTTAACGCCGGGTTTGTAAAAACCTGTATTACCAGCGCTGTAGGAAAGTGAGCGGTGACAATAACGTGCAAGTTAGCACCGCACCCCTCATAACGCAAAACTCGTAATCTAGCCGAATATTATTATTCTTTATTTATAAAGCGCCAACAGATTCTGCAGTGCTGCCCATGGGTACAAGGATAAAAGTACAATGGAGAAACAATACAATAAAAGACAAAATTTTACAGACAAATACAGGGGGAACTGAGGGCCCTATTCCCATGGGAACTTACAATCTAGATGGGTAGGAGGATGGGAAACAGGAGGTGGAGACTGCAAAGTTGAGAATTATAATAGTGGGGAGATGAGGGCAACTGTTATATATATATATATATATATATATATATACAGTATATATATGTATATATGTATATACAGGTAGCCCTCAGTTTACGCCGGGGTTAGGTTGGTTGTAAATCGAAACCGTTGTAAATTGAAACCCAGTTTATAATGTAAGTCAATGGAAAGCGAGGGAGATCCAGGCCCCTCTCAAAATTGTCATAAGTAACACAGAATACATTATTTTTAAAGCTTTGAAATGAAGACGTTAAATACTAAACAGCATTATAAACCTAATCAAATAATCACACAACACAGAATATATAATTAAACTAAGTTAAATGAACAAAAACATTTGCTAAACAGCATTATAAACCTAATAAAATAATCACACAACACAGACTTCACTTGCATTTTTCTGCAAACAGTTCTTTCTATGCATTCCAATCTGGACTGATTTATAAACAGGAAGATCTTGTTCATTTGAAATCTGCTCGATAGCTCAGGTCTGGTTAAACTGACTAATTTCAGCTTGCTTGGCTTTGCTGCAACACAAGCGAACAGCTCAACCTACTGGCTGTTTTAATAAATGCACTGCTTCTCAATGCTTTTCAATAGCAGTCACATGACTGGAAAAAAAGGTTGTTATTCTGAAACGGTGTAAATTGAACTGTTGTAAAACAAGGGCCACCTGTATGTATATATATATATATATATATATATATATATATATATATATATATATCAACTGTATGATGTGTAGAAATTGTATAAAGCTTAAACTATAAACATCTAATAATAATACAAGGATGTCAAATTAAACAAATATTCAAGTATATTAAAGTTATGTTGCAGAAAATGTAAATGCAGTGTCATTTTCAGTCTGTGACACAGTCACAGATTATCCTCTCTACTGTATTACAAATTGTTCTAACAGGACCTTATGTGACTGATTTGCATACATCCCATAGAGCCAAAACATATTTTGGATTAGCACCTTTTCATCCCTCCAGCATATTCCATCTGCTTGCTCCTCCAATGCAGACCTCAAAACAACCGAATGGAATTTGCCACTTACTGCCACACAATGCAGAATCAATTAAACATTTATTGTCTGATTTAGCTCCACAGTACACAGTGACATATTTCATTTGTATACTGTAAAGTAAGTCTTGCATATAGCAAAACTGATAATTCATTATATGAAAGAAAACCCCTCTCTCAGCTTTCAATAAAGCAAATGTACAGTAAGAAATACTGTGTGGATCATAGTCGCATCAACTACAAGTAAAGCTCAACCGATAGCACAGGGGGCTTTATCCGTATTGTAACCCTGAGCTAAAACTAACACACAATCGGATATTACAAGCGAATGGTAAAAAAAGATTTACCAGAGAATCTTAATGCAGCCAACATTGTTTTAGCCTGCCCTATACTTTGAATTGATAGAGCGGGATGCACTATTATCCCTCATATTATGTGATGAGTTATATGTTGTGCTAGAGAACAACGCATAATAGCACTGGAAAGTTTGTTTTCTTGGAGACCTGAAGTAAAGTGTTATGAATACAATATATGCATAACATAACAAATATATAATATATTAAAATAGATTATTTCACTCAAATACATACATATTAAATGTAATAAATTGGAAATGTATAAGAAAAAGACATTGCAAAAGCACTTAGGGGTCAATTTATCAAGCTCCGTACGGAGCTTGATGCCACGTGTTTCCGGTGAGCCTTCAAAAGACCGTTGCACCATAACCTGTCCGCCTGCTCTGAGGCGGCGGACAGAAATCAACCCGATCGAATACGATCGGGTTGATTGACACCCCCTACTAGCAGCCAGAACTGCTGATGCAATGCAGACCTCAAAACATTGTATCATCGTATCATGTCCATCTGCACTTTAATAAATTTACCATTTAGGGGCCAATTTATCAAGCCGTCAACCGCAAATACGCTGGAATTCTGCAGCGTAATTGTGGCGAGCTTGATTTGCCTCATTTATCAAAGCCTACAAACTGGCAAAAGTTGAAATTTGTGACGTAACATACGATCCGCCAGTCTCAGTCCAACACAGATCGATGCTTATGTCATTACAGATGTTTTGAATGCAAATTCGGCACTATCTGACTACTTTTGCTAGTTAACAAATACGTACCAGGTACGCTCGCCACTATTCCGGTCCAGCGTACCTGGCGTATGCCATAGGAATCATCGGGAGTCTGAAAGCAGCGAAAGCTCATGTTTGCTGCTGCCCGATATCCCATTGATTCATCTGGGAGTATAAAAGTTATGTTTACACCTAACACCCTAACATAAACCCCAGAGTCTAAACACCCTTAATCTGCCGCTCCCTACACCGCCACCACCTACATTATACTTATTAACCCCTAATCTTCCGACCCGACACCGCCGCCACCTACATTATACTTATTAATCCCTAATCTGCCGCCCCGCCACCGCCGCCACCTATATAAATGTATTAACCCCTATCCCGCCGCTCCCGGAGCCGACTGCAACTAAATAAAGTTATTCACCCCTAAACCCCTGGCCTCCCACATCACTACCATTAACTAAACCTATTAACCCCTAAACCGCTAGCCCCCCACATCACCATAAACTAAATTAACCTATTAACCCCTAAAACTAACAACCCGCTAACTTTATATTAAATATTAACTCATCCCTATCTTATAATAAATTAAAACTTACCTTTAGATTTAAATTAAACTATATTAAACTATTAATTAATCTACCCTAACTGTTATACTAAAATTACATTAAACTATATTAAACTATTAATTAATCTACCCTATTATACTAAAATTACAATAAACTATATTAAACTATATTAAACTAATAATTAATCTACCCTAACTGTTATACTAAAATTACATTAAACTATATTAAACTAATAATTAATCTACCCTAACTGTTATACTAAAATTACATTAAACTACAAATTAAATTAAATATATTATATAGTTAAAAACCTAACCCTACTCAAATAATTTAAATCTACTATTAAAAATTAAAAATTTACAAAAAAATAACAACTAAGTTACACAAAATAAAAAACACTGTTACAAAAAAAATAAACACTGTTACACAAAATAAAAAATAAATTATCAAATATTTAAACTAATTACACCTAATCTAAGAGCCCTATGAAAATAAAAAAGCCCCCCAAAATAAAAAAAAAACTAGCCTACAATAAACTACCAATGGCCCTTAAAAGGGCCTTTTGCAGGGCATTGCCCCAAAGAAATCAGCTCTTTTACCTGTAAAAAAAAATCCCCCAAATAAAAACCTAATCTAAAAAAACCTAAGCTTACCGTTGCCATGAAAAGGGCATTTGTATGGGCATTGCCCTTAAAAGGGCATTTAGCTATTTTTCCTTGCCCAAACCCTAATCTAAAATTAAAACCCACCCAATAAACCCTTAAAAAACCTAACACTAACCCCTGAAGATCCACTTACAGTTTTTGAAGAGCCGACATCCATCCTCAATGAAGCGGCAGAAGTCCTCAGTGGAGCCGGCAGAAGTCTTCATCCAAGTGGGTTGAAGTCCTCATCGAAGCCGGCAGAAGTCTTCATCCAGATGGCTTCTTCTATCTTCATCCATCCGGCGTGGAGCGGCTCCATCTTCTAGACATCCGGCTCAGAGCATCCTCTTCTTCCGACGTCTTCTTCATCAATGAAAGTTCCTTTAAATGACGTCATCCAAGATTCCGATTGTCTGATAGATTTCTATCAGTCAATCGGAATTAAGGTTGAAAAAATCCTATTGTCTGTTGCAATCAGCCAATAGGATTGAGCTCGCATTCTATTGGCTATTCCAATCAGCCAATAGAATGCGAGCTCAATCCTATTGGCTGATTGGATCAGTCAATAGGATGAAAGCTCAATCCTATTGGCTGATTACAACAGCCAATAGGATTTTTTTCAACCTTAATTCTGATTGGCTGATAGAAATCTATCAGCCAATCCATTGTTGAAGAAGACATCGGAAGAAGAGGATGCTCCGCGCCGGATGTCTTGAAGATGGAGCCGCGCCAGATGAATGAAGATAGAAGATGCCGTCTTTACAGGCATGAGCACAATGTTATCTATATGGCACACATGAACTAACACCCTCTGGCTGTGAAAAACTCTCAATGCATTCAGATAAGAGGTGGCCTTCAAGGGCTTAGAAATTAGAATATGACCTTACTAAGAATACCAAAAGAACAATGCAAATTTGATTGGTAAGTTGTTTAAAATGGCATACCCTATCTGAATCATGAAAGTCTAATTTTGACTTTAATGTCCCTTTAAGTTAGCAGACTAATCATACCTCAAAACTAATAACTGAGGACACAGATGAATGAAAATGTTAAAAAAAAAATAAAAAAAAAAATCTACATTGGATATATAACAAAGCCTCAATACAAATGGCAAGTCCTAAGCAAACAGTCACTTTTGTATTGTTTGTAAGCTATGGAAATAACCTTTCAAATGCACTTCATCAAGTCTATTCTAAATAAATAGACTATTAACATCCTTTTGTTCTTAGAAGAAAGTAAGTAATTACTGCCTAATTCACAGGTGCACACTGTCTCAAGTATATGAAATTAGTCAGTTCTTGTATTCTTATAAAGGTGCAGATTTGTAGAGTCATGGCAAATTCCACCAAATTAAACAATACTCTTCTGCAAGATAACAGACAGATAGCTAGACAGGAAAAAAACATGCAGACAGTGTGATAGATAGGGATATTGAGAGAGAGAGAGAGAGAGAGATAGAGAGAGAGAGAGAGAGAGAGAGAGAGAGAGAAATAGACAAAGAGAAAGACAGACAGATAAATATTTAGATAGTTACAGACAGACAGACGATAAATAGATAGATGATAGATAGATAGATAGATAGATAAATAAATAGATAGATAGATAGATGATTAATAGATAGACAGACAGACAGACAGACAGATAGATAGATAGATAGATAGATAGATAGAGATAGATTGGTTGCTTATTATTTCAGGAATTTTATGAAAAAGCTTGTGAAAAGGTATTTGTGTGTTTAACAAATCCTCTGGCTTTATCACTGATTCAAGCATTCTAATGAATTCAAACTGTGTTTCTAAGAGACTGAAATATTGGTTGTTGGCTTGTTTCTTTAAGAATGCCAACATTTACCTCAGTAAAATAAAAATAAAAATTCAGATAGCATAGTCTAAGACTAAAATATACCTCAAATATGGATAGACAGACAGAATCTATCAGTAATGTTGCTTTCCGGCTGAATTGGTAGCCATGTTTCTTGAGTGATCACAATACTTTATGATATCATTAGTTAAAAATCTGCCGCTGCAAACGTGTTTGCAACTGAAAAGCTCAGGAAAGGGACTTTTTCTGTGTGTTTTCAAAACTGTGAGGTCTCCCAAAACATAAACAGAAAGTATCACATTCACACTACTTAAAGTGCCAGTAAACCTAAAAAATAATGTTATATAATTCTGCAAATAGTGCAGAATTATATAACATTATTTTAGTGCTAGTTTTTTATTACATAATATGTCCGGTATTTTTTATAAAAAGAAGAGGGTTTTCCAGACCTGCCCTCTGTGCTCTACTGAGCGGGTCTGGTTTTCCCTCAGAGCGCATTGGGCCAGCTGTCTAGTCACAGCCCGGCCCGACCGCGCCATTACATTCAATGCAGCTCGCTCCTGCTCTGTCTGTCGGGCTGTGACTAGACAGCTGGCCCGAAAAACCCTCTTCTTTTTATAAAAAATACCGGATATATTATGTAATAAAAAACTAGCACTAATATAATGTTATATAATTCTGCACCATGTTTTGTTTTTTTTACCAGGAATTCTCTGTCCCTAGCTCCTTCTTCCTTACTAGGTTAACATGGAAATCATTAAATAATATAAATTGGGACAATGTATTTTCTAATAAAAATACAGAGGATAAATGGATAATATTTAAAAATGTGTTAAATAAATATCAACACATACCATATGGTTATAAAAATAAAAATAAAAAAACAAAGCCGTTATGGCTAAATAAAAATGTGTTAAGAGAAATTAGGAAAAAACGTAGGGCATTTAAATTATTAAAAGAAAATAGTACAAACTCAGCATACAATATTTATAAGGAATGTAACAAAGCATGCAAAAAAGCAATCAAATTAGCAAAAATTGAAAATGAAAAATTAATTGCCAAGGATTCTAAGTCTAACCCTAAAAGGTTCTTTAAGTACATAAGAAGGATAATATAGGTACATTAAAATGCATGGAGGGTAGCATGATAAATAATGACAGGGAGAAGGCTGAGGTACTAAACCAGTTTTTTTCTTCAGTAGACACAAGAGAGGAACCATTGAATGATACTTTGGAACAGAATAGAACATGCCAGTCCATACCACTAACTGGGTTTTGTTTAGAGGATATCAGGAAAAAAATGGAAAGGGTATTAAGGGAACTTAGCACTGTTATAGACAAACCTTTACTCTTAATTTTTCAGGACTCATTATCCTCAGGCATGGTACCCCAGGATTGGCGTAAAGCTGATGTGGTGCCACTCTTCAAAAAGGGAAGCAGGGATGATCCAGGAAGCTATAGACCAGTTAGTCTGACATCAATAGTGGGGAAGATATTTGAAGGGATTATAAGGGATTATATTGATGAGCATATTCGCGTAAACAAGATTATGAGTTCTAATCAGCATGGCTTTAGGAGAAATAGATCATGTCAAACTAATCTAATTAGATTCTACGAGGAAGTAAGTAAAAATATAGATAAAGGGGAATCAGTTGATGTGATATACTTAGATTTTGCAAAGGCATTTGATACAGTGCCACATGAGAGATTAATGCACAAAATTAAGGGACTGGGAATAGCTGAAAATGTTAGCTCATGGATAAATAACTGGATAAAAGATAGGGAGCAACGAGTAGTAGTAAATGGATCATACTCAGATTGGACAAAGGTAATCAGTGGCGTCCCCCAGGGATCAGTACTGGGCCCTGTTCTTTTTAATATTTTTATAAATGACTTGGAGCAAGGATTAAATAGCGACATCTCTATTTTTGCAGATGATACTAAGTTAAGTAAGGTCATTAGGTCAGAGCAGGACAAACTCTCTTTACAAAGGGATTTGCTAAAATTAGAACTATGGGCAAGTGAATGGAACATGAGATTTAATACGGAAAAATGCAAGGTTCTACATTTTGGAAGTAAAAATAAGCAGGCTACGTATTTTTTAAATGGGACAAGACTTAGCCAAACACAGGAGGAAAGGGATTTGGGAGTAGTAATAGATAACAAGCTAAAAAGGATATTGCAGAACTAGAAAAAGTTCAGAGAAGGGCCACAAAGCTAATAAGGGGATTGGAGAAATTAGGAGAGGCTAGCCAAACTGGGTCTGTTTTCTTTAGAAAAAAAGGCGCTTGAGAGGTGACATGATTACTTTATATAAATATATTCAAGGCCCATATACAGAGATGGCAGAAGCTCTGTTTATTCCAAGAAAATTGTTTCTGACAAGAGGTCATAATTTAAGGTTGGAGGAAAGGAGATTTAATCTCCTGCAACGGAAACGTTTTTTCACTGTAAGAGCAATAAAATTGTGGAACTCATTACCAAAGGAAGTAGTGAATGCCAATACCATAGATACATTTAAAAATAGTCTGGATAAATTTCTGTATATAAACAAAATTCATGGATATGATTGCTAGTATTAAATGGGTCACATTTTAATGGGGTTATTTAAGCTTAACTGGAGATTTTTGAAAGTATTTTAGATTTGTATAGGTTGAACTCGATGGACTATTTTTTCAACCTTATCTACTATGTTACTATGTTATGTTACATGGCTCTAGTAATATCTCCGGAAATTGCCTTGCTTTAAGCTTGCTACCTAACTCCCTGAAGTATTTTTTAGGATACACCATCTCCCGCTGACTCTGTCATTAGAGTTAATATGCACCATGACTGCAGAATCAGACCCAGATCCCACTAAAAATGTGTCCATACGCTCCCCAATATCTCTAACACTAGCCCCTGGGAGACAGCAAACTGTTCTATAAAAGGGATCTGTATGACAAATTACCCTATCAACCTTCCTACTAATAGAGTCCCCCACAACAAACTGCCTTGGGCCCAGAGTTGTATGCTTCTCTTCCATTACTGAAGGGCTGTTCACTATATTAGGCAGAACAGCCCTCTCAGACATTCCCACCCCTTAACCAATATCCCCAACATCTTTACTTTATCTGGTAAATATGTTGGGGTGTAGCAGCTCAAAACTGGCCTGACTTCTGTTTTCTCCTACTTCCCCTTCTAACTGTGACCCAGCTACTTCCCTGAGTCTCCCCATCTGATTCTCCTCCATTTCCACTGCTAGAACAATAAAAAAACCTACTCAGTGATATCCATTGCCCATTCAAGTGTCTGAATATCACACAGTGTTGCAATTCCTTCCTACAGAACTCTAAAACGAGCTTCTAAAGAAACAATATGCTCACACTTGCCACAGAAATATGATCACTAAATTGCCTGCTTTAGTGGTGCAATCATATGGCAAGCTGTACACTGAGTGAGATTCTCACACATTCTTACTTACAAAGTTTAATTTTAAAATATTAAAGAATTATATTTACCGTAAATTACTCCAACACCTTAGTTGCTCTAACTCCCTTAGTGGTCAAACTATATACTTAAACAGATAAACTTTAAGAGGGCAACACATTATAGCAAGCCTCACAGAGCAAGGCTCATAGAATTAATGTGCTAAATTTAGAGGGTTTGCTGGACCCACACTGTTGAAAATTATCCATCTCCTTAATTACATACACAAAAAGAACGTAGGATTTAAAAAAAAAAAAATCTCTTTAAACGATTCAAGTACTGGGCTTCAGTCCTTATTTTAGGGCAGCACTGGATCCAGATCCAATTAAACATTTTTTTCAACCTCACAATGAGTTTTGTTTATGTCAGATCTGACTAAGTGCTTGTTCTGGGCTTGGAACATTCTTCCATTTTTACTCTAGACCCAATTCTATAGAATCTGTCATGGCTCGCTGAGCCGCTCAGCTACAGCTTCCTGAATTCTTTACTGTAGCGTCACATTGCTTAGCAACATGATGTGCATTAGTTTCCATCCCTCGCTGATGATATCAGATGGCCTTTATCCACCCAGCGTTTTGGAGATTCGGGGCCTGTTTGTTGGACTTGTTCCGTTGCTGGCTCCTTCTTCTGCTCTATAGTAAGTACTACCTTGTTACCGGACCTTTGCCTGCCTGTCTGCCTCTGCTTAACCCCAAATCTGCCTGAAAGTTACCGGACCTTTGCCTGTCTGACTCTGCCACTGCTTAACCCCAAATCTGCCTGAAAGTTACTGGACCTTTGCCTGCCTGACTCTGCCTCTGCTTTACCCCCAATCTGTCTGAAAGTTACTGGATCTTTGCCTGCCTGACTCTGCCTCTGCTTAACCCCATATCTGCCTGAAAGTTACTGGACCTTTGCTTTATCTACATTTAGAAACTGTATATATATATATATATATATATATATATATATATATACACAAAACATTTTAACATTATATTATATATGTTGCTGCACCACAGCCCTTAGGCGTCTCCTTTAAAAAAGAAGAAAAAAATGCATTAAATTATACCAATCTGTGTGAAAGTTGAATCATTTTTGTCAGTGAATGTCAAGCTTTGGTGCCGTTATATTATTACAACGAAAAAAAAAATGACTTTCAGAAAATACAAAATGCTGTTAATTAATACTCCAAATAAGTAAAAAAAAAATACATATTTTTCTCCAATGGTTTCTAGTCAATGAATTCATGCAGCGATAAACTCTGGTGAAGGTTTCATTTATTGCCCTTAGGACTCTTATATACAAAGACACATGTAATAGAGAAAGATCCTCATATTGAAGACTGATATTTTATAGTGCATATAAAAATAATATAAAATATAATGTAAGAAGCCTTCTGCTAATATAAAATTCTGAAAAAATAAATAAAGGCAAAACAAATTAATCTAATACACAATATTTTAGCAAATGAAAATTCTATAACCCAGCTTTTCTTTGGTGGCTTGTTGTTTAGTTTTTTTTTTAATTTGGAACCACTATTAATAATTTCAATATGCTTTTACAAATTTCAAAAAAGTTTACTATTTCATATACCTAAAATATTTACTTGAATCAATTTGTTTTTACTTCTCAAAACTATGTGTACTTACAATGTAGTTTGAACAGAAGCAAGTAAATGCGATTGTCAGATAAGGAACACACATTTTAAAATTGTAGCTAATTGAAAAATATTACTTGAAAAATGCAATGAACTTGTTTATATTAACAGAGAACTGATGCTAAATAACTGTTTTGTAAGAGCATTTTCGTCACACCAATAAAAAAAAAATGGAAGGAACATTTATAAAGGACTATTGAGTTTTTCATGGGTGAAATCAAATGGGAAATGTTGGCCAGTTGTGATGTTTTATAAGGAATGTTATATGAAAGAAGAAACATTTTTAGGGGTTATTTTTTACTTAATCCAAAAAGTAAAATAATCTCCTGGGGCTATATTGTTATTTCTAAGAACAATTATTTTTAACAACACAAAAAATAATGTGTATTGAGATAAAAAAAATGTGCTACACCCATGCCAAATATTTAAGAAAATCACTTTTTAATAAATGAAATCTATATGAGCCAATATATATTGAAATAAAAATGAATTACAAATCATTTTTAATCCCTGCCTTTTTTATCTAAATGTGATCCAATTCACAGCTCCTCTCCAAAGAGACTCCACTCTCATCTCACTAGTTACACACTGGCTTGTGTATGGCTTGTGAATGCGTGAATGCAAAATCATGTACATGGTGCTGACACTGGTCTGAAAATGCAGACTCAACAGTGCGTGATGTATGGACAGTAGCAGCCTTCTGGAATAAACAATTAATGTTTTTTTTATTATGTATACTGTGGTGCTAATGAGGAGTTTGCAGCATGGGAGATTTCTTCCAGGTGTGCCTGGCTAATTGTAATAAATATTTTAGGTTTCTATAGCTGTAACAGAAACTTTATTTAAAAAAAATTACATGCGCAATGCAGTAACCATTGTTTCTTCTCCATCACAGTGATGTTCAAAAGATTCCAAGAGCAAAGGCCTCTGCTTATCCCCTTCAAACAAATCTGTAATTCCTCTTCTAGGTGCCTCATTATTAATTCATTAATTTTGAACTAACATGGAGGACACACCTAGTCAAACTACTTAAAGGGACATGGAACCCAATTTCTTTCTTTCATGATTTAGACAGAGCATACAATTTTAAACAACTTTCCAATTTACTTCTAATATTTAATTTGCATCCTTCTCTTGTTATCCTTTGCTGAAAGGTTTATTTAGGAAAGCTCAGGAACAGCAAATATTCTAGGTTCTAGCTGCAGATTGGTGGCTGCATATATATATACTGATTGTCATTGGCTCACCCATGTTTTCAGTTAGAAACCAGTAGTGCCTTGCTGCTCCTTCAACAAATGATTCCAAGAGAATGAAGTAAATTTGATAATAGAAGTAAATTGGAAAGTTGTTTAAGATTGTTCTACCTAAATCATGAAAGTTTCATGTCTCTTTAAGTAAAATGGTCTAAAACAGTGTTTCTCAACCGTGGTCCTCAAAAAACCCCAACAAGCCAGATTTTCCTTATAGCTGAACTAAAGCACAGGTGAAATAATCAGCTGATGGGTGAGAGCAGGTTATTAACCATGGTTACTGAGCAGCTGATTATTTCACCTGTGCTCAAGTTCAGCTTTAATGAAACCTGGCCTGTTAGGGGTACTTGAGGACCACGGTTGAGAAACACTGGTCTAAATAACAAGCCTTAAAGTTGACCTGATAATAATCTGATAACCTTTTGACAGGAAGCTAAGATCTTGATCTCTCTCTGAGAAGCTCATGACACTAGGGGGCCCATCTATCAAGCTCCGTAAGGAGCTTGAGGGCCCGTGTTTCTGGCGAGCGTTCAGGTTCATCAGAAACACCAGTTATGAAGCAGCGGTCTAAAGACCGCTGCTTCATAACCTGTCTGCCTGCTCTGAGGAACCAGACAGACATCGCCGCAATTCAACCCGATTGAATACGATCGGTTGATTGACACCCCCCTGGTAGCGGACGATTGGCTGCGAATCTGCAGGGGGCGGCGTTGCACCAGCAGTTCACAAGAGCTGCTGGTGCAATGCTAAATGCGGAAAGCTTATTGCTCTCCGCATTCAGCGGGGTCTGTCGGACATGATACGCAATATTGGATCATGTCCGATAGGCCTTTTATAAATAGGGCCCTAGGCCATTACTGGCTCTCAATATCTATATGAAGCTTATAACTGCTTTTAAAGGTATATCTAGGGTGTAATTTTACTAAGGCCCCAACATCCAACTCTAGCTACACTTGCACATTATGAACCTATCTAAGGAAAGAATGTGAATGAAATCTGGGATACTGTTTATTAATTCCTTTTAAAAATTAAAGGGACAGTCAATTAAAAATTAAACTTTCATAATTCAGATAGGGCATACAATTCTCATCAACTGTCCAATTTACTTTTGTCATCAAATTTGCTTTGTTCTCTTGGTATTCCTTTTTGAAAGCTAAACCTAGGTAGGCGCAAACTGATTTCTAAGCCATTAAATGCCGCCTTTTATATAATTGCATTTAAAAAAAAAAAAACACAGTTAGACAGTGCTAATTTATGTATATCATATAGATAACATTGTGCTCACTCCAGTGGAGTTATTTATGATTCTGTACTAAGTGGCTTAAATGCAAGTCTATAAAACAACTGAGGTAAGGGGCAGTCTGCAGAGGCATAGATGTAAGATAAGTACAGAGGTAAAAGGAGTATTAATATAAAAGTGTAGGTTATGCAAAACTGGGGAATAGGTAATAAAGGGATCATCTATCTTTTTAAACAATACAACATTTCAAGTAGACTGTCCCTTTAAATTAGCATAACCATTCTGTAAAGTAAATCCCATTTTTTCTCTATGCTTACCATCTGCTTTACTGCCTGTGCTTCAGTTATACAGTATAAATCTAAAATATCCTTTGTTTTCTATTTTTCAATTCCATGGTATATTACAAGTAAATTATATTATTTTCCTAGCAGTTCACAAAATTGCTTATAAGACACGGCTAGAAATTAAAGGACATGGAAAAACTTGAAACACATTGCATGAAAAGTGATGTTTAGGATTTTATATAATGTTACCAGCAATGCAATAGAGCATAAGTATGCATGACTCACAAAACCCTTTGATAGATTACATACTGTGGAAATATATATAATATACTATTTGACTGAATAATCAAATCTCATGTTTACATAATTGCAGAACTTTTTATATCACTGTGCAAAAGTAGTAAGAAGAAAGCAATGGACTAAAAAAAAATATGCCCAAGTGTGTGCAAATTTAGGGGGGGCTTTTTTAGTGACAGTAAATATGGTAAATGATTTCTAGTTCAATGTCACATTGAGAGGAAAAATTATTATTATACATATACACTCACCTGACACTTTATTAGGTACACCTTGCTAACCTTGCTTGGAAACATTTCTCATAGATTTTGGTCTATATTGACATGATAGCATCACGCAGTTGCTGCAGGTTTTTTGAATGCTCGTTCATGATGCGAATCTCCCGTTCCACCACATACCAAAAGTGCTCTATTGGATTGAGATCTGGTGACTGTAGAGGTCATTGGAGTACAGTGAACATAATGTCATGTTCAAGAAACTAGTTTGAGATGATTTGAGCTTTGTGACATGGTGCATTATCCTGCTGGAAGTAGCCATCAGAAGATGGGTACACTTTAGTCATAAAGGGATGGACATGGTCAGCAACAATACTCAGGTAGGCCATGGCGTTTAAACAATGCTCAATTGGTACTAAGTGGCCCAAAGTGTGTCAAGAAAATATCCCCCACACCATTACACCACCACCACCAGACTGAACCATTGATACAAGGCAGGATGGATCCATGCTTTCATGTTGTTTATGCCAAATTTTGACCCTACCATCTGAATGTCGCAACTGAAATCGAGACTCATCAGACCAGGCAACGTTTTTCTAATCTTCTATTGTCCAATTTTGGTGAGCCTGTGTGAATTGTAGCATCAGTGCGAATTGTAGCCTCAGTTTCCTGTTAGCTGACAGAAGTGCCACCCGGTGTAGTCTTCTGCTGCTGTAGCCCATCTGCTTCAAGGTTCGACATGTTGTGCAATCAGAGATGGTATTCTGCATACCTTGGTTGTAAGGAGTGGTTATTTGATTTACTGTTGCCTTTCTATCATCTCACCAGTCTGCCCATTCTCCTCTTACATTAACAAGGCATTTGCGTCCACATAACTGCCGCTTACTGGATATTTTTGCTTTTTCGGACCATTCTCTGTATACCCTAGAGATGGTTGTGCGTGAAAATCCCAGTAGATCAGCAGTTTTTTAAATACTCGGACCAGCCCGTCTGGCACCAAGAACCATGCCATGTTCAAAGTCACTTAAAATGACAGTCAAGTCCAAAAAAACCTTTCATGTTTCAAATAGGGCATGTCATTTTAAACAACTTTCCAATTTACTTTTAGCACCAATTTTGCTTTGTTCTCTTGGTATTCTTAGTTGAAAGCTAAACCTAGAAAGGCTCATATGATAATTTCTAAGCCCTTGAAGGCAGCCTCTAATCACATGCTTTTTTATTTTATTTTCACATCAGGGGAGAGTAGTTCAGGTAAACTATATAGATAACATTGTGATCACGCCCGTGGATTGTGGCAGACACTGCACTAATTGGCTAAGATGAAAGTCAATAGATAATAAATAAAATGTCATGTGTTCAGGGGGCTGTAAGAAGATGCTTAGATACAAGTTAATCACAGAGGTAAAAAGTACATTAATATAACAGTGTTGGTTATGCAAAACTGGGGAATGGGTAATAAAGGGATTATCTATCTTTTAAAACAACAAACATTTTGGTGTTGACTGTCTCTTTAAATCCCCTTTATTCCCCATTCTGATGCTCAGATTGAACTTCAGCAAGTCGTCTTCAACACTTATAGATGCCTAAATGCATTGAATTGCTGCCATGTGATTGGCTGATTAGTAATTTGTGTTACCAAGAAATTGAACAGGTGTACCTAATAAAGTGGCCAGTGAGTGTATACAGTAAGTATATATTCTTTATGTAGACATGCTCACATCTTATACTAGCCAGTTATTTTAGCTTCTTAAAAATAAAAAAAAGCATTGTAATTATAAACCAGTGAATTATAATTATAACTAGTCCTAAAGCCCGCTCACACAAGCCATTTTTTGCAATACAGCTGTCTCACCCCTTGCTCTCTCTCTCTCCCCCTCTCTTTTGCTCCCTCACCCCCTCTCTTTTGTGCTCTCTCTCCCCCTCTCTTTTGCGCTCTCTCCCCCTCTCTTTTGCTTTCTCTCTCGCTCCACCTCTCTTTTGCTCTCTCTCTCTCCCCCTTCTCTTTTGCTCCCTCTCACTCTTCCTCTCTTTTACGCTCTCTCCCCCTCTCTTTTGCGCTCTCTCTCCCCCTCTTTTGCGCGCTCTCTTTCCCCCTCTCTTTTGCGCTCTCTCTGTCCCTCTCTCTTTTGTGATCTTTCTCCCCCTCTCTTTTGCGCTCTCTCTCCCCCCCTCTCTTTTGCTCCCTCCCTCCCCCTCTCTTTTGCTTTCTCTCCCCCCTCTCTTTTGCTCCCTCTCCCCCTCTCTTTTGTGCCCTCTCTCCTCCCTCTCTTTTACACTCTCTCAACCCCCTTTCTTTTGCGCTCTCTCTTTCCCCCTCTTTTGCGCTCTCTATCCCCCCTCTCTTTTGCTCTCTCTCTCTCTCCACCTCTCGTTTGCTTTCTTTCCCCCCTCTCTTTTGCTCTCTCTCTCCCCCTCTCTTTTGCTCTCTCTCCCCCTCTCTTTTGCTTTCTCTCCCCCCTCTCTTTTGCTCTCTCTCTCCCCTCTCTTTTGCTGTCTTTCTCCCCCTCTCTTTTGCTGTCTCTCTCCCCCCTCTCTTTTGCTGTCTCTCTCCCCCCTCTCTTTTGCTGTCTCAGTGTCTCTCTCCCCCCTCTCGTTTGCTGTCTCTCTCCCCCTCTCTTTTTTGCTGTCTCTCTCCCCCTCTCTCTTTTGCTGTCTCTCTCCCCCTCTCTCTTTTGCTGTCCCTCTCTCTATCCCTCTTCTGTCCCTTTTCTGCTCTCTCTATCCTTCTGCTCTCTCTATATCCCCCCCTCTTTAGACCTCTCTGTCTCTCTGCAAGCATCTGACCCGCCCGTGTCACGCCTGGTCCCGCCCACACCACGCCCAATCACACCAACGCCACACCCGCGACTACGCCCATGTCACACCCACCCAGCCACGCCAACTCCACACCCGTCTGGCCACGCCCACTCCATCACTCGACACCAGGTCAGTTGTTTGTCCTCGCGTGCAGTCTCTACTGTGCATGACAGCTTCGGACAAACACACTTGGCCTTTTATTATATAGGATTATTATATAAACAAATCTGATATGGGAAATTTGTCTATGATAATGTCACAACTGGTAGTAGTAGAGTTGTTTATATATTTTAATATATAATATAATATTTAATATGCAATGCTCTTCTATACCTGTTAATCTATCTATCAATCTTTCTATCAATCTATCACATATATATATATATATCTCATCTCATCACTTCTCCAAACAAAATACTGCATAACTTGTAATAGCAATTTTTCCTTTCAAGCAGCAAATATGTATGGTAAAATTAGGGAGGGGGTAGGGTTGTCTATCTGGGTCTGTACAAAACTAGTTAGAGATAAATCATAACATGATATAAGCACTTAAACAAGACAAAACATCATATGGGTCTAGCTAAAACATCTGAAGAATGTTTACAACAGTAAAGTATAGGAGCTCCATTAATCAAGCTGGAGGTAAATTTGGAGTTCCCTTATTTTTTTTATATATTTTTTAAATTCTTTAAAACCTAATGTTATGTTTTATTTAATATCTCATCATAACTAATGCTATTCTTCCTACATGTGCTCGGTGTCCTTTGATCTGACCTGTATTTTTTATAATCTATTTTTGTTCTATTTTCTGATTCAGATTGCCCTGAATAAAACTTAGAACTTGACAGCTGAATACCAAATGTGCATTTTTAATAATTGATTAGACTGCGTGCTAAACATGGAATTGATAAGTGAGGATAAATGTGTCAGACCGGCCTGTTAAGATTTCTACATTCTGCTCAGTTGTAAAAGTGGTAGTATCAGTCAGGGATACTGGGAAAATGTGTTAAAAATAATAAGAACAATTAATAAATAAATAAATAAATATATATTTTTTACATCTGTCAGTTGAATATAGCCTGACATTTATTTGTATTGAAAAAACAAAGACCCATAATACACACACACATAGGTGTGCGTGTTATTGGTCTAGCAAATATGGAGCGCTAATTTATTGCATGCCCGTAAAAAGGAAAATTCTCAGGTTACGGCTGTGCGATAAATAACCAGCCATTAAAAGTGGCTGGTTATTGCTACCACAAGCTCGCGGTAGTAATTAGTGCTCTAAAAATTAACCAGAGGTAGGACCTCTGGTTAATTTTAAAAATGTCCCCCAATTGCCCCCACAATTTAGTGTAGTGTGCTTTATTAAAAAAATGTAGCATTTTTTTTATTAATAACTGCAAGAAGCTTCCGTGCAATGCGAACATTGCACCTCACTTGTAATACCAGCACACAGTTGAGCGCATATATCCCTTTTTTTGGAACCAGTATTTTTTTTTTTTTTTTTTTAATTATAAATCTTTTTATTGAGGGTTATGCATCACAACAAATATTACATCATAAATGCTCAGTAATTTCACTTGTATACAAACAGTATTTTGTTGCATCTGTATAGTGAAGATATACATTAGTGGTAACACAAGGCATCTGAAATGAGCATATCAGAAATAAATAAAATGTCAACTACATAAACCTCATTTTCTGTTATTATGAACAAACCTAAATATAGGGACTAGGGTAATACTCCAGTCCCATACATAGACTCAACTTTCAAGTGACTATAGAAAGTCAGCTCAGAAATGTTTGTCAACACACTTCTACTAGTAATCGTAATGTGCATTCCCAGGCGGGGGAGGTCTCCTCTGAGGGGTTAGAGAATAGGGAGAGATACGGGCTAGGGCAGAGAGTAGGTCACATATTATAGGAGGGGAGGGGGGGGGGTAAAAAGGGGGGGGGGAAGGGTTAGAGAGAGGGGAAGAATGGACATAGTTTGGAATTAAGTACGTTACTGGGGGTGGTCGGGGACTTTAACATGACTCCTTGTTTAGCTATGATTTCCCAGGTAATTGAACCAAGGCTCCCAAATTTGCCAGTATAGGTCTTCTTTTTCCATGTTAAAATAGAAATTTTGTTCCATTTTGGTGTACACCTGCATTATAGATGTAACCGCTGCAATATCTGGAGGCAGGACCTGTTTCCAGGCCCTTGCTATTGCCAGTTTTGTGGCTGCTAGAACAAAAATTATCAGTTTAGAAACGTGGGTTGGGACGTTTCTTGGGAAGATGTGCAGGAGAGCTATTGTAGGAGTAAGTGGAATAGAGAGCCCGAGACTGGCACAGAGGCCCGCTATCTGACTCCAGATGGGTGCAAGTTTTGGGCAGTCCCACCATATATGTATATCAGAACCTCTCTGCATGCAGTCTCTCCAGCATAAAGGAGACGTTGTAGGAAACATCTGTGACAGTCTCGAGGGGGTGTAGTACCATTTCAGAAATAGTTTCATGTAGGCTTCTAAGGTGTTTGCACAATGAACCGTCTTTTTGGTCAACGTCATAGCGGTACGGAGGTCCCTATCTGTAAGTGGTCTGGAGAGGTCTCCCTCCCATGCCCTTAGCTGCCAGGGTCTCTCTTTGTTAGTAGACATCTGTAGGAGGTCGTAGTGAAACGATATGAGTCTAGGAGTCTTGATAGGGAGCTGCCACAGTTTTTCCCAGTTAGTCAGGGGTCTATTTAGGGTCTTGGTGAATCCCCAGGATGTCATAAAAGCATAGAGTCTCGAATATTCAAAGGAGACCCAAGGAGGGGGTTCTGGGACAATTGTTCCAATATTATGGGGAGTGAGTAGAGTGCCTGAGGAGTATAGGTGGGAAACCAATTTCAGGTCCCACTCACTCCATTGCAGGACATGTGTGTCAGGTAGGGCTGCCAATAGGGCTGGTAGGGAATGAATGGGGGATGGATGCAGGGCGATATCCCGTAGATTTCTAAGGCTATGCCAAACTTTCAGATTATCTCTGACGATGGCGTTTTTTAGTCCCAAATTATCAAGGTAGTGGCCGGGAATCCAGGGTAGGTCTGCTAGCTTTAAGCCCGGAGGGAGGGCTAGTGCCTCTATGCTTTTCCATCCCTGCGGTTCTCCTTTGTTTGCCCATGCCGTGATGTGGGAAAGTCTGGCTGCTTCATAGTAACCACATACGCTAGGCATTGCAACCCCTCCTTGTTCATATTTTTTTTGGAGTATCTTCGCCGCAATCCGAGGCTTAGATTTGCCCCAGATATAGTGTTGTCCCAGAGATTGGAGTTTGTCAATTAAAGCTATGGGGACATTGAGTGGGATACATCGAAAGTAGTACAGGATTTTAGGCAGGATCGTCATTTTGAAAGCTGCAATGCGGCCCAGCCAGGAGATCTCTTTAAGGCTCCAAGAGGAGGTGAGGTCAGTGACTTCTCTGATAAGATCTGTGTAGTTAGCAGTGATCACTATTTTCGGATCTGGACCAAGTTGTACCCCCAAATGCCGAATAGTGGTTTGTGACCATCGGAATGAGTACGATGTGTGTAATACATCCAATTTAAATGTTGGAATGCATACTGGTAAAGCCTTCGTTTTGGAGACATTAACTTTGTAGTAGCTGTGAGCCCCAAACTCGGCAATAAGATCAAAAAGAGCTGGCAGTGAGCCTATTGGGTTCGTTAGGAATAGTGTCACGTCATCCGCATATAAAGCTATCTTCACGGCCTCTCTACCAAATTGGACACCTTGTATAGTACGTGTTTGTCTAATAGCCTGAGCTAGAGGTTCAATGGCCATAGAGAAAATCAAAGGCGACAAGGGACACCCTTGCCTTGTGCCATTAGTGATATGTATGGTCGAAGAAGCGAATCCTAGACCTTTAACTACTGCAGAGGGGCAAGAGTATAGGGCTTGTATTGCCGTAATCACTACATCTGGAATACCAAAGTGGGCGAGCGTGTGCCACAAGTATTCCCATCTGACCCTGTCAAACGCTTTCTCTGCGTCTAGTGACAGGGCCAGCATGGGCAACCTCAGCCGGGATGCCTCCGTAAGTATGTTCAGCATTTTACGGGAGTTGTCCGGGCCTTCCCTACCAAACGTGAACCCGACCTGATCCGTGTGAATCACCTTTGGGAGTAGGCTACTAAGGCGGTTAGCCCATAGTTTTGCATATAGCTTTACATCGCCATTTATTAGTGAGATTGGTCTGTAACTCGTACATAACGAGGGGTCTTTGTCTGGTTTAGGGATGGGCAAGATCACAGCTTGTAAAAATTCTTTATGGAATAAGCCTGCCTCTCGGGCTTCACAAAAAACCCTGAGGAGAATCTTATTTAATTCTGTTTTGAACATTTTGTAGAAGGCTCCCGGATAGCCATCAGGCCCTGGAGCTCTGTTATTATGAGTATGTTTAATGGCTAAGTTGAGCTCGGTTAAGGAGAATGGGGCTTTAAGTGCCTCTCTATCCTCCTCTGGGAGAGTTGGTAGACCCAGGTTCTGCAGGAAGTCCAGCACCTTCCGTGTAGAGGACTCTGTGTCAATCATCGAGGGCTTAAGATGATACAGGTCAGAATAGTAGGACGCGAACGTCTCCCCAATTTCTTTGGGTGAGAAGACCGAGGTAGAGCCTCTTTTAAGTGACAGAATTCTAGCTGCCGCTGTTCTGCCCTTTAATTTGTGAGCAAGTAGGGTCGAGGCCATGTTACTTTGGCAGTACATCAATTTCCTGAATCGAACATAGGAGTCTTTTACTCTCTGTAGTTCTCTGTCTGCCAATTGTGCTCTCAGCTCCCCAATTTGGTCAGCAAGACGTGTAGTTGGAGATTCTTTATTCTCCTGTTCTGCGGAGCGCAGCTTAGCCATAAGAAGACCTAGGGGCAAACCTGCTTGGCGTCTTAATATTGCCTTTCTTATAATGCATATCCCCCTTATGTATGCTTTCAAAGCGGCCCACACTGTTTGGGAGGACACATCAGGGGTTTCATTTATTCTCAAGAACTCTATAATAGAGGTTTGAAGGGAAGTTCTGAAAGCTTTATCTTGGAGCATTTGTGTCGGGAATTTCCAACTAGGCCTAGATTCTGTGGTTAAATCAGTAGAGAGAGTGAACGTAAGAATGTCATGATCCGACCATGGGCAGACCTTAATATGTGACGTTAAGACTCTATTCAGAGTCCACGAGTCAGTGAAGAAATGGTCAAGTCTCGAGTATGAGTTATGGGGTCTGGAAAAATATGTATAGTCCCTGTCTTTGTGGTGGAGTGCCCTCCATATATCGTACAGATTATGTTGGGAGATGTATTGTCGAAATTTATTGGCGGTAGTTATAGAGTATGGGTCAATTTTTTTCCCCTTCTGAACTTTCTTATCTAGTAGGGGATCCCATATCATATTGAAGTCGCCCCCTAGGATTGTCGTTCCCGTCTTGTGTTTCTCAATTTTAGACAGTATCCCTTTCAGGAATTTAGATTGTAGTTGGTTTGGGGCGTATATATTAACGAGAGTAAATAGGATACCATTTAGCTTACAGTTAAGCAGTAGGAACCGTCCTTGGTTATCTTTTTCTGCGTGAATGTGTTCAAAATGTAAGGACTTGTGTATGGCAATTGCTACTCCCTTTGTTTTCTCAGTATGGGAGGCTAGGACCACTATGGGATAATCAGGGGTTCTGTATGGATTCTGAGTTGACGCTAACCAATGGGTCTCTTGAAGAAACACAACTTGTATCCTCAAAGACCTCATGGTATTGGTAAGCATGCTTCTTTTCTCTTGGGAATTTAGTCCTTTGACATTTAGTGTTGCAAAAGAAATGTTATTAGAGGCTGTCGCCATCTTAAGCCTAGGAGGGGGGGGAGGGGAGGCAGTAGGAGAGAAGAAAGAGGGAAGGAATCAGGTATGTAACTCACCCCGCCTGGGTCTGCGCACCTGAATGTGGTACTTGATGAGCACAAAGCTCAGTGTACGTATCTTTGTTACACCTGAAGTATATTGAAAGAAGTAAAGAAAACCAGGAAACGTTGAACAGATGAACAGGAAAAATAACAATTAAGTACAGACAATACAATGTATGACTATAGGTTTGAACAAATCGTATTTATATTGAGTAGGTGAGGTCTAGGTATTTTGACCAATATGGTGAACCACTGGATCACCAAAAGGAGAAGTGTGTCTAGATAGAGAACTGACTTCTCCAGTCCCCGTAAAAGGGGATAGCACAAATAAATTTGCGTGTATGGGGGGGGGGTAGTGCAAGTATTCAACTTGTAAATGTGGATTGACTGTCATTGGGGGAGTATGAACAAAAAGAACAAACCAGTGTCCTTACAACAAACTGAATAACATATACCATTTCTACAAGCATAGTTACATATATTGTTAGTGCTATAAAATACACTATAGTCTCTGTTATGCCTAGGGACCGTTTCAAAACAACAGCAGATAAATATCCTAGGGAGATCGAGCAGCCTGGATAAGTTAAAGGAGTGGGGAGGTCCCGTGAGTCCCAACCGAGAGGAGATAATTACTTAGAAAACAGAGTGGGTATCTCTGGGCAAACATCCCTACTTTCCCGAGGAGTCCTGGGTCCCTCCACTCCTTTTAGGCAATGAACATCTAACATATGATAAATATACTCAACAATATATACATTTTCATTACTTTCGGAAGTAGAAACATCAAGGTAACAGGAGCAATTTGGTGTAAAGACCAGAGCTATTTATTTTTCATTTAGCGGGCTTATGAAGCCTTGGAGTGAAATCCAGGGCACTAGCTCGGATTCTTGTGACATGTGGGGTATCAGTATCACTGGTTTTCTGTAGTGATTGAGTTGTGTTTGTGGTTTCGGAGCGGTCTCTAGAAGCCAAGGAATACGCTTCTGAGCGGGGTTTAGCTGAAGTTAGGCCCCAGTCCTGTAACAGGTCAAACCCTTCTTTGGGGGTAAAAATTGTGTGAGTCTCACCATTCTTAGAAACTATGAGCCTTGTAGGGTATCCCCATCTATATCTGATATTCTCCGTTCTCAAAATTTGAGTAATATTTCTGAAGGATCTTCTTTTTTGTAAGGTGTAACTGGAAATGTCCGGGAATACAGAAATATGTAGGAATTTATCTGGGAGTTGAGGTTTGTTAACCAGCTCTCTCAGTATCTTCTCTTTGTGGGTAAAGAAATGGATCCTAGCTAGGACATCCCTGGGCTTGTCTTGAGAAACAGATCTAGGTCGTGCCACTCTGTGAACTCTGTCTAATAGGAGACCAGGCGGATCTGAAGAAGGTAGTAAAATATTGCAGAACTCCAAGACATAAGACTCCAGCTCTTGGGGGCCAATTTCCTCTGATATTCCACGGAATCTTAAGTTATTCCGTCTTGAGCGATCTTCCATGTCGGCTAGTTTTAATTCCAGATCGGATATCTGTATCGCTAGGTTTTGAGAGTAAGCTTGTAGGTGGGCGTGATCCACAGCCAGGTCTTCTTGTTTACGCTCTAAAGTTTCAGTACGTTCTCCTAGTGCTCCAATTTCTCTGCAGAGCTCAGCTGTAGAACCTTTAATTTCTTTAGTTAACGTGTCTTGAAGAAGGTTCATATGCCTGGTTAGGACATCAACAATGTTGGCAGAGAGAGCATCTGGCATAGGGGATTGGGAGTCCATACTACCTTCGGATTCACTACCCTCTAGTGCAGAGGTGGATTCTCTATACATTTGGGACTTCCCAGTATGATGATTCTTGAAATGATCCGCAACTGTTTTCCTAGGTGGGTGGGACGGTTTTGGTTTTCTCTTAGAATTTTGGGACATGGTTTCAGGCCTGTTTTCTCTGTCAGACCAATGTATTTGGATCCTTGCTCCGTAGTAGAGAGTATAGTAAATAGGACAGTGGTAAGAAGTACTGTACTAAAGTCCCCCTGACGTCAATCTTGGTTTAGGTGGTCATTTCCAGCGAATTGCTTATTGCCAGAGTGAAATTTGGAAACATATCCCTGGTGAGGAACAGCTCTTGGGCAGACCTCTGCTTAGGTTGACTGAGCGAGATTTTCAGTGTACACCCTCTCCGAGGGAGATTGCCCTCACTGGGTCAAGTCGGAAAAAGGAATGGGGGTATGAAAGGGGTGGAGAGAGTGACAAAAAGAAAAATTGTTATATTGGTAAGCTTCTGGTCTTTAGCACCTAATGGAGAGTAATGTCTCTAGGACTGTGCAATAGTGATATATTCTATAAGTTGGGGTGCTCCGTTACACTATAAATTTGTATATAGATAAACCCTTATTTTAGTGAATCTGTAAGGAGAGAATCAAAGTTAGTTTAGACAGTGAACATTGCAAACTAGATATGCAGCCTAAAACATTTGTCCACACTGCAGTGGTGGATATGGAGGGGTGCTTAGGTATGGTTCTAGGATTGGTTGATGATAGGGGCTTTTGGCATAAGAAATCTCCTGGCAGTTTGCTGTATAACTAATGCTTAAATCTTTACGTGTATAAGCCTGTCAGGCGACACTTGTGTACAGTATTGTAAAGATTATTAGCGCTGGAGGGAAAGAAATAGATGTTAGTAGGCGGACAATATACATAAGTGTTATGCCACTCAATGTCTAATACAGTTAAACAAACTCTTTTCCTGCAAGAAGAGACATGGGTTAAGACACTCCACTCTGAGCCTAGGCTTCAGAGACACACAGGCTGACGCAGCAGCTAAAAAACCTTGTAGTAATATTTTTATCAAAGTTCTGAATAAAGGTCAGTCTCTGAGAATGTAAATTAGGTCCCCCTGTAGAGAGGCTTCACTGTAACACAAAAAATTTTAAGCTTAGAGAGGGACATAAATACCAAGCAGGCCTATTAATGAACACTGTGGTCACTAAGGCGGATTAAGTAGCCCTTTGAGTATGTAGTTCCAGAAAATAAGGCTGTAACTTATTAGGGCACTGCTAGTATTGTTCCCTTATCTTTTCCTGCTGCAGTGTTGTGGTCTGTGAATTCACAAGTAGTATAGTCTAGCAGGCCTAAGATTGGGACTATCATCCAGGCACCGTTATCATGTAGCTAGTGGGATAATGGAGTTCCCTGTGAAGGGGGAATCGCTATATCTGTGAAAGGTTCTCACACTTTTTATTAGGTCGGTTTGATTTGCAAGACTTCTCTTATGCCTCTCAGCAGGGACGAGGTAAGGCCCCAAGATGGCGGGAGCTCGCGCCCAAAAATATCAGCGTGGCGCACTTCAGGTCCCAAGTCTCTCCCCAATCCTCCCGCAGTGAGTTTAGGCCCCTAGTGCAGGTAAGTCTTTTGATCGTGAGGGGAGTCAGGTCATAAGGGTATTCTCTTACCGCATGCGATTATGTGATGTCCTTCACCCGAAAGCACAGATGTCTGCTGCTCGATCCGGAGCGGAGCCCCGACCCTCCGGATCGCAAGATGCTAGTAGGAAGAGTGGCTGCAGGTTTGTTGATGCGAGCGGTAATGTACCACGGCTCCGTCTCAGCTGTTCTGACTGGCAAGTAGGCTCCGGTGTCCGGCTGACAAGTTTACAGATAATCCGCCGCGTCCGCGGCCTTTCTTTAGATGCGCGGTAAGGACTTAGGCTGTCTTGTTGCGCAAGAGGATCAGGCTCAAAGGGTTCACAGGGTGTCTTTGTGAGGTGCCCCGGAGCGGAGCCCCGACCCTCCGGGGACTTAAGAGCTGGGAGCACTAGTCCTCTATAGGGGCTCTGCTGCAAATGGTCAGCAATGTTACAGGAGTAAAAGGCAGCAGGGTCTCATATCCGATGGATTAGGTTGGCACTTTTCCAAGTTAGTCACAGCTGTAGCACAGACCTTAGCTATGTACAAGTCGTTGAAGGTCTGTATGTACAATTAGCAGTCTTTTTTCAAAGAAAAAAACTATTTTATTGAGCAAAGGCCTAAGAGCTCATGAAACATGCGTCTGTCTGCCTCAGCTGCTGGCTCTGCCCCCCTGGAACCAGTATTTTGCGCTCAAATTGTAATCTGGCCCATTGTTAGTAGCAATTAAATTTGGTAAGCAACTGACTGTAAAGAAATAAGCCTCTCCTGGAGCAGCAATTAATATTACAAAATCTTGTATGTTTAATAGGATGATGTGTAATATTACACTAATACAGCAATAGCATTTAATGTAACATAGTAACATAGTAACATAGTAGATAAGGTTGAAAAAAGACAGAAGTCCATCGAGTTCAACCTATAAAAATCTAAAATACTTACAAAAAGCTCCAGTTAAGCACCCCACTAAAAGGTGACCCATTTTATACTAGCAATCATATCCATGAATTTTGTTTATATCCAGAAATGTATCCAGACTATTTTTAAATGTATCTAGGGTATTGGCATTCACTACCTCCTTTGGTAATGAGTTCCACAATTGTATTGCTCTTACAGTGAAAAAATGTTTCTGTTGCAGGAGATTAAAGCTCCTTTCCTCCAACCTTAAATTGTGACCTCTTGTCAGAAACAATTTTCTTGGAATAAACAGAGCTTCTGCCATCTCTGTATATGGGTCTTGAATATATTTATATAAAGTAATCATGTCACCTCTCAAGCACCTTTTTTCTAAAGAAAACAGACTCAGTTTGGCTAGCCTCTCCTCATTGGTTAAATTCTCCAATCCCCTTATTAGCTTTGTGGCCCTTCTATGAACTTTTTCTAGTTCTGCAATATCTTTTTTTGCGATAAGTCCCCAGAACTGCACTCCATACTCAAGGTGAGGTCTTACCAGGGCTTTATATAGTGACAGAATTATGCTTTCCTCCCTTGAATCAATGCCTCTTTTAATACATGCTAGTATCTTATTAGCCTTTGAAGCTGCTGCCTTGCATTGTGCACCCATCTTTAGCGTGTTATCTATTACTACTCCCAAATCCCTTTCCTCCTCTGTTTGGTTAAGTCTTGTCCCATTTAAAAAATACGTTGCCTGATTATTTTTACTTCCAAAATGTAAAACCTTGCATTTTTCCGTATTAAATCTTATTTTCCATTTACTTGCCCATACTTCTAATTTTTGCAGATCCCTTTGTAATGAAAGTTCATCCTGTTCTGACCTAATGACCTTACTTAGTATCATCTGCAAAAATAGAGATGTCCCTATTTAATCCTTGCTCCAAGTCTTTTATAAAAAATATTAAAAAGAATAGGGCCCAGTACTGATCTCTGGGGGACTCCACTGATTACCTTTGTCAAATCTGAGTATGATCCATTTACTACTACTCGTTGCTCCCTATCTTTTATCCAGTTATTTATCCATGAGCTAACATTTTCAGCTATTCCCAGTCCCATAATTTTGTGCATTAATCTGTCATGTGGCACTGTATCAAATACCTTTGCAAAATCTAAGTATATCACATCAACTGATTCCCCTTTATCTATATTTTTACTTACTTCCTCGTAAAATCTAATTAGATTAGTTTGACATGATCTATTTCTCCTAAAACCATGCTGATTAGAACTCATAATCTTGTTTACATGAATTTGCTCATCAATATAATCTCTTATAATCCCTTCAAAAATCTTCCCCACTATAGATGTCAGACTAACTGGCCTTTAGCTTCCTGGATCATCCCTGCTTCCCTTTTTGAAGACTGGCACCACATCAGCTTTACACCAATCCTGGGGTACCATGCCTGAGGATAATGAGTCTTGAAAAATTAAGAGTAGAGGTTTGTCTATAACAGTGCTAAATTCCCTTAACACCCTTGGGTGTAATCCATCTGGGCCTGGAGTTTTATTTACCTTAATATTATCCATTTTTTTCCTGATATCCTCTAAACATAACCCAGCTAATGGTATGGACTGGCATGTTCTATTTTGTTCCAAAGTATCATTCAATGGTTCCTCTCTTGTGTATACTGAAGAAAAAAACTGGTTTAGTACCTCAGCCTTCTACCTGTCATTATTTATCATGCTACCCTCCACGCATTGTAATGTACCTATATTGTCCTTCTTAGATTTTTTGCTATTTATGTACTTAAAGAACCTTTTAGGGTTAGACTTAGAATCCTTTGCAATTAATTTTTCATTTTCAATTTTGGCTAATTTGATTGCTTTTTTGCATGCATTGTTACATTCCTTATAAATATTGTATGTTGAGTCTGTACAATTTTCTTTGAATAATTTAAATGTCATACATTTTTTTCCTAATTTCTTAATACATTTTTATTTAGCCATGGCCAACAGCTTTTTTTTTTTTTTTTTTTTTTTTTTTATAACCATATGGTATTTGTTGATATGTATATGTATATATATATTTTTAAAATATTATCCATTTATCCTCTGTATTTTTATTATAGAATACATTGTCCCAATTTATATTATTTAATGATTTCCTTAAATCGTTGAATTTTGCTTTCCTGAAATTAAAAGTCTTAGTTAAACCTTTAAGACACTACATATGAAAAGAGATATCAAATGTGACCATGTTATGATCACTGTTACCCAAATATTCTTTGACTTCTATGTTTGATATTATATCTGTATTGTTTGATAGCACTAAATTCAATATAGCGTTACTCCTAGTTGGCTCCTCTATTAATTGTGACAAGAAGTTATCCCTGAGAACATTTAAAAATCTATCCCCCTTAGCTGAATTACTAGTTTCATTGGCCCAGTTTATATCAGGGTAGTTAAAATCACCCATAATTACAGCACTGTTATTAGCAGCCTTACCTATTTGGATAAGTAGTTGAGTTTCCTCCGGGTCACTAATGTTGGGGGGCTTGTAGCATGTTCCTAGTAATATTTTTTTTAGGATTCCCCCCCCGCTCTTTATTTCAACCCACAGGATCTCTACATTGTCACTTGTATCATAAATATTTTCCCTTATTGTAGGTTTAAGGTTAGATTTAATATACATGCAGATTCCTCCACCCCTTTTATTATTCCTGTACTTCCTAAATATAGTATACCCCAATAAGTTAACTGCCCAGTTATGTGAATCCTCCCACCAAGTTTCAGTTATACTGATAACATCATAGTCCTCTTCTGCAGCTCCAGCTCCCCCATTTTACCTGTCATGCTTCTTGCATTTGTTGTCATACATTTAATTTTCATGTGCTTTCTGCTGCTACTTGGTGTGCTTTCCTCTATACTTTCTAACGTGACATTTCTTAAGTCATCCCTTCCTTGAGATATAAAGGAAGTGACATATTCACAGACTGATCTCTCTGTTCTATTGTGTTCTAACTGACCCTCCCCCCCTTTGCCTAGTTTAAAAGGTTCTCTAAACGTGCTACCATCCTTTCCCCCAACACACATGCACCCATGTCATTCAGGTGCAATCCATTCTTACTGTACAAACTGTACCCAAGTGAAAAGTCAGCCCAGTGCTCTAAAAAGTCAAACCCCTCATGTTTACACCATGGTTTTAACCATGAATTAACAGACCTTAGCTCCTTCTGCCTTACTTAATTAGCACACGGCACTGGTAATATCTCAGAGATATTACTTTGGAGGTCCTTGCTTTAAGCTTGCTACCTAACTCCCTGAAGTCATTTTTTAGGACTCTCCATCTCCTGCTGATTCCTTCATTTGTACCAATATGCACAATGACTGCAGGATCAGACCCACATCCCTCTAGCAATCTATCAATATGCTCCACAATATGCCTAACATGAGCCCCTGGAAGACAGCAAACTGTTCTATTTAAAGGGTCTGGATGACAAATTACCCTATCAACCTTCCTAATAATAGAGTCTCCTACCACCAACATCTGCCTCAGTACCTGACTTGTATGCCCCTCTTCCATGACTGAAGGACTGTTAACTATAGTATGCCCCTCTACCATGTCTGAAGGACTGCCCACCATAGTATGCTGCTATTTCACAACTAAAGGACTGTTCACTATACTAGGCAAAGCAGCCCTCTGTGACACTGCCACCCCTGAACTGATATCCCCAACATCTTCACTTAATCTGGCAAATCTATTGGGGTGTACCAGCTCAGAACTGGCCTGTCTCTTCTGCTTACCCTTACTTCGCCCTCTAACTGTGACCCAGCTACATCCTGGAGTCTCCTCATCTGAATCATTCCCACTGCTGGAACCATTAACAACCAGCTCAGTCCTATCCATTTCTCTTTCAAGTGTCTGAATTTCATGCAGTGTTGCAATTCGTTCCTCCAGATCTCCAATACGAGTTTCTAAAGTGACAATATGCTCACACTTGCCACAAACATATAATCCCAGAAGGGGCTGCTCCAGTGATGCAAAAATGTGGCAAGCTGTACACTGAATGAGATTTTCACACATCCTATATTATAAAAGGCCAAGTGTTTGTCTGAAGCCGTCATGCGCAGTAGAGACAAACACTTGGCCTTGAGATAGGGAGCTCGAGGTACACAAACAGCTGTGAGGTCTGGGGAGCGTGAGGTAAGCTGATTGAAACAGCCTGTGGCAAGAGATATGGAGCGCGAGCTACTCAACAGCTGTGAGGTGTGCTGCGTGAGAAGCGGCCACACGCTCCCCAGACCTCACAGCTGTTTGTGGCCGACGGGAGCGTTGCGATGGGGTGTGGCCGGGCGGGGTCCCGCGATGTGAAGACTTCAAGACAGAGCCAGAGAGGGAGCAGGAGAGGGGGGGAGAAGTGCCAAAGAGGGGGGGAGAGAGAGCCAAAGGGGTGAGAGAGAGCCAAAGAGAAGGGGGGGGGAGAGCCAAAGAGAAGGGGGGGAGAGCCAAAGAGAAGGGGGGGGGGAGAGCCAAAGAGAAGGGGGGGGAGAGCCAAAGAGAAGGGGGGGGAGAGAGCCAAAGGGGGGAGAGAGAGCCAAAGAGAAGTGGGGGAGAGCCAAAGAGAAGGGGGGGGAGAGCCAAAGAGAAGGGGGGGGAGAGCCAAAGAGAAGGGGGGGAGAGCCAAAGAGAAGGGGGGGAGAGCCAAAGAGGGGGGGGAGAGAGCTAAAGGGGGGGAGAGCCAAAGAGGGGGGAGAGAGAGAGCCAAAGAGGAAAGAGAGCCAAAGAAGAGAGCAAAAGAGGGGAGAGAGACAAAGAGGGGGGAGAGATAGCCAAAGAGGGGGGGGCTGAGCCAAAGAGGGGGGGCAGAGCCAAAGAGGGGGGGGCAGAGCCAAAGAGAGGGAGGGAGAGAGCCAAAGAGGGGGGGGGGAGAACAAAAGAGGGAGGAGAGAGAGCAAAAGAAAGGAGGGAGAGAGCCAAAGAGGGGAGAGAGAGACCAAAAGAGGGGAGAGAGAGAGAGAGCAAAAGAGGGGAGAGAGAGAGCAAAGGAGAAGGGGGAGAGAAAGCAAAGGAGAGGGGGGAGAGAAAGCAAAAGAGAGGGGGGAGAGAAAGCAAAAGAGAGGGGGGAAGAGAGAGCAAAAGAGAGGGGGGAGAGAGCAAGGAGTGGGACCGCTGTACTGCAAAAAATGGCCCAAGTACACAGGCTTTAGTACTAGTTCTTTATAAAAGGTTTAACTTAAAAATCTAAAATAATTACATTTCCCCTTGATTACTCCAAATCCTTGATTGCCCAACTACCTTGGTTAGCTAACTATTATACTTAATGTTTTTATTTTTTTAAAAATGCAACCCTTGCAAAGCAATTTAAAAATTAACTTGATTAGCCTTAAACAGACAATCTTACTTTAATGTGAGATTAATTTCAAGTACATTAATCTGGTATTCAAAGGTAAATACATATATTTATTTATTAAATGCATAGCAACAGTTAAATTCTTTATAATTGTCATTTATTCTACTCACTAAAATAAAGTCTATTTACCAACAGACTGATTTTCTGAAATAAACTTTAAATGCAAATTAAGCATTTTTTGGAACATGTTGACATTATTCAATTATTACATTTTTACATGATGATTGTTTAAATATGACATCATAGGGAAAAAAAAATACCAAAGGGTGCTTTAAAAAAAAAAAAAGTGAATCTAGCGCTGCTGACTGGATCCGCCCAGACCAGCAGTATATATAAGTGCATTAAAGCCTTTTAGATGAAAACATATAAAAACATATTTATGCAATATTCATATTTATTAGAGGTTTTAAATATGCATTTACTGTAAATATTTAACATTCTAATGTTCTGTATATAGCAGAATATGTTCTATGTATTTCGCTCTCTCTCTCTCTCTCTCTCTCTCTCTCTCTCTCTCTCTCTCTATATATATATATATATATATATATATATATATATATATATATATATATATAATCATCTATATATATTGGTATACATATACATTTGTTTTAAAAATATCAGTTATATGTAGAAATATTAATTTATGAATAATTAGAACATTGGAATACTATTTTTTATACTATATTTTAACGTTGGGTTTGCGCTAATGAGAATATGTTATGGTGTTTGTGCAATAGTTGGGTGGGGTTTTTTTAAACTTTTTTTCTCCATTTTCTTCTCCATTGACTATTATGTGGGAATGAGTAATAGTGATCACGATTTTCAACTTTATGCGCAATTTGGGTTACCGTTAGAGAAAAAAATGTTTTCTTTCAACTTGTAATACCAGCACAATCTGACTAGCGCAAAAATGCAAATTCTAGCAGAGTTTTCCCTATAGCGAAAACGCAAAGTACTGCCCCACTTGTAATCTAGCCCACAGTATTGTAGGGTCGATAGTCCTAAAATGACATGCTGTAATGAATACGAGCATATAAATGTTCACCTATTACAGCTGTTTAATTAAAAATGTGTTTCTAACATTTTACTTAAAGGCACATAATCCCTTGAAAGTGATGCAGCACAACTGTAAAAAGTAGAAAAAAAAATATTAACTGAACATCTCTATGCAAAAAAGCAGGATATTTTACCACAACATTTCTTCAGTTTACAAGTGTAAATGCTCTGGTAACAGTTATCAGCTACTGTCCAGCTGTGAGTTGAAAAAATAAAATAAAAATCTCAAAAGCCAATCAGCATCAGCAGTGCTGTTATGCTTTTCTGTGATCTCATGAGATTTCATTGAAATCTTGTGAGATTTCATAGTAAACTTCCTTAAACTGAATAGGTAAATAACATGACTGTGCCTGCACATGCCAGATGCACTCTCCCTTGCAATTCCTGGGACTAGTATCCTGATTGGCTACTTAAAGTACCTTTACAATAGTGTATGAATACTTAAGAAATTTTGAGGTAAATATCTTCCTTTTTTACATAGAGATGTTCAGGTGATATTTTCTAGTCAGCTTTTAACAGCTATGCTGCATCATTTTCAACATTTGGGTATTATGTCCCGTTAAACACAAAATTCCTTATCTTTTTAGGATTATACCACAACATGATTAATCTGAGAAATATGCTATCATTTTGTATATGTGTCACGGAAAGGGTTTATGATGATGTAAAACATTGTAGGACAGATTACAAATGGAGCGTTATATGCGCTAGAAGTAAGATTTTTGCGCATGTCGGGAGCGCCCATTTTAGTTGAAAGTAAACATTTTTTTCTTGTGCACTAACCTAACGAGCATAAAAAGCCGAACTATAGAAGTCAAAGGAGCAAAAGAAGAGGAAAAAAACTAACACCCTACTCATGCACAAACACAATCGCATATTCTCAAGTGCGCTTACCCAACATGAAAATATGAGTATTTCACATTCCAATGTTCTTCACATTGTAGAATATGTTCTATTTATTCAGAAATACATATTTCTACGTATATATGATGGCATTTTGCACAATATATATATATATATATATATATATATATATATATACACAGGGAGCATATTAGGTGATGTGCATCTCTGTAATGAGAAGGGGTGTGGTCTAATGACATCAACACCCTATATCAGGTGCATAATTATTAGGCAACTTCCTTTCCTTTGGCAAAATGGGTCAAAAGAAGCTCTTGACAGGCTCAGAAAAGTCAAAAATAGTGAGATATCTTGCAGAGGGATGCAGCACTCTTAAAATTGCAAAGCTTCTGAAGCGTGATCATCGAACAATCAAGCGTTTCATTCAAAATAGTCAACAGGGTCGCAAGAAGCGTGTGGAAAAACCAAGGCGCAAAATAACTGCCCATGAACTGAGAAAAGTCAAGCGTGCAGCTGCCAAGATGCCACTTGCCACCAGTTTGGCCATATTTCTGAGCTGCAACATCACTGGAGTGCCCAAAAGCACAAGGTGTGCAATACTCAGAGACATGGCCAAGGTAAGAAAGGCTGAAAGACGACCACCACTGAACAAGACACACAAGCTGAAACATCAAGACTGGGCCAAGAAATATCTCAAGACTGATTTTTCTAAGGTTTTATGGACTGATGAAATGAGAGTGAGTCTTGATGGGCCAGATGGATGGGCCCGTGGCTGGATTGGTAAAGGACAGAGAGCTCCAGTCCGACTCAGATGCCAGCAAGGTGGAGGTGGAGTACTGGTTTGGGCTGGTATCATCAAAGATGAGCTTGTGGGGCCTTTTCGGGTTAAGGATGGAGTCAAGCTCAACTCCCAGTCCTACTGCCAGTTTCTGGAAGACACCTTCTTCAAGCAGTGGTACAGGAAGAAGTCTGCATCCTTCAAGAAAAACATGATTTTCATGCAGGACAATGCTCCATCACACGCGTCCAAGTACTCCACAGCGTGGCTGGCAAGAAAGGGTATAAAAGAAGAAAATCTAATGACATGGCCTCCTTGTTCACCTGATCTGAACCCCATTAAGAACCTGTGGTCCATCATCAAATGTGAGATTTACAAGGAGGGAAAACAGTACACCTCTCTGAACAGTGTCTGGGAGGCTGTGGTTGCTGCTGCACGCAATGTTGATGGTGAACAGATCAAAACACTGACAGAATCCATGGATGGTAGGCTTTTGAGTGTCCTTGCAAAGAAAGGTGGCTATATTGGTCACTGATTTGTTTTTGTTTTGTTTTTGAATGTCAGAAATGTATATTTGTGAATGTTGAGATGTTATATTGGTTTCACTGGTAAAAATAAATAATTGAAATGGGTATATATTTGTTTTTTTGTTAAGTTGCCTAATAATTATGCACAGTAATAGTCACCTGCACACACAGATATCCCCCTAAAATAGCTATAACTAAAAACAAACTAAAAACTACTTCCAAAACTATTCAGCTTTGATATTAATGAGTTTTTTGGGTTCATTGAGAACATGGTTGTTGTTCAATAATAAAATTAATCCTCAAAAATACAACTTGCCTAATAATTCTGCACTCCCTGTATATATATATATATATATAGAGAGAGAGAGAGAGAGAGTGAGAGAGGATTATATATATGTATAGATATGTGCATATATATATATATATATATATAAATATCTATTTTTAAATAATTAGATCATAGTCTTCTATCTGTAGAACATTGGAATGTGAAGTATTTACAATAAAAACAATGTATAACACTTGATTGCTTAAAAATGTTTTTACATGTTTTAATCTACTTAACTGCAAATTGCTGTGATGCACTTATATCTATGTATAGGTGTGTGTACATATGTATTTATGTGTTTATGTGTATATGTGTTTGTAAATATATATAAATATATATATATATATAAATATATATATATATATATATATATATATATATATATATATTCATATAAATGCATATGTGCATAAATATAAAACACACACAGACATTGTTGGTGCTAGACAAAATCTGCTGATTTACTAGGATTTTCATGCACAACCATCTCTAGGGTACAGAGAATGGTATGAAAAAGAAAAAATATCCAGTAAGCAGCAGTTGTGTGGACAAAAATGCCTTGTTAATGTCAGAGGTCAGAGGAGAATGGGCAGACTGGTTCGAGATGATAGAAAGGCAACAGTAACTCGAATAACCACTTGTTACAACCAAGGTATGCAGAATACCATCTCTGAATGCACAACACTATGAACCTTGAAGCAGATGGGCTACAGCAGCAGAAGATCACACCGGGTGCCACTCCTGTCAGCTAAGAAGAGGAAACTGAGGCTACAATTCGCACAGGCTCACCAAAATTAGACAATAGAAGATTAGAAAAACGTTGCCTGGTCTGATGAGTCTCAATTTCAGCTGTGACATTCAGATCGCAGGGTCAGAATTTGGCATAAACAACATAAAAGCATGGATCCATTCTGTTTTGTATCAACGGTTCAGGCTGGTGGTGGTGTAATGATGTGAGGGATATTTTCTTGGCACACTTTGGGCCCCTTAGTACCAATTGAGCATCGTTTAAACACCACGGCCTACCTGAGTATTGTTGCTGACCATGTCCATCCCTTTATGACTACAGTGTACCCATCTTCTGATAGCTACTTCCAGCAGGATAATGCACCAATGTCACAAAGCTCAAATCATCTCAAACTGGTTTCTTGAACATGACAATGAGTTCTCTTTACTCCAATCCCAATACACCAGTACACCAGATCCAAATAGAGCACCTTTGGGATGTGGTGGAATGGGAGATTCACATCATGGATGTGCAGCCGACAAATCTGCAGCAACTGCGTGATGCTATCATGTCAATATGGACCAAAATGTCTGAGGAATGTTTCCAACACTTTGATGAATTTATGCCACAAAAAATTAAGGCAGTTCTGAAAGCAAAAGGGGGTCCAACCCGGTACTAGCAAGGTTTACCTAATAAAGATGCCGGTGAGTGTATATATATATATATATATATATATATATATATATATATATATATATATATAGCAAAGTCCTGTGTAGGAATGCACACCATGTATTTAGTAGCAGCTGCCAGGGTGCAATGTCAAAACAGTATTTACTATGCAAAAAAGGCAGCACTCACTGGTCATTTGTAAGTAAAATTTAGCTTTTAATAATACAAAAAGTTAAAATCTTGGGAAAAACATGACGTTTCGATGCCTAACTGGCATCTTTTTCAAATGTCCCAAAAGGTAAATCCAAAGTGGTCACACCAGCTATGTAGTGTTCCCCATGAGAGCTCTAAGGTTTCTAAGGTTTTATGGACTGATTAAATGAGAGTGAGTCTTGATGGGCCAGATGGATGGGCCCGTGGCTGGATTGGTAAAGGGCAGAGAGCTCCAGTCCGACTCAGACGCCAGCAAGGTGGAGGTGGAGTACTGGTTTGGGCTGGTATCATCAAAGATGAGCTTGTGGGGCCTTTTCGGGTTGAGGATGGAGTCAAGCTCAATTCCCAGTCCTACTGCCAGTTTCTGGAAGACACCTTCTTCAAGCAGTGGTACAGGAAGAAGTCTGCATCCTTCAAGAAAAACATGATTTTCATGCAGGACAATGCTCCATCACACGCGTCCAAGTACTCCACAGTGTGGCTGGCAAGAAAGGGTATAAAAGAAGAAAATCTAATGACATGGCCTCCTTGTTCACCTGATCTGAACCCCATTGAGAACCTGTGGTCCATCATCAAATGTGAGATTTACAAGGAGGGAAAACAGTACACCTCTCTGAACAGTGTCTGGGAGGCTGTGGTTGCTGCTGCATGCAATGTTGATGGTGAACAGATCAAAACACTGACAGAATCCATGGATGGCAGGCTTTTGAGTGTCCTTGCAAAGAAAGGTGTCTATATTGGTCACTGATTTGTTTTTGTTTTGTTTTTGAATGTCAGAAATGTATATTTGTGAATGTTGAGATGTTATATTGGTTTCACTGGTAAAAATAAATAATTGAAATGGGTATATATTTGGTTTTTGTTAAGTTGCCTAATAATTATGCACAGTAATAGTCACCTGCACACACAGATACCCCCCTAAAATAGCTATAACTAAAAACAAACTAAAAACTACTTCCAAAACTATTCAGCTTTGATATTAATGAGTTTTTTGGGTTCATTGAGAACATGGTTGTTGTTCAATAATAAAATTAATCCTCAAAAATACAACTTGCCTAATAATTCTGCACTCCCTGTGTATATATATATATATATATATATATATATATATATATATATATATATATATATATATATATATATATATATATATGCAAATGTATGTATTTCTATGTTTTATTAATTGGTGTTATTATGAGTGTAACTGTATTTTGTAATGTATGTTTGATGTGTTTTGTGAGACCTTTTTATTTTGCAAAACAGTTAAGATGAGCTCTGATGTCACACTAACCCAACGCGCCTTAACTTCAATTGTGCTCAAGCAACCGTGTGTGCTTTCAACTTGTATTATTCCATGGAAAAAGTTTTGATCCAATACTTCCAGTTATCGGGAAAATCACCCATATGATCCATGCACAGCAATGGCTCCCCCTCTTAACCACTGGTTTTGCACTTTATTTCAGCAACAAAATTGACACATCAAATTCAACACATAAATGGTGTTGAATGATAAAGTGCAAAACTAATTATCAATAGTCTTTGGAATAGGTATAAAACGCTGAGTAACTGATACAAGAAAGAAAGAGAGAGAGAAAGAAAGATAGAAAGAAAGAGAGGGAGAAAGAGAGAAAGAGAGAGGGACAGAGAGAGACAGAGAGAGAGAAAGAAAGAGATAAAGAAAGAGAGAAAGAAAGAGAGAAATAGAGAGAGAAAGAGAGGGAGAGAGAAAGAAAGAGCGAGAGAAAGAAAGATAGAGAGAAAGAAAGATAGAAAGAAAGAGGGAGAAAGAAAGAGAGAGAGAGAGAGAGAGAGAGAGAGAGAAAGAGAGAGGGACAGAGAGAGAGAGAGAGAAAGAAAGAGAGAAAGAGAGAGAAAGAGAGGGAGAGAGAAAGAAAGAGCGAAAGAGAGAGAAAGAGAGGGAGAGAGAAAGAAAGAGCGAGATAAAGAAAGAAAGAGAGGGAGAAAGAAAGAGAGAAAAAAAAACACACACATATATATACATATATATATATATATATATATATATATATATATATATATATATATAGATATATAGATAGAGAGAGAGAGAGAGAGAGAGAGAGAGAGAGAATAATAAAGAAAGAAAGAGATAAAGAAAGAGAGAGAACAAAAGATAGAAATAGAGAAAGAGAAAGAGAGGGAGAGAGAAAGAAAGAAAGCACATATAATATATATCCTACCTCTACCCCAATTACTGGCTCGTTCTTAGCAATATTAAGTAGATCTGGAAACCTTTTTCCAAATCTTGCCAACCCAGGTCTGACGGATAAGCCCTATATCCCAAATTGTCATTTTATTGCGGCTTATTAACACTATCCAAGGCTTTGAAATCATAATATGTAATCCATTATTTCCCAAAAAAAGACAAAATCCTAGATTTTATTTACGCAGTCTATAATCTCAATGACCTAACTCCAGATGCAACATAATGCATAATTTGTTTGCCTTTCCACCAAATGTGATACACCAAACCAATCACATTTTCTCCAGATTTTCTGGGCATTAGGGCAACATTTTATGCAATTTAAATACAGCCATATAAGAGGCCACCAAAAGCTTATAATAATGACATCCACTTCTGAATCAATACTCCCATTTAGAAAAGTCTTTAACAGCTGTTTCTGAAAACACCCATGAAGAAAGTAATAGTAAATATTCAAAGTAGAGTCTTATGGAAACAACAAAACCTTGATGTAAAATTTAACTCTCTCAACTAAAATTACTAACTGAACTAATGACAACTTCTAGCTACACCTATGGACGAGAGTCAACTAAACAATTTGATTTTGTTTAAACCGGATATGATCAAAGATGATCCATAATTTTGCAGGAACGACAAAGGATCTTTAAAGGGACAGTCAACACCAGAATTGTTGTTGTTTTAAAAGATAGATAATCCCTTAATTACCCATTCCCCAGTTATGCATAACCAACACAGTTATAATAATATACGTTTTACATCTATAATTGTCTTGTATCTAAGCCTCTGTAGACTGCACCCTTATTTCAGTTTTTTTGACAGACTTGCATTTTAGCCAATCACATGCATGAGCTCAATGTTATCTATATGAAACACATGAACTAATGCCCTCTAGTGGTGAAAAACTGTCAAAATCCATTTAGATTAGAGGTGGCCTTCAAGGTCTAAGAAATTAGCATATGAACTTCCTAGGTTTAGCTTTCAACTAAGAATACCAAGAGAACAAAGAAAAATTGGTGATTAAAGCAAATTAGAAAGTTGTTAAAAATGACATGCCCTATTTGAATCATGAATTATTTTTTTGGACTTGACTGTCCGTTTAAAAATAAAATCAGACAGTAAAGATGCCTGCTCCAGTTTCTTACATCTAGTATACTCCAGATTTAGTCTCCTTGATGTGAATTTGTTGAGCATAGCAGCATCAAGATGTGTTTTATGTGCCTGTATTTGAAATGTATATGAGTGTTTCATTATAGACAGAGCTGCTACTGCATATTTATTGCATTATTACAAAATACAGCACATTTTTGTTATTAAGTTCTATGCACTTTACGAGAAGAGTGTTTCATATTTTAATGTGTTTTTTTTTCTTCAAATAACTGTGGTAAAAGCTGGATAAGTTTATATTTGCATTATAAGCTATGGCTGTCAGTTTTATATATTGTTTTTTTTCCTATATTTCTGATTTTCCAAAGTATTTAAACTCTAAAGCATTGATTCCCTGTTTTAATATACATATTTTCAAGATCTATTGAAGAGCTTGAAATTGTTCTGATTTTGGACTATTTATTATTATCTGTATATTTTATATAAACTGCCTAATATTTATGAAAATATGCTTCAATGAATAATGTATACAATAAAAATAAAAATGCTTGCAATGATTAAGGCAAACCCTGAAGATTTCTAAAGTGCACCAATTGTGTTTTTTTTTGTTTGTCATATTTCAACATCTAGTCAAAAGAGGAATTGAAGAAGGTGAAATCATGTGATTCACCTAAAGCTGTCTAATTCTGATCCCTGAAAAAGTAGCTTATTATTTTTGTCATTCCAAAAATGTGTACTTAAAGTCAGGAAGGAATTGCATGCTTTGATATTTTGGTCTAAGATTTTCTGCATGTTTTGCAATAGAATGCTGTGTGTGTGTATATATATTTTTCTGTTTGTGGAGCACGGCTACGCACCGAAATGAGATGTTCTTTGTCTTGAAGAAGGCTCTTAAGAGAGCCGAAACGTCGACTCTGTTCTTGATGACTTGTTGTGACTCTGAATAAAATTATTTTGTGTCTTCAAAAAAATCCTGAGAGTGCCCTTCACTTCCGAATATTACTAAATATGAACTTTAAGGATTGCATACAGGTGTTTGCTACATAACCAATGTTGGAGTGCTGGGCCACCTGCTATTTCTACCTATATATATACAAATAGAAATTGGTTGGTCCCTAATAGAAAAAATTGGTCCCTAATAGAAAAAAGAATGTGTTGCGAAGGAAATGGGGCATGTTAAGAGCTGGGTATGATCATAAGAATAGTACTAAATATGAGCAAAAAACTATTCTGCAATATATGTGTTTTGTCAAAAATACAAGTGAAATAAAATATACTATCTGTATTCCAATGTGCCCCGTGTCTAAGGGTTAAATTTATAAATCAGTAAAGGCTGAATAACACAGCCTTTACCCATGATGAAGAAGGAACTATTATCTAAAGCCTTCGAAACGCGTCAGGTGTTGATGTACCAGTGGTACATTTTTGTTTCTTATCGAACAATCGATTGGACTCTTCACACTGATTCCAAACGCAGTGGGCGTTAAAATTTCAACTGGCCGGTTCAGTGTTGTGCACATTTTTCAAGCCGCAATTTGACACCATCATTCTACATATGCTTATGTTACCTCATATCATTGAGGTTGAATATTGTAAGTGTTTTTAATCTTGAGTGCGGCAATCCATTTAAATAATTTAAATTACACTATATTTTGCGCTTCTCCTTTATACTTTATTCATGTACCGGAGCCTTACGAAGGGATTCAAAGGGAAATGAATTTCTTACAGCTCCAGGAACAGAGTGAGCCGTACAAAGGACCGGAACGGAGACTGACGAGCACACTCACACAATATACCTACGGACCCAGGATCGTTTTACATACAGATTCTATCACTTCAAAATGACCTCATACTATTGAGGTACAAGTCTGTAAGTACACTCACCACTGGAGGGGTCAAACTGCGGGAGTGCTGTGTTTTCTGGTCCTACATATTTTTATTCTACATGGACTCATATGAACTTTGTGATTTATTTCAAAGCTATTAAAGTTTATTACTTATTTTTATTTGTGTATTGACTCATAGGGAAGCTTATGGGTGGTTTCCTTTCATTTGTGTTTTAAAAAGACTGTGTTATTCAGCCTTTACCCATTTATAAATTTAACCCTTAGACATGGGGCACATTGGAATATAGATAGTCTATTTTATTTCACTTGTATTTTTGACAAAACACATATATTGCAGAATAGTTTTTTGCTCATATTTATTACTATTCTTATGATCATACCCAGCGCTTAACACGCCCCATTTCCTTCGCAATATATATATATATATATATATATATATATATATTCAGTGGGGCACAAAAGTATTTAGTCAGCCACCAATTGTGCAAGTTCTCCTACTTAAGAAGATGAGAGAGGCCTGTAATTTTCATCATAGGTATACCTCAACTATGAGAGACAAAATGTGGAAACAAATCCAGACAATCACATTGTCTGATTTGGAAATAATTTATTTGCATATTATGGTGGAAAATAAGTATTTGGTCACCTACAAACAAGCAAGATTTCTGGCTCTCACAGACCTGTATCTTCTTCTTTAAGAGGCTCTGTCCTCCACTCATTACCTGTATTAATGGCACCTGTTTAAACTTGTTATCAGTATAAAAGACACCTGTCCACAACACTCCAAACTCCACTATGGTGAAGAACAAAAAGAGCTGTCAAAGGACACCAGAAACAAAATTGTAGACCTGCACCAGGCTGGGAAGACTGAATCTGCAATAGGCAAGCAGCTTGGTGTGAAGAAATCAGCCGTGGGAGCAATAATTAGAAAATGGAAGACATACAAGACCACTGATAATCTCCCTCGATCTGGGGCTCCACGCAAGATCTCACCCAATGGGGTCAAAATGATCACAAGAACAGTGAGCAAACATCAGAGAACCACACAGGGGAACCTAGTGAATGACCTGCAGAAAGCTGGGACCAAGGTAACAAAGGCTACCATCAGTAACACACTACGCCGCCAGATCCTGCAGTGCCAGACGTGTCCCCCTGCTTAAGCCAGTACATGTCCGGGCCCGTCTGAAGTATGCTAGAGAGCATTTGGATGATCCAGAAGTGGATTGGAAGAACGTCATATGGTCAGATGAAACCAAAGTAGAACTGTTTGGTAGAAACACAAGTCGTCGTGTTTGGAGGAGAGAGAAAGCTGAGTTGCAACCAAAGAACAACATACCTACTGTGAAGCATGGGGGTGGCAACATCATGCTTTGGGGCTGTTTCTCTGCAAAGGGAACAGGACGACTGATCCGTGCATGAAAGAATGAATGGGGCCATGTATCATGAGATTTTGAGTGCAAACCTCCTTCCATCAGCAAGGGCATTGAACATGAAACGTGGCTGGGTCTTTCAGCATGACAATGATTCCAAACACACCACCCGGGCAACAAAGGAGTGGCTTCGTAAGAAGCATTTCAAGGTCCTGGAGTGGCCTAGCCAGTCTCCACATCTCAACCCCATAGAAAACCTTTGGAGGGAGTTGAAAGTCCGTGTTGCCCAGCGACAGCCCCAAAACATCACTGCTCTAGAGGAGATCTGCATGCAGGAATGGGCCAACATGCCAGCAACAGTGTGTGACAACCTTGTGAAGACTTACAAAAAACATTTTACCTCTGTCATTGCCAACAAAGCATATATAACAAAGTATTGAGATGAACTTTTGATATTGGCCAAATACTTATTTTCCACCATAATTTGAAAATAAATTCTTTCCAAATCAGACAATGTGATTGTCTGGATTTGTTTCCACATTTTGTCTCTCATAGTTATAGTATACCTATGATGAAAATCACAGGCCTCTCTCATCTTCTTAAGTGAGAGAACTTGCACAATTGGTGGCTGACTAAATACTTTTTTGCCCCACTTTATTCTGAGGAAGGGGATACGGTCCCCGAAACGTCACAAAATAAATTGCACATTTAAAAAAGACCAGTGAGTGCTGCCTCTGTTCACTAATATTATTCAACCCCTGCATGCACCCTGGCAGAGTGACCTGAGAAGTGAGAGTGCTCTCCAGCTGATTATATATATATATATATATATATATATACACACACATCCTATAATATAAAAGGCCAAGTGTGTTTGTCCGAAGCTGTCATGCGCAGTAGTGACAGCACGAGGACAAATACACCTAGTCTTATCTGACATGCTGTTTGCGGTGAAACTCAGAAAGTTGGCGTGGCCGGGGCATAAGCAAAAGAGAGGGGGGGAGAGAGGGGAGAGAGAGAGAGCAAAAGAGAGGGGGGAGAGAGAGAGCAAAAGAGAGGGATGGAGAGAAAGAGCAAAAGAGAGGGATGGAGAGAGCAAAAAAAAAGGAGAGACAGAACAAAAAAGAGGGGGGAGAGAGAGAGCGCAAAAGAAAGGGGGAGAGAGAGCGAAAACGAGAGGGAGAGAGAGAGAGAGCACAAAAGAGAAGGGGGAGAGAGAGCGCAAAAGAGAGGGAGAGAGAGCGCACAAAAGAGGGGGGAGAGAGAGCGCAAAAGAGAGGGGGGAGAGAGAGAGTGTAAAAGAGAGGGGGAGAGAGAGCAAAAGAGAGGGGGGAGAAAAGCAAAAGAGAGGGAGCAAAAGAGAGGGGGGAGAGAGAGAGCAAAAGAGAGGTGGAGCGAGAGAGAGTGCAAAAGAGAGGGGGAGAGAGAGCGCAAAAGAGGGGGAGAGAGCGCAAAAGAGAGGGGGAGAGAGAGTAAAAGAGAGGGGGAGAGAGAGAGAGAGTAAAAGAGAGGGGGAGAGAGAGAGAGAGAGTAAAAGAGGGGGAGAGAGAGAGAGAGAGAGAGTAAAAGAGAGGGGGAGAGAGAGAGAGTAAAAGAGAGGGGGAGAGAGAGAGAGTAAAAGAGAGGGGGAGAGAGAGAGAGTAAAAGAGAGGGGGAGAGAGTGCAAAAGAGAGGGGGAGAGAGAGAGCACAAAAGAGAGGGGGAGAGAGAGAGCGCAAAAGAGAGGGGGAGAGAGAGCGCGCAAAAGAGGGGGGAGAGAGAGAGTGCAAAAGAGAGAGAGAATGCAAAAGAGATGGGGAGAGAGAGAGAGTAAAAGAAAGGGGGGAGAGAGAGCGCAAAATAGAGGGGGAGAGAGAGCAAAAGAGACGGGGGGGAGAAAGCAAAAGAGTAGGTGGAGAGAGAGAGAGCAAAAGAGAGGTGGAGTGATAGAGAGCGCAAAAGAGATGTCGAGAGGGTGCAAAAGAGAGGGGAAGAGAGCACAAAAGAGAGGGGGAGAGAGAGAGAGAGAGAGAGAAAGAGAGCAAAAGAGAAGGGGAGAGAAAGAGCAAAATAGAGGGGGGAGAGAGAGCAAAAGAGATGGGGGAGAGAGAGCAAAAGAGAGGTGGAGCGAGAGAGAGCACAAAAGAGAGGGGGAGAGAGCGCAAAAGAGAGGGGGAGAGAGAAAAAAAGTGTGTTTGTCCGAAGCTGTCATGCGCAGTAGTGACAGCACGAGGAAAAATACACCTAGTCTTATCTGACATGCTGTTTGCGGTGAAACTCCGAAGTTGGCGTGGCCGGGGCATAGCCGGACGGGAGTGTGGGCGTGGTCGGACATGACCGGGCGTGGTCGGGCGTTACAGGGGTGTGGCAGGGCACGGTCAGCAAGAGACAGAGGGGTGAGAAATAGAAAGAGAGGGTAAGAGACAAAAAAAATAGGAAAGAGCTAAAGAGAGGGGGAAGAGCAGAAGAGAGGGGAAAGTGCAGAAGAGAGGGGGGGAGAGAGAGCAAAATAGAGGGGAAAGAGCAAAATAGAGGGAAGAGAGAGAAAAAGAGAGGGGGAGAGAGAGCAAAAGAGAAGGGGGAGAGAGAGCAATAGAGAGAGGGAGAGAGAGAAAAAGAGAAGGGGGAGAGAGAGCAAAAGAGAGGGGGGGAGAGAGCAATAGAGAGGGGGAGAGAGAGCAAAAGAGAGGGATGGAGAGAGAGAGAGCAAAAGACAGGGGAGAGAGACAGAGCAAAAGAGAGGGGAAGAGAGAGGGGAGAGAGAGAGAGAGCAAAAGAGAGGGGGGAGAGAGAGAGCAAAAGAGAGGGATGGAGAGAAAGAGCAAAAGAGAGGGATGGAGAGAGCAAAAAAAAAAGGAGAGACAGAACAAAAGAGACAGAGAGAGAGAGAGCGCAAAAGACAGGGGGAGAGAGAGCGCAAAAGAAAGGGGGGGAGAGAGAGAGAAAACGAGAGGGGGAGAGAGAGAGAGAGCGCAAAAGAGAAGGGGGAGAGAGAGCGCACAAAAGAGGGGGGAGAGAGAGAGCATAAAAGAGAGGGGGAGAGAGAGAGCATAAAAGAGGGGGGAGAGAGAGAGCATAAAAGAGAGGGGGAGAGAGAGAGCATAAAAGAGAGGGGGGAGAGAGAGAGCATAAAAGAGAGGGGGGAGAGAGAGCAAAAGAGAGGGGGGGAGAGAAAGCAAAAGAGAGGTGGAGCAAGAGAGAGTGCAAAAAAGAGGGGGAGAGAGAGAGCGCAAAAGAGGGGGGAGAGAGAACAAAAGAGAGGGCGAGAGAGAGCAAAAGAGAGGGGGAGAGAGAGTGCAAAAGAGAGGGGGAGAGAGAGAGTGCAAAAGAGAGAGGAGAGAGAGCGCAAAAGAGGGGGGAGAGAGAACAAAAGAGAGGGGGAGAGAGAGCAAAAGAGAGGGGGAGAGAGAGAGTGCAAAAGAGAGGGGAGAGAGAGCGCAAAAGAGAGGGGAGAGAGAGCGCAAAAGAGGGGGGAGAGAGAACAAAAGAGAGGGGGAGAGAGAACAAAAGAGAGGGGGAGAGAGAACAAAAGAGAGGGGGAGAGAGAACAAAAGAGAGGGGGAGAGAGAGAGCAAAAGAGAGGTGGAGCAAGAGAGAGTGCAAAAAAGAGGGGGAGAGAGAGCGCAAAAGAGGGGGGAGAGAGCACAAAAGAGAGGGGGAGAGAGAGCAAAAGAGAGGGGGAGAGAGAGTAAAAGAGAGGGGGAGAGAGAGTAAAAGAGAGGGGGAGAGAGAGAGCAAAAGAGAGGGGGAGAGAGTGCAAAAGAGAGGGGAGAGAGAGCGCAAAAGAGGGCGGAGAGAGAACAAAAGAGAGGGGGAGAGAGAGCAAAAGAGAGGGGAGAGAGAGCGAGTGCAAAAGAGAGGGGAGAGAGAGCGCAAAAGAGGGGGGAGAGAGAACAAAAGAGAGGGGGAGAGAGAGCAAAAGAGAGGGGGAGAGAGAGCAAAAGAAAGGGGGGAGAGAGAGTGCAAAAGAGAGGGGGGAGAGAGAGCAAAAGAGAGGGGGGGGAGAAAGCAAAAGAGGGGGGGGGGGGAAAGCAAAAGAGTGGGGGGAGAGAGAGAGCAAAAGGGAGGTGGAGCGAGAGAGAGCGTAAAAGAGACGGCGAGAGGGTGCAAAAGAGAGGGGAAGAGAGCACAAAAGAGAGGGGGAGAGAGCAAAAGAGAGGGGGGAGAGAGAGAGCAAAACAGAAGGGGAGAGAAAGAGCAAAAAAGAGGGGGGAGTGAGAGCAAAAGAGATGGGGGAGAGAGAGAGCAAAAGAGAGGTGGAGCGAGAGAGAGCGCAAAAGAGAGGGGGAGAGAGCGCAAAAGAGAGGGGGAGAGAGCGCAAAAGAGAGGGGGAGAGAGAGCAAAAGAGAGGGGGGAGAAAAGCAAAAGAGAGGGAGCAAAAGAGAGGGGGGAGAGAGAGAGCAAAAGAGAGGTGGAGCGAGAGAGAGTGCAAAAGAGAGGGGGAGAGAGAGCGCAAAAGAGGGGGAGAGAGCGCAAAAGAGAGGGGGAGAGAGAGTAAAAGAGAGGGGGAGAGAGAGAGAGTAAAAGAGAGGGGGAGAGAGAGAGAGAGAGTAAAAGAGGGGGAGAGAGAGAGAGAGAGAGAGAGAGAGTAAAAGAGAGGGGGGGAGAGAGAGAGAGAGAGTAAAAGAGAGGGGGAGAGAGAGAGAGTAAAAGAGAGGGGGAGAGAGAGAGAGTAAAAGAGAGGGGGAGAGAGTGCAAAAGAGAGGGGGAGAGAGAGAGCACAAAAGAGAGGGGGAGAGAGAGAGCGCAAAAGAGAGGGGGAGAGAGAGCGCGCAAAAGAGGGGGGAGAGAGAGAGTGCAAAAGAGAGAGAGAATGCAAAAGAGATGGGGAGAGAGAGAGAGTAAAAGAAAGGGGGGAGAGAGAGCGCAAAATAGAGGGGGAGAGAGAGCAAAAGAGACGGGGGGAGAAAGCAAAAGAGTAGGGGGAGAGAGAGAGAGCAAAAGAGAGGTGGAGTGAGAGAGAGCGCAAAAGAGATGTCGAGAGGGTGCAAAAGAGAGGGAAAGAGAGCACAAAAGAGAGGGAGAGAGAGAGAGAGAGAGAGAGAGAGAGAGAGAGCAAAAGAGAAGGGGAGAGAAAGAGCAAAATAGAGGGGGGGAGAGAGAGCAAAAGAGATGGGGGAGAGAGAGCAAAAGAGAGGTGGAGCGAGAGAGAGCACAAAAGAGAGGGGGAGAGAGCGCAAAAGAGAGGGGGAGAGAGAAAAAAAGTGTGTTTGTCCGAAGCTGTCATGCGCAGTAGTGACAGCACGAGGAAAAATACACCTAGTCTTATCTGACATGCTGTTTGCGGTGAAACTCCGAAGTTGGCGTGGCCGGGGCATAGCCGGACGGGAGTGTGGGCGTGGTCGGACATGACCGGGCGTGGTCGGGCGTTACAGGGGTGTGGCAGGGCACGGTCAGCAAGAGACAGAGGGGTGAGAAATAGAAAGAGAGGGTAAGAGACAAAAAAAATAGGAAAGAGCTAAAGAGAGGGGGAAGAGCAGAAGAGAGGGGAAAGTGCAGAAGAGAGGGGGGAGAGAGAGCAAAATAGAGGGGAAAGAGCAAAATAGAGGGAAGAGAGAGAAAAAGAGAGGGGGAGAGAGAGCAAAGAGAAGGGGGAGAGAGAGCAATAGAGAGAGGGAGAGAGAGAAAAAGAGAAGGGGGAGAGAGAGCAAAAGAGAGGGGGGAGAGAGCAATAGAGAGGGGGAGAGAGAGCAAAAGAGAGGGATGGAGAGAGAGAGAGCAAAAGACAGGGGAGAGAGACAGAGCAAAAGAGAGGGGAAGAGAGAGGGGAGAGAGAGAGAGAGCAAAAGAGAGGGGGGAGAGAGAGAGCAAAAGAGAGGGATGGAGAGAAAGAGCAAAAGAGAGGGATGGAGAGAGCAAAAAAAAAAAGGAGAGACAGAACAAAAGAGACAGAGAGAGAGAGAGAGCGCAAAAGACAGGGGGAGAGAGAGCGCAAAAGAAAGGGGGGGAGAGAGAGCGAAAACGAGAGGGGGAGAGAGAGAGAGAGCGCAAAAGAGAAGGGGGAGAGAGAGCGCACAAAAGAGGGGGGAGAGAGAGAGCATAAAAGAGAGGGGGAGAGAGAGAGCATAAAAGAGGGGGGAGAGAGAGAGCATAAAAGAGAGGGGGGAGAGAGAGAGCATAAAAGAGAGGGGGGATAGAGAGAGCATAAAAGAGAGGGGGGAGAGAGAGCAAAAGAGAGGGGGGGAGAGAAAGCAAAAGAGAGGTGGAGCAAGAGAGAGTGCAAAAAAGAGGGGGAGAGAGAGAGCGCAAAAGAGGGGGGAGAGAGAACAAAAGAGAGGGGGAGAGAGAGCAAAAGAGAGGGGGAGAGAGAGTGCAAAAGAGAGGGGGAGAGAGAGAGTGCAAAAGAGAGAGGAGAGAGAGCGCAAAAGAGGGGGGAGAGAGAACAAAAGAGAGGGGGAGAGAGAGCAAAAGAGAGGGGGAGAGAGAGAGTGCAAAAGAGAGGGGAGAGAGAGCGCAAAAGAGAGGGGAGAGAGAGCGCAAAAGAGGGGGGAGAGAGAACAAAAGAGAGGGGGAGAGAGAACAAAAGAGAGGGGGAGAGAGAACAAAAGAGAGGGGGAGAGAGAACAAAAGAGAGGGGGAGAGAGAGAGCAAAAGAGAGGTGGAGCAAGAGAGAGTGCAAAAAAGAGGGGGAGAGAGAGCGCAAAAGAGGGGGGAGAGAGCACAAAAGAGAGGGGGAGAGAGAGCAAAAGAGAGGGGGAGAGAGAGTAAAAGAGAGGGGGAGAGAGAGTAAAAGAGAGGGGGAGAGAGAGAGCAAAAGAGAGGGGGAGAGAGTGCAAAAGAGAGGGGAGAGAGAGCGCAAAAGAGGGGGGAGAGAGAACAAAAGAGAGGGGGAGAGAGAGCAAAAGAGAGGGGAGAGAGAGCGAGTGCAAAAGAGAGGGGAGAGAGAGCGCAAAAGAGGGGGGAGAGAGAACAAAAGAGAGGGGGAGAGAGAGCAAAAGAGAGGGGGAGAGAGAGCAAAAGAAAGGGGGGAGAGAGAGTGCAAAAGAGAGGGGGGAGAGAGCGCAAAAGAGAGGGGGGGGAGAAAGCAAAAGAGAGGGGGGGGGGAAAGCAAAAGAGTGGGGGGAGAGAGAGAGCAAAAGGGAGGTGGAGCGAGAGAGAGCGTAAAAGAGAGGGCGAGAGGGTGCAAAAGAGAGGGGAAGAGAGCACAAAAGAGAGGGGGAGAGAGAGCAAAAGAGAGGGGGGAGAGAGAGAGCAAAACAGAAGGGGAGAGAAAGAGCAAAAAAGAGGGGGGAGTGAGAGCAAAAGAGATGGGGGAGAGAGAGAGCAAAAGAGAGGTGGAGCGAGAGAGAGCGCAAAAGAGAGGGGGAGAGAGCGCAAAAGAGAGGGTGAGAGAGCGCAAAAGAGAGGGGGAGAGAGCGCAAAAGAGAGGGGGAGAGAGCGCAAAAGAGAGGGGGAGAGAGCGCAAAAGAGAGGGGGAGAGAGCGCAAAAGAGAGGGGGAGAGAGCACAAAAGAGAGGGGGAGAGAGAGAGCGATGGGGTGGGACTGCTATACTGCAAAAAATGGCCCATGTGAACGGGCTTTAGGACTAGTATATATATATAAAGTACAAATAGGTTTAGCACTGACAAATTCTCTGATGACCGGGGTGCTCAGCAGCAAAGTAAATATTCCAGTGAAAAACAAGCAGGCACCCACCGGATTTAAACATCAAGGGGTCGATCCGATAAAAATCGTCGCCCGCAAAAGTCGGCAACGCCAATATTTGCGCGGGTTTGGTATCCTATATACGGCGTAACCTAGAAGTTACGCGCGTATATTTCTGCCGTCGCCCGTAGTTTTTTGGGCCTTAGGCAGGTATACCAAACCTGCGCAGTTTGGTATCCAATATACATTGTAAGGACTTACGTGGCGAAAATGGAGAAATCTTACTCCATTTTCACCTCGCCACAAAAAGCAGCCGTAAGAAGCCTTACGCTGACTATTGGAGCCCCGTAACTCCCTAAACTGGCTGCTAAAATAAACCTAACACCTAACGCATGCGCAATGTCTATCTCCCTCCTGTCAACCGCGATCCCCCGCCGCAATCCATAATAAAGTATTTAACCCCTAAACCGTCGCCATCTACATAAACTAACCCCCTACTGTGAGCCCCTAAAACCGCCACCATCTAACTGATCTATCCCCTAATGTGAACCCCTTACACCGCCGCCATCTATATTAAAATTATTAACCCCTAATTTAATCTACCTACCCCGCCGCCAGCTATATTATCTATATTAACCCTAAGTATATTATAGTTAATATAGTTATTACATTATATATATTAACTATATTAACCCTAATTATATTAGGGTTAATATAGTTAATATAGTTACTATAGTATTTATATAAACTATATTAACCCTATCTAACCCTAACACCCCTAACTAAATTCTTATTAAATAAATCTAATTCATATTATAAACTAAAATATTCCTATTTAAATCTAAATACTTACCTATAAAATAAACCCTAAGATAACCAATCAGCCAATCGGATTGAACCTGAATCTGATTGGCTGATTCAATCAACCAATCAGATTTTTCTACCTTAATTCCGATTGGCTGATAGAATCCTATCAGCCAATTGGAATTCGGCGGACGCCATCTTGGATGACGTCATTTAAAGGAACCTCATTCGTCGGGAAGTCGTCGTGCCGGAAGGATGCTCCGCGGCGGAGGAGCGAAGTAAGAAGATTGAAGATGCCGATTTGCTTGAAGACGTCGCCGATGGAAGAAGACTCTCTGCCGCTTGCTTCAAGACATCGCCCGGATGGAAGAAGACTCTCTGCCGCTTGCTGGAACACATCGCCTGGATCGGTTCGGCCCGGCTGGGTGAATACAAGGTAGGGAGATCTTCAGGGGGGTAGTGTTAGGTTTATTTAAGGGGGGTTTGGGTTAGATTAGGGGTATGTGGGTGGTGGGATGTAATGTTGGGGGGTGGTATTGTGTTTTATTTTTGCAGGTAAAAGAGCAGTTTTCTTTGGGGCATGCCCCCACAAAAGGCCCTTTTAAGGGCTGGTAAGGTAAAAGAGCTTTGAACTTTTTTTAATTTAGAATAGGGTAGGGAATTTTTTTATTTTGGGGGGCTTTATTATTTTATTAGGGGGCTTAGAATAGGTGTAATTAGCTTAATAATCTTGTAATCTTTTTTTTATTTTTTGTAATTTAGTGTTTGGTTTTTTTTGTAATTTAGTTTAGTTTATTTAATTGTATTTTTAGATAGATATTTGTAGTTTATTTAATTTATTGATAGTGTAGGTGTATTTGTAACTTAGGTTAGGATTTATTTTACAGGTAACTGGGTAATTATTTTAACTAGGTAGCTCTTAAATAGTTCATAACTAGGAATATTTTAATTAATAATATTAATATTAGATTTATTTTAATAAGAGTTTAGTTAGGGATGTTAGAGTTAGATAGGGTTATTATACTTAATATATACATATAATATAATAACGATATTAACTATATTAACCCTAATATAATTAGGGTTAATATAGTTAATATATATAATATAATAACTATATTAACTATATTAACCCTAATATAATTAGGGTTAATATAGTTAATATAGCTGGCGGCGGTGTAGGGGGATTAGATTAGGGGTTAATACATTTATTATAGGTGGCCGCGGTGTAGGGGGATGTAGATTGTAGGCAAAAGAGCAGTTTACTTTGTGACAAAGCCCCGCCAAAAGCCCTTTTAAAGGCTGGCAAAAGAGCTGTTACTTTGGGGCAATGCCACGCAAAAAGCCCTTTTCAGGGCTATTTGTAGGGTTAGACTTAGGTTTAGTGGTAGGGATAGTTTAGTATTTTAGGGGTTAAATAATTTAATATAGATGGCGGCGGGGTAAGGGGATTAGATTAGGGGTTAATAATTTTAAAATAGATAGCGGCGGGGTAGGGGCTCACTTTAGGGGGGTTATAGATTTAATATAGCTGGCGGCGGTTTAGGGGTTAATACATATTTTATTGTTAGGCTAGTGAGGGGGGATAGCGGATAGAGGGTTAGACGTGTCGGGCTATGTTAGGGAGGCGTGTTAGATGTGTCGGGCTATGTTAGGGAGGCGTGTTAGACAGTGCGGTTGATTTAGACTTTAGTCAGGTTTTGTAGGCGCCGGCAGTTTCTAACGTGCCGCAAGTCACTGGCGACGCCAGAAATTTGTACTTGCGCAGATTTCTGGACATCGCTGGTTTGTCAGACTTACGGCACGTTAGCATCTGACGGCGCAGTATATGGGATAACTCGAGTTGCGAGCTGAAACTGCGGGCGACGCGGGTTCCCTCGCTTGTGCCGCAAACTACGATCTATATCGGATCGCGCCCCAAATTCTTTTAATCCAAAATCGTGATGTTTCAGGGTTTCACCTTCATCTTCAGACTTACATATCTACATAAACATCTTGGATATATATATATAGGGCTTTTTTGTAAAAGAAAAGGTTCCAGTACTCAAAAAAATGGTGCCGATACTCACTAATTTTTAATTGATATATTCTGCTTAGTAACTTTGAGAAAAGGAAAGGGTCACAATTATTTACAATGTTTGCCTCATGATTATTATTACAAATATTGCCTCATGAGTTGGCAGAGGTGGGGGTACCCCCACAAAATAAGCCATATATATATATATATATATATATATATATACATACATACATACATACTGTATACTGTGTATAAATATATATATATACACACACACATAAAATACAGCAAAACATTTGTTTAAAGTCTAGTTGCTGGAGTCACTTTTAATAATAAAGGTTGTAATCTTGACATGCCATACTACTATGTTTCTCTGTTAATCCTTACTGCCTACACAGACATACAAATAAAAGAATCATTGAGAAACTTGTAACATAAAAAGACCATGCTAGGCTTCCCTGCAGGATACCTGGCGAGTATACTGTCTCTTTCCTGTCATTTGAAATGACAAATCATTCTCCGTAAAAGCTAACACTAAATATTGTGGAAACTGTAATATGGATTTTACGGACTATTTAAGAACATTAAAACTATTAAGCATTTCTTTTTCAGTAATTGCTATGTTATAATAATACCTGAATGAATATGTATATATATATATATATATATATATATATATATATATATATATATATATTTATATATATACATTCAAAATATCGCACTAACTGGATTTAAGCAAAGCAAAGGTTTATTCAGTGACATTTTGGGGTTTACACCCCTTCCTCAGACCGTTTGTAAACCCCGAAACGTCACTGAATAAACCTTTGCTGTGCTTAAATCCAGAGCAGTGGCGGTTCTAGACTAATTTTACTGGGGGGGGGGGGCAAGGTGGGGCCAGTGTTTAATCAGAGGGGCATTAAACCAGAAAGTGGGATTTTTTGGTTGAATATTTGACTACTTCTGCACCCTGGTTCTTATGATTTCTGCTGATGAGAGTGTGTTTATTAGTTTTTTTTCTATCTATCTATATGTATATACAGTACATACATCCTGTACATAAAAACACAACACAGGAATGTGCTGCACTCTGAAACCGGACTGGGTACACAGCCTGTGACCCTGGGTGCTCACCACCACTTACAGACAGCTGCACATCTCTTAGGGACTCAGGAACTTAATGCAAGTACACAGCAAGATTAAAAGCAAAATGATGGGCACTCAGGGATATGAGTTTTGCAGGGTCATGGGATGTATACCCATTCCGGTTTGAGGGTGTAGTCTATTTTTATGTTTTGTATGGGGCCTGTGTCACCCTTGTTTGTATCTTCCATTTAGCTTTTAATCTAGCTGTGTGCCAGACTTTCTGTGTGTTTTGTATATATATATATATATATATATATATATATATATATATATATATATATATATATACACACACACACATATACAAACATACATACACATATAGACTTATAGGAGAAAGATATGTAAATGTATCCAGAGACTTCAAATTCCAAAGAGAGAAATACTGATGTAGCACAAATCTTTACTATATCTGTAACTGCGAATCTGATGTCCTAAGCTGCACTAAACAGTGTGTGACTGTGGCATGTGACTGAGCAAACGATTAGTGGCAGGGACTCAGCCTTTAATACTATAAAGGTTTTAATGTGTTCCAAGATGTATACTAACAGTCAGATGAAATTAGTCCATATATAATAAAATGGTTTCTAAGTGATAAAAGAGTTTAAACATACAAATACTAGGTTATGAATAATAGTCATCTACAGGACCAACTAGTGTGCAATGAGAAAATATAATTAAATTAAGACAATAATGTTCAAAATTAAAACTGAATGTGGTTATTTAAGAACACTATTAGTACTATATCTAATTTATAAACAATGTAGTTATTTTGCTTTGTTTGCCTATTGTAATACATGGGCCTCAATTTGTTTTAGATAATCTATATTTTCAGTTTCAGTATTTTAGAATTCCCAGACACTTTATTTCTATATTTTTGTATATATATATATATATTTTTTTTTTTAAATCAACATATTAAAATCTAATAAACCTTCAAAATTGACAATAATATTTTAATGCAGAACTGGTAAATCCTGATATTTAAAGGGACAGTAAAGTCCAAATTATTTTTTTATGATTCAGATAGGGGGCGCGATCCGATATACGGCGTAGTTTTCAGCGCAAGCGAGGGAACCCGCGCCGCCCATAGTTTTACCTCGCACAACGGGGTATCCAATATACCCCGCCGGCAGTGCCGTAAGTCGGACAAACTAGCGATGTCCAGAAAAAAGCGTAAGTACAAATTTCTGGAGTCGCCTGTGACTTACGGCACTTTAGAAACGGCCTGCGCCTACAAAAACGTACTAAATATGAAATCTCCCATAACTGTCTAACACGCCTCCCAAACATCATCCCGACACGTATACCCCTATATCCGCAATCCCCCCTCTCATTCCTAATAATAAATGTATTAACCCCTAGACCGACAACCCCCACAACGCAATAAGCCTAATTATTAACCCCTAAACTGCCATAGCCCACACCGCAATAAACCTATCCTAGTATTAACCCCTAAACCGCCGCTCCCGGACCCCGCCGCCACCTACATTATATGTATTAACCCCTAAATCGCCGCTCCCAGACCCCGCCGCCACTAAATAAAGTGTTTAACCCCTAAACCGCCGCTCCCGGACCCCGGACCACCTACATTAATAATATTACCCCCTAATCTGATCCCCCTACACCGCGGCCACCTACATTAAATGTATTACCCCCTAAACCTATGTCTAACCCTAACACCTCCTAACAATTATTAATTTAAATAAATCAAAATAATATTAATATTATTAACTAAATAATTCCTATTTAAAACTAAATACTTACCTATAAAATAAACCCTAAGATAACTACAATATAATTAATAATTACATTGTAGCTATTTTAGGATTTATATTTATTTTACAGGGAACTTTGTATTTATTTTAACTAGGTACAATAGCTATTAAATAGTTAATAACTATTTAATAGCTACCTAGTTAAAATAATTACAACATTACCTGTAAAATAAATCCTAACCTAAGTTACAAATACACCTAAGACTACACTATCAATAAATTAATTAAATAAATTAGCTACAATTATCTAATATAAAATACAATTAAATAAACTAAACTATATTACAAAAACAAACAAACACTAAATTACAAAAATAAAAAAATATTACGAGAAGTTTAATCTAATTACACCTAATCTAAGCCCCCTAATAAAATAAAAAGCCCCCCAAAATAATAAAATTTCCCTACCCTAAACTAAATTACAAATAGGCCTTAAAAGGGCCTTTTGCGGGGCATTGCCCCAAAGTAACCAGCTCTTTTACCAGCCCTTAAAAGGGCTTTTTGCGGGCATTTCCCCAAAGTAATCTGCTCTTTTACCTGTAAAAAAAAAGAAATACAATACCCCCCCAACATTACAACCCACCACCCACACACCCCTACTCTAAAACCCACCCGATCCCCCTTTAAATAAACCTTACACTACCCCATTGAAGATCACCCTACCTTGAGCCGTCTTCACCCAGCTGGGCACCACTGGTCATCCAATGGGGCAGAAGAGGACATCCGGACCGGCAGAAATCTTCATCCGATCGGGGCAGAAGAGGTCCTCCATCCGGCAGAAGTCTTCATCCAAGCGGCATCTTCAATCTTCATCCTTCCAGCGATGAGCGGCTCCATCTTGAAGACCTCTGCGTGGAACATCCTCCTCGGCCGACGACTACCCAACGAATGGCTGGTCCCTTAAATGACGTCATCCAAGATGGCGTCCCTCGAATTCTGATTGGTTGATAGGATTCTATCAGCCAATCGGAATTAAGGCAGGAAAAAAACGATTGGTTGATTTAATCAGCCAATCGATTTTTTTATTGAGGATTTTTAAACCGTACAACATGATTGATGGTCACAAATGTTACATTTTTAGAAATGAAAACAGATGTAATACATGAACAAATTATATGGAAATAAGTGAATAAAAAATAAAAAAATAAATGAGTGACATGAGCTTCTGAATCCTCCATTTTATAATAATAATAACTTATTAGAAAGACTACTGAGCTGACCACATGTGGGTGAAATAATCATGGGAACAAAGCGTATGTGGTAGTCTCTATAGAGACCTCTCTTGGGCCTTATAATGACTATATATTAAAAAAGGGGGGGAAATAGTCAGCGGGCAAAGAGACGCTCTATAATAAAAGGTAATGGGGGGGAAGGAGGGCGTAGCTATCAATGTTAGAACGGGCAAATAGCTGAGATAATGAAAAAAGGGATCGATAATATACATAAGGGGAGAGGCATAAATAACAACAGCCATTCATAATGTAACATGCAAGCAGTGAGTAATTTTACATTAGAACATATAGGCTCTCCCGCATGGCAAAAAACAAAACAAAAAACAGGCTTAAGACACATACATCCATCAGTGAAAAGATAATATATTAGAAAAAACATTTACTACGTAACTAGCTAACAAATTTTAATCTCCTTTTAGGGAGACACAGTAATCATAGCAGATTGGGACATGAAACTAGAACCTGGACTGCTATGGGCATAATAAGTAAAAAAAAAAAAAAAAAAAAAGTATGTATATGCAGATAGCCAACTCCGTCCCAGTATAACTAATGTTATCAATGTGAGCTAAATGGATAGCTAAATATAGGAATTATACATCTCTGCAAACCAGCATTAGGGAGAATATTGCCAAGTGAGATAGCCATGCGTATTCCTTATAATTATAAAACATCTAAAAACTAAAGTGGAACCTAAAGTTGCCTACTCCTACCTGTAGAGAGTAAGACTTGGGAGAATATATAATGTTAAGAAGAAACTATAGCCAGAATACTATTGGGCAACAATTAATATTGGGCTGAAATCTTTTTAGAGATACAACTATAGGATCATTAACTGCAATATGTAATAAGGATCTGGCGAATAAATTCACAGCTCTGACAATGAAGAGTCTTTCCAAGGTGGTAATGTGTGTGCCCTTAACTCTTTAATTCATCTGAATATTAGAATGTTCCAAAACATAGGATTAACAGAATTTTGCAATGTTTTGCTACTGTGTACTCACATGCAGGGACTCTAGAGGTAAGGGACTGTGCGATGCCACAAAAGAGATTAAAATGTTCAAAATAACAGTTCTTTGTACCAATATAAGCCACATTTATATATTTGCCAGACCATGTATAAAGTATGACCTAAATCATAGTAGCTGGAGGATCTGGTAGACCAAAGGGAGGATTTAGTATAAAAATTAGGTCCTATAGAGGTAAAACGGAGAAGGTGACTATAGATGTTGAAAATATTTAGTACATACATACATAATAATGTAAAATCCCATGGTATGAAGAAAGGAAAAGCTAGCTTAAATGAAAGTAAATTGAGGGCTCATGAAGTACAGTAAGGACAACACATATTCAATCCAAAAACAAATGTGTAATAGCAACCCTGTAACTAAGATGGATCTGATTTACATGGCATAGTAAACAGAAACACTTAGCTACCCTATCCCAATCACTAACTAAATGTTATGTCTCACTCTGAATGGCCCATCCTAAGATATATATTGTAAGGGAATGGAATATGTTGTATTTAATTAGATCTGCCAACTAGTTCACGGTGCTCAGTAGTAAGGACTCTATTTACCTCGTATGGCTGTAGAGAAATAAGAAGAGAGAGTAGGAGTATAGATGCAAAGTGGCAGCTATAAAAATGAAATGGTATTTGGTAAGGATCTTAGTAATATGTGAACTATAATAGAGTTGTGTGAAGTTAGGTAGCCGAGTAGAGAAATAGGAGGGGGGGGGAGGCCCTCAGACAAAAGACGGTAAAGTGTATGTGCAAGAGAGAGGGTATGAGAACAAAAGGAGCATCAACAGGAGGGAGGACAGGTAGGAGGGGGATATGAGGTGTCAAACTGTAACATTCTAATTAACAGAAGTACAACATTAGTTAAAGAAAACAACAGGCAGTCAAATATACAAAACCATAAATCAACAGTTAGGTATGTGAAGTCTTGGTTAGACTCAGAGGTCTACTGAGTATACTATATTTGAGCTGTCATTATGACATGAGTAAGAAAGTACCCGTATGTAAGCTCAAAATGAAGTCTATGAGTGAGAGTTTAGTGCCTCTGCTCATCATAAGGACCAAGGCTGTGTATATTGAGCAAAATCAAATAATGGGGGCTAAATAGGTACCCGTACGTGTGCTCAGTTAGTAATTTTAGGTAAGTTACTACACTCTAGAGCTAAAGATCCTTCCAGCTATTTAAGGAGTGTTCTTAGGATTATATGAATCTTTACTCTTGGTCTGTGATGAGGATCTCCTGGAGGAGGGTTGCCAATATGGTGCTGAGGAGTTGTGGTTACTTCCCTGACCAGAAGATTTGGGGTTGCAGTCAGCAGCCTGAGTTAATCCCAGCGATTGTAAGATCTTCATCCCCTGGTCTGGGGAGGAGATTACATAGGTGCGGTCTTCATGACGAAAGAAGAACTTGACGGGGAAGACCCACCTGTATTTGAGGTTAAGGCGACGCAGATTCTGCGTGAACTGTTGAAATGTCCGTCTCTTTGCAAGCGTATGTGGAGACAAGTCCGGGAAAATTTGGATTGAATCGTATGGTGCTTTGAGGTTTTTATTCAGGAACGAGGCTCTAAGGACCTTCTCTTTAAAGGTAAAGTAATGCAGCCTGAAAATAACATCTCTTGGTATGTCAGAGGAAGTATTCCTTGTACGTAGTGCTCTATGAACACTGTCCATGATGGATTCTTGATCTGTAATGGGTCCAAGCAGCTCCCCAAACAGACCAGAGAGATACTTGGGCAAGTCTGTTATGCTAATGTCCTCCGTAATGCCTCTGATCCGCAGATTGTTTTTGCGCAATCTATCCTCCATATCCGCTTATTTAGTTTCTAAGTCTGAGATCTGTTCGGCTAAATTCTGAGAGTAGGAAAGAATATTCGTGTGGTCTATGCTCAGGTCCTCGTGTTTTCGTTCAAGAGTTTCCGTGCGCTCCCCAAGGAGGCAATGTCTCTTGAGAGCATCAAAGCCCTGAGAGGGCTTTGATGGAGTCTAGCACAGCAGATTGCGGGATTTAGGAGGAGGGTTATATGTTGCAGCTTCATCTCTGGAATCATCCTCAGATCCCTCAACATCTGAGGTTATTTTGCTGTGGAAATTATCATTTAAAGTTCTTTTAGGCTGTCCCTGATGCTTTGACTTTTTCTTCATGTTATGGGCCATATATGCTAATGAAAGGAGATTCTCAGGAATAGCCTGCAATATGGAGTTAGTGAATGAGGCTCTAATAGTCAGTCCTCCTTGACTGTGGATGATGCTGGGGGGTATAATCCACCCGGTTCCCCTATATTGGAGTTTTATCTCTGCATAAAAGAATGTGCAAACTTCCAAAGATGAGTGAATAATTAGACTGGAAAGTGTTCCCACCCAAAGGAAAGGTGAAGAGGTCTATCTGCTGGCCAAGACTTCTGGAACAAATAGTCTCCCTCCTGAGGGTGTGCCTCCTGTTGGCGAAGTCGGGAAAGGGGAGTGGGGTATGACCCACAGGTACTAATGACCTGCGGGAAAGGGAGGAGGTGACTAACTGAGGTCACTGAAAGTAATTGTCCATTGTATGAATAGTGCTGGGTCTCTCAGTATATTGAAATTCCCCAAATACCTGGTAGGCATATGTGGAGGGGGCAGCTTCTTGTATCAAATTAAACAGGAGCTGGGACAAGAAGGCCAGTCATCAAGATACAATGGGATTCACTGTAAAAAGGGCATTAGCTGGGTCCCAGTTGAGAAACACAGTACAGGCCGCTGTTAAAAGCCTATTATAGAGCTCAGAGTTAAGGTTGATACTGAGCTGGTGACAGATACCTGGTATGACCCAGATGTGAAAGTTATACAATGGAGTAGGCTGTAATATGGCCAATGCTCCAGGATATCAAAACTGACTGACCCCGTGTGCAGCTAGGTGAATTTCAGGAGTGTTAAACTTTTGAGTATGGGCTGCTGTAGCCGTCTGAGTTAGGAGCGGGTATGAACCTTGGGACCCTGTGAGGGGAGAGTGCGTGTAGCGAGTAATAGGCAAATACTACTCACAGGCGTTTTCAACAGTCAGTGCGGGAACCTCCGACTCCATTATTCAACAGCTGCTCTCAGCCAGGGCGACTGCGTTGTAGCTCTGTATCTAACAGGCTGAGGGTACTCTGTGGTGTTTACTCCTTGAACTAGCATCCTGCAGTGGGGACTGGGCACAAAAGAGGTGGTCTGTGTCACAGACGTTGGTCGTGTGGCTTGTTCACTCTCCCATTCACTCCCGGTCAGTTTCTCCTAAGATGGCTGCTTTTCGCGGGCTTTCCCGTCCTATGTATGTGGGTGAATGGACAGAGGCAACAAGAGAGACAGGCTGTTTCCTTGTGTCTCCAGGGCAGAAATCTCACCCGATTAGCCTAGGGAAATCGTTCCGGCACTAATGTCCCTTTAATGTAATAATAGATAGCCGCTCTCAACTGTGGGGCCAGCCGGCCGGAACGATCCAGGCTTCAATCACCTCCAAATAAGTCCCAAAGCTGGATATGAGGGTAGGATGACATATTAGAGTGAAGTGGAGTAATAATAAAAATAAAAAACTAAATAAGAAATAAAAGATTTTCAACTTAAACACCAAATTAAAAGATATTAATGTAGGAGCTCTAGTTCTGTGCAGCTACCTCGCTCGGCTGCTAGCTCCGCCGGGCTTTTTTATTTTATTAGGGGGCTTAGATTAGGTGTAATTAGATTAAACTTCTTGTAATATTTTTTTATTTTTTGTAATTTAGTGTTTGTTTGTTTTTGTAATATAGTTTAGTTTATTTAATTGTATTTTATATTAGATAATTGTAGTTAATTTATTTAATTAATTTATTGCTAGTGTAGTGTTAGGTTTAATTGTAACTTAGGTTAGGATTTATTTTACAGGTAATTTTGTAATTATTTTAACTAGGTAGCTATTAAATAGTTATTAACTATTTAATAGCTATTGTACCTAGTTAAAATAAATACAAAGTTACCTGTAAAATATATAAATCCTAAAATAGCTACAATGTAATTATTAATTAGATTGTAGCTATCTTAGGGTTTATTTTATAGGTAAGTATTTAGTTTTAAATAGGAATTATTTAGTTAATAATATTAATATTATTTAGATTTATTTAAATAATAATTAAGTTAGGGGGTGTTAGGGTTAGACTTAGGTTTAGGGGGTAATATATTTAATGTAGGTGGCGGCGGTGTAGGGGGGTCAGATTAGGGGGTTATATATTTAATGTAGGTGGCGGCGGTGTAGGGGGGTCAGATTAGGGGCAATACATTTAATGTAGGTGGCGGCGGTGTAGGGGGGTCAGATTAGGGGGCGGCAGGGTCCGGGAGTGGCGGTTTAGGGGTTAAACACTTTATTTAGTGGCGGAGGGGTCCGGGAGCGGCGGATTAGGGGTTAATACATATAATGTAGGTGGTGGCAGGGTCCGGGAGCGGCAGTTTAGGGGTTAATACACTTTATTAGGGATTGTGGTTGACAGGTAGATAGACATTGCGCATGCGTTAGGTGTTAGTTTTTTTTTTGGAAGGCATTTTAGGGAGTTACGGTGCTCCAATACTCAGCGAAAGGCCTGCTACGGTTGCATTTTATGGCGAGGTGAAAATGGAATAAGATTTCTCCATTTTCACCACGTAAGGCCTTGCGCTGGATATTGGATACCGACTTAAGACGCGGTCCCATGTTAGCCCATGTTATGGGAGTAAAATTTGCGGGTGACGGGTGAAATATACAGGCGTAAGTTGTATGCTACGGGCGACGCTGTATATCGGATCGGGCCCCGGGCATGCAATTTTAAACAACTTTCCAATTTACTTTTATCATCAAAGTTGCTTTGTTCTCTTGGTATTCTTGATTGAAAGCTAAACCTAGGCTCATATGCTAAGTTTTAAAGGGACACTGAACTCAATTTTTTTCTTTTGTGATTCAGATAGAGCATGCAATTTTAAGCAACTTTCTAATTTATTCCTATTATTAATTTTTCTTCGTTCTCTTGCTATCTTTATTTGAAAAAGAAGGCATCTAAGCTTTTTTAGGTTCAGAACTCTGGACAACACTTTCTTATTGGTGGATGAATTTATCCACCAATCAGCAAGGACAACCCAGGTTGTTCACAAAAAATGGGCCGGCATCTAAACTTACATTCTTGCATTTCAAATTAAGATACTAAGAGAATGAAGAAAATTTGATAATAGAAGTAAATTAGAAAATTGATTAAAATGTCATGCTCTATCTGAATCACGAAAGAAAAAAAGGCAGTTAACGCCTGAGAACGTACCCTGCACGTCCTCAGTGTGGAAAGCAGCTGGAAGCGATCCTGCTCGCTTCCAGATGCTTTCCGGTTATTGCAGTGATGCCTCGATATGGAGGCATCCTGCAATAACCTTTTTAAGCCATCCGGTGCAGAGAGAGCCACTCTGTGGCCCTCTCTGCACCGGAGATCGGTGGCTTACTTTGTTGGTGGGTGGGAGCCGGACCGGGAGGCGGGTGGCGGCCATCGATGGCCCTGGTTATGTGAAGGGGGGCGGGATCGTGGGCGGGGGTGGCTGGGGGCGCGCACGGGCGCGCGCGCGTGCACAGGAGGGTGGGGGCGGGCGCGTGCACGGGGAGGGAGCGGGTGGGAGCCGCTACTCTACAGAAAATTTTGAAAAGAAAAAATGTTAAAAAAATTTAAAATATATATATAAAAAAAAACGATCAGCAAGGTGGTGGGGGTTTGTCTGTGTGGGGGTGGGGGGGGGAAGCTACACTACAGAAAAAAAAAAAAAAAAAAAAAAAAGCACTTTTTATTGCAAACTGGGTACTGGCAGACAGCTGCCAGTACCCAAGATGGCCCCCAATAAGGCAGAGGGGAGGGTTAGAGAGCGGTTTTGGGGGGGATCAGGGAGGTTGGGGGCTAAGGGGGGATCCTACACAAACCCTTTTATTTTTGTACTGGCAGACTTTCTGCCAGTACTTAAGATGGCGGGGACAATTGTGGGGTGGGGGAGGGAAGGGAGCTGTTTGGGAGGGATCAGGGGGTGGGATGTGTCAGATGGGAGGCTGATCTCTACACTAAAGCTAAAATTAACCCTGCAAGCTCCCTACAAACTCCCTAATTAACCCCTTCACTGCTAGCCATAATACACGTGTGAGGCGCAGCAGGATTTAGCGGCCTTCTAATTACCAGAAAGCAACGCCAAAGTCATATATGTCTGCTATTTCTGAACAAAGGGGATCCCAGACAAGCATTTACAACAATTTGTGCCATAATTGCACAAGCTGTTTGTAAATGATTTCAGTGAGAAACCTAAAATTGTGAAAAATTTTACTTTTTTTTTTAATTTGATCGCATTTGGCGGTGAAATGGTGGCATGAAATATACCAAAATGTGCCTAGATCAATACTTGGGGTTGTCTACTAGACTACACTAAAGCTAAAATTAACCCTACAAGCTCCCTAAAAGCTCCCTAATTAACCCCTTAACTGCTGAGCATAATACACTTGTGGTGCGCAGTGGCATTTAGCGGCCTTCTAATTACCAAAAAGCAACGCCAAAGCCATATATGTCTGCTATTTCTGAACAAAGGGGATCCCAGAGAAGAATTTACAACCACTTATGCCATAATTGCACAAGTTGTTTGTAAATAATTTCAGTGAGAAACCGAAAGTTAGTGAAAAAATTTGTGAAAAAGTGAACGATTTTTTGTATTTGATCGCATTTGGCGGTGAAATGGTGGTATGAAATATACCAAAATTGGCCTAGATCAATACTTTGGGTTGTCTACTAAAAAAAATATATACATGTCAATGGATATTCAGAGATTCCTGAAAGATATTAGTGTTCTAATGTAACTAGCGCTAATTTTTGAAAAAAATGGTTTGGAAATTGCAAAGTGCTACTTGTATTTATAGCCCTATAACTTGCAAAAAAAGCAAAGAACATGTAAACATTGGGTATTTCTAAACTCAGGACAAAATTTAGAAACTATTTAGCATGGGTGTTTTTTGGTGGTTTTAGATATGTAACAGATTTTGGGGGTCAAAATTAGAAAAAGTGTGTTTTTTTCCATTTTTCCTCATATTTTATAATTTTTTTTATAGTAAATTATATGATATGATGAAAATAATGGTATCTTTAGAAAGTCCATTTAATGGCGAGAAAAACGGTATATAATATGTGTGGGAACAGTAAATGAGTAAGAGGAAAATTACAGCTAAACACAAACACCACAAAAATGTAAAAATAGCCTTGGTCCCAAACGGACAGAAAATGGAAAAGTGCTGTGGTCATTAAGGGGTTAAGCCCTGGAAGATCACCTCTTATCTGAATACATTTGACAGTTTTTTTCACAGCTAGAGGGCGTTAGTTCATGTGTGCTATATTAGCTAACATTGTGCTCATGTCGGTGGAGTTATTTAAGTGTCACTGAATGCCTGAAATGCAAGTATGTCAAAAGATCTGAGATAAGTGGGCAGTCTGCAGAGGCTTAAATAGTATTAATATAATTGTGTTAGTTATGCAAAACTGGGGAATGGTAAATAAAGGGGTTATCTATCTTTTTAAACAATAACCTTTTTTGTGTTTACTGTCCCTTTAAGGAACAATAATTTTACTTTTAACTACTAATTTTCTGGATTTTTATAGATAAAAACATACTATATCTAATGTGGTTTGTTTAGGGACATGAAACATAGCTATTTTTCATGAGGGCATACTGAGGTATAAGTGTGCATGTGTTTTGAGCACTAAATAGCAAAGTTTTTAGTGATATACATACAAGAAACCTGAAAATGGAGCTTCATATACAGCAGAAAATGCTGAGTGATGGCAAATGACACCCACAATTATATCTTCAATGCTGCTCACACACTGATTGGATGTCACCGATCCAATAGATAGATAGATGTGCTCTCAGATTGTGTTCAGTTTTTTGCTTCTGTATGCTTCTATATGGCTCAGTTTACCATAGAGTTTACCATAGAGTGGCTAAAGCTACTACTTTTAAAGCTTCCTGAGCTGGTTGCTATAGAACAGTGTTTCCCAACTACAGGCATCAAGTACTCTTAACAGGCCTTATATTTAAGGGATAAATGTATGTGAGGGCATGCTGTAATAGTATTACTGGGCACAAAGGAATTGAAATATAATTGTCTAATTAACATGTGTCCAAGGGCAGCACTAAACCTTATGGGATAGATTGCAAGTGTAACACAAAATATTAGTGTTAATGCAATTTTTTCTATAGCTAGACAGTTTCTAGAATGATGGTCTAGTGTTTGCTATCATATCATGTTGAATAGTGCGGGTGTCTTAAATCCCTTACATAATTATTATTATTATCATTATCAGGTATTTGTAGAGCGCCAACAGATTCTGCAGCAGACTTTTATTAGTGCATGTAATTCTGGGCTATACTTTATTAATAAAACTTAAAGATAAAACACTTCACACATACTTAATGGTTGGAGTTTAACCCTATAAGTTATTCTTTGCATGAAACCAAGGGCAAAATAACACATCTTGCAGTCACAATAGAGTAACCCCTGATTTATATTCAAGTGGCACATTCACCATATTTGTAAGATAATTTATTATACATTATGAGTTCAAATTTAAAATATTTAAAGGGACAGTCTAGTCCAAAATAAACTTCCATGATTCAAATAGGGCATGTAATTTTAAACAATTTTCAAATTTACTTTTATCACCAATTTTGCTTTGTTCCCTTAGTATTCTTACTTGAAAGTTTAACCTAGGAGGTTCATATGCTAATTTCTTAGACCTTGAAGGCCACCTCTTTCAGAATGCATTTTAACAGTTTTTCACCACTAGAGGGTGTTAGGTCACGTGTTTCATATAGATAACACTGTGCTCATGCACGTGAAGTTATCTGGGAGCAGGCAATGATTGGCTAAACTGCAAGTCTGTCAAAAGAACTGAAATAAAGGGGCAGTTTGCAGAGGCTTAGATACAAGATAATCACAGAGGTTAAAAGTAGATTAATATAACTGTGTTGGTTATGCAAAACTGGGGAATGGGTAATAAAGGGATTATCTATCTTTTAAAACAATGACAATTCTGGTGTAGACTGTCCCTTTAAGTACCCAGGGCTGTGAGTATTGCAGGGTCAAGGGGTGTGTACCCAGATGCTTTGAGCGAGCAGTCCATTTCCGTGTTTTGTGTATATATATATATATATATATATATATGTATGTATGTATGTATGTATGTATGTATATATATATAAATATATATATATATATATATATTTATATATATATATATAATACTTACTTATGCCTGCTACCCCTCATGTAGGTGTGCACTCACTTGTACCCTAATCCCAACTACCAGGTTGCAGATGAATAAAAGTTAATATAAATGTACACTCCGGAAGGTAGCGATGCACTCACTGGGTTTAATATAAAACATAGCGTTTATTCCAAAAAGTTAAAATAAGACCATGATTGTTCAGCGTCAATCAAACCCTTTATCAAATGGATAGGCATCATAGAAAAAAAAAATCTGAATATATATATATATATATATATATATATATATATACAGTATATATAATGATAACTGTGAGTCCTAGAGTAAAATCAAAGTCTTGACACCTTCAACAGAATCAACAAATGTGTTTGGTCAATGTGTGGTAAACATCAGAATGCATTGATTAAGTGAGGTTACAAGTTCAGCGTATAGCAGATTCTCACATAACCTTCATGCAGATTTAAATCAGCAAAGCAGTAAATCTGGCAAATCTCTACAGAAGACAGGCAAGCTTCCAACTGGTAGGAACAGTCTCTATAGTTTAATTCCATTTAAGTTTCTATAATATATATATAATATATATTACTTTATGATTATTTTTTTTATTTAATCAAACTCTAAAGACTCACTGTTACTAAAAAAATATTTACTTCTTATATTTTCTCCTGATATTAAGCAATATAGAAACCTTCAAGCTTTATTTGCCCTCACTTATTATAAATGCAGTTATCATATATTTTGACAACTATTACCTGACTCCCTAGTACCAGCAAGAAATTGCATAATCCCTGAGGGCAAGCCTCTAGCTGCTTTTTGAAACACATCATAATAGACCATTAAATATATTCAAGCGCAAGAGGAAGAAAGAGACATTTCTTTGATGAACTAGGATTATAAAAATAAAGAATGTGACAAAACCTGACATTTTCAAGTGGTTGCAACTTAAGATGGCTTGTCTACCTTACTATCCAAGAAAATATAGAGCAGTTCCCCATTGAAATGAATGTAAAGGTGTTTTGCTCAGAGGCTTTTAAATAAATGAAATATATCTATAAGAAACTCTTGGTACTGCCTCACAAAAGAATACAGGAAGATCAGCCAATCTGAAGTCGCAACGGGTCATTTTTGGAGAAACACAGTTTGTATTTTATAATTTAGAAGCCAATGGAGAAACAGGACAGTTTTTTCCTTTTTTCCTTTTCATCTCGTTTGGACTTGGAGGTAGGGATAATTAGCTTGAAATCTTAATTTACAGATTTTAAAAACAGAGAAATATTTATAGAAATGTTGGAAAGCTTTTCAAGTACATTAGGGCCTCCATTACATATGCAGCATTGCCCGCAAAAGCCGGCGACGCCAGATTTTACGCGATTTTGGTATTACATACACGGCGTAGCATACAAGTTACGCGCATATATTTCACCATTCGGACTTATTTTTTTTACCCATAGACTAACATAGAACAGCAGCGCAATTTGGTATCCAATATACAGCGTAAGGACTTCCGCGCGCAGAATTCAGAAAATCTACTCCATTCTCATCTCGCCACATATTGCAGGCGCAGCAACCCTTGCACTGACTAAAAAAGCAACGTAACTCCCTGGAAGCCTTAACAAACACATACATTTAAGCAGCATCTCAAGGTTAAAGGGTCAGTATACTATGATATTGTTTTTTTAAGGTTTATTTGTGTATTTGAAATAGTTTGAAGCCACAACATAATCAAATGGATTGAGCTTGTAGGTACTTTATCACATTGTGGACATATACTTGCTTATTTATTTTAAATTTCTTCTCAAAACAATCAACAATACTTGGAGGAGAGAACAATGGGAAATCATAATTGTATTACCTTAATCTCTTTATATATGGGTTTATATATGAATTTTGAATAGCGTAATTACATGTGGCATTTTTATATGAAATTAGTGTTAGCCTAATTTGCATAAAACTACTCTTTATTGACACTTTCCGTGGATAAAATACTGGCGTAAGTTACTTGCGACGACTAAAATGTGTATTTGCGCACATTTCAGAAGATCGCCAGTTTGTCCTACTTACGCCAGTTTAGCATCTAACAGCACAGTATATGTAATACCCCGATGTGCAAGGTGAAATTGCGGGTGGTGCGTGTTCCCATGCTTGTGCTGAAACCTGCGCCGTATATGTGAAGATCTTTATATTTAGTAGCTAAAACCTTACAACTTTTGCCATCATCTTTTACTATTAAAATTAAATTAAACTTTCATGATTTAGATAGAGCATGCAGTTCTAGGAAACTTTCAAATTTATCAAATTGTGCTTAGACTTTTTATATGCACACATTTAGTGGCACACATACTGAGCATGTGCAAGCGTTCATAATATATATGTAAATGTGTTTTGTGATTGGCTGATGGCTGTCACATGATATATGAGGCAGGCAAATTGAAGAAAAGTTTGAAATTTGTCAGAAAAAAACTACTACTCATTCAAAAATTTAGAGAAAGTGCTATCACATTTTCTTTTTATTATGTATTTGTTTATGTAATTCTGCTGTATTCAATGTTCCTTTAAGGTCTGTGTGGTTAACGTTCCCAGACAGGGAACCTGTCCACAGGCCTTTGGGTTCTCTAATGCAAGTTTGGCTGCCAATTTAACCTTATCATAAACTAAAGCGATGTAAACTTATTTAGTAAAACAAGTAGGTTAAATTAAAGAAAAGATAAAAAGAAACCAGTTTTGTTAAAAAGACAATCTATTTGAAAAATTCAATTTTTTTGATTGCGACCATTTGCATGCAGGGTAAATTGTGCTGTTATTACAAGTTGAAAATAAACGAGATCGCTTGAGCACAATCACTATTTAGTCTAGAATGATTACCATGTCCTAGATCTGTGTTTAACTGTTTCACAAAACAAAAAAAGTTGCAGAAAACACATAAAAAATACATTACAAAGTACACATACAATCATAATAACACCATCTAATAAAAAATATGTTAAAAAAATATTACACAAAAAAGATTTAAGGACTCAAAGATATGACGTCTAAGGTGTTAGAAAAAAAGGCATGCAAAAGGATTTAACATAGAGATCCATACATTTACATCTCTAAAGATGTATATGTATATATGTATGTATACTGTATGTGTATATATATATATGTCTATCTATGTATATATATATATATATATATATATATATATATATATATATATTTATACTGTATATATTTATATATGTCTATATATGTATACATATATATATATATAAATGTGTAACTATGAATAAATACAACATAAAAAGAACATAATCTGCAATATGCAGAATAGTAAATATATTAAAACCTTTATGAAATATGAATATTGCGAATTGGGTTGCTCCGCTAAATGGCAATTAGCGATATAGTGCTGGTCCTATATTTATAAATAGTAAAATATAGAAAAACATAACATATGGAAAAGTAGTTTTAATTTTTTTTATCATGTAATGCACAGAACAAAATACAAGGGTGGATATAAGCAGAAATCAAACTGTGATAAATGGGCATAATTAATTGTGGCATAATGAAATATGCATTATTTATTTGAACATTTGAAGATGTCACCCTGAACATATGTTTTGAAACCATTTATTCAACATATGAATGATTACATTTGTTAACAGGGTTTTTTATCCAGTACAGGACAGGCAAAAATATTTACGATGCTACAAAAATATATGATGTACACATTGCACTTAACCCATATTTCCTTTTTTTTCTACCCTATTTAGAAAATACTGCAAAATATTAACTACAACGCAGGCTTAAAACAAAAATACAATTGCAATCTGTGTCCTTTTTTCTCTGAGGCAATAAGCATTGTACTTTGTCTGACAGATTTACAAAACTGAAATGAAAACAGATGGGACAAAATATAACAAACGCTATGTTATGAATGTTAAATAGTAAAAGGCATCCAGCACAATGCGTGTGTGTGCACGAGTGTATCTGATTGTTCTTGAAAATTTAAATTAATTTATTGTTGTAGTTGCACTAGATCTCAGGTAGCAGCCAATATTTTTCGCTTGATTACAGAATTTAGTGAAAACTGTTAGTTTGGAAATGGTAACATTCAACAAAAGAAAATTAAAATTTTTCAAACCAAAATATATTACTTGTCTTTGGCTGAATGCACAATGAATATTTATTGTAATGCAAGATGCATGTTAATGTTTTATATTAATGTTATATTAGTGATCTGAACTGAAAATTCTCATTAGATGTAACAACAGGTTTAAACATCGATAGTCACATACACAATATTCCCTGCAATAAGATATAGCGAAGGTTTTACACTCAGATGGTTTAATGTGTCATCTTTTTTTTAAGGGATATAAAAGTGCAAACTGAAAATGCTCTAATTCGTTAGTGTGTTTTATTATTGCATTATTGAGTGTATGGGGTCTATTTATCAAAGCATCAACTGAAAATACGCTTGAATTCTGCATTGTATTTGTCGCGAGATTGATCCGCCATAGTTATCCAAGCCTCAAGATCAGCAAATGTTGAAATTTGTGACGTAATATACGATCCCGCGATCTATGTCCGACGCAGATCAATGCTTGCGTCATTACAGATGTTTCGAATTCAGATTCGACTCTATTTGACCCTTTTCCCAATTTAAGAAACATTTAACAGATACGCTTGTGTGTATTCCGACATAGCATACCTAGTTTTAAATCCGCCACCCTTAAGGTCGCGGATGCCATAGAACTCAATGAGAGTCTGAAAACACAGAAAGCTTATGTTCGATGCTGCAAGAGAATGAAGTATATTACATAATAAAAGTAAATTAGAAACTCTATTAAAATTGTATACCCTTTATAAATCAAACAATATTATTGCTCCACATTTGGTGCACTAGTAGATATAGGGATAAAAATAAAAAATGCATTACTACTTATGGATTATGCTACACATTTGTCTCTCATTACAAAGCAAAGGGACAATATTATTTCTACAAATTTGTTAAAAAGTTTTGCCCCAAACTTGTTGCACTAATAGATATAGAGATAAAAATTAAATAAATATACAACATAATATAGCTAACTTCCTTTTTATTTTTTTGTGAAAAATCTATGTGCACCATGTTTAAGCCATGTAATACAAGTCACAATCTCCACTTTGCACCAATTTTGACACAACACTTTTCGCACCAATTATGACGCAAACTCCTAAACAACCCACATACTAGTGAAATTTTCAACCACTTTTGATTGGAATATAATATCACATGATTTATGACATCAGCCAATCTGATTCAAATATACATTTTAAACTATCACTAACAAATCAAATTGCTCGATACTTGTGTCATTAATCACTCATCAGAACTTGTAAGTGCCATTTGTTACATTGTGTATTATACTTTGAAAGTATGTATATGTGAAATTAGAATTAAATATTAACATTGATGCTGACATTATGACACACAGTGTAATATTTTAGACAATGATTTTAAAATTCGAATTGATGTTTGATTCAATATAATCTTAAGATGATAGCTCAAAGGGATAGCCCACATAACATTAAACTGCCATGATTCAGATACAGTAAAAATTAAAATCACCTCTTCACTGTCATGCTATTTTAAAGTATTTCTTCCTTCTCTTGAATTTCTTTTTCAGTAAGAAATGTCATCTTATTTGCCAGCCCATTTTATAACACCTGTGAAGGGGTGGTTTTTAAAACTAGATTGCTATCAGGAGGGGTTACACAGGTACAGAGAGAAAACTGGCCCAGCTCTTAAAATATCCATTGATTGCAAATAAATACATTTGATACTCTGATTACATGTTATATTCACAATTATTCCTGCTCAGAATAATAATACATTTACTTTATATACATATAGTGGTATAAATAAACACAGAGATATGAAAGACAACATTGTTAAGAACAAAAAAGGAACTTTTGGGATATGTAAATATGTTTGCAAAAGATTTCTGACATAACACACACATATATATATATATATATATATATATATATATATATATATAGTACAAGTATATATATATATATATATATATATATATATATATATATATACACACAAGTATGTGCAAAGATATACAGTTGTGCTCATAAGTTTACATACCCTGGCAGAATTTATGATTTCTTGGCCATTTGTCAGAGAATATGAATGATAACAAAAACTTTTCTTTTACTCATGGTTAGTGTTTTGCTGAAGCCATTTATTATCAATCAACTGTGTTTATTCTTTTTAAATCATAATGACAACAGAAACTACCCAAATGACCCTGATCAAAAGTTTACATAGCATGGTGATTTTGGCATGATAACATGCACACAAGTTGATACAAAGGGGTTTGAATGGCTATTAAAGGTAACCATCCTCACCGGTGATCTGCTTGTAATTAGTTTGTGTGTATAAAAGGTCAATTAGTTTCTGGACTCCTGACAGACCCTTGCATCTTTCATCCAGTGCTGCACTGACATTTCTGGATTCTGAGTCATGGGCAAAGCAAAATAATTGTCAAAGGATCTACAGGAAAAGTTAGTTGAACTGTATAAGACAGGAAATGGATATAAAAAGATATCCAAGGAATTGAGAATGCCAATCAGCAGTGTTCAAACTCTAATCAAGAAGTGTAAAATGAGGGGTTCTGTTGAAACCAAACCACGGTCAGGTAGACCAACTAAAATTTCAGCCACAACTGCCAGGAAAATTGTTCGGGATGCAAAGAAAAACCCACAAATAACTACAGGTGAAATACAGGACTCTCTGAAAACATGTGGTGTGGCTGTTTCAAGATGCACAATAAGGAGGCACTTGAAGAAAAATGGGCTGAATGGTTGAGTCACCAGAAGAAAGCCATTACTACGCAAATACCACAAAGTATCCCACTTACAATACGCCAAATGGCACAGAGACAAGCCTCAAACCTTCTGGCACAAAGTAATTTGGAGTGATGAGACCAAAATTTAGCTTTTTGGCCACAACCATAAACGCTACATTTGGAGAGGAGTCAACAAGGCCTATGATGAAAGGTACACCATTCCTACTGTGAAACACGGAGGTGGATCGCTGATGTTTTGGGGATGTGTGAGCTACAAAGGCACAGGAAATTTGGTCATAATTGATGGCAAGATGAATGCAGTATGTTATCAAAAAATACTGGAGGAAAATATGCATTCAACAGCCCAGAAGCTGCACATGGGACGTACTTGGACATTCCAACATGGCAATGATCCTAAACACAAGGCCAAGTCGACCTGTCATTGGCTACAGCAGAATAAAGTGACGGTTGTGGAGTGGCCATCTCAGTCTCCTGACCTCAATATCATTGAGCCACTCTGGGGAGATCTCAAACGTGCAGATAATGCAAGACAGCCAAAGAATTTAAAGGGACTGGAGGCTTTTTGCCAGGAAGAATGGGCAGCTTTACCATCTGAGAAGATAAAGAGCCTCATCCACAAATACCACAAAAGACTTCAATCTGTCATTGATGTTAAAGGGAGCAATACACGGTATTAAGAACTGGGGTATGTAAACTTTTGATCAGGGTCATTTGGGTAGTTTTTGTTGTCATTATGATTTAAAAAGATTAAACACAGTTGATTGATAATAAATGGCTTCAGCCAAACACTAACCATGAGTGAAAGAAAAGTTTTTGTGTTATCATTCATATTCTCTGAAAAATGGCCAAAAAATTATAAATTCTGCCAGGGTATGTAAACTTATGTAGATCCAAAAGATAGCAGAGGCGCACTGACAGGGAATGGCAGAATAAAAGTAAAATCCAATCTTGTAGAAAAGGATAAAAACAAGTCATACGGTCAGTAGTAAAAACATAAATCCAACAGGTGTGTGAACAGGAGCTCCACGCAGACGCGTTTTGTTGCGTACTTGATCACTTTAAACTTATGAGCACAACTGTATGTACAAATTCTAGCATTAATAATAATTTAGAAAAAAAAAACATGAGTTAAAAGCATATCATGACTTCTAGACATACAAATACACATTCATTTATGTGAAAGTATCATATAAGAAATTTGTTTGTATAACAAATAAATATAAAAATAACTTTCTATGAGATATTGTTTGTTGAGGTATAAATCTATCTATTTCTTGGACATTAAAAGATGAAAAATGAAAGATTAGCTTTAAAGAAATGTGCTTGTTCATGGACAGTAATGAAGTGGTATAAATAAAGTTGTGAACAGTCTGATGCTCATCGCTCCGTACTTGACGCGCATGTTTTTGATGTTTTTTTTTATAAATAAGGGGATCGTATGTGGATCCGCCTCAGCGATGTCTGGCGAGTGTATTGACGCCGGCGAATGCACTGAGATTGACGCTTTGATAAACAGACCCCTATGTATCTTGAGCCTTTAGAAAAACAAACCTAATGATTATAAACAGAAAAACTCCATTAATTTCTAAAATGATTCTTGTTGATTAAATCATTTGATATGTTTTTTTTTTCTAAAGGATTGTGATTGACCCTTGTGTGTTTAAACCATGCAAAGGAAATAAACACAGAGTTGAAGTCAGCTCCCGAGCAGCAGTGCACTACTGGGAGACCACTGACAATGCCTGGTGAGCCAATAGCAAGAAAGAAATGTGTGTAACCACCAATCACCAGCTAGCTAGCACCCAGAAGTGTATATTCTTTTTCAATAAAGGATACTAAAATAACAAAGTGAAAATAGAATTGAATTGGGGGCAGTGACCAGGATGGCTAAATTACTTTGAAACTGAGATAACAGGCTGGATAATTTGTTGTATACCAGCAGACAGCGACACCATCCAATCTAATACTGCTTCTGGAAAAGCTGGACTTGCTGATTCATCTGGACTAAATTGGTAACTATCTCTGCAGCTTGAATTATAGACATTGCTAATATGTGTGGCTCTTTACTTCGCTCCCCCTCTGTTCAGGTAAACAGGTGATGTCTGCTGTATGTTGGCACTGGGCATAATCTTACTATATAACTGATGGAGCTTACTGATTTTGTTTTGCTAGTTAGTTTGTTATGTAAGCATTTTTCAATACCCACTAATGGCGATGTGGGGGAGTGTTTGCAAACTTGCTCTGCAGAGACACTTTGGGCCAGATTACGAGTAGAATGCTGGTATTTGAAGTGGCCCGCAATGTGAACGTGATCATGCGTTTACATTGCATAGAAGCTTTGTGCTCACAAAAGCGGTCTTCCATAGGTTCCAATGGGAGCCTTGTTCTCATGCCTTGAGACATGACATGAGAACCTAGTGCAACGAAGGGGGTAAGTCGCCCAGTGATGGGCAGCAATTGTTAAATATATATGTGCAGTATATGAATATATACATATATTTATGTGTTAATATGTATATACGCATATTAACACATAAATGTATAACTTTATAAGCATATACATATATATATACTGGGAACACACATTTCCCCATAGACCGCAATGTAAAGGCACTTTTCAGTGTCTTTTTTTTTCATACACCCTACATCCGCCAACTATAACCCAATAAAATTAAAATTTTATGCTAAAATTAAAGATGCTATCCATTTTTATATTTCACATAGAAACATATCCTAAAGTTTGTGGGCGATCGGGGCACTTTTTGAAAATTAACCAGAGATCTCTGGTTAATTTTTAAAGCGCTTGTAATGGATGGTTATTTACCTCGCGCCCGTAAACTGGCAAATTTGCCCATTTATGGGCGCAGAATAAATTAGCGCTTCACTTGTAATCTAGCCCTTTGATGGCATCTGAGAGTAATTTTACTATGAAGGCGTTAATGAGACCTAAAGTGTTTGAGACCACTGAAGAAATGGTGAGGAGAGCAGAGGGAGCTATATTTTTACTGGTGGTTAATTGTGTAATATTACTAATTTCGAAAGTAAGCCTATCTCTCCACAAAGAAAAAAATTCCAGCTGATATCTATGTGGCTGATGGCATGAGGGAAAATCCTTACTACGGTGGGAGGGCCCCATATTTCAACAGCTTCAACAACATAGGGCTAAAATACAAGCGGCATGCTATTGTTTGCACAAATCGCATAAAGCAATATCGCAACCATGCTAACTTGCACACATATAACAAGTTCAGAGTAAAACTTTCACTCAAGCACCACCAAAATTCACACTCGTCAGGCTAGCGCGACTGGAGAACACGTGTGGTTAAAGCACAGTACAACTTCTGTGCTAACCAGAAAGAAAACAGAGGTGCGCCTATCGACAAAACCACAGATGATAATAATGAAGCTATAAATGCAGATATCAACACTAATTACACTCAATAGAATATGATTAAAGAAATATTGATATATTGTTATAATAGAGGTAATTTCCAACAACGGAAAAAAGATGGGGAATCACAGTACTTGTAAAAAAAATCCCTCTGATAGATACTCTGACCGATATTAGTCAATATGGAAAAAATATATATAAATATATAATAATATAATATAAGTTCAGAGTAAAGCTTTCAAGCACCACCAAAATTCACACTCGTCAGGCTAGCGTGACTGGAGACCTCACGTAAAGGCTAAGAGCTCCATGTACTAAGAGGCGGGCGGACAGATTCTTAACTCGCGAAGCTGTCCGCCCGCCTCCGCTACACACGGGCAGCAGATCTATTGATCCGCTTGCCCGTATGTATCATTACACACTCAGCGGAGTGTGTAATGCCGCCCCTTCAGTCGCGCGACCAATCACGCGACTGAAGGGGCTGTCAATCACCGAGAGCGAGCTAGCTCTCTGTGATTTTGCTTCGCCACCTAAGAGGTGGCGTAGGGTGTAGGAAGCAGCGGTCTAATGACCGCTGCTTCTTACATTGCGGGAAGCAGGCTCGCATATGCAAACCTGCCCCGCAAAGGCTCCGGAGCAGCTTTCGCTGCTTCGTACATGGAGCCCTAAGTGTTAAAAAATATGTGCAAAGAACATAAATATTCAAACAATAACAATAAACATAGATAATAACATAAACAATAACATAAATAACAAATAATAAAATAATTAATAACAAACATTCAAATAAACTGTTTCACTCATATATACTCATATACACACTATCTGATAAAAAATATTCATATAAATACTAATACATTAATAAAAGGTGTATGGTATTTGACAAGGTATTTGAATGGAAAGGGCTATATTGTGTACATATACAGGTAGCCCTAAGTTTACGCCGGGGTTAGGTTCCAGAAGGAATGGTTGTAAATCTAAACCGTTGTAAATTGAAACCCAGTTTATAATGTAAGTCAAAGGGAAGTGACGGAGTTAGGTTCCAGGCCCTCTCAAAATTGACATAAGTAACACCTAATACATTATTTTTAAAGCTTTGAAATGAAGACTTTAAATGCTAAACAGCATTATAAACCTAATTAAATAATCACACAACAGACTGTATCATCAAACTAAGTTTAATGAACAAAAACATTTTTTTTACTTGCATTATTCTGCAAACAGTTCTCTGCATTGTTAGCATGTTAGATAATATTGGGTCTGCACCTATTCTATGCATTTCAATCTGGAGTGATTAATAGGCAGTTAGGCACCCTCACCTCAAGCAGCTGGGCAGGAAGATAATAGGGAAGTGGCTGCTAGATCTTGTTGCTCGATAGATAAGGTCTGTTCTGTGTACTCAGATTAATTTAAGTCTGCTAAGCTTGCATAACTTTGCTGCAACACAAGCGGACAGCTCCACCTACTGGCTATTTTAATTAGTGCACTGCTTTTCAATGCTGTTCAATAGCAGTCACATGACTGGAAAAAAAAGGTTGTTATTCTGAAACGGCGCAAATTGAACTGGCGTAAAACCGAGGCCCACCTGTATGTCTAAATATGTGTATGGGTATATTTGTATATATATATATATATATATATATATATATATATGTGTATATATATATATATATATATATATATACACATATGTATGTGTGCATTTATGCTTTTTTATATGTGTATACATACATATATATACACACATATATATATTTAACGCAGTCTCAGGTTAATGTGCAAGCTACAAGGTTTTTTTTGCTGTTGCGAAATCCTGAATCCTGAAGTTAGCGCACATCAGGCTTTACTCACTCGCAAACATTTTACTTTCGCAAACCCACACGTAATAAAAGTTTTCTCCTAGCGGTGTTTGCATGCGAGCGCAATTTGTAATCTGGCATATAGTTGCTATAACCATTAAGATCTTGATTCTCTACTTCTATATGAGATTAGCCTGTCTGGATTGATTTGGATTGGGGACTTTGGGCCTTAGCCCACGGATGACTGAATTGTTGAGATGTCCCTCTGATCCGTGCACCTGCCCCAGGCTGCTCATTCATTTGGTTGGAGACAGTGCATTCTTCCAGGGCTGGAGGGGTCATTCTGGTAGTGGTCTGGACCAAGCTGAAAGTCCTATCTATAAAGGCCGACTCCGGAGTACCGGTATAGAATAAGGACTAATATGGAAGCAGATGGCAATTCCTAAAAGCTTTACTTTACAATTAAAATGCAGACTTCTGTGGACATTGTGATAACAATAATACCATTTACATGATGTAACACCTTATATTTAATAGAGTTTACTGACTGTCCTGTTTATTTTCTACCCTCTAGATTTAATGTGTTCACATCCCTAATGGTATTAGACTTTCTCTGCATGTTTAAATAGTGATGTATTAGTAGCACTTTGAGGTAATTTGTACTATGCTAATGGAACTAGTTATTTTGATCATCATTTAAGGTTTCGTAAACTTTCATGTCACTTTCACTAAAATTCATTGTTGATCCTTTGCAATTGTTTATATTAAGCTTACTATTACAATTATTTGGTAGCTGCAGACTCATAGACCTTCTTTTGTACCCCTCAGAGTTTCAATTTTGAGCTCCTACTTATTTTAGTTGTTTAGCCTCAGACCCCTTTTTCCCCCTATTCATATTTGTTAATTTAAACCTACTGGGGCCTTAGTAGATTTTTTTTTATATGGGATACTATTGAATATTCCACCTTTTTAATGAAGATCCAGTTAAGCCCAAGGGTGTGTTCTAGCTGTATGAACAAAGAGGCAGAGACCATGTCTGATAAATAAAGGAGCTTACTTACGTTAACCTAAACCTGTCAGTTTAGTGTTGATATGTTATATATATATATATATATATATATATATATATATATATATATATATATATATATATATATATATATATATATATATATATATACAGGGAGTGCAGAATTATTAGGCAAGTTGTATTTTTGAGGATTAATTTTATTATTGAACAACAACCATGTTCTCAATGAACCCAAAAAACTCATTAATATCAAAGCTGAATAGTTTTGGAAGTAGTTTTTAGTTTGTTTTTAGTTATAGCTATTTTAGGGGGATATCTGTGTGTGCAGGTGACTATTACTGTGCATAATTATTAGGCAACTTAACAAAAAACAAATATATACCCATTTAAATTATTTATTTTTACCAGTGAAACCAATATAACATCTCAACATTCACAAATATACATTTCTGACATTCAAAAACAAAACAAAAACAAATCAGTGACCAATATAGCCACCTTTCTTTGCAAGGACACTCAAAAGCCTGCCATCCATGGATTCTGTCAGTGTTTTGATCTGTTCACCATCAACATTGCGTGCAGCAGCAACCACAGCCTCCCAGACACTGTTCAGAGAGGTGTACTGTTTTCCCTCCTTGTAAATCTCACATTTGATGATGGACCACAGGTTCTCAATGGGGTTCAGATCAGGTGAACAAGGAGGCCATGTCATTAGATTTTCTTCTTTTATACCCTTTCTTGCCAGCCACGCTGTGGAGTACTTGGACACGTGTGATGGAGCACTGTCCTGCATGAAAATCATGTTTTTCTTGAAGGATGCAGACTTCTTCCTGTACCACTGCTTGAAGAAGGTGTCTTCCAGAAACTGGCAGTAGGACTGGGAGTTGAGCTTGACTCCATCCTCAACCCGAAAAGGCCCCACAAGCTCATCTTTGATGATACCAGCCCAAACCAGTACTCCACCTCTACCTTGCTGGCGTCTGAGTCGGACTGGAGCTCTCTGCCCTTTACCAATCCAGCCACGGGCCCATCCATCTGGCCCATCAAGACTCACTCTCATTTCATCAGTCCATAAAACCTTAGAAAAATCAGTCTTGAGATATTTCTTGGCCCAGTCTTGACGTTTCAGCTTGTGTGTCTTGTTCAGTGGTGCATTGCACACCTTGTGCTTTTGGGCACTCCAGTGATGTTGCAGCTCTGAAATATGGCCAAACTGGTGGCAAGTGGCATCTTGGCAGCTGCACGCTTGACTTTTCTCAGTTCATGGGCAGTTATTTTGCGCCTTGGTTTTTTCACACGCTTCTTGCGACCCTGTTGACTATTTTGAATGAAACGCTTGATTGTTCGATGATCACGCTTCAGAAGCTTTGCCATTTTAAGAGTGCTGCATCCCTCTGCAAGATATCTCACTATTTTTGACTTTTCTGAGCCTGTCAAGTCCTTCTTTTGACCCATTTTGCCAAAGGAAAGGAAGTTGCCTAATAATTATGCACACCTGATATAGGGTGTTGATGTCATTAGACCACACCCCTTCTCATTACAGAGATGCACATCACCTAATATGCTTAATTGGTAGTAGGCTTTCAAGCCTATACAGCTTGGAGTAAGACAGCATGCATAAAGAGGATGATGTGGTCAAAATACTAATTTGCCTAATAATTCTGCACTCCCTATATATATATATATATATATATATATATATATATATATATATATATATATATATGCTGTAGAAGATATACACATATTCCCTTTTACTTATTTTCTTCTCCTGCTAGTCAAAAATCATGAGGTGAAGTCCATGAGTGACTTCTTGTTGAACCAGTGAGATATTTTGCATACTGAGGTTTGTCAATAAGGTAATGATGATGTATTTTTTCTTTTATTACGTATGTCCTCTATTATTGTTTTTACCTTCTCTAAAATAGTCAGAAGTGATGATTTTAGTTCTGCCTAACCAGTTTGAAATTAAACCCAATTACAGGGAAATTATAGAGTTTTTGTAAGATGATCTAGCAACCTTGCTGTGCTCTGTATAGATCACTATCTACAGTATATCATTATTGATGATTATTTTAGTTTTCTTTTATTTATCTAGCATAACTGTGAGTTATAGTGGCAGTTCTGCCTGACTTATTTGAAATTTACACCAACTAAAGAGAAATATAGTGTTGCTGTTGGCTAACATAGAAACTTTGTCAAATTATAAGATATTCCTCCTGTAACTCTGAGGACTACTGTTAATGTGGTTAAGCAATGTTAATATAACATAACATTTGTAATGTTGTATTAACCCTCAATAAAAATGATATATATATATATAAATACAAATACATTTAAAAGTGCATTAGATTTTCCTGTTTTATCTGGATCATACAAGTTTATTTTTGACTTAAGGAAAGTCAAATGGTCCAAAGCCTTTCAGTATACTGTTACAGGCACATCATTTATTCATGTTTATAATGATACATAGTTTAGCTATTAGGGAGTTTATCAATAAAGGTAGTAATTCCAAATGAAAGATAAAATGCTTTAATTAATTTCTTAATGACTGCATTTATTTCAGTGTAGTGTTTTATTATGATATACATTAATAAATAGAATAGTTTAAAATAAAATAAATAAGAAATCAAGTAAAATTGTTTGCTATTGTGAAAATAATTTCTTGTATTTTCCTCCGAAGTTATAAAATTGACCACTCTCAATGGCGCCAATATTCTACTTGTATTTTAGTTCAAAATGATATAATTGTTTTGTTTTTGTTTTGTTTTGTTTTTTTCTAATTACTCATGATCTAATGCCAAAGGATTGATTAAAAGTCTATAATTACCCTGTCAATGAACTTATAAGGGGGCAGAAAATATTATCTGAACCAAAATGCTGTCTTGGTATGGTATAATATTTATTTATATGCAAGCATGATTAAAGTATTGTATCTCTGCTACATTGGATTCATATTTTTTTTATAAATGTTCATTGCATTTATTTAGCCATAAAATATTTTTATTTTTGTAATATAATACTGAATATTTGTAACAATAAAATACATATTTTTTTATTAAAAAAAAATATCTCACACCTTTTTCTTTATATATTGTACTCAAAATCTTTCATAAGATATGCCACCATTTTTACTTATATAATATTAGGGGTAGGTGCCTGGAATTTTAAAAGCTAAATGAATAGTTTTAAATGTAGAATGGCAGAGACATTCATTATATAGAGGTTGTTGTCTTCCAAAATACAACTAATATTGTGGTCTGGGAGCTAGCTATAATAAGCAACAATTTAGAATAATACAATTGTAGCTTTATTGCAACTAGCACACTACATTGCACAAAGGGGCAAAGCTCCAATAACATATAGAATTATAAAAATGTATTAGAGAGCAGAATAAATTCTAAATGTTCCCCTGTCCCGTGTTTTCTTTCCGATATCATACAGTACAATATTCTTTGCGATTAAAAAAAAAAAAATGATGCCTGCTTCTTTGACCTATTGCGTACTAATTAAAGGGACACAAAACACAAACGTTTTCTTTCATGATTCCGAAAAAATGCATACAATTTTAAACAACTTTCCAATTAACTTCTATAATCACATACGCTTCATTCTCTTTATATCCTTTGTTGAAGGAGCAGCAATGCAGGGAGCTAGATAAACACATAGCATAAGCCAATGTCAAGAGGGGTATATGTACAACCACCAATAAACAGTTAGCTTCCAGTAGTGTATCGCTGCTCCTGAGCCTATCGAGGTATCCTTTTCAACAAAGGACACCAAGAGAACATAGCAAAGTAGATAATAGACATTTGTCTAGAAATGCATGTTGTATCTGAATCATGAAAGATTAATTTCGGCTTTACAGTGCCTTTAAATTCAATATAATATATGATTACTTGTGTTGTACATAATTTCTCTTTATGACATTGGGGTAAATTAATAAACATTTTCATGAGACTGAAATAATCTTTTTCTTCAAATTTACTTAATTTTTTTTTACTAAGATGTTTGGAAGCAACCATTTTCTGTTCATACAATTAAGAGTGAAAATCTAGAACCTTTCAGTTCTGCAACTTTGCAATGTATATTATGTGCATTGTTCATTCAAATCTCATATTTGTAAATAACTATATGGTAATTTGAACTTGGAGAAATGCATGTGAAAATGCAATACATACACCATAAAATGACTCTTGTGGGCTTGTATGGAAATTCGTAATAGAAACACTAGAAAACAAGATTGTGACTAAGAAAATGTTATACTTATTTCAGCTTTGTACGTTATTTACCAAAGACTACATATTTGCAGTATACAGGTCAATTTGAAAACCAAAAATTGGACTGCTTGAATTAAAATATTATATCATACATAAATCAGCAAGGTGTACAAATACTGTATTGACAAAAAGAGCTGGGCATATTTCATTATTACCCATTGATCCATGTTACTTAAAGGGACAGTCTACTCCAAAATGTTTATTGTTTAAAAAGATAGATAATCCCTTTATATCAAATTCCTCAGCTTTGCATAACCAACAGTGTTATAATGATACACTTTTTACCTCTGTGATTATCTTGTATCTAAGCCTCTACAGACTGTCCCCTTATCTCATTTCTTTTGACAGTTTTGCATTTTATCCAATCAGTGCTGACTCATAAATAACTCAATGGTAATGAGCACAATGTTATCTACTGTATATGACATACATGAACTGTGTCTAACTGTGAAAAACTGTCAAAATGCACTAAAATAAGAGGCAGTTCATTGGCTTAGAAATTAGCATATGAGACAACTTAGGTTTAGCTTTCCACAAAGAATACCAAGATAGCAAAGCAAATTTGATGATAAAAGTAAATTAGAAAGTTTTTTAAAATTGCATGCCCTATCTGAATCATGAAAGTTTAATTTTAAGTAGAATGTCCCTTTAAATAGATACCCACCTTCCCATATATATCGAGGAGGACACATATACATTTAAAAAATAATAATTTGCATGTAGCACTTGGTTTCCAAAACTGTGTAATCAATTTGGATTTCCCAAAGTCCAGATTATTACATGAATAGGTTACATAATATTTTTATATGCACACATATTTTTCCACTTAGGCTTCCATCGATAGCTGCAATCCCTTGCTATTCATTGTGTTGCAGACCTCTCTAAAAGTAAAAGGGGTCAACCTAATGACATTTAGAGGTGCATAGATTAGAAATTTAAATAGTGCACACAGACCTAAGGACAGTTCTACTTTCTCATACAGCGCTTACAGCTGGTATAAATTGTAAATTGGGTCTGTTTGTGAAGACGAAAGCCCTAAGCAACGTTCTAAACCTTGACCCTTCTGTTGAAAGCAAATAATCTGCAAGAAAACATTCTTATTTCTCATAGAAGCCGGAGAAATGCGAAGAGCATATTGTGCTTCATGTATTTAAAAGAACAGCTCATAAACATCAGACGTGTTGTTTCAAGTGAAAAGAAGAAAAAAAATTATTTGCTTCACAGTACAGTTAAGACAACTTCAGCATCAGGGAGCAATTACATTATACCTGCACATGATGCAGTGCCTTGAAAAAAGCTTTAGCAGTGATTTTGATGGTATGCAAGAAAGCCCTTCCTATATAAAAGGGACAACAAAGTCGTTTGGATGCTGGGACAAAACTCCTTAACAAACATTTATATTTTCCCATTTGGGCTAGATTACAAGTGGCACATAGTGGAACATATTCTACGTATTTTTAAATAGATATTCCTATACATATCTGTATATATCAATACCTGTATATATACATGTATAGATATATATTTTACAAAAATCAATCATAAATATATAGAAATATATATTTAAAAAGAAAAAGAAAATTTTCTTCTATGTGTAAAATATTAATAACTCACCTCGGAAATATTGCCCTTGGTTAAACGCGAGCGATAGGTTTTAATTTTTTTTTTTAATTTGCAGCTTTGTTAAAGCCTATGAGGAGAAGTTAGTGTGGATGCGATATCCATAGTCCTGAAGAAACCATTTACTTTCAACATGTAATACGAGCGCCAACTAACGCACTTTAAAAAGTCACTAATGGCATTGTTTGCGCTCGACCGAAAGCACTAAAGAGCGCGTTACTTGAAATCTAATCCAAAGTAAAAGAGTAAATTATATTTCATGATCCATCTTTAATTTAGCCAATGCCCTATTTATGCCTGCAAATAAATTAATGTGCTAGGCCCCATTTATCAAAGGCGGGACAGACAAGGTTCCCCCAGAATTGTGGTGAGTGGGTAGCATCCATTGCTTGTGCACCAGTGCTTCCCCCTGCTCTCAGGAAACCGCTTAAGAGAGAGTAGTGCTTGTCAGTCATCCAGATCAGGATGATTGACAAGTCATGCTCTTGTGCAATTGGTTGCAAAAAAGCAAAGGAAATTGATTGTGCAGCCATGCCCTCCTGCTCTCACACAACTAATTGCATCAGAGAGGGGGTTGACAATCAACCTGATTGGTACAATTTAACTATGCTGCCTCAAGGCTTAAAGGGGCTCTAAACCCCAAAAAAATATTTCATGATTCAGATAGAGAATACAGATTTAAACAATATTACAATTTACTTCTATTATTTATGTTGCTTCATTTTTAAGATATCCTTCGTTGAAGAAAAAGCAATCCACATGAGTGAGCCAATCACACAAGGCTTCTATGTGCAGGAACCAATCAGCAGCTACTGAGCCTATCTAGATATGCTTTTCAGCAAAGAATATCAAGAGAACAAAACAAATTATATAATAGAAGTAAATTAGAAAGTTGTTTAAAATTGTATGCTCTTTTTAAATCATGAAAGAAAAAATTTGGGTTTTATGTCCCTTTAAGATCACAGCTGCTGAATTAGTGTTTCAGGCTCACTTGCACAAGCCTGTAACACTCAGGGCCCCAAAGCTGGCTTCATATCGATTGATCTATCTATCTATCTGCCAGACTATCTTTCTGTGTATGTATTTTTACAGCAACATTTTAACATTAATATTCTATGTAGCTTTGCAAAATATTACAAGTATTGCTTTTATAACATAAATAAGAATGAGGTCAGCAAAATACTATAAAATTAAATATTTTTACATTTATGTAATGTCTGTAAGTATATCTTATTGTCTGATATCAATTTAGGACACTATATAGGGGCATATCTATCAAGCTCCGAAAGGAGCTTGACGGCCCGTGTTTCTGGCGAGTCTTCAGACTCGCCAGAAACAGCAGTTATGAAGCAGCGGTCACAAAGACCGCTGCTCTATAACCTGTCCGCCTGCTCTGAGCAGGCGGACAGACATCACCGGAAATCAACCCGATCAAGTATGATCGGGTTGATTGACACCCCCTGCTGGCGGCCCATTGGCCGCGTGTCTGCAGGGGGCAGCATTGCACCAGCAGCTCTTGTGAGCTGCTGCTGCAATGCTGAATACGGAGAGCGTATTACTCTCCGTATTCAGCGAGGTCTGGCGGACCTGATCCGCACTGTCAGATCAGGTCCGCTAGACCTTGTTAAATAGAGGCCATGGGGTTATTTAGCATACACAATAAACCTGTGTTTTATAGATTAAAAACATATTATATGATGCACCATAAGTATAGTATGTTTGGGAACAGAAAAAAAATATAACAATAAATTTGCCCTTACTAAAAAAGTGAGATTTTGCCAATAACAGTGACAAGGAAAACAAGCAACATTTATAATTTATTGGAGTGTAGGTGTTCAGATGGATTTATATATAGCAATTATGTAGGTGGCAAGGGGATTTCTTATCACACTAGCATATAAATGGATCTGACAAGAGGAAAAGCTAGGTCACAACTGGTAAGTATTTAAAGTATATCTGAGCAAACTAGTATACGATTGACAAGGTTTGAACTCGTCATTTTCTGTTATATAACTTAAAAACAAAACAACAAAAAAAGATCCACAGGAAACAGATTATTATGAATGTTGCACAGAATGTTGTATATTTTAAATTAGCATCATGTAAAACAAATGAAGTTTTCAACGGATTTTTGGAAAAGTTACAAAAATGATACATTTGTTTCTATTCAGCATTTCAGGCCTGTAGCAAATTATATGTAATACATACTGGTTTTAAAATGTATTTACAAAAATTAGCTACTCTTAAGAAATGTGAATGACTTCTAATGCCTGCAAAAGAGTAAGTGGTTGTTTAAGTGTTTATGAACATGCTGCCTCATTGTATCAATAGCTGCAGACTGTATATTTACTTTTAACTAAGTACAAACAAAGCAGCTCGGATACCTAGATTTAGTTGTCTAGGAAAGAGCCTTGAGAAAAGAATTCTCATAAGAGCTGAGAGAGATGGTCTTTACTGCATAGCCATTTACTAATAGCTATTTATTTAGAGCACATTGTTCCACTCTAAGGGCCCCATGTACCAAGCAGCATAATTAAGCCCTAAGACTGGAAATAAAAATAAAACTTCTCCAGGTAGAAGACTATAAGAAAGAACACCAACCTTTTATATCACAACCCTTTATGACAGCAGTTTTGCGGTATCTACAATATATCTATTTATCTATCTATTTCTCTATCATCTATCATTTATCTATCTTCTCTATCAATCAATCATTCTATCTATCTATCTATCTATCTATCTATCTATCTATCTGTCTGTCTGTCTGTCTGTCTATCATTTATTTATCTATCATCTGTCTATTTGTACAAATATTGCACAAACATACACACTTTAAGGATGGCTGTAGTTTATTGTCATTTTTTTGGTGATTACTTTCATCTTACCGAGGCAGGTTTTGCTATTTCAAAGATAATGTAAGTTGTCTGGGAGGTGAGATGTGGAACTTTAAACCCCACTGCTCGCATCTTCGGTAACAAGGAAGTCCCTGCGGCTGTAGGGCCTTGCTTGTTCCCTGTGATATCATAACACATGTATTAGGTGACATCATGGGAAGTTTAACTGCAGCTGGCGATGGGGAAAATTATTGTAGTCTTCTTTCCCAGCTGCAGTACGAGGTGCACAGGATATCACTCAGAAAGGGGGACCATACCCAATGAGGACATCATGTGGTCATCATTTGGAATTTGAACATAGTACAAAAGACAATAATGTGTCATCCCCCACTTAAATACATTAATACCTTGTGAAATCTAAAGAGAGAAGCGCTCAACCTGGGAACGAACAATAGGATAATAGATTGTTCTATGGCTAGTTACCACCCTAGAAGCAGCCTCTTTTTGCTCAACATGTGCCCTTCACAGAGAAGAGCTTTCCCATAGCATATCAGTCTGATCCTGACTTTTAACAGTACAGTTCAGCCCTGAAATACCAGGCAATCCCTCTCTGAACGAGAGAAATGGCATAACCCCAGACGTATGTTTTAACCTAGTGTGGGCCTCATCAGTGAGGTGCAGCCATATCCCTCTAGGCACACTGAGCAACGGGTCCACGTCTGGATTCCCGCATCATACTTAGGGAAACTTCCCTAAGAGTCATTTTTTGCAACAACAAAAAAGAGAGAGAAGCGCTCAACCTGGGAATGATCAATAGCATAATAGCTTGTTCTATGGCTAGTTATCACACTAGAAGCAGCCTCTTTTTGCTCAATATGTGCCTTTCACAGAGAAGAGCTTTCCCATCGCATATCAGTCTGATCCTGACTTAACAGTACAGTTCAGCCCCGAAATACCAGGAAATCCCTCTCTGAATGAGAGAAACGGCAAAACCCAGACGTACGTTTCAACCTAGTGTGGGCCTCATTAGTGAGGTGCAGCCATATCCCTCTAGGCACACTGAGCAACGGGTCCAAGTCTGGATTCCCGCATCATACTTAGGGAGACTTCCCTAAGAGTCATTTTTTGCATAAATAAAAAAGAGAGAAGCGCTCAACCTGGGAACGAACAATAGCATAATAGCTTGTTCTATGGCTAGTTACCACCCTAGAAGCAGCCTCTTTTTGCTCAATATGTGCCTTTCACAAAGAAGAGCTTTCCCGTAGCATCAGTCTGATCCTGACTTAACAGTACAGTTCAGCCCCGAAATACCAGGCAATCCCACTCTGAACGAGAAAAACAGCAAAACCCCAGACGTACGTTTTAACCTAGTGTGGGCCTCGTCAGTGAGGTGCAGCCATATCCCTCTAGGCACACTGAGCAATGGGTCCACGTCTGGATTCCTGTATCACACTTAGGGAGACTTCCCTAAAGAGTAATTTTTTGTGAAATCTAAACAGAACATAATTTAGCTATTTGATACAAAGGTGGTTTAGATCATTGATACTAGTTGCTAACTTACTCTTAAATTAAACTGATTAGTTTAGAAACTCTTTTGATTTCTATATTTTAATGGAAAGTTAAAAAAAAAGTATGTAATTAAACATGATCACCAATAAAATGTGACTTTTATTTAAATGAACACAAAATGGTATGATAGTTTTAATTACATATGTTATTATAAATATTATAAATTGCAATTAATAGTACTTTTAAAAATTAGCGTTCCAAAAAATTATCAATGTAGTTTTGTTTTACCTTCATATTGTCTGCGTATATTTTGCTTTCATGTAGGCCTGCAAGAATACCTTATAAAACTCTCCAAATGTCTTAGGAGAAGCTCATTTCTTAAAAGAAAACCATATGATCAGATCGCTTAAAGCATTCGCACAGCTTGAAATGCTATAAAAACATTGCTGAAAATACTCAAGTTTACTACAATTTTACATAACAAACTTTAATGGACAGGAAAGAGGTCTGTTTTGCAGCTGGTATAATTGGGACAGATATATGAAGCTGGGTATATTTTGCTGTGAAATCTATTACAGCACAGACTTTATCTATTAATCAACATTTTCTTGAAGAATAGAAATTATTTGTAAAAGAAAGGTGGAAGAACAAAAATAAAGTGTAAACACAATATAACATATAATAATAAATGGATTACAGAACTCTCAGTCAGGTTACTTATATTTGCTCTTTGGTCAATAAAGTTCTTTTTACATAATTTCTTACGCCTAGATTTAGAGTTCTGCGTTAGCCATCAAAACCAGCGTTAAGGGGTCCTAACACTGCTTTTTACCGCCCGCTGGTATTTAGAGTCAGCCAGGAAAGGGTCAAACGCTCACTTTCCAGCCGCGACTTTTCCATACCGCAGATCCCCTTACGCCAATCAGATTTTTCCTACCTTAATTCCGATTGGCTGATAGAATCCTATCAGCCAATCGGAATTCGAGGGATGCCATCTTGGATGACGTCATTTAAAAGAACCTTCATTGGGTGTTAGGACGTCGTTAGAAGAGGATGGATCCATGCCGGCTGCTTCAAGATGGACCCGCTCTGCTCCAGTGGAAGAAGATAGAAGATGCCGTCTGGATGAAGACTTCCGACCCTCTGGAGGAGCTCTTCTGGCTGGATAGGATGAAGACTTCGGACCCTCTTCTGGACGGATCAGATGGTACCCGGCTGGGTGAAGACAAGGTAGGAAGATCTTCAGGGGCTTAGTGTTAGGTTTTTTAAGGGGGGTTTGGGTGGGTTAGATTAGGGGTATGTGGGTGGTGGGTTGTAATGTTGGGGGAGGGTATTGTATGTTTTTTTTACAGGCAAAAGAGCTGATTTCTTTGGGGCATGCCCCACAAAAAGCCCTTTTAAGGGCTGGTAAGGTAATAGAGCTGTTAACTTTTTATTTTAGATTAGGGTAGGGCATTTTTTTTATTTTGGGGGGCTTTGTTATTTTTTTAGGGGGCTTAGAGTAGGTGTAATTAGTTTAAAATTCTTGTAATCTTTTCTTATTTTCTGTAATTTAGTGTTTGTTTGTTTTTTGTAATTTAGTTTAGTTGATTTAATTGTAGGTAATTGTAGGTAGTTTAGTTAATTAATTTATTGATAGTGTAGTGTTAGGTTTAATTGTAACTTTAATAGCTATTGTACCTGGTTAAAATAAATACAAAGTTGCCTGTAAAATAAATATAAATCCTTAAATAGCTACAATGTAATTATTAGTCATATTGTAGCTATATTAGGGTTTATTTTACAGGTAAGTATTTAGCTTTAAATAGGATTGTTTTTTTAATAAGATTTAATTTATTTCGTTAGAATAAAATTATATTTAACTTAGGGGGGTGTTAGGGTTAGACTTAGCTTTAGGGGTTAATACATTTATTATAGTGGCGGTGAGGTCCAGTCGGCAGATTAGGGGTTAATAAGTGTAGGTAAGGTAGCGATGATGTTAGTGGGCAGCAGATTAGGGGTTCATAGGGATAATGTAGGTGGCGGCGGTGTACAGAGCGGCAGATTAGGGGTTAATAATAATATGCACGGGTCGACAATAGCGGGGGCGGCAGATTAGGGGTTAATAAGTGTAAGGTTAGGGGTGTTTAGACTCGGGGTACATGTTAGAGTGTTAGGTGCAGACTTAGAAACTGTTTCCCCATAGGAAATAATGGGGCTGCGTTAGGAGCTGAATGCTGCTTTTTTGCAGGTGTTAGGTTTTTTTTCAGCTCAAACTGCCCCATTGTTTCCTATGGGGAAATCGTGCATGAGCACGTTTTTCAAGCTAGCCGCTACCGTAAGCAATGCTGGTATTGAGAGTTGAAGTGGCGGTAAATATGCCTGTATGCTCCCTTTTTGAAGCCTAACGCAGCCCTTCAGAGAACTCTAAATACCAGCGTTATTTAAAAGGTGCGGGGAGGAAACAACACGCGTAGCTAACGCACCCCTTTGGCCGCAAAACTCTAAATCTAGGCCTTAGTGAGGTGGTGTTTTCAATTGTCAAGAATCATTTCTTTAATAGGCTTGCTGTAATGGAAAAACTAAGAAATACTTCTTTGATATGATATAACGTATACAGTTTACGTTGATGGTGTAATAGAACAATACAACCTACAACATATAAAACATAGTGGTGTATAATACATATCAAATTTCACAAATGTAACAACATTTTTGTCTACAAAACTATATACTAAAAAGACTATGCAGATTTGTGTAAATACCCTTGAATTTTCTGTTCAGTATTGAATTTGAATTGGCAAATAAGCCATGGTATATATAGAATTGCATGTCTCTCTAATGGTGGGGTCCATAGTAATTAATTAGAAGAGCTTTACATTGGTTTCTTGCTTAAAGGGACATGACACCCACATTTTTTCTTTTATGATTTAGAAAGAGAATGCAATTTTAAACATCTTTCTAATTTACTTATATTATCTAATTTGTTTTATTCTCTTGATATTCTTTGCTGAAAAGCATATCAAGATATGCCCAGTAGCTGCTGATTGGTTGCTGCACATAGAAGCATCGTGTGATTGGCTCACCATGTGCATTGCTTTTTCTTCAACTAAGGATATCTAAAAAATGAAGCAAAATAAATAATGGAAGTAAATTGTAATGTTGTTTAAATTTATATTCTCTATCTGAATCATGAAAGAAAGATTTTGGGTTTAGTGACCCTTTAATTTTTACATTTGAGTCCATTGAAAACTCAATGACTCTACCAATCAAAAAGAAAAAAAAAGAAAAGAGGAACACTAATGGTAAATGGTCCAAAATAATATATTAGGAGGCTTAATTACCAAACTAATATATTAGGATGTTAATATATTAGGAGACAAATGGAGGCATGTGGATGCTCAAAAATGAAATGCCTCTAAGAGCTTATATGAAAATGCTGGGCACTCTCAGTCCCCCAGGTAGATTATACACTGGAAAACCACTACTGCAAATGTCATGAATAAAATTCAATTGCTCATTTAAAGTTAAACATACCAAATCAATTGTATTACCAACAAGCAAACAAAATCTATTAGATACAACCAAGGCCGCCATCAAGTGACAGGGGTGACTCCTGTCAGGGGCCCAATGGGCCAGGGGGGGCCCATGAGGCAAGAATTAAAAATAAAATAAAATGTTTTACATTTTGGCAGCCACCAGTGGGAACTACAGCAGGGTGCTAATTGAGCATGGGGAATGTTATTACAAGGAGTAAAGTATTAACATTTGAGAGGATTTCTGAGTGTGTACTAAACCACTATGCACAGTGTGAGACAGACTTGGCACTTTGTTTGTACAGTGTGTGCCTTTGTCAGACGGCAGATCACTTTCATTTGCAGAGGAGGTAGGACTTACTTAGCAAATGTTTTTTTTTTATTTCTTTGTGCAATTTCGGATTATAACTTTAGTGTGGTAGTAGTTGTATGGTGGGGCCAGGGGTCCATAAAAACACATTTTTTTAGCAGCAGTGTATTTATGATTATTTGCCAATGCTGCAGAAATTCTATACTTAAAACCATGCAGAAATGTTTCCTCCTCAATACACAAATGGTAGGTGCCCTTTTGGCAGATATGCATTTTTATTTATTTATATATATATATATATATATATATATATATATATATATATATATATATATATATATATATATTACATTCCAGTTTACTGCCCCTTTATGCAAGGACTTTCTAGATGCAAGGAGGCATTTTATCTAAGATTATTATTATTGTTTAGGCAGTTCAATGCCCTTCCTTTCAGCCATTGCATGCTGTTGTCATCATTTAGTTGGCATCTTCCTTTACAAAAAGATAATCAGAACTCCATATTTTGTTTTCTAAATCTCCTTTTTTTTACAAAACTGTAGTTTACCTCATTACTTGTCAAAGTCAATGTAAACAAGTGCTGATTGTCTGTGTGGGTGTCTGATTGTGTTTTTGTGTTTATTTGCGTGTCTGCTAGAGTGTCTATATGTGAATCCTTATGTGTGAGTGTGTGTGTGTTTCAGTGTATGAGTGTGTCTGTGTGTATATGTTACTACCTTTACAACATTTCTAAGTTTAAATAGACACTTAAGAATAAAGTATATATACGTTTTAGTCACTTGGTCAAAAATTGCAAATTTCAAAGGAGGGGGCAGGCCTGATCAATGGTTAAGTCAGGGGCCCCACAATTTCTAGTGGCAGCCCTGGATACAACTGTCAGAGGAAAGCTTTTTTCAGCCTAAGGCTATGACCATTTCTACTAAAAAAAACAGAAGTGTGAGTGCGCTCAGAGGCTCTACCAATAAATTACTAAAAAGATGTCCTAATATGGAATATTCAGCTAAAAAACTTTTACGGTTAGCAAATATATACCAATCTTTTCTTAAAACAAATTTATTATGTATCTAATAAAGTACAAGTAAAATTATAATATACATACAATTCATAAGTTAGATAAGGTGCACCTTCTAAAGTATATAAAACCTTCAATTAGTAAAAGAGATAAAAATGCATATACAAAATGATATTATCAATTGATAATATATAGATGGAGAAACTGCTATGATAAGTTGGTTAATGCACTTTAACAATGTCCAAGAGGTGACTGTAGTCTGCACCACTGTTCCTTTAATGTGAGTAATCTGCACCACTGTTCCTTTACTACAAGTAATACAGTTCGGTTTCACTTTGAGGTTATTTGCTTTAAGAAATAAGTCACTTCATATTGTACAAGTGTTGGCGTCTAGGTGTGTAGAAAGTGTTTTCACTGAAGCCGTAATAACTTTAAAGACGGAGGGGTTTTACTCACCAGAATTCGAAAGCGTGTATCTCTCTGACCGCTTTCTCCAACCTGCTCTCCTGCGGTGTGCAGTTGGCGTTCAGGCAGCCGTTGGTAGTCCTCTGACATGTTTTCGTCACGTGTCTGCCATAATAGCCAATCCAGCGGTCGGATTACCGGTAACTTTTCAAACCCACTCCGTTCTTCAAATTTTGGTGTAGATGAACTTTTCAGTATTAAGTAAACACTTTGACGCTCTGTCTTTTTCTTTTTAACCTTCACACTGATGTCCAAAACGAGTGTTAGGCTAGGGAATTGGATCACATGTATTTCAATGGGTAAAAAGTTCAAAGTGGTTCCTTCATAATTTGTCCATAGAGAGCTGGCCAGCTGCACAGGACTGCTTCACATCAACGCGTTTCAGCTGGAGGCTTTTTTTGATCTTGATCTCTTTTACTAATTGAAGGTTTTATATACTTTAGAAGGTGCACCTTATCTAACTTATGAATTGTATGTATATTATAATTTTACTTGTACTTTATTAGATACGTAATAAATTTGTTTTAAGAAAAGATTGGTATATATTTGCTAACCGTAAAAGTTTTTTAGCTGAATATTCCAGTAATTTATTGGTAGAGCCTCTGAGCGCACTCACACTTCTGTTTTTTTAGTGTATATATTTATAGTGTGAAATTTGGGATTGTCACACTAGTGAGTTGCCATTTCTACCTATAGGGTATACTTGTGTTATGCTATGACCATTTCATCAGGCTAATGATCATCTTCAAAAAAAACACTCCAAAATCACTAAAAAAAAACTGTAAAAGTCCAAACTTTATTAGTATATCACTGTAAAACATAAGGGTGAAACAACTTGTGAGTTCCATGCTAGAAAGTAAATTTACAAATTAATTTAGGGCAGAGACCCATATTAATTACACTAACAGACTCTATTTAATTGCCACCGCAGCGCTGTCTATAACAAATGGCCCAGCGAGTGGACAGCCTAGTCATTTTAGAGCCCGTGGTTGCACTTGACCATGTCTATAGCTTGAGCTACTGTGAACTACCCGAAGCAGAAGCTGGTCCTGCATTAAGGCTATCTGTGGAGTAGTGCCACCGAGAGTTCTGGCCTAATACCGTGAACAAGAATAGGCCACAGGCCTGCTCCAGTCCCATCAAAAGCTGGCCAAGACTTACCAGGACATTCCAGAACATACACTATGGACAGTCTTTCAAGAGAGGGTCATTGGTCTTTTTTGAGAACATATAACTAAGTGGCCTCACACTAACAATAACTTGAAAAGTAGGCATTGGGCTGTTATCAAGAGGATCACCATGACAGGTGGTGTATTTCCTGTAGATATTGTTGGGGGACCATTTGTGAGAAGAGTACTGTGTATTATTTAAGTGCCCATAGAGCTGGCCAGTTTGAGCACTCTGAAAGCTATGTGTAGTGGGCTGTGAGGGTATATCTTTGGTAAACTTCTGTGGGCCTTTTTGCCTTCTCTGTCTGCAGCTTACTTAAAAGGACACTGAACCCAAATTATTTTCTTTCATGATTCAGATAGAGCATGACATTTTAAGCAACTTTCTAATTTACTGCTATTATTAATTTTTCTTTGTTCTCTTGATATCTTTATTTTAAAAGCAGACATGTAAATCTTAGCAGCCATACCATTTTAGGTTCAGCACCATGGATAGTGCTTGCTTATTGAAGCCTTACATTTACCCACTATTAAGCAAGCATAACCCAGGTTCTCAACCAAAAATGGGCCAGCTCCTATGCAATACATTCCTGTTTTTTAAATAAAGATAACAAGAGAACTAAAAAAATTGATAATAGGAGTAAATTGGAAAGTTTCTTAAAATTGCATGCTCTATCTGAATCATGAAAGAAAAAATGTGGGTTTAGTGTCCCTTTAAGGGTGAGCAAGGACCCATCTGATAATGTCTCAGATTTAATTTTAAGGTCTTCATTTACTTATTCTGGTAATCTTTATTTCCACTCTATTCTAGTCTTTCTGTTGTTTTTTATTTTAATGCATTGCAATATATCAAATGGTTAGAAGCCTTACTATTATTTTGTTAAATTGAAATGGCCTCAACTCTTTCACAAAACTAGTGTCCTAGTTAACTATGTGTGATCATCTGGATTTGATGTAGTTTTTATTCAGGAAATACACAGCACTCTTTACACATACAATCTCCACACTTGGGAGACAGACTGTTGGAAATTAGAGCTTGGAATAGTGACATGGAGGATACATTTTCAGCTAGAGATTGGGAAATAGAAATTACCCATGCTAAAAAAAACTCTTCATTCATATAATTTACTAGAATTGTATCTTTAATTTTGTTGTGCTGACACCTTAACCCCCTCAGTTTATCTAAGATGTATCCTACTTGGACAGCTTAATGTTGCAGGCAATGTGGGGAGGTAAGATTGGATATGCATACATATTAGTAGTATTATTATAATTGTTTATTTATAAAGCATCAACATATTATGCAGCACTGTCACATAAAGTATACAGCTATGGAGTACAATAATCAGAAGACATCAGAAGACCACATTACAAGATGTTATGGGGTTGATCACAAGTTATTGTCTGATGTTTATCATCATGTTAATGGTAGAAAACCAAACTTTTTAATTTTGATGCAAACATAATCAGCCATTTTTATTGTTTATTCACAACACTTTTTAATTAATGAAAAATGGTTCTGTAATTAATGTTGGGGACCTGTTCTTCTTCTTCACAATCCAAATTGTCAATACTTAAAGGGACAGTCTACTCCAAATTTTTTAATGATTAAAAAGATAGATAATCCCTTTATTACGCATTCCCCAGTTTTGCTGATTACCTCACAATGTGCTTGTATTGCGATTGTGAGGTAATCAGCAACCTACCAGTTACACCTTATACAAATCACTAATACAACGGCCATTCAGCATGAATATCCTTTAAAATACAAGTGTTTACATCAATACCATTGTACAGTGTGAAAGGACAATAGTAATTTACTTTTCACATCCATAAAAGTATTAAAACTTGTAAATTAATTATTGATACATTTGAACTGGTGCATTATGAGTATACATTACATATCTATGATGTGTAATTTATATGCATTAGACTGTAAAATTGTTCTTTACACAACATTTTGTTTATTGTAAAAAATGTGTTTTTTAATCTGGCTTGGTTTTAATCTAGAAACAATATTAATACTACAGGATATAAATATCTTTCATAAAAAAAATGGACGTAGTCTTTCCCTAGTTAGGATAGTGGGGTTTCAAACCATTTCTCACACTGTAATTAGTAAAAACCATTACAAATGTAATATCTCACTGTACCAACTGCATTCTTACAATCCCGCTTAATGATTAACCCCTGTATTTCAAGAAGAGATTGTGATTAACCCTGTATTCGAAGAACAGGTATTTCAGGTGTTGACGGTGAATACGATGATATAATAAAGTTAGCAAAGTCTAATAAAAACAAATGGGTGTATTGTAATATTTTAAACACAAACAAACAATTATCTAAACAGCTGAGGGTTAGATTACAAGTGAGAGGCTATCTTAACGAGCCCCCATAAAGATGCAAATTTGCCGTTTATGAGCACACGTTATATAAGTGGCTGGTTAATGTGACTGCAAGCTCTCAGTTCCCCTTTGCACTAAGTACAATTAACCAGAGGTCAGACCTCTGGTTAAAAATAAAAAGCTGGCCCAATTGCCCCCAAAATAAAGAGGACATTACATTAACAAGTACAATAAATATGACAATTTTTTTTTTAAAAACTGCACAAAGCAGTTATAAGGGGTTACAGTAAAGGAATGTGGGTTGTTTGAAAAATATATAAATATATATGTATATGCTTATATACATATATATTTATGTGTTAATATGTGTATATACACATATAACCACAAATACATTTGTATATGAGCATATACATATATATTTATTGCTGCTCAATGATGCAAGATTTGCCCCTTGCTATGCGCTAGGTGGTTTGCCGTGGCTGCCAGCATGAAAACAAGGCTCCCATTGGAGCCTCTAGAAGGGTGCTCTTGTGAGCCCTTTCGTCAATGTGAACGCTGCACTTGTAATACCAGTGTACATTTACATGCAATGGTATTACTGAGAGGAGCACAAAAAATCGCACTAGCAGCTTTTATATGTATTTAATTATCCTTACATTTATTACTACACATTATAAAAATGCCTTATCAAGTAATAAATGCTGACGATTCATATAATGTAATCTATCCTGTATAAGCAAACCCTGTAGCTGATTTCTCAGGTGAAGTCTGTCAAAACAAAAAAATATATACATGGATAAATAAATAAATTAGAGAGACTATTTTCCCCTTAGCGTTCACGCTCAAACATTTGCGCTCCGCTCGTACTCTGGCCTATTATTTTTATCTAATGATTTTAAACAGAAAAGCACCATTACATTTTACAGGGATTTTTGTAGATAAATCATTTGATACGTTTTTCTAAAGGATTGTGATCGATCCACATATATGAGAGCAACTTCAGTAATATATGTATTTAACCATCAAAACATAATGACACTGAACACACAGTTTTAAAGACGCACTAGACACTATGGGGTAGATTTATCAAGCAGCGGATGCTGCCATCTACCCCTGAAGTTTCAGGTCCATCTGAAACTTAAGTTAAGAATCAGCAGTCGTAAGACCACTGCTCCTTAACTCCTCCGCCACCTCTGAGGTGGCGAACAGCAATCATCCTGATCGGATACGATCGGGATGATTGACACCCACTGGTAGAAGCTGATTGGCCGCAAATGTGCAGGGGGCAGCATTGCACAAGCATTTCACAAGAAATGCTTGTGCAATGATAAATGCCAGCAGCGTATGGATCATGTCCGCCCAACATTTGATAAATCCACCCCTATATATACAAAAAATAAAGAGAAAATGTATTTATTTACGCCAATATATGCACAAATAAATAAAATAATCAACAAATATAAAAGTTAACGATTAAGGGTCATTGGATGTGAAAATGAGGAAAAAAATTGCAAATTTTAAGAAAAACAAAATTGCCACAATGAAAGAGAATAAAAAATGCCAAAAAAGATTATTCTACTATCTATCTGATTTAATTTGAGAAATAAACTATTTTTAGCATAAAACTACTGGAACTGCAGCAGAAACTTGTATCTAATTTTCTAGTCTTGTATATGGGGTTTATATTTTACAATAATTAACTAACAAGCTGAATACATTAAATTCTCTAGAGCAGAAACTGTAAGATTTTTAAAACTATAAAACCCGACTCAAATCTACTACTTCTTACTGATAAAATTAATAAAATGACCTTTTAAAAGACATTACAGTTATAGCATATATTTTACACTGTCATTTTGTTTGCACAATTTACAAGGTTTTGTTAGTCAAGAGCAGTTCAGGTTTATTTCTCTTGAAAAGCCTGGTGAAACCTGATCTTCTTTGTTGTGGCTAATTATGAACAAAAAAGACAGTCCAGCCTTTCTGAGAGGTAGTAGAGCAAGCACACTTAGATAAGGTATCTTATAGCAAAAGTAGTCAAAATAAATAATGAATGTATATTGCAATGTTGTTTAAAGGGTCACTCAAGTCAAAATTAAACTTTCATGATTCGGATAGATCATGCAATTTTAAACAACTTCCAATTTACTTCCTTTACACAAAGGTGCTCATTATTTTTATATTTACACTTTTTGAGTCATCAGCTCTTCCTGAGCATGTGCAAGAATTCATGTGCAAGAATTCATGCATACGTATATGCATTTATGATTGGCTGATGGCTGTCACATGATACAGGAGGTGTGGAAATAGACATAACTTTGAAATTTTTCAGAAAAAAATCTGCTACTCATTTGAAGTTTAGACTAAGTGCTATCGCATTGTCTTTTTATCATGCATTTGTTTATTATGCAAATCTACTGTATTTACTGGTCCTTTAATTTTACTCAACCCACTTAACGACACACGTCATACAGGGTACGTCATACACAAACTGGTCATAAAAGACCAACAACGTACCCTGTACGTCGTTAGGGGTTTAAAGCAGCTGGAAGCGATCCTGATCGCTTCCAGCCACTTTCAAGGTGTTGCCGTGATGCCTCGATATTGAGGCATCACTGCAATACCTTTTTGGCACACCGATGCCGAGAGAGTCCCTCTGTGGGCCTCTCTGCATCGGCCAGTGATGGTGCTCATCATTGGTGGGTGGGAGCTGTAGCAGGGAGGCGGGTGGGCGGCCCATCGTTGGAGGACTTCTGGATCCTGTCCCTGAGAGTGGGCAAGTGATGGGAAATAGAGGGATGGAGAGGGTGGGAAATAAACAATTCTAAAGGGATCTGAGAGGGGGTTGGGGGCAGTTACACTATAGAAAATTGGGGTTTTGGCAAACTAGGCAATTGTTTTTTAGCAAACTGGGTACTGGCAGACAGGAGAATAGGTAGAGGGGGGAGGGTTAGAGAGCTGTATGGGGGGATCAGGGAGGTTGGGGGCTAAGGGGGATCAATCACTGCTGAATTCAATATAAAAAAAAAAATCTTCTGCCAGTACTTAAAGGGACAGTCAAGTCCAAAAAAACTTTCATGTTTCAAATAGGGCATGCAATTTTAAACAACTTTCCAATTTACTTTTATCACCAATTTTGCTTTGTTCTTTTGTTATTCTTAGTTGAAAGCTAGACCTAGCAAGGCTCATATGATAATTTCTAAGCTCTTGAAGGCCGCCTCATCATACATGCTTTTGTATTTGCTTTTCACAGCAGGGGAGAGCTAGTCCAGGTAATCCCTAAAGATAACATTGTGAGCACGCCCGTGAATTGTGGCAGACACTGCACTAATTGGCTAAAATGAAAGTCAAAAGATAATAAATAAAATGTCATGTGATCAGGGGGCTGTCAGAAGAGGTTTAGATACAAGTTAATCACAGAGGTAAAAAGTGTATTATTATAACTGTGTTGGTTATGCAAAACTGGGGAATGGGTAATAAAGGGATTATCTATCTTTTAAAACAACAAAAATTCTGGTGTTGACTGTCCCTTTAAGATGGCGGTGACAATTTTGAGGTGGGGGAGGGAAGAGAGCTGTTTGAGGGGGTCAGGGAGGGATCAGGGGTGGGATGTGTCAGGGGGGAGGCTGATCTCTACACTAAAGCTAAAATTAACCCTACAAGCTACCTACACGCTACCTAATTAACCCCTTCACTGCTGGGCATAATACACGTGTGGTGTGCAGCGACATTTAGCTGCCTTCTAATGATCAAAAAACAACGCCAAAGCCATATATGTCTGATATTTCTGAACACAGAGAAGCATTTACAACCATGTGTGCCATAATTGCACAAGCTGTTTGTAAATAATTTCAGTGAGAAACCTAAAGTTTGTGAAAAAGTTTGTGAAAAAGTTAGAGATTGTTTTTATTTGATCGCATTTGGCGGTGAAATGGTGGCATGAAATATACCAAAATGAGACTAGATCAATACTTTGGGTTGTCTACTAAAAAAAAAAATATACATGTAAAGGGATATTCAGAAATTCCTGACAGATATCAGTGTTACAACGTAACTATTGCTAATTTTGAAAAAAAAAATGGTTTGGAAATAGCAAAGTGCTACTTGTATTAATTTAGAAACTTATTAGCATGGTTGTTTTTTGATAGTTGTAGATGTGTAACAGATTTTGGGGATCAAAGTTAGAAAAAGTGTGTCTTTTTAAATTTTTTCATCATATTTTATAAAAAAAAATTATAGTAAATTATAAGATATGATGAAAATAATGGTATCTTTAAAAAGTCAATTTAATGGCGAGAAAAACGGTATATAATATGTGTGAGTACAGTAAATGAGTAAGAGGAAAATTACAGATAAACACAAACACAGCAGAAATGTAAAAATAGCCCTGGTCCTTAAGGGTAAGACAATTGAAAAATGGTCTTGTCCTTAAAGGGTTAATTAAAGATTTTACGGGAAGATAAAATATCGAGAGATTTCAATATAAAATGATTATTTATAAGTAATAAAACAATCTTCAAAATAATGTCATTGTTTATTCTACCCTCTTTTCAAGTAATTTAGCTGTGAAATAAGTGTGGATTTTCTAATTCTCAGAACTTGAAATGCAAACTGGTGACTAATCAAGGCTAACCCTGCTACATACATAATTGGCTTTAATTGATAAAAAACTGCAAAACAAATCACTTTATACTAACATTATGACCGTGAATAGCCATGTTTCTGTACACTCAAGCCCAGATTGGCTCCTCTAAATAGTGAATATAATGGGTGGGATTGGCTATTGAAAAATAACTGCTGCAAACAAGATTTTAGTAAAAATTAAATAGTTTAGATTTGACTGATATGTTATTCTATAGCAAGGCAATATACATGTCTGTCCCTATGAAACGATTGTCTTCCTATTGCCATCTAGGTGTGTCCAAGTTGTGGTCTTATACAGCTACATATTTTAATGTTACATAAATATGAATTATGAATGGAGTCATAAATGATCGGGTTAGAACACATTACTACATATTGGCACATAATGGAAAAATGGGCCAGTCTGCTGCATCTAATGCTTTTGTGCCAACAGGGAACATAAATCAGTTAAGAATTTATAAATTATCTCCAGTTAGAGATGAAAATGCAATGAGAATATTGTAATGTTGCTGGTGATGGCCTGTGGCTATATTAACAATACAATTACAACAGCCGACACATCTCGCCATGATAATAATTTTCTGATGTCTTGATTCATTCCAGACAGGCCTTGACAACATCCCTGACTACAAAACACTATTATTCAATAACAACACACACTTGAGAGCTGTCATTATAAGGATCATATTTTTTTCCTATAAATAATGATGGACGATCCTCTAGATATTAGATGGTTTATTAAAAAAGATAATTAGTTTCTTGCTACATGTTTTCTTTATAGTTTGAAAAACTTTAATTGTATGTTTACTTTTGTTGTGTTATTTCTATCGCATGCCCTACCACCTGTAACAATATTAAAGTGGATTTCCATGAGAGGGTAATTTTTTGATGAAAGAGGATACAAGGAATGTTACATTTCTTTCATTGTTGTGTATGTGTTTGTTGTGTGTGCATATGTGTGAGTGTGTAAGCACATTCTGTGTGTGTATGTGGTGCGTGTGTGTGTGGTGTTTGTGTGTGTATGTGGTGTATGTGTGAGTGTGTAAGCACATTTTGTGTGTGTGTGTGTGGTGCATGTGTGTATGTGGTGTATGTGTGTGTGGTTTGTGTGTGTGGTATGTGTGGCTTGTTTATTTGTTTGTGAACACGAGTTTGACTCAGTGTGTTTGTGCTTTTAAAGAGCAATACGTGACAGCAAGATTAAACACTTTAAATGGGCAATAGAGTCTTTATGAATTCCTGCATGTTTGGCCAAGATTTAGCTGAAACAAATGTGGTCATGCCCTCAAAACGCCAACAGTTCAGTTTCAAGAATACATGCAAATATTCTATACTTACAGACATTTACATTAGCCAAGGTTATTGTGGTTGTAATTGTTTCAACTGCTTAGCAATAGGATTTCCTGTACTGGGCACTTAACACAACTATAAATGTTAATTACAGGAATACCAACTAACAATATACTTGGGAAGATAGGTGAAGAGATGCTCAATGAATTTGAAAAATAAATACTTGGCCTTTACAATGATACCCTTTAGCAGCTTTACAAACATCCATGAATCTAGAGCAATGCTCTTTATAATCATACAGAAAGAGAAAAAATCTGCCAGGAATAAACAACAGCTCAGTGGCTTGTTCTATGACCTGGTTACCACGTGGGAATAGCTTATTTTAGTTCAATTGTACTTTTCACAGAGGAGAACATTCCTGAAGTACATCAGTCTGATCCTGCCTAACAAGGTAAGTCCAGACCTGAAATACTAGGAAATTCTCCTATGAACAAGAGAAATTGCAACCCCATTTGATTGTTTCAGTCTTCTTTGACTAATGTGCTTAGAAAGATCTGGCTGCACCTCACTGATGAGGCCCAAAGGAGGCCAAAACAATTGTCTGGGGTTTCCATTTCCCTTGTGCTAAAAGCTTCTTCCAGGTGTTAACCTAGCCATAGTACACGCCACTGAGCTGTTGTTCGTTCCTTGCAGATTGCTGCTCTTTCTGCATGTATCTTTATAATCATACCTACTTCCACATTATTTTACTGTCCTAGGGCCTCATTTACTGATGCTTTTTGACTGCAGTTGTCAATCATTCCGAACAGATGGGATCAAGATGATTTCACTCTGCCACACTTTAAGTGGTGGACAGGCTAAGTAGCTATGATCTTAAGACTGCAGCTACTCAATTAACATTTCAGGCTCACACAAGTCTCATTATAATAAAATCAAACAATAAAGTTAAGTAATAAGTGAACTAAATATACAATCAGTAAAAATGTCAAAAAGAGATTCACTGCACTATTATAAAAGGATATTAAATGTAAGATTTCTTCATATAAGGTAAGGATTTCCTTCAAGGTCTCTCAGCACATGTAAATAAAGAACAAAAATAATTGCAATATGTCACAGTCTTAGTTATAAGTAATGGTTGAAACCTACTCACGTTCTTATGTGTTAGCCTGTGTTATAGTTGGATCAAATAGTAACTAGAACTGACCTCCACTCGATACTTTAAAATCAGCTTTTTTAAAAAAAAAAAAAAAAAAAAAAAAGAGTAACAAGGAGTTTGGTCACAGACCATTGCAACAGAGATACAAATAAAACTTCCAAGATCCCCCAAGAACTCCTTGCTCTCATGCTATGAGTCCCACACAGGGCTTGTATGAAGTTAATATAACAATCTGGATATGGGAATTGAACCTGTGTTTCCCAGTCTTTAGGTAAAATAAAAAACCACTAGAACAAATAGTTCCTACAAAACATTTTATCATAATAATATATCTATGTATTAAAAAAAATTGTTTTGTTATCAGTATAACTTCCAATTTCATCTTATGTCTCTTAAAAAGGATCCCCTTTGATATAAAATCCATGTAAGATGCTGATCATTTTAATAATAATCAAATCTTTTCATAATTAACAAGTCCTTATTGAGAAAAAAAAAGTGTTTATCTCATCTTAATGGTCATATTTACATATTATAATATTCTATGATAAAAATTGAATTTTGATATTACAAGCGTATTTTTACCCATTCTAAATATTTTTGAAAATATTTCAAAACCTTTTGCCTGACTGAGAATAAGGATTAAACCCTTGTTCCAGATTCCAGGGTAGAAAACCTCTGGACCAACAGGCTCCTATAAAATATATAGCTAACTCACATACAGGTAGATTAAGAGTTGTGCGTTCGTCTTTTAACGTTGAAAAAGTTGTAATTTCAGCGTTAAAACAGCACCGCAGCCATTACAAGTCTTGTCGTTTTAGCTGTACCACAAGCCTTTTAGCTTGTAACGCAACGTCAGTCCCGCACTCGTAAAAATTACGTTTTGTCATGGGACTTCCATAGCGCTGCCATTACGAGTTTTGCAGTGAGGCTAAAAAGCTTGTGTTACACCATATAACGACAAGATCCGTTTCGCAATCTAAAGCAGTAGTTATTAGTTTAACGCTACAAAACTGTTACAGAAAACTCATAACTAAAATGTTATAAAGTGCACTAAACACCCTTAAACTACCTATTAACCCCTAAACCGAGGCCGTCCCGCATCACAAATACTATATTAAAGTTATTACCCCTAATCTGCCGCTCCTGACATCGCCGCACTAATAAAAAATATTAACCATTATTCGGCTGCTCCCCGACATCGCCGTCACGATACTAAAGTTATTAACCCCTAAAACTCCCCCCCTGCTGCATCGCAAACACTATTTAAATATTATGAACCCCTAATCTGCCGTCCGCTCACATCGCCCCCACTATACTAAAGTTATTAACCCCTAATTCAGCCACCACTATAATTAACCTATTAACCCCTAAACCAAAAGCCCCCAAAAGCGAAATATACTAAATTAAACTATTAACCCCTAAACCAAAAGCCCCCACATCGCAATAAACTAATTTAAACGAGTAACCCCTAAACCTAACGCCCCCCCTAACTTTATATTAACATTACAATTTCCCTATCTTAAATTAAATTAAATCTTACCTGTCAAGTTAAAAAAACTAAGTTTAAACTAACAATTAAACTAATATAACTATTAAACTGAAATTAAACTAACTACCAATTAAAGAAAACTAAAATACACATTAAAAAAATCCTAACACTACTCTAAAAATTACAAACTATCTAATTACAAAAAATAAAAAAGACTAAATTACAAAATATAACTAACGCTAAATTACGAAAAATAACAAACAAAATTATCAAAAATAAAAAAGAATTACACTTAATCTAATAGCTAGTGATGTCACGAATAGTTCGCCGGCGAATAGTTCCTGGCGAACATAGCTTGTTCGTGTTCGCCGCGGCAGGCGAACATATGCGATGTTCGATCCACCCCCTATTTGTCATCATTGAGTAAACTTTGACCCTGTATCTCACAGTCTGCAGACACATTTCAGCCAATCAGCAGCAGACACTCCCTCCCAGACCCTCCCAGCTCCTGGACAGCAGCCATTTTAGATTCATTCTGATCCTGCATTCTTAGTGAGAGGAGGGATAGTGTAGCTGCTGCTGATTTTATAGGTAAATTGATAGCTAGGCTAGTGTATTCAGTGTCCACTACAGTCCTGAAGGACTCATCTGATCTCTGCTGTAAGGACAGCACCCCAAAAAGCCCTTTTTAGGGCTAGAACATCTTTTTTTTTTTTTTGCTTGTGTAATTTTGACTGTGAAACATCAGTCTGCTAGTGTAATCTAATTGCAGTTGCCTGCCTGCAGTGCCACCACTCATATCTGTTGTAACAGTAGTGTAAATTTTGTAAAAAAAAACTTTTTTTGACTGTGAAACATCAGTCTGCTAGTGTAATCAATAAGCAGTTGCCTGCCTGCCAGCGTGTGTGCCAGGCCCACTTGCCAACTAGTGCCACCACTCATATCTGTTGTAACAGTAGTGTAATGTATTTAAAAAAAAACGTTTTTGACTGTGAAACATCAGTCTGCTAGTGTAATCTAATTCTAGTTGCCTGCCTGCCAGCGTGTGTGCCAGGCCCACTTGCCAACTAGTGCCACCACTCATATCTGTTGTAACAGTAGTGTAATGTTTTTTAAAAAAAAACGTTTTTGACTGTGAAACATCAGTCTGCTAGTGTAATCTAATTGCAGTTGCCTGCCTGCCAGCGTGTGTGCAGGCCCACTTGCCAACTAGTGCCACCACTCATATCTGTTGTAACAGTAGTGTAAATTTAAAAAAAAAAAAACTTTTTTGACTGTGAAACATCAGTCTGCTAGTGTAATCTAATAGCAGTTGCCTGCCTGCCAGCGTGTGTGCCAGGCCCACTTGCCAACTAGTGCCACCACTCATATCTGTTGTAACAGTAGTGTAAATTTAAAAAAAAAACTTTTTTGACTGTGAAACATCAGTCTGCTAGTGTAATCTAATAGCAGTTGCCTGCCAGCGTGTGTGCCAGGCCCACTTGCCAACTAGTGCTACCACTCATATCTGTTGTAACAGTAGTGTAATTTTTTTAAAAAAAAACTTTTTTGACTGTGAAACATCAGTCTGCTAGTGTAATCTAATAGCAGTTGCCTGCCTGCCAGCGTGTGTGCCAGGCCCATTTGCCAACTAGTGCCACCAATCATATCTGTTGTAACAGTAGTGTAAATTTAAAAAAAACAAACTTTTTTGACTGTGAAACATCAGTCTGCTAGTGTAATCTAATAGCAGTTGCCTGCCTGCCAGCGTGTGTGCCAGGCCCACTTGCCAACTAGTGCCACCACTCATATCTGTTGTAACAGTAGTGTAAATTTAAAAAAAAAACCTTTTTTGACTGTGAAACATCAGTCTGCTAGTGTAATCTAATAGCAGTTGCCTGCCTGCCAGCGTGTGTGCCAGGCCCACTTGCCAACTAGTGCTACCACTCATATCTGTTGTAACAGTAGTGTAAATTTTTTTAAAAAAAACTTTTTTGACTGTGAAACATCAGTCTGCTAGTGTAATCTAATAGCAGTTGCCTGCCTGCCAGCGTGTGTGCCAGGCCCATTTGCCAACTAGTGCCACCACTCATATCTGTTGTAACAGTAGTGTAAATTTAAATAAAAACAACTTTTTTGACTGTGAAACATTAGTCTGCTAGTGTAATCTAATAGCAGTTGCCTGCCTGCCAGCATGTGTGCCAGGCCCACTTGCCAACTAGTGCCACCACTCATATCTGTTGTAACAGTAGTGTAAATATTTAAAAAAAAAAATTTGACTGTGAAAAATCAGTCTGCTAGTGTAACCTAATTGCAGTTGCCTGCCTGCCAGCGTGTGTGCCAGGCCCACTTGCCAACTAGTGCCACCTCTCATATCTGTTGTAACAGTAGTGTAATTTAAAAAAAAACAAAACATTTTTGACTGTAAAACACCAGTCTGCTAGTGTAATCTAATAGCAGTTGCCTGCCTGCCTGCCAGCGTGTGTGCCAGGCCCACTTGCCAACTCGTGCCACCACTCATATCTGTTGTAACAGTAGTGTAAATTTTAAAAAAAAACTTTTTTGACTGTGAAACATCAGTCTGCTAATGTAATCTAATTGCAGTTGCCTGCCTGCCTGCCAGCGTGTGTGCCAGGCCCACTTGCCAACTAGTGCCACCACTCATATCTGTTGTAACAGTAGTGTAAATTTAAGAAAAAAAAATTTTTTGACTGTGAAACATCAGTCTGCTAGTGTAATCTAATTGCAGTTGCCTGCCTGCCAGCGTGTGTGCCAGGCCCACTTTTCAACTAGTGCCACCACTCATATCTGTTGTAACGGTAGTGTAAATTTAAAAAAAATCTTTTTTGACTGTGAAACATCAGTCTGCTAGTGTAATCTAATTGTAGTTGCCTGCCTGCCAGCGTGTGTGCCAGGCCCACTTGCTAAGTGCCACCACTCATATCTGTTGTAACAGTAGTGTAAATTTTTTTAAAAAAAAACTTTTTTACTGTGAAACATCAGTCTGCTAGTGTAATCTAATTGCAGTTGCCTGCCTGCTAGCGTGTGTGCCAGGCCCACTTGCCCAGTGCCACCACTCATATCTGTTGTAACAGTAGTGTAAATTTAAAAAAAAAACCTTTTTAGACTGTGAAACATCAGTCTGCTAGTGTAATTCTAATTGCATTTGCCTGCCTGCCAACGTGTGTGCCCGGCCCACTTGCCCAGTGCCACCACTCATATCTGGTGTAACAGTATTGTAAATAATTTAAAAAAACAAAACTTTTTTGACTGTGAAACATCAGTCTGCTAGTGTAATTCTAATTGCATTTGCCTGCCTGTCAACGTGTGAGCCCGACCCACTTGCCCAGTGCCCCCACTCATATCTGGTGTAACAGTAGTGTAAATAATTTAAAAAAAAAACTTTTTTGACTGTGAAACATCAGTCTGCTAGTGTAATCTAATTGCAGTTGCCTGCCTGACAGCGTGTGTGCCAGGCTCACAGCGTATACTGTGCCCACTTGCCCAGTGGCACCACTCATATCTTGTTTAATAGTAGTGTAAGTGTACATTTAAAAAAATAAAAACTTTTTGGACTGTGAAACATCAGTCTGCTTTTTTGTGTCAGGCTCACAGCGTATACTGTGCCCACTTGTCCAGTGCCACCACTCATATTATCTTGTTTAATAGTAGTGTAAGTGTACATTTTAAAAATAAAAAAACTATTTTGACTGTGAATCATCAGTCTGCTTTTTTGTGTCAGGCTCGCAGCGTATACTGTGCCCACTTGCCCAGTGCCACCACTCATATTATCTTGTTTAATAGTAGTGTAAGTGTACATTTAAAAATAAAAAAACTATTTTGACTGTGAAACATCAGTCTGCTTTTTTGTGTCAGGCTCACAGCGTATACTGTGCCCACTTGTCCAGTGCCACCACTCATATTATCTTGTTTAATAGTAATGTAAGTGTACATTTTAAAAATAAAAAAACTATTTTGACTGTGAAACATCAGTCTGCTTTTTTGTGTCAGGCTCACAGAGTATACTGTGCCCACTTGCCCAGTGCCACCACTCATATTATCTTGATTAATAGTAGTGCACTGTCAGTGTACATTTAAAAAAAAAAAAAATTTGACTGTGAAACATCAGTGTCAGGCTCACAGCGTATACTGTGCCCACTCACAGTAGCTTGCACGCATAGTAGCACTAATCGGAAAAAAAATAACAGGCAGAGGTAGGCCAACCCACAGGGGCCGTCATGTTCGTGGTGCTGTGATTCCCTTTGGCCATAGAATAATGCCCAGTGTTAGGCCACGTACCATGAACACGAAAAGTTCTGATGAAATAGTTGACTTTATAACACAGGACACCCAATCTTCTACAGCTTCCGTTTGTAACCTTGACGCACCATCCTCCTCCTGAAACATCACTCTGCTTTTTTGTGTCAGGCTCACAGCGTATACTGTGCCCACTTGTCCAGTGCCACCACTCATATTATCTTGTTTAATAGTAGTGTAAGTGTACATTTTAAAAATAAAAAAACTATTTTGACTGTGAAACATCAGTCTGCTTTTTTGTGTCAGGCTCACAGCATATACTGTGCCCACTTGTCCAGTGCCACCACTCATATTATCTTGTGTAATAGTAGTGTAAGTGTACATTTAAAAATAAAAAAAACTATTTTGACTGTGAAACATCAGTCTGCTTTTTTGTGTCAGGCTCACAGAGTATTTTGTGCCCACTTGTCCAGTGTCACCACTCACATTATCTTGTTTAATAGTAGTGTAAGTGTACATTTTAAAAATAAAAAAACTATTTTGACTGTAAAACATCAGTCTGCTTTTTTGTGTCAGGCTCACAGCGTATACTGTGCCCACTTGTCCAGTGCCACCACTCATATTATCTTGTTTAATAGTAGTGTAAGTGTACATTTTAAAAATAAAAAAACTATTTTGACTTTGAAACATCAGTCTGCTTTTTTTGTGGCAGGATCACAGCGTATACTGTGCCCACTTGCCCAGTGCCACCACTCATATTATCTTGATTAATAGTAGTGCACTGTCAGTGTACATTTAAAAAAAAAAAAAAATTTGACTGTGAAACATCAGTGTCAGGCTCACAGCGTATACTGTGCCCACTCACAGTAGCTTGCACGCATAGTAGCACTAATCGAGAAAAAAAAATGACAGGCAGAGGTAGGCCAACCCGCAGGGGCCGTCGTGGTCGTGGTGCTGTGATTCCCTTTGGCCATAGAATAATGCCCAGTGTTAGGCCACGTACCATGAACACGAAAAGTTCTGATGAAATAGTTGACTTTATAACACAGGACACCCAATCTTCTACAGCTTCCGCTCGTAACCTTGACGCACCATCCTCCTCCTCTAGCTTAGCTTCGGGCACCTCTCAACTTACCACTCGCCCGCTTGCCGCCACCACCGACACTAGCACCACAGCCGCCTCACTTGATCTGTCAGAGGAGTTATGTACACCTCAGTGTGAAGAAATGAGTGATGCACAACCATCAATGACAGAGGATGTAGATAACTGTGATATGTCTCAGTCATTACAGACATGGACGACGCACTGTGTTATGATGATGATGATGATGATGATGATGATGTTGTACCCGCCATTGCTTCCGTTGTTGAGTTGTCAAATACAAGTGAAGGGGTTGATGATGACGATGCATCCGTGGATGTCACGTGGGCGCCCGGTAGAAGAGAAGAACAGGGGGAAAGTTCAGATGAGGAGACAGAGAGGAGCAGGAGGAGGAGACGAGTTGGAAGCAGGGGGAGGTCATCGCAATGAGCTAGTGGCACAGTTAAACAGCATGCATCGGCACCCGGGGTCAGCCAGACAGCACGCCAATCAACACATGCTGTTGCCACCACCAGAATGCCGTCATCGCAGAGCTCAGCAGTGTGGCATTTTTTTATGTGTCTGCCTCTGACAACAGCAATGCCATTTGCAACTTCTGCCAAAAGAAACTGAGTCGTGGGAAGTCCAACACCCACCTAGGTACAACTGCTTTGCGAAGGCACATGATCTCACATCACAAACACCTATGGGATGAACACATGAGGACAAGCAGCACACAAACTCAAAGCCGCCATCCTCCTCCTGGTCCAGCATCTTCAGCCACGTCAACCACTGCTGTGCTCCTTGCCACCTCTCAACCATCCGCCAATCCGTCTCTCTTCCAGAGCAGTTCCTGCTCATCTGCCCACAGTCAGGTGTCTGTCAAGGACATGTTTGAGCGTAAGATGCCAATTTCACCAAGTCACCCCCTTGCCCGGCGTCTGACAGCTGGCTTGTCTGAACTCTTAGCCCGCCAGCTTTTACCATACAAGCTGATGGAGTCTGAGGCATTCCAAAAATTTGTAGCTATTGGGACACCACAGTGGAAGGTACCTGGCCGAAATTTCTTTGCACAAAAGGCAATCCCCAACCTGTACTCGATTGTGCGAAAGGAAGTAATGGCATGTCTGGCACACAGTGTTGGGGCAAGGGTCCATCTGACCACTGATAGCTGGTCTGCAAAGCATGGTCAGGGCAGGTATATCACTTACACTGTGCATTGGGTAAACCTGCTGACGGCTGCCAAGCATGGAATGCCTGGCTCTGCAGAGGAGTTGATGACACCGCCACGACTTGCAGGCAAGCCTGCTGCCACCTCCTCTACTCCTCCTACTCCATAACCTCCTCGGCTGAGTCCTCTTCTGCTGCTGCATCTTGCTCCACATCAACGGCACACCCCAGCTCCCCAGGTACTATTCCACATCCCGGATACAGCAGTGTCACGCCGTCTTGGGGTTTACTTGCCTGAAAGCAGAGAGTCACACCACAGCAGCACTACTGTCTGCCCTGAACGCACAGGTGGGTCAGTGGCTGACTCCGCACCAACTGGAGATCGGCAAAGTGGTTTCTCACAATGGAAGTAATTTGGTGGCGGCATTGAAATTGGGCAAGTTGACACATGTGCCGTGCATGGCACATGTGTGTAATCTGATTGTACAACGCTTTGTGCATAAGTACCCAGGCTTACAGGACGTCCTGAAGCAGGCCAGGAAGGTGTGTGGCCATTTCAGGCATTCCTACACAGCCAGGGCGCACTTGTCAGATATCCAGCAGCGAAACAACCTGCCAGCGAGGCGCTTGATTTGCGACAGCCCGACACGTTGGAATTCAACACTCCTAATGTTCGACCACCTGCTCCAACAAGAAAAAGCCATTAACGAGTATTTGTATGACCGGGGTGCTAGGACAGCCTCTGGGGAGCTGGAATTTTTTTTGCCACGTTACTGGACGCTCATGCGCAATGCCTGTAGGCTCATGCGTCCTTTTGAGGAGGTGACAAACCTAGTCAGTCGCACCGAAGGCACCATCAGCGACATCATACCATTTGTTTTCTTCCAGGAGCGTGCCCTGCGAAGAGTGCTGGATCAGGCCGTAGATGAGCGTGAAGAGGACGAGGAAGAGTTGTGGTCACCATCACCACCAGAAACAGCCTTATTAGCATCGCTTGATGGACCAGCGGCAACGCAGGAAGAGGACTGTGAGGAAGAGGAGTCAGAGGAGGAATGTGGCTTTGAGGAGGAGGAGGAAGACCAAGCACAACAGGCATCCCAGGGTGCTCGTTGTCACCTATCTGGTACCCATGGTGTTGTATGTGGCTGGTGGGAAGAAGATCCCTTCAGTGAGATCAGTGAGGACGAGGAACGGGACATGAGTAGCTCGGCATCCAACCTTGTGCAAATGGGGTCTTTCATGCTGTCGTGCCTGTTGAGGGGCACTTGTATAAAAAAGCTGAAGGAGAACGAACTGTACTGGGTGTCCACGCTACTAGACCCACTGTATAAGCATAAAGTGCTTGAAATGTTACCGAATTCCCGCAAGTTGGAAAGGATGGAGCAGTTCAAAAATAAATAAAAAAGTATGCTTTACACAGCGTATAAGGGTGATGTCACACAGCACAACGGGAATCTAACAGGGGAAGAGGTGAAAGTAATACTCCTCCTCCCACGACCATGCCGGCAAGGACAGAACGCTTTACAGACGTGTTGTTGATGGAGGACATGCGGACCTTTTTAACTCCTATGCATCGCCACAGCCCTTCGGGGTCCAGCCTCAGAGAATGACTCAACCGACAGGTAGCAGACTACCTCGCCTTAACTGCAGATCTTGACCCTCTGAGGAGCGATGAACCCCTTGACTACTGGGTGTGCAGGCTTGACCTGTGGCCTGAGCTATCCCAATTTGCCATAGAACTTCTGGCCTGCCCGGCTTCAAGTGTCCTGTCGGAAAGTACCTTCAGTGCAGCAGGAGGTATTGTCACTGAGAAGCGAAGTCGCCTAGGTCAAAAAAGTCTCGATTACCTCAACTTTATTAAGATGAATGAGGGACTGACATCGGACGATACATTCGAGTAAAAAAGGCCTGATGAGATGAGCTGCCTTGGGCTAAAAATGGTCCACACGCTGCTGTATTTTATCTCCGAATGCAGGATGACTTGCGTGACTTATCCGCCACCAACTAGGGTTCAAGCCGCCATGTTTTAGGGCACTTTCTGCCAGGGATAACAAACATCAATTTTTCTGGCCGCTGCTACAGCAGCGTCTGCAACAATACCTAATTTTTCAGGCATGTGTACATGCCAGATTTTTCTGGCCTCTGGTGCTGCACTGTGGCTTCAAAAATTAAACCAAAAAAAAGGCACATAACAGGGATTAAACTGATAGGAATAGTACTACTTAACACACCACTCCTATCTGGTGGCACATTAGATTGCACGCGCAATGCCCCAAATTTGAAGTAGGAGGACCGACAAAGCATCTTTTTCCATCTCCCGGTTCCTAAAATCCATGCCATATACATGTCTCCTGATAGGGGATGTAACAGGGATTACATTGATAAGAATAGTACTACTTAACACACCACTCATATCTGTTGTCACAGTAGCTTGCACGCATAGTACCACTAATTAAAAAAAAAAAATGACAGGCAGAGGCAGGCCACCCCGCTGGGGCCGTCGTGGTCGTGGTGCTGTGATTCCCTTTGTCCCTAGAATAATGCCCAGTGTTCAGAGGCCACGTACCCTGAACACAAAAACTTCGGAGCACATAGTTGACTGGCTAACACAGGACACCCAATCTTCTACAGCTTCCGCTCTGAACCTTGACGCGGTGTCTGTCAAGGACATTTTTGAGCGTAAGAATCCAATGTCACAAACTTACCCCCTTGCCTGGCGTCTGACAGCTGGCTTGTCTGAACTCTTAGCCCGCCAGCTTTTACCATACAAGCTGGTGGAGTCTGAGGCGTTCCAAAAATTTGTAGCTATTGGGACACCGCAGTGGAAGGTACACGGCCAAAATTTCATAAATCAATGCCATATACATGTCCCCTGATGGGGGACGTAACAGGGATTAAACTGATAAGAATAGTACTACTTAACACACCACTCATATCTGGTGGCACAGTAGATTGCACGCGCAGTACCCCAAATTCAGAGCCTCAGGCCCCGCAACTGCCTCTGGGAACCTTACCATGGGTCCCAGACCACCTGTCTTGTAATTCTCTGTCTATGAAATCTATCTATTTATCTATCAAATCTATCTATCTATCTTTCTATCGTATCTATAATCAAATGTATCTATTGCATCTATTGATCTATCTATCTAATCTATGTATCAATCTATCTCGTGGCCGGACCGTCCAAGCATCTTTTTCCATCTCCCGGTTCCTAAAATTATCTCCGGGTTCCTAAAATCGATGCCATACCTGTACTCAATTGTGCAAAAGGAAGTAATGGCATATGGGGTCTTTCATGCTGTCGTGCCTGTTGAGGGACCCTCGTATACAATGGCTGAAGGAGAACGACCTGTACTGGGTGTCCAAGCATCTTTTTCCATCTCCCGGTTCCTAAAATCATCTCCGGGTTCCTAAAATCGATGCCATACATGTACTCGATTGTGCAAAAGGAAGTAATGGCATATGGGGTCTTTCATGCTGTCGTGCCTGTTGAGGGACCCTCGTATAAAAAGGCTGAAGGAGAATGACCTGTACTGGGTGTCCAAGCATCTTTTTCCATCTCCCGGTTCCTAAAATCATCTCCGGGTTCCTAAAATCGATGCCATACCTGTACTTGATTGCGCAAAAGGAAGTAATGGCATATGGGGTCTTTCATGCAGTCGTGCCTGTTGAGGGACCCTTGTATAAAATGGCTGAAGGAGAACGACCTGTACTGGGTGTCCAAGCATCTTTTTCCATCTCCCAGTTCCTAAAATCATCTCCGGGTTCCTAAAATCGATGCCATACCTGTACTCGATTGTGCAAAAGGAAGTAATGGCATATGGGGTCTTTCATGGTGTCGTGCCTGTTGAGGGACCCTCGTATAAAAAGGCTGAAGGAGAACGACCTGTACTGGGTGTCCAAGCATCTTTTCCCATCTCCCGGTTCCTAAAATCATCTCCGGGTTCCTAAAATCAATGCCATACCTGTACTCGATTGTGCAAAAGGAAGTAATGGCATATGGGGTCTTTCATGCAGTCGTGCCTGTTGAGGGACCCTTGTATAAAATGGCTGAAGGAGAACGACCTGTACTGGGTGTCCAAGCATCTTTTTCCATCTCCCGTTCCTAAAATCATCTCCGGGTTCCTAAAATCGATGCCATACCTGTACTCGATTGTGCAAAAGGAAGTAATGGCATATGGGGTCTTTCATGCTGTCGTGCCTGTTGAGGGACCCTCGTATAAAAAGGCTGAAGGAGAACGACCTGTACTGGGTGTCCAAGCATCTTTTTCCATCTCCCGGTTCCTAAAATCATCTCCGGGTTCCTAAAATCGATGCCATACCTGTACTCGATTGTGCAAAAGAAAGTAATGGCATATGGGGTCTTTCATGCTGTCGTGCCTTTTGAGGGACCCTCGTATAAAAAGGCTGAAGGAGAACAACCTGTACTGGGTGTCCAAGCATCTTTTTCCATCTCCCGGTTCCTAAAATCATCTCCGGGTTCCTAAAATCGATGTCATACCTGTACTCGATTGTGCAAAAGGAAGTAATGGCATATGGGGTCTTTCATGCTGTCGTGCCTGTTGAGGGACCCTCGTATAAAATGGCTGAAGGAGAACGACCTGTACTGGGTGTCCAAGCATCTTTTTCCATCTCCCGGTTCCTAAAATCATCTCCGGGTTCCTAAAATCGATGCCATACCTGTACTCGATTGTGCAAAAGGAAGTAATGGCATATGGGGTCTTTCATGCTGTCATGCCTGTTGAGGGACCCTCGTATAAAAAGGCTGAAGGAGAACGACCTGTACTGGGTGTCCAAGCATCTTTTTCCATCTTCCGGTTCCTAAAATCATCTCCGGGTTCCTAAAATCGATGCCATACCTGTACTCGATTGTGCAAAAGGAAGTAATGGCATATGGGGTCTTTCATGCTGTCGTGCCTGTTGAGGGACCCTCGTATAAAAAGGCTGAAGGAGAACGACCTGTACTGGGTGTCCAAGCATCTTTTTCCATCTCCCGGTTCCTAAAATCATCTCCGGGTTCCTAAAATCGATGCCATACCTGTACTCGATTGTGCAATAGGAAGTAATGGCGTATGGGGTCTTTCATGCTGTCGTGCCTGTTGAGGGACCCTCGTATAAAAAGGCTGAAGGAGAACGACCTGTACTGGCTGTCAAAGCATCTTTTTCCATCTCCCGGTTCCTAAAATCATCTCCGGGTTCCTAAAATCGATGCCATACCTGTACTCGATTGTGCAAAAGGAAGTAATGGCATATGGGGTCATTCATGCTGTCGTGTCTGTTGAGGGACCCTCGTATAAAAACGCTGAAGGAGAACGACCTGTACTGGGTGTCCAAGCATCTTTTTCCATCTCCCGGTTCCTAAAATCATCTCCGGGTTCCTAAAATCGATGCCATATACACGTCCCCTGATAGGGGACGTAACAGGGATTAAACTGATAAGAATAGTACTAGTTAACACACCACTCCTATCTGGTGGCACAGTAGATTGCACGCGGTGCTCTGACAAAATACAGAAGGACATTTGGCAGACAGACTTTTGGCAGACGGACATTTGGCAGACGGACATTTGGCCGACAGGCAGAAAGCTAAAGAATGTTCCGATTTCGGCCGAGGGCAGATACACAGATTTCTCTGTTCTAATCAAAGCCTCGGGCACCGCAACTGCCTCTGGGAACCTTACCATGGGTCCCAGACCGCCCGTCTTGTAATTCTCTGTCTGGGAAATTATCTATCTATCAAATCTATCTATTTATCTATCAAATCTATCTATCTATCTATTGTATCTATCATCAAATGTATCTATTGCTCCTATTGATCTATCTATATAATCTATGTATCTATCTATCTATCTATCTATCTATCTCTCTTGTGGCCGGACCGACCAAGCATCTTTTTTCATCTCCCGGTTCCTAAAATCATTTCCGGGTTCCAAAAATCGATGCCATATACACGTCCCCTGATAGGGGACGTAACAGGGATTAAACTGATAAGAATAGTACTAGTTAACACACCACTCCTATCTGGTGGCACATTATATTGCACGTGTAGTGCCCCAAATTGGAAGTAGGAGGACCGACCAAGCATCTCATCTCTGTGTGATTCCTGTTCTTGTAGGACGATTAATGGGTCAGTCATGTTGCACAGCTACTCAATGTGACAAATCTTCCTGGTTAGCTCGTCGTTCTCTTTTTCCCAGCTGCTGGATCAGATCAGAGATTGTGAGTAAAACCTGCTCCTGCTGCCGGGTGATCTCACTCAGGACTCGCTTCTCTAGGTCTTCCAGCTGTTTCCTGATGTCCCTAATCAGGGCAGTCAGTCTCTCTGTTACACCAGCTGCTTTCTCTTGCACCCCTCTCCTGTGCTTCTGCAGACTCTGGACTCTTTTCTCAGTCTCCTCTCTCTTTGTGGTCAGTTTCTGCAGAACATTTCTCAGTTTATTTTTCTTCTTCTCAGAAGCCTCATTCAGCAGCTCGACCTGGTGTCCCCTGTGCTCTCCGGCTAGGGAGCAGGACACACAGATACAGGCAGCATCCTCAGTGCAGTAATATAATAGGAGCATCTTGTGGGTGGAGCATTTTCTGTTACCCCAGGAAGTGATTGCACGCGCAGTGACATCAGTGAGGACAAGGAACGGGACATGGCTAGCTTGGTATCCAACCTTGAGTTTGCGGTTGTGCAAATGGATTGTTTGCGGTTGTTTGCGGTGCGTTAAACGGGGAGTTTGGTCTGTCACTGTGAAGCGGGCGTAACCCTTACACTACCTGAACAATACAACATCATACCTGATGTTTTAAAGCACGTTATTCCAAACAATTTAGGAATTTTAGATTATTTATGCCCTTTATGGATTAAAAACAGACTCTGCATCAACTATGTAATTTTCCATGGGAGTTTTGCCATGGATCCCCCTTCGGCATGCCACAGTCCAGGTGTTAGTCCCCTTGAAACAACTTTTCCATAACTTTTGTGGCCAGAAAGAGTCCCTGTGGGTTTTAAAATTCACCTGCCTATTGAAGTCAATGGTGGTTTGCCCGGTTTGCCTGTTCGCGAACGCAAAATTTTAGGTTTTTTTACCTGAAAAAAAAAATACAAAGACCCCCCCAACAGTAAAACCCACCACCCAACCATCCCCCAAAATAAAAAAAAACCTAACTCTAACAAAAACCTAAGCTACCCATTGCTCTGAAAAGGGCATTTGTATGGGCATTGCCCTTAAAAGGGCATTTAGCTCTTTACGTATAGCCCAAACCCTAAACTAAAAAAAAAAACACCCAAAAAAAGTTAAAAAATCCCAACACTAACCCCCGAAGATCCATTTACATCCAGGCGGCTTCATCTTCATCCAGACGGCATCTTCTATCTTCATCCCAGTGGTGTCTTCTATCTTCATCCCTGCGGCATGGAGCGGGTCCATCCTGAAGACATCCGGCGCGGAGCATCCTCTTCATACGGTCGCCACCATACACTGAATCTTCAATGCAAAGTACGCAATTCAAAATGGCGTCCCTTGCATTCCTATTGGCTGATTTGATTTTGGAAATTCGAATCAGTCAATAGGATAAGGGCTACTGAAATCCTATTTGATGTTCAAATCAGCCAATAGGATGAGAGCTACTGAAATTCTATTGACTGTTCAAATCAGCCAATAGAATTTCAGTAGCTCTCATCCTATTGGCTGATTTGAACAGCCAATAGAATTTCAGTAGCTCTCATCCTATTGGCTGATTTGAACAGCCAATAGGATTTCAGTAGCTCTCATCCTTTGGCTGATTTAAATTTCCAAAATCAAATCAGACAATAGGAATGCAAGGGACGCCATTTTGAATCACGTACCTTGGATTGAAGATTCAGTGTACAGCGGCGACCGCATGAAGAGGATGCTCCACGCCGGATGTCTTCAGGGTGGACCTGCTCCGTGCCCCGAGGATGAAGATAGAATACGCCGCCGGGATGAAGATGGAGCCGCTGGGATGAAGATCCTTCAAGCGGGACTTCAGCAACTGTACGTGGATCTTCGGGGGTTAGTGTTAGGATTTTTTAAGGTTTTTTTTTTTAGTTTAGGGTTTGGGCTATTCGGAAAAGAGCTAAATGCCCTTTTCTGGGCAATGCAAAAAAGCTAAATGCCCTTTTAAGGGCAATGCCTATACAAAATGCCCCTTTGACGGCAATGGGTATCTTAGGTTTTTTTTAGATAGTTTTTTTTTTATTTTGTGGGTTTGGGGGAGTTGTAATGTTAGTGGGTCTTTGTAATTTTTTTTTCAGGTAAAAGAAGCTTTTAAGGGCTATTGGTAGTTTATTCTAGTTTATTTTGGAGTGTTTTTTTTTTTTTTAAATGGGTATTAGAATAGGAATCATTTTTATTATTTTTGATAATTCGGTTTTTAATTTGTGTAATGTCTTTATTTCATTTTGGGGTGGGTTTTTATTTTTAGATTAGGGGTTGGGCAATTTTTATAAAAGAGCTAAATGCGCTTTGAAGTGCAGGAAAAAGAGCTGAATACCCTTTTAAGGACAATGCCCATACAATTGCCCTTTTCAGGGCAATGGGCAGATTAGGTTTTAGTTTATTTTTATTTTGTGGGTTATATACTGTTAGGCAGTGTTTGTTTTGTTTTGTAGCAAAAGAGCTGTTAACTTAAGGGCAATGCCCTACAAAAGGCCCTTTTAAGGGCCCTTTGTAGTTTATTATATATTAGGCTTTTTTATTTTGGGGTGTTTTTTTTTTTTTAAACAGTGTATTAGAATAGGAATAATTATTATTGTTTTGGATAATTTAGTTTGTTATTTTATGTAATGGTAAGTTTTTTTATTTTTTGTAATTTTAGTGTTTTTTATTTTTTGTAATGTTAGTTTTTAGTGTAAGGCAGCTTAGGTTTTATTTCACAGGTAAGTTTGTATTAATTTAACTAGGTAGTTAGTAAATAGTTAATAACTATTTACTAACTAGTCTACTATTAGTTATATTGTAGCAAGCTTAGGTTTTTTTCACAGATATGTATTTAGTTTTAAATATGTATTATTTAGTTAATAATTGTAACTTTAATTTAGCTCTATTTTAATTTTGTTAAAGTTAGGGGGTGTTAAGGTTAGGTTTAGGGGTTAATAGTTTATTTTAGGTTGTTGCCATGTGGAGGGCTCGCGGTTTAGGGGTTAATAGGTTTATTTAGTGGTAGTGATGTGGGAGGCCAGAATTTTAGGGGTTAATAACTTTATTTAGTGGCAACGATGTCGGGGAGCGACGGAATAGGGGTTAATATCTTTATTATAGTGTGGGTGATGTTGGGGTTCATGGGAATAGGGCTTAATAACTTTAGAATAGTGGCGGTGATATCGGCAGCGGCAGATTAGGTGTTAATAGATTTATTTAGGTGGCGGCGATATCGGGAGCGGCAGATTAGGGGTTAATAACATTAAGTAGGTGTCGGCGATGCTGGGGGCAGCAGATTAGGGGTGTTTAGACATGGGGTTTATGTCAGGGTGTTAGGTTTAAACGTTACTTTTTTCCCCCATAGACATCAATGGGGCTGCGTTACAGAGCTTTTCATTCCGCAATTGCAGGTGTTATTTTTTTTTCTGACCCGCTCTCCCCATTGATGCTTATGGGGAAAGCATGCACGAGCACATCAAAACAGCGCTTGTATTTTGTGCAACCATATCGCATGCACAAGCCGGCTGTTTCAAAACTTGTAATGGCTGCGCTATAGGGGGTGAAATAACGCAACTTTTGTTGCGTTCGTTAAATTCCCTATAGCAAACATAACTTGTAATCTACCTGTTTGATAGCCTTCCAACGGGATTATATTTTCAACCTAAACTTTTAAATTAAATGTATCCAATTTAATTTCTATCCCCATTCAATATATTCATACCTGTATTTATCTGTCATAGTTTTTCTTCAGTATCCTATTGTTATAAAATATTCTCTACCTATCGTTAGCTAATCTACATGTGAATTATAGATGGGGTTTTAACCTAGGTCTGGCTTTTACTGGGTAACAAAAAGTATCAATAGGCTACATTATGGTTTATATAAAACATTTTATTCTTCCTATATGAATAATGTTTTTACAAAATCATTATAAAAAATGATAAATTTTGAGGTCAATATTTAATTCATGTGAAATCATGGTACCTAGTTCATAGTGTATATAAATTTCATCTCTGTTTTTCCTAGATCTTCTGAACTTATTTAATACCCATAAAACTAATAATTTCTTTGGAGTTACAGTTATGTTTATTTTTAAATGTTCTGATACAGAATGTATTAGGGAACCCTTTATAATGTTATATACATGTTACCCAGATGTTTACTGAGTGCTCTGGAGGTCCTACTTATATATTTCAAATGACATGAACATTCTAACATCTATATCACATTCCTTGATTGACATGTTATACATTGGTCAATTGTATACTTCTTAGACCTATTGTTGACACTAAATTCCTTCACAACTCTATTTTGCTTTAAAAATAATTATATCTTGTACACTTATTACATCTGTAGAAGCCTTTGAGATCTCTATTCAACCAAGTAGTATTTTTCTCTTCTTTAATGTTACTCTTTGTTAGTTGTTTTAAATTGGGTTCTTTTTTTTTTAAATAACTCTTTGATACAGATCTATCAAACCTTTAATTGATTGATCTGCTCTTAGTACATCCCAGTGCTTTTTAATTATCTGCCAAAACTATTTATTTTGGATACTATAATCTAAGATTATGGGTTTTGGTTTCTTTTTATCTAAAAATTAATTTTTTCCGTCTTTATTCTTATATTTCAATAATTATTTTCTATTTAATTGTGATACATCTTCAATAGTTTTATTAATCACTTCTTCAATATATTTTTTTACTCTGCTCTAAAAAGTATTTTCTTCTGTACAATTTCTTCTTAGTCTGTAAAATTGTCCATTAGGTATGTTTTTAAACCAACTATTACGATGGAAGCTACTTCCTTTCAATATAATTGTTCACTTCTACTTTCTTAAAAATGTTTTTGTCTTAATCTTATTTTGTTCTATATAAATATCTAAATCTAAGAAAGAGAATTATTATTTGAACTACTTTCCCATTTTAATTCTATACACCAATCATTTGGCTAGATTACGAGTTGTGCAATAAGGTAAAAAAGCAGCGTTAACAGGTCCTAATGCTGCTATTTTACGCCCGCTGCTATTACGAGTCTTGCAGTTATAGGGGCACCGCACATTTCTTTGGCCTTACCGCAAAACGACTTACGTAAACTTCGTAAACCCTTTTTTCTATGGGACTTCCATAGCGCTGGTATTACGAGTCTGTCCTGGGAGGCCAAAATGTGAGCCGTACACCCTCTACCTTCAAGATCCGTAACGCATTCTAAAGTCAGTAGTTATGAGTTTTACACTACAATGCCGTAGCAAAAAACTCATAACTAAAGTCCTAAAAAGTACACTAACACCCATAAACTACCTATTAACCCCTAAAACGAGGCCCTCCCACATCGCAAACACTAGAATAACATTTTTAACCCCTAATCTGCCGCTATGGACATCACCACCACTATAATAAACATATTAACCCCTAAACCGCCACACTCCCACCTCGCAAACACAAGTTAAATATTATTAACCCCTAATCTGCTGTCCCTATCGTCACCAACACTATATAAAATGTATTAACCCCTAAATCTAAGTCTAATCCTAACACCCCCTAACTTAAATATAATTTAAATAAATCTAAAGAAAATTACTATCATTAACTAAATTATTCATATTCAAAACTAAATACTTACCTATAAAATAAACCCTAAGATAGCTACAATATAACTAATAGTTACATTGTAGCTAGCATTGGGTTTATTTTTATTTTACTGGCAAGTTTGTATTTATTTTAACTAGGTAGAATAGTTATTAAATCGTTATTAACTATTTAATAGCTACCTAGCTAAAATAAATACAAATTGACCTGTAAAATAAAACCTAACCTAAGTTACACTACAATTAAATAAATTAACTAAATTAAATACAATTAAATAAATGAAATTAAATTAGCTAAATTACAAAAAAACAAACACTAAATTACAGAAAATAAAAAACAAATGACAGATCTTTAAACTAATTACACCTAATCTAATAGCCCTATCAAAATAAAAAAGCCCCCCCAAAAAAAAACAAAAAACCTAGCCTAAACTAAACTATCAATAGCCCTTAAAAGGGCCTTTTGCAGGGCATTGCCCCAAAATAATCAGCTCTTTTACCTGTAAAAAAAAAAAAATACAAACAACCCCCCCAACAGTAAAACCCACCACCCACACAACCAACCCCCCAAATAAAATACTAACTAAAAAAACCTAAGCTCCCCATTGCCCTGAAAAGGGCATTGCCCTTAAAAGGGCATTTAGCTCTATTGCAGCCCAAAGCCCTAACCTAAAAAACAAACCCACCCAATACACCCTTAAAAAACCTAACACTATCCCCCTGAAGATCGACTTACTGAAGTTCAATCCTATTGGCTGATCCAATCAGCCAATAGGATTGAGCTTGCATTCTATTGGCTGATTGGAACAGCCAATAGTATGCGAGCTCAATCCTATTGGCTGATTGGATCAGCCAATAGGATTGAACTTCAATCCTATTGGCTGTTTGCATCAGCCACTAGGATTTTTTCTACCTTAATTCCGATTGTCTTAGAATTCTATCAGCCAATCGGAATCTAAGGGACGCCATATTGGATGACATCATTTAAAGGAACCGTCATTCAGTAAGAAGACTCCAGATGAAGAGGATGCTCCGCGTCGTATGTCTTGAAGATGGACCCGCTCCGTGTCGGATGGATGAAGATAGAAGATGCCGTCTGGATGAAGACTTCTGCCTGTCTGGAGGACCACTTCGCCCGGTTTGGATGAAGACTTCTCCCGGCTGTGTTAAGGACTTCGGCCCGGTTGGATGAAGACTTCTGCTGCTTCCTTGAGAATGGATGTCAAGTCTTCAGAACAGCAAGTTGATCTTCAGCGGGTTAGTGTGCAATGCCCCGCAAAAGGCCCTTTTAAGGGCTATTGATAGTTTAGTTTAGGCTAGGGCTTTTTTTTTATTTTGTGGGGGCTTTTTTTATTTTGATAGGGCTATTAGATTAGGTGTAATTAGTTTAAAGATCTGTAATTAGTTTTTTATTTTCTGTAATTTAGTGTTTGTTTGCTTTTGTAATTTAGCTAATTTAATTTAATTTATTTAATTGTTTTTAATTTAGTTAATTTATTTAATTGTAGTGTAGTGTTAGGTGTTAGTGTAACTTAGGTTAGGTTTTATTTTACAGGTCAATTTGTATTTATTTTAGCTAGGTAGTTAGTAAATAGTTAATAACTATTTAGTAACTATTCTACCTAGTTAAAATAAATACAAATTTGCCTGTAAAATTAAAATAAACCCTAAGCTAGTTACAATGTAACTATTAGTTATATCATAGCTTAGGGTTTATTTTATAGATAAGTATTTAGTTTTAAATAGGAATAATGTAGTTAATGATAGTAATTTTATTTATATTTATTTAAATTATATTTAAGTTAGGGGGTGTTAGGGTTAGACTTAGGTTTAGGGGTTAATAAATTTAATATAGTGGCGGCGACATTGGGTGCGGCAGATTAGGGGTTAATAAGTGTAGGTAGGTTGCGGTGACATTGGGGACGGCAGATTAGGGGTTAATAAATATAATGTAGGTGGCGGTGATGTTGAGGGCAGCAGATTAGGGGTTAATAAGTATAATGTAGGTGGTGGCAGTGTCCGGAGCGGCAGATTAGGGGTTAATAAGAATAATGTAGGTGTCTGCGATATCGAGGGCGGCAGATTAGGGGTTAATAAGTGTAAGATTAGGGGTGTTTAGACTCGAGGTTCATGTTAGGGTGTTAGGTGTAAACATAACTTTAGTTTCCCCATAGGAATCAATGGGGCTGCGTTACTGAGATTTACGCTGCTTTTTGGCAGGTGTTAGACTTTTTCTCAGCTGGCTCTCCCCATTGATGTCTATGGGGAAATCATGCATGAGCACGTACGACCAGCATCAGTGACTTAAGCAGCGCTGGTATTGAAGTGCAGTATGGAGCTCAATTTTGCTCTATGCTCACTTCTTGCCTTTTAACGCCGGGTTTGTAAATACCCGTAATACCAGCACTGCAGGTAAGTGAGCGTTGAGAAAAAACTGCTCGTTAGCCCGCATAGCTCCTAACGCAAAACTTGTAATCTTGCCGATTGTTATTTAAATATTTCATAAATTCTCCCAATTCTTACCTTTAGTTATACCAAATTAGAAACACATTATCAATGTAATGGTCATAGGTCACTAGGTTCTATTGCTATCTATCGGCTAGATTACGAGTTTTGCACTATACCGGGTGCGTAAAGAGCGCAATAAAATTAGCAGTACCGTGCTTTCCATAGCGCTGCCATTGCGAGTTTCTGAAAACCCTCCTTGTGCTGTACGTTATGGTCTGTTAAGCTCCATACCACACAAAAGCCAAGGGCTGAGTTTATGTGCTCATGCACGCTTTCCCCCATAGACATCAATAGAGACAGAGTGTTAGAAAAAAACTAACACCTGTGATCGCGGAATGGCAAATCGCTGTAATGCATTGATGTCTATGGGGAAAAGAAAATTAAGTTTAAACCTAACACCCTAACAGAAACCCCTAGTCTAAACACCACTAATTGGCCGCCCCCGACATCGCTGACACCTAAATAAAGTTATTAACCCCTAATCCGCTGCTCCCCGACATCGCTGACGCTAAATAAAGTGATTAACCCCTAATCTACCACTCCCCGACATCGCTGACACTAAATAAATATATTAACCCCTAAACCATGGCCCTCCACATAGCTAACACTATAATAAAGTTATTAACCCCTAATCCAATGCTCCCCGACATCGCCAAAACTAAATAAACCTATTAACCCCTAAACTGCCACCCCCCACATCACAAAACACTAAATTAAACTATTAACCCCTAAACCTAACACCCCCCTAACTTTAAATTAAAAGTTACAATATAACTATCTTAAAATAAATAAAAACGTACCTGTGAAATAAAAAAAACTAAGATTAAACTGTAAATTAACCTAATATAACTATTCTAATAAAATAAAATAAAAACTTCCAATTAAAAAACCTAATTTAAATGATTAAAAAAAACTAACACTACGAAAAAAAATAAAAAATCTAACATTACAAAAAATAATAAACACTAAAATTACGAAAAATAAAAAAACTCTTAAGATTACAACGCTAACCCCATAAAATCTATAAACAGTTCCTGAAGTCTGGACATCCATCTTCATCCAAGCGGCAAGAAGTCTTCATCCAGGCGGCGACATCTTCATATATCGCGGGGCCATCTTCTTTCTTCATCCTAGTGTCGTGGAGCTGTGGAGGCACGGAGCTTCTTTGTCGGCGGCGCGGACATTCATTGTGGAGGATCCTCTTCATATGGTCACCGCCGTACACTGAAGCTTGAATGCAAGGTACCCATTTAAAAATGGGGTACCTTGCATTCCTATTGCCTGACATTTTTTAAATCAGCCAATAGGATGAGAGCTACTGAAATCCTATTGGCTCATGTGGAATGAGCAGCATACACTGCTTAATATTTTTGGATTTCCGACATGTTATCATCCTTATTTAAAAATGAAGATATTGCTGTTAATCATTTCTCTTTTTTAATTATTGTAAATAGGGATGTTACATCAGCTGCAACCAGCAAATAATTTTCTTTTCATTCGTATATCGAAGATTAATCACACTTAAAGTGTCTTTCAAGTAAGATTTATTCTCATAACGTACGGTTGTAATAATTTGTTAGTATATAATGAAAAATTACATTGAAAACTATAGGCTGCCCAGGGGGATTGTTTTGATCTTTATGAATCTTTGGGAATATATAAAATGTTGGGATTTTAGGGAATGTGACATGATAGAATCTTGATTTAGGCTTTAAGTCTACATGTTTAATTTTATTTAAGACCTAATTTCCTAATTTCACTTCTGATTTTTGTAAAAATAACTGTTTTACTGTTTTAAATCCCTAATAAAGCTGTTTATCCCTATGTAGGTTTAACATTTGTTTAATTGTTTGGTAGGTGCAAAATTCATGCGTTCATGCGGAGGAGCCACTGCCACCACAGAGGAGGAGCCAATTCTTGACCCATTTGGCTCTCTGGATTACCCTTTGCTTTTGTAAAGTAAACTTTGCCTTTGCAGATTACGTCAGATCAAGAAAAGAAGAGGACCCCTTTGACCTTGTGGATTACCCTTTTTAATTTAGGGTGTCATAGATTAGGGGCCTTGGGGTTAGCAGTTTAGGGGTTAATGGTGTGGTGAGGTTATATTGGCTAGCTAGCTGCTGATTGGTGGCTGCTGTTGGCATTAGCATCCAATGTGTTCACATAGCTCCCAGTAGTGCATTACTGCTCCTTCAATAAAGGATACCAAGATAATTAAGTGAAATTGATAATAGAAGGAAATTGAAAAGTTTTTTTAAAAGTGTATGTTTTTTTTCTGAATGGTTAAAGAAAATAAATTGGATTTCATGTTCCTTTAAGATAAGAACTTTGTAAGCACAAATTAAATTGTATACCCAACACAAAATAACTGTCCTGGGAAAAAAGGGTTTTTATGGGGTTGAAATGTCAAGTAGATACTATAGTACCAACAAATGGGAAGGAATACATGTTTCATATGTTTATTATCTACCTCCAAAGGCAAGCTGTAATGGATTTTAAATATGTTTCATTATTGAGATATATATGTCATCTGGATACTATTCATCTTTAATTATTTTCTGCTTTTAATTACCATTTTTCAGATTGCAATATTTTTCATTTGCTACAATTTTGCTATAAAAAGAATTACAATAAAATACTATATATATATATATATATATATATATATATATATATATATATATATATAAATATATATATATATATATATACATATGTATATATTATGATGTGCTTCAGTACTTTTACCATTTAAGAGATGTTGGCAGGAGTTAAATACTTTCTCTTTTTTAAAGGGATACTGAACTTAAATTGTTTCTTTCATGATTCAGATAGAGCATGCAATTTTAAGCAACTTTCTAATTTACTCCTATTATCAATTTTTCTTCATTCTCTTGCTATCTTTATTTGAAAAAGGCATCTAAGCTAAGGAGCCAGACACTTTTTGGTTTAGACCCTGGACAGCACTTGTTTATTGGTGTGTGAATTTATCCACCAATCAGCAACCCAGGTTGTTCACAAAAAATGGTCCGGCTTCTAAACTTACATTCTTGCTTTTCAAATAAAGATACCAAGAAAATGAAGAAAAGTTGACAATAGTAGTAAATTAGAAAGTTGCTTAAAATTGCATGCTCTATCTGAATCACACAAGAAAATAATTTGGGTTCAGTGTCCCTTTAATGTCAGAACCATTCTTTCAGATATTTTAACAATTATTCCATTAATTTACATTGTCAGTTTTCAGCTTTCCAGTTAAGCCGCTTGCTTCCAGATATTTCCACCTTATCAATTATAAATGCTTTTAGAAGGTAAAAACTCCACGAAGGCTCTGAGATTGCTAAAGCATATTCTTAGAATAGTGCAGTGACTCTTGGATTTTCATTTCTGACCTGTATAGTTGTTATACTGCTTTCTAATTAACTTCTTTGATTATGGCTGCTGAAATTCAACCTATAACTTGTACAAAACGTACAGTACTTCATGTAAAGGAAGATTAACCCTGGGGTTGTATCTCTGAGGTTGTACTGGTAAACTCTATTTTTTCTTAGCTTCAAATAATGACTAACTAGATGTATTGAAACTACAGCATTTAAGAAATATTATAAAGCACATATTTTATTATAAAAATAATTTAAATATAATTCTTTAGTTAGGAATCATTCTTTTACTTTTATCACTGAAAGGAGAATGTTTTTAACTAAATCTAAATCAACATAACAATGTAAAAAATTATATTGTCTGTACTATAATAATTACAGTATAATTTTAATTATAGCTGTAGGAGAATGGAGTTAAAAATGAGGTTCCATTGTAAGCCTGCTTTTTAAATACTTTGCACTAGACCAGAATAGAAAATGTGGTTGACATTTGGTATTTCAGCAGTGATTGGAACACATTACAAAAGTAGAACATTTTTAATAAACAAAATGGTTTAGGTATTTTGAGATAATATAAAATAAGTGTTGTGTTTAGGCTTATACAAAATAGGAATGGCTACAGCCTCAATGTCTGAGGAGACTGCTATGACATTTAGCTATTTGGTAGAAACTTTTGTCAGGTTTACCTTTATAACAACCTAGTTGATTGATTTTTCTGAGAAACATGAAAGTTTAAAGAGTAATACTGATACTGAGGGACACTCAGGTTTTATTAAATTTTCATGATTCCGATACAGCATGTAATTTTAAACAACTTTCCAATTTACTTCCATTAAAAAAAAATGTGCACAGTCTTTTATATTTACACTTTTTGAGTCACCAGCTCCTACTGAGCATGTGCAAGAACTCACAGACTATACGTATATGAATTTGTGATTGGCTGATTGCTATCACATGGTACAGGGGGAGGGGAAATATACATAACTTTGAAATGAGTTATAAAAGAATATACTACTCATTTGAAATTCAGAGTAAATGCTATTGTATTGTCTTGTTAGCTTGCATTTGTTGATTATGCAAATCTGCTGTGTTTACTGGTCCATGTAAATGTGCAAATAAACTGCTGTATTTCCCATAACAGTAGTATGCACAGAACAAGATAATTATATTTATTTTGCATATCAGGGACTAAATTACAAATGTAGCACAATTGACAGCACTAGGTATGTTATCTTTTGCACAACCTTGCCCAAGGAATGACACACAATCTGGTTTTACAAGTGAATTGCTAAATGTTTTAACCACACTATTCCCTATACTTTTAATGGCTAACACAGGGAGCTCCTACTACAAGTGGTGATCTATTATTATTGTTAAACTCAAGCATAATCCAAAATATTACTGTAAAATATATTGATTTTTAATACCTGAAGCAGATAATTATTACTAATAGTTTAGCACAGTACTACAAGTTGTACACCATCGGCTTACTACACACCCCAATAGAAGTCTATTATGTGAGGGATTTAGTGCACCCATACAATCTGACATGCAGTTGTAAGAATGTAAGAATTAGGATAAGTTGTTTAAAATGTATTTAATATTTAAAACTAACTTATCATTTAAAGCATGAATACATCATAAGGAAAGAGTCCTTGGCCCAGATTTAACAAGCAGCGGATGCTGATTTATCTGCCCCTAGTTTCCAGCTCGCCGGAAATATAAGTTAAGAAGCCGCTCCTTAACTTTTCCACCAGCTTTTAGGTGGCGGACTGCAATCATCCCGATACAATCTGGATAATTACTCCCTGCTAGCGGATGATTGGCCGCAAATGTGCAGGGGGCAGCATTGCACAAGAATATCACAAGGAATGCTTGTGCAATGTTAAATGCCGGCACATATACTATAGTGAATCATTTCCCGCCTGGCATATGATAAACTGACCCCTTTGTATTTTGTAACGTATGTGTAGCATATTTATGCTAGGGAAGTTAAGGCACTTAATTTGTTTTTGCTGTTTTTTGTTTTTTTTTAATACTCAGGTATCAGACTTTATTCTAATTTTTACTAGAATTACAAAGAAAGTTGTGTAATTTTAATACATTATCTAAATTGAATATGTTCTTGGTTCAATTCTACATACCACCTTGGCTGAAGTGCATTGCATATTATGAGTTTAAACAAATTATTAGTTATTAGACATGTTTCATACAGAAAAGGAAATTAAATATCAAAACCGTGGACTTAAAATAAAAAACAAATATGGTCATGAAGATGTAAACTGTATTTGAGAGGGGGAGAGGCAATATTAAACAAAAAAGTTAAATGCATGAATTTTGCTTTTAACTGTTTTTGACCATCTAACCATTGTGATATACTATATAATGTAAGATATTTCCTAATAGGGTACAATTATTGTATTAATGCATCAGCTAGATACCATTCAAGATTATTGTTTTTTTGTTTTTTTATTTCTCAATTGACAATCTTTTAAATTTAACTTGTATGTGACTGTTTAAAAATTGGAAGAGAGAAATAAAGGCTAAGTGATATTAAATTAAAAGATTATTAAATAAAGTTGAAACATTTTACACTTAGTTATTGTACCATCTGATGCATTGGCACAATAAATACATGTTCTGGTGCTAATAAGAATACTTAAAATTCTTGACAAGCAGAAGTGATAACACATCAGCAAATCACTTATGGTTTAGCAATCACAGCAATCAACATTTGCTTGTTATACATCTGTAAAAGCAGTAATTTTTTATGTCAAAATAAAGGCAATTTTAGTTTTTCAGTAAGGGAATATCCTGTTAGAGGAATACATTAAAAGAACATAACAATCAAAACATTCATTAGAGCATATCATTTTAAGACTATCAACCTTGCACTTTTGCATGCTTAACCCCCACAAAGTTCCACAGGACCCACAGAGCACTGCTGGCCAGAGTGGAAACTCCAGCTGATCTAATAAGCCACCCTAGCTTCACAGTGAGTCAGGTAACTAGCACTGTTGATAGTATCAGGGGCAGTTTCCTCTTAGGACCAGCAGTGCTCTGCAGATACCGAGCTGTACATCTATTGTGTGTAAAGCTGTCAAATTCAGTTTTAGGGCGCACTAACAGTTACGTGCAAGCAACATCAGGATTATTGCGGCTGTTTGCACGCGTTGGATGTAGGGCTTGTATTACAAGTTAAAATTAAACACAATCACTTGAGTGCAAATGAAGTTAACGCATTGTCGGGATATCGCGTCCTCAGCTCTGGTTAACTGTTTCACAAAACAAAGAAATTTTACATAACACATCAAAAATACAAGTTACACTCATAATAAATCTAATAAAAATGATTGCAAAAAAAAATCACAAAAAGTTATAAGGGCTCAAAGATATGAGGTCCCAGGCAAAAGGGCTTGAACATACAGATACATACATATGCATGTCTAAATAGATAGATAGATAGATAGATAGATAGATGTAAACTCGCAGCACTAAAGATATTATGATTAATATGTCCTCTCTTTTCTGCCTCTCATCACAAATTGTTGGCAGGAAAAAGGTAAACATTAATAATTAGTGGATGGTATAATGGACAGCCTCAACAGCTCCCAATAAGTTATCTTCTACAATAGCTTTACCATTACTAATAAACAAACCCCATATCTGTATGACATTCTGGCTTTGGACCCATAGCTTCTATATAGCTCTGACTCAAGCCTAACACATTTATCTTGTACTTCTGGTTCTCTTCTTTTCTCTTTCCCCTCCCTTTCTTCTTTCCTTCCCCTCTTTTCCTTCTTCTATACAATCAGACTCTTAAAGGGACAGTCTACACCAGAATTTTTATTGTTTTAATAGATAGATAATCCCTTTATTACCCATTCCCCAGTTTTGCATAACCAACACAGTTTATTAATATACTTTTAACCTCTGTGATTATCTTGTATCTAAGCCTCTGCAAACTGCCCCTTTATTTCAGTTCTTTTGACAGAATTGCAGTTTAGCCAATCAGCGCCTGCTCCCAGATAACTTCACGTGCACAAGCACAGTGTTATCTATATAAAATACGTGAACTAACACCCTCTAGAGGTGAAAAACTGTTAAAATGCATTCTGAAAAGAGGTGGCCTTCAAGGTCTAAGAAATTAGCATATGAACCTCCTAGATTAAGCTTTCAACTAAGAATACCAAGAGAACAAAGCAAAATCGGCGATAAAAGTAAAATGGAAAATTGTTTAAAATTACATGCTCTATCTGAATCATAAAAGTTTATTTTGGCCTAGACTGTCTAGTGATGGTAAACTCTCCCCTTTATAAAATCAGATCTGGAATGTAAGCGCTATTTTAGATGGGGTTTTATTCATCATGTGCAATGAAGATGCGCTATAACTTCAAAACTTCAAAAGTCAATTTTCCTGTCAGCTAAATGATTGAATTACTCTCCAATCAATGCTCTAGCCACAACAAAAGTGCCATATGGGGAGAGCGCTGATTGGACAACAATTCAATCTGTTAGCTCACAGAAAAGTTTACTTTTGAAGTGGGCGGAGGAGCATGCAGTATTTGAATTTCATATCTATATTAATAACTAAGTTATACTGCATCTTCATTACAGCTAATGAATTAAACTTTATCTAAAATAACGCTTACATTCCAGATCTGATTTTATAAAGGGGGGAGTTTACCATCACTTTAATATATAACTTACACACTTAGTAAAGAAAATATTGTGCATTTAGTCTTTGGCACTCTATCTGGTTAATACGTTTATTTACCCCTGAGCATGGAGGTCACGTAGCCAGTGATATACCCGTTTTGGGATAGTAACCATTATTTATTACAATACACCTTTACTTGTGCAATACACTTATTACTAGCTCACTTTATGGCTAAGTAGGGCAGTCTACTTACGACTTATAACACTCCCTCTTTTTCCATCCTACCGTGCATTTATATGCTGTCTGTTACTTTATCTATTTTCATCTTTTTGGCTACTTCCGTAAATTGTTTTTAATTTTAGGTTGCTATAAGAGTAACTCTCACAATGTCACACTATAATATACACTCTCAATAGACAACACTCTCTTTAGTTATTTGGGCATTGCTTATAGGTTTTTATAAACTATATCAATGCCTTGCAATTTAGTATCATATGATACCAAGACAACCACTTTGTTTACACTGTCACTGTCCAATCAAGACCTGGGCCCCTAGTTATCAAGCCGTCAACCGCAAATACGCTGGAATTCCGCAGCGTATTTGTGGCGAGGCTGATTCGCCTTAGTTATCAAGCCCTGCTGCCCGGCAAAGGTAGAAGTATAGTGACGTAAGCTTCGATCCGCCAGACTCAGTCCGACACAGATCGATTCTTACGTCACTCCAGATGTTCCGAACGCAAGTTCGACACAATCTGACTATTTTTGCTAGTTATCAAATGACTAGCAGGTACGCTCGGCACTTTTCCGGCCCAGCATACCTGGTTTTCAATCCGCCGCCCTGGAGGCGTCGGATCCCATAGGAATCAATGGGAGTCTGACCATAGCAAAAGTTCATGTTCGCTGCTGCCCGACATCCCATTGATTCCTATGGGAGATGTCTGCACCTAACACCATAACATGTACCCAGAGTCTAAACACCCCTAATCTGTCCCCCCCCTACACCGCCGCAACTAAATAAATGTATTACCCCCTAAACAGCCCCTCCCGGAGCCCACCGCCACTATAATAAATATGTTAATCCCTAAACCGCAACTCCCGGACCCAGCCGCAACTATAATAAAATTATTAACCCCTAAACCTAACCCTAACACCCCCCTAACTTAAATATTAATTAAATACATCTAAATAAATATTATTCTTATTAACTAAATTAATCCTATTTAAAACTAAATACTTACCTGTAAAATAAACCCTAAGATAGCTACAATGTAATTAATAATTACATTGTAGCTATTTTAGGATTTATATTTATTTTACAGGTAACTTTGTATTTATTTTAGCTAGTTAGAATAGTTATTAAATAGTTATTAACTATTTAATAACTACTTAGCTAAAAGAAATACAAAATTACCTGTAAAATAAACCCTAACCTAAGTTACAATTAAACCTAACACTACACTATCATTAAATTAATTAAATAAATTACCTACAAATAACTACAATTAAATACGATTAAATTAACTAAAGTGCAAAAAATAAAAAAACTAAGTTACAAAAAAAAAAGTTACAAACATTTAAAAAATATTACAACAATTTTAAGCTACTTACACTTAATATAAGCCCCCTAATAAAATAACAAAGTTCCCTACCCGGAACAGCCAATAGAATGGGAGCTCAATCTAATTGGCTGATTGGATCAGCCAATCGGATTGAACTTCAATTTGATTGGCTGATTCAATCAGCCAATCAGATTTTTCCTACCTTAATTCCAATTGGCTGATAGAATCCTATCATCCAATCGGAATTCGAGGGACGCCATCTTGGATGATGTCACTTAAAGGAACCGTCATTCATCGGGAAGTCGTCGGTGGAAGAAGATGGCTCCGCGTAGGCTCGTCTAAAGATGGCTCCGCTCCGGATGGATGAAGATTGAAGACGCCGCCTGGATGAAGACTTCAATCGGATGGAAGACCTCTTCAGCGCCCCTTGGATGATGACTTCAATCGGATGGAAGACTTCTTCAGCGCCCCTTGGATGATGACTTCGGCTGCTGCGGATGTCCTCTTCTGTTCCATTGGTGGTCGGCTGGCTGAAGACGGCTAAAGGTAGGATGATCTTCAGGGGGGTAGTGTTAGGTTTATTTAAGGGTTTAGAGTAGGGGTGTGTGGGTGGTGGGTTTTAATGTTGGGGGGGTTGTATTTATTTTTTACAGGCAAAAGAGCTGAATACTTTGGAGCATGCCCCGCAAAAGGCCCTTTTAAGGGCTGGTAAGGTAATAGAGCTGTTAACTTTCGTAATTTAGAATAGGGTAGGGCATTTTTTTTATTTTGGGGGGCTTTGTTATTTTATTAGGGGGCTTAGATTAGGTGTAAGTAGCTTAAAATTGTAATATTTTTTAAATGTAACTTTTTTTTTTTGTAACTTAGTTTTTTTTATTTTTTGTACTTTAGTTAGTTTATTTAATTGTATTTAATTGTAGTTATTTGTAGGTAATTTATTTAATTAATTTAATGATAGTGTAGTGTTAGGTTTAATTGTAACTTAGGTTAGGATTTATTTTACAGCTAATTTTGTATTTCTTTTAGCTAGGTAGTTATTAAATAGTTAATATCTATTTAATAACTATTCTAACTAGCTAAAATAAATACAAAGTTACCTGTAAAATAAATATAAATCCTAAAATAGCTACAATGTAATTATTAATTACATTGTAGCTATCTTAGGGTTTATTTTACAGGTAAGTATTTAGTTTAAATAGGAATAATTTATTTAATGATAGTGTAGTGTTAGGTGTAATTGTAACTTAGGTTAGGATTTATTTTACAGGTAAATTTGTATTCATTTTAACTAGGTAGCTATTAAATAGTTAATAACTATTTAATAGCTATTGTACCTAGTTAAAATAAATTCAAATTTGCCTGTAAAATAAAAATAAATCCTAAAATAGCTACAATATAATTATTAGTTATATTGTAGCTATATTAGGGTTTTATTTTAAAGGTAAGTATTTAGTTTTAAATAGGATTAATTTAGTTAATAAGAGATATAATATTTTATGTATTTAATTAATATTTAAGTTAGGGGGGTGATAGGGTTAGGGTTAGACTTAGGTTTAGGGGTTAATAATTTTATTATAGTGGCGGTGGTGTAGGGGGGGCAGGATAGGGGTTAATACATTTATTATAGGTGGCGACAGTGTAGGGGGGGCAGATTATGGGTTAATAAGTTTAATATAGGTGGCGGCGGGGTCCGGGAGCGACGGTTTAGGGGTTAAACAATTTATTAGTTGCGGCGGGGTCCGGGATCGGCAGGATAGGGGTTAAAAAATGTATTATAGGTGGCGGCAGTATAGGGGGGGCAGGATAGGGGTTACTAGGTATAATGTAGGTGGCGGTGGGCTCCAGGAGCGGCGGTTTAGGGGTTAATACATTTATTATAGTTGCGGCGGGGTCTAGGAGCTTCGTTTTAGGTGTTAATAACTTTATTTAGTTGCGGGGGGCTCCGGGGGCGCCGGTATAGGGTATAGAACAGTGTAGTTTAGTGTGGGTGCTAAGTGACAGGGGTATCAATAAAGCTGGGAAAAAGCCGAAGAGCAGCGAGATCGGATGAGTGATAACTATCACAGTCCACTGCTCATCGCCCCGTACTTTGTGCGCGGCTTTTTGACAGATTTATTGATAACTTTGGTGAGCTTATTCAGGTCAGCGGCGGCGATGTTAGGCGATCTTAGGCGGGCGTATTGGGCCGGCGAAGGCAGGTAAGTAGACACGTTGATAACTAGAGGCCCTGGTATGCCGCCGGAATCTGGCAAGGTGACGTCACTTCCGGTTTTGGAGGAGCGTTCTCCCGCAAGGACTGGCGGCCGACCTACACTAGCACTTAAATTGTATTGTTTGGTGAGTACCCTTGTTTTCTTTTTATCTGTCTGATGACGGGGTCACTCCCCAAAAAACATTTACATCACTTTGGATTAATAATATGGCGAGTGCTCTCTTTGGATTCTTTATATATATATATATACACATATATATATAGTTTTATGATAGCAAATAATTGCACTACTCATATATATGTAAACCGCTCATTTAAATTCCCTGACTATTTGAATATTTATCAGGAAAAATTGTGCTCGGGGGGAAGAATTGGCATGCATTGTTTAAGAAAAAAAGGATTTGTGAGACAAGCTTTGTCCACACTAGTTTCCCTATTTCCAGCACCAGAGCATAAGATCTATTATGTCTTAACTATTATAATAGTGATAATAACAGCCACTAAATATGGTTCCCTAAAGACTCCTTAACAACTTTAGCAATTATATATCATCACAATGTTACAAAAATAAAATTGATACATTTATATACTAAGTTATTGTTTTATTGCTACAAGAGATATCACAGACATATAATGCAAAGATACTAGACGTGGGCCCACTTAAGACAATCGGTATACCGAAAAAAGTCAGCTGACTACAAAAAAGTTCCTTTACAAGGATAATTATTTATAAAGTTCCACACAGCTTGTCTAATTCATTGTGCACCACACTTCATTACTTTGTTTCAATCTTCAGTGGGAGATTATTGCAAGGTATTTAACACTCACGGGCATTTATTTTCCAACAGTCACAGTTTTAGTTATGTCGTAGGTATGTGCAAAAAACTGAGTCATTATCGCTTGTCTCAAAATCTCAACTTGTATTGCATGCAACCAAACGCCTCACCAGGTAGGCTTGTAGCACTCCTCCCTGCTTCTTATTTCAAGCAAGTTATGAACGCAGCTTAATCTTATCCTGCACTTGCCTTGATTGTAGATCCTCAATGAGCTTGCTTTCGTTCCTACTTACAAGACAGCTGTAGTCGGTAACCTCCGTTCCATTCCGCCGCTGTGGCGGTTTCCCTTCTGTGAGTGTACCTGCTACTCAACCACTCCTGTGATTCAATATCTCCGGTTAGCAAACAACATAGAGGGTACAGCTGTTACCCTCACAAGAACTGATTTCATCTAGCGACACGCGTTTCACCCTCATTGGTGTGTCAAAAACAGGGCTTCATCCGGCTTATTTCTCATTCGTCAGTTACCTGACTTTTAAGCCGTGCATTTTCTCCGCCCATACAGGTGAAATAGAAAAAAGATATCTTAGTATATGTTCATTTATATATCCAATCTGCTTTTTGTTTAAGGAGTTACTTAAGTCTAAAAATTCATTTTTACATTTTTAATCCTTTGCAGTCTTACAATCGTATACATTTATTGGAGATATCAACATATTAATAACTCAGGAATATTCCAACAATTCATACAAGCATATTTGATATTTGTATTACTTTATCATCTTATACAATATTATAGAATTATGTAGGTATAAGGAAATGAACCCTTATTTTGTTGTAAAGTGTTTTCAACTATTTCTTACAGTTATATACGATAAATTCATTTATACTCATAATTACATCAGACTTATTTTCAATAGGTTGGTAAATTGATAATAATTTGGGGATATTGTTAACAGATTCCTTAATTAATATATGTACACACAATTGTTATAGGAATGGAGTATAGTTTATTTCTTCATTTAGCCCATATGGTTTTAAGGCCTTTAGGGCAAATATCCACCTACACTCCTTTTGTAGGAGTAGGTTATCAAGGTTACCCCCTCTGATGGACAGGTCAACCTTTTCTAGACCCAAGAACCTTAATTTATGTTCATTGCTTTCATGAAATTTTTTAAAATGTCGGGCTACACTACTAGTAAATATATGAGCGAACATATACTAAGATATCTTTTTTCTATTTCACCTGTATGGGCGGAGAAACTGCACAGCTTAAAAGTCAGGTAACTGACGAATGAGAAATAAGCCGGATGAAGCCCTGTTTTTGACACACTAATGAGGGTGAAACGCGCGTCGCTAGATGAAATCAGTTCTTGTGAGGGTAACAGCTGTACCCTCTATGTTGTTTGCTAACCGGAGATATTGAATCACAGGAGTGGTTGAGTAGCAGGTACACACACGGATGGGAAATCGCCACAGTGGTGGAACAGAATGGAGGTTACCGACTACAGCTGTCTTGTAAGTAGGAACGAAAGCAAGCTCATTGAGGATCTACAATCAAGGTAAGCGCAGGATAAGATTAAGCTGCGTTCATAACTTGCTTGAAATAAGAAGCAGGGAGGAGTGCTACAAGCCTACCTGGTGAAGCGTTTGGTTGCATGCAATACAAGTTGAGCTTTTGAGACAAGCGATAATGACACAGTTTTTTGCACATACCTACGACATAACTAAAGCTGTGACTGTTGGAAAATAAATACCCGTGAGTGTTAAATACCTTGCAATAATCTCCCACTGAAGATTGAAACAAAGTAATGAAGTGTGGTGCACAATGAATTAGACAAGCTGTGTGGAACTTTATAAATAATTAACCTTGTAAAGGAACTTTTTTGTAGTCAGCTGACTTTTTTTCGGTATACCGATTGTCTTAAGTGGGCCCACGTCTAGTATCTTTGCATTATATGTCTGTGATATCTCTTGTAGCAATAAAACAATAACTTAGTATATAAATGTATCAATTTTATTTTTGTAACATTGTGATGATATATAATTGCTAAAGTTGTTAAGGAGTCTTTAGGGAACCATATTTAGTGGCTGTTATTATCACTATTATAATAGTTAGGACACAGTAGATCTTATGCTCTGGTGCTGGAAATAGGGAAACTAGTGTGGACAAAGCTTGTCTCACATATCCTTTTTTTCTTAAACAATTATATATATATATATATATATATATATATATATATATGTATGTATGTATGTAAACTAGCAGCACTAAAGATATTATGATTAACATGTCCACTTTTTCCTGCCTCTCATTACAAATTGCTGGCAGGAAAAAGGTGCACGGAGATTGTATAATTGATTATTAAGTCAAATAAAGTTGGAATTCAAGAAGATGATTATAAGAATGGGGTTGGGGTATAGAAAAGAGAAGAAAAAAGAGGAAAAAGTCAATCTTTACCAGCACTCAGACAATTGTGGCAAATAAAAATGACATCACTTAAGGGGAATAAGAATGTACTATCAACAACAGAGATATACTGCTAAATAAGAAACAAATGTGACACTATAGCAGATGAAACAAAATATAATTTAATGTACCAAAGCAATAATATAAAAACCCTATATCCTAAGCACATATAAGAAAAATAAAAAGTATATACTCAAATATAATACACACAAAAAGTTATAAAGGCTCAAAGATATGATATTTCAGGTGTTGGAAAAAAAAAGGCAGGCAAAGGGCTTTAACATAGAGATACACACATATAATGTAAATATTTCACATTCCAATATTCTGCACATAGCAGAATATGTTCTATGTATTTTTAAAAGGGACTTAATAAAATAGAAGCTGAAAGCATTTTTCACAAAAAAATAAATGCCAAAACAAGGGGTCACAATCTAAAGTTAGAGCGTAGTAGATTCAGGAGAAATTTGAGGAAGCTTTTTTTTACAGAAAGGGTAGTAGATTCGTGGAATAAACTTCCATTTGAGATGGTAAACACACAGGGGAGTAGTTATCAAGCCGTCAACCTCAAATACGCTGGAATTCCGCAGCGTATTTGTGGCGAGGCTGATTCGCCTTAGTTATCAAAGGCTACAGACCGGCAAAAGTAGAATTTTGTGACGTACCCCGAGTCTAAACACCCCTAATCTGTCCCCCCTACACCGCCGCAACTAAATAAAATGATTAACCCCTAAACCGCCGCTCACGGAGCCCACCGCAAGCTACTCTATACCTATTAACCCCTAAACCGCCGCTCCCTGACCCTGCCGCTACCTATATTAAATTTATTAACCCCTATCCTGCCCCCCCTACACCGTCGCCACCTATAATAAATTTATTAACCCCTATCCTGCCCCCCACTACACCGCCGCCACTGTAATAAAATTATTAACCCCTAAACCTAAGTCTAACACTAACCCTAACACCCCCTAACTTAAATATTAATTAAATAAATCTAAATAATATTTCTATTATTAACTAAGTTAATCCTATTTAAAACTAAATACTTACCTATAAAATAAACCCTAATATAGCTACAATATAAATAATAATTATATTGTAGCTATCTTAGGATTTATTTTTATTTTACAGGCAACTTTCAATTTATTTTAACTAGGTACAATAGCTATTAAATAGTTATTAACTATTTAATAGCTTACCTAGCTAAAATAAAGAGAAATTTACCTGTAAAATAAAAACTAACCAAAGTTAGTAACACTACACTATACTTTAATAAATTATTCCTATTTAAAACTAAATACTTACCTGTAAAATAAACCCTAAGATAGCTACAATATAATTAATAATTACATTGTAGCTATCTTAGGATTTATATTTATTTTACAGGTAACTTTGTATTTATTTTAGCTAGTTAGAATAGTTATTACATAGTTATTAACTATTTAATAACTACCTAGCTAAAAGAAATACAAAATTACCTGTAAAAACAGAATTTATGCTTACCTGATAAATTACTTTCTCCAACGGTGTGTCCGGTCCACGGCGTCATACATTACTTGTGGGAAATATTCTCCCCCACAGGGAAAGGCAAGGAGAGCACACAGTAAGAGCTGTCCATATAGCTCCCCCTCTGGCTCCGCCCCCCAGTCATTCGACCGACGGTTAGGAGAAAAAGGAGAAACTATAGGGTGCCGTGGTGACTGTAGTGTATAAAGAAAAAAATTTTCAACCTGATTAGGAAACCAGGGCGGGCCGTGGACCGGACACACCGTTGGAGAAAGTAATTTATCAGGTAAGCATAAATTCTGTTTTCTCCAACATTGGTGTGTCCGGTCCACGGCGTCATCCATTACTTGTGGGAACCAATACCAAAGCTTTAGGACACGGATGAAGGGAGGGAGCAAATCAGGTTACCTAAATGGAAGGCACCACGGCTTGCAAAACCTTTCTCCCAAAAATAGCCTCCGAAGAAGCATAAGTATCAAATTTGTAGAATTTGGCAAAAGTGTGCAGAGAGGACCAAGTCGCTGCCTTACATATCTGATCAACAGAAGCCTCGTTCTTGTAGGCCCAAGTGGAAGCCACAGCCATAGTAGAGTGAGCTGTGATTCGGTCAGGAGGTTGCCGTCCGGCAGTCTCATAAGCCAATCGGATAATGCTTTTCAGCCAGAAAGAGAGAGAGGTAGCAGTAGCTTTTTGACCTCTCCTCTTACCAGAGTAAACGACAAACAAAGATGAGGTTTGTCTAAAGTCTTTTGTTACTTCTAAGTAGAACTTTAAAGCACGAACAACATCTAAATTGTGTAATAAACGTTCCTTCTTTGAAACTGGATTCGGACACAGAGAAGGAACAACTATTTCCTGGTTAATATTCTTTTTGGAAACAACTTTTGGAAGAAAACCAGGCTTAGTACGCAAAACAACCTTATCTGAATGGAAAAGCAGATAGGGTGGATTACATTGCAAAGCAGATAATTCAGAAACTCTTCTAGCAGAAGAAATAGCAACCAAAAACAGAACTTTCCAAGATAATAACTTAATATCTATGGAATGTAAAGGTTCAAATGGAACCCCTTGAAGAACTGAAAGAACTAAATTTAGACTCCAAGGAGGAGTCATGGGTCTGTAAACAGGCTTGATTCTAACCAAAGCCTGAACAAAGCTTGTACATCTGTCACAGCTGCCAGTCGTTTGTGTAACAAGACAGATAAAGCAGAAATCTGTCCTTTTAGAGAACTAGCTGACAACCCTTTATCCAAACCTTCTTGGAGAAAGGAGAGAATCTTTGGAATTTTAATCTTACTCCAGGAGAATCCCTTGGATTCACACCAGCAGATATATTTTTTCCATATTTTATGGTAAATCTTTCTAGTCACAGGTTTTCTGGCTTGGACCAGAGTATCTATCACAGAATTCGAAAACCCACGCTTGGATAAAATCAAGCGTTCAATTTCCAAGCAGTCAGCTGCAGAGAAACTAGATTTGGATGTTCGAATGGACCTTGTACTAGAAGATCCTGTCTCAAAGGTAGCTTCCATGGTGGAGCCGATGACATATTCACCAGGTCTGCATACCAAGTCCTGCGTGGCCACGCAGGAGCTATCAGAATCACAGAGGCCTTCTCCTGTTTGATCCTGGCTATGAGCCTGGGAAGGAGAGGAAACGGTGGAAACACATACGCTAGGTTGAATGACCAAGGCGCCACTAATGCATCCACTAGAGTCGCCTTGGGATCCCTGGATCTGGACCCGTAGCAAGGAATCTTGAAGTTCTAACGGGACGCCATTAGATCCATGTCTGGAATGCCCCATAATTGGGTTAACTGAGCAAAGACCTCTGGGTGGAGTTCCCACTCCCCCGGATGGAAAGTCTGACGACTCAAATAGTCCGCTTCCCAGTTATCTACTCCTGGGATGTGAATAGCAGATAGATGGAGGGAGTGATTCTCTGCCCATTGGATAATCTTGGTTACATCCTTCATCGCTAGGGAACTCTTTGTTCCCCCCTGATGAATGATGTACGCAACAGTCGTTATGTTGTCCGACTGAAATCTTATGAACCTGGCTTCTGCTAGCTGAGGCCAAGCCAGTAGCGCATAGAATATTGCTCTTAGTTCAAAAATGTTTATCGGGAGAGGCGACTCTTCCCGAGACCATAGGCCCTGAGCTTTCAGGGAGTCCTAGACCGCGCCCCACCCCAAGAGGCTGGCGTCGGTCGTGACGATGACCCACTCCGGTCTGCGGAAACTCATTCCCTGAGACAGGTGATCCTGGGTCAACCACCAGAGAAGTGAGTCCCTGGTTACCTGGTCTACTTGAATTTGGGGAGACAAGTCTGTATAGTCCCCATTCCACTGATTGAGCATGCACAGCTGTAATGGTCTTAGATGAATTCGAGCAAAAGGAACCACGTCCATTGCTGCGACCATTAGTCCTATTACTTCCATGCACTGAGCTATGGAGGGTTGAGGAATAGAATGAAGAACTCGACAAACGTTTAGAAGCTTTAGCTTTCTGAGTTCTGTCAGGAAGATCTTCATTTCCGCAGAATCTATTATTGTTCCCAGAAAAGGAACCCTTGTGGACGGTGACAGTGAACTCTTTTCTATGTTCACCTTCCACCCGTGAGATCTGAGAAAAGCCAACACAATGTCTGTGTGGGCCCTTGCTTTGGAAAGAGACGACGCTTGGATTAGGATGTCGTCTAGATAAGGTGCTACAGCGATGCCCCTCGGCCTTAGGACCGCTACAAGGGACCCTAGCACCTTTGTGAAAATTCTGGGAGCGGTGGCTAAACCGAATGGAAGAGCCACAAACTGGTAATGTTTGTCCAGAAAGGCGAACCTCAGGAACTGATGATGAGTTTTGTCGATTGGAATATGCAGATACGCATCCTTTAGATCCACGGTAGTCAAATATTGACCCTGCTGGATTGTTGGCAAGATTGTCCGAATGGTTTCCATTTGGAAGGATGGAACTCTGAGGAACTTGTTTAATATCTTTAAATCCAGAATTGGCCTGAAAGTTCCCTCTTTTTTGGGAACCACAAACAGGTTTGAGTAAAAACCTAGACCTTGTTCCCCGGAGGGGACTGGGTTTATCACTCCCATCTTTGATAGGTCTCTTACACAATGTAAGAATGCCTGTTTCTTTATCTGGTCTGAAGATAAGCGAGACAGGTGGAACCTTCCCCTTGGAGGAAGTCCCTTGAACTCTAGCAGGTATCCCTTGGAGACTATCTCTAGTGCCCAGGGATCCGGAACATCTCTTGCCCAAGCCTGAGCGAAGAGAGATAGTCTGCCCCCTACCAGATCCGGTCCCGGATCGGGGGCTACCCCTTCATGCTGTCTTGGTAGCAGCAGCAGGTTTCTTGGTCTGTTTACCCTTGTTCCAGCCTTGCATGGGCTTCCAAGCGGGTTTGGGCTGGGCCGCGTTACCTTCTTGTCTAGCGGCAGTGGAGTTATTAGCCGGTCCGTTCCTGAAATTGCGAAAGGAACGAAAATTAGACTTGTTCTTAGCCTTAAAAGGCCTATCCTGTGGGAGGGCATGGCCCTTACCCCCAGTGATGTCTGAAATAATTTCCTTCAATTCCGGCCCAAAAAGGGTCTTACCCTTGAAAGGAATATTAAGTAACTTAGTCTTGGACGACACATCTGCCGACCAGGATTTTAGCCAAAGCGCCCTCCGCGCTACTATAGCAAAACCTGAGTTTTTCGCCGCCAATTTCGTTATTTGAAAGGCGGCATCCAATATAAAGGAATTAGCTAATTTTAATGCGTGAATTCTGTCCATGACTTCTTCATAGGAAGTTTCTTTCTGGAGCGACCTTTCTAGTTCCTCGAACCAAAAGGACGCCGCTGAAGTGACAGTAATAACACACGTAGCTGGTTGAAGGATGAACCCTTGCTGAACAAAAATCTTTTTAAGCAATCCTTCCAATTTTTTATCCATAGGATCTTTGAAAGCGCAGCTGTCCTCTATAGGAATAGTGGTGCGCTTCGCTAGTGTTGAAACAGCTCCCTCAACCTTCGGGACCGTCTGCCATGCGTCCCTTCTAGGGTCTACTATGGGAAACATTTTCTTAAATATAGGAGGTGGGGCAAAGGGTACACCTGGCTTCTTCCACTCCTTTTCCACTATGTTCGCTACCCTTTTGGGTATTGGAAAAGCGTCGTCGTGCACTGGGACCTCTAAAAATTTGTCCAATTTGCACAACTTCTCTGGTACTACCATAGAATCACAGTCATCCAGAGTAGCTAATACCTCCTTTAGCAAAGCGTGGAGATGTTCTAGCTTAAACTTAAATGCTACTATATCAGGTTCTGCCTGTTGAGAAATCTTTCCTGAGTCTGAAATTTCACCCTCAGACAGCCCTTCCCTCACAGCCAATTCCGATTGATGTGAGGGTAAAATAGATAGAGCATCGTCAGCGTCTGATTGTTCATCCCTTTTATCTGTATTTAAAGCTGAACAATCACGCTTTCTCTGAAATGCTGGCAGTTTGGATAAAAGATTTGCTATAGAATTATCCACTACTGCTGTTATTTGTTGCATAGAAATAAGCACTGGCGCGCTAGGTGTCACCTGCGAGGGCAAAGATGGTGTAGACACAGAAGGAGAGGATGTAGAACTATCCCCACTACCTTCATTAGATAAATCATCTTGGGCAACATTATGAAATGTAACAGAGCTGTCCTCATTTTGTTTGGACGCTATGGCACAATTATCACAAACACTCGAAGGGGGAACCACATTTGTCTCTACACACACAGAACATAGGTTATCTGATGGCACAGACATGTTAAACAGATTTAGGCAGGCAAACAATGCAATAAAAACGATTTTAAACAAAAACGTTACTGTCTCTTTAAATAATAAAATGACACACTTTATTTCTGAATGTTCAAAAAACTATGAAGGCAATATCCGATTTTTCTGAAATTTGGACCCCGGTGTCTTAATGCTTCGAAAGTATTGCACAGCAAATATGGAGACTCTAGCTCTTAAAACAAGCAAACCGGAGCTAATTGTTGGATTTAACCGTTTTTATACACCACAACCCCTGCTACAGCATTGCTGCAGCTTTTACCTTTCTTAGGGGTCAATCATCCACAGAAATAAGCCTTCTGGAGTCACTTTCTGAGCCACAGGACCCTCTCACATGGAACTGCATGCACTGCCTTGAAATTAACTGAAGTGCCAAAATGAGGCCTCCTCCCTCAGAACACTAGAGTGAAGGGGCCTTCCTGACTAGATTAAGGTGTCTAAAGCAAGCCAGATCAATAAAAAACGTCCCCAAGTGTATATGAGCTTATAAAACATTTCAATTGCCATCATATTGTAATAAAAAACAATCGATTTGGCCCCTGACAGTGTCTACCAGCATAAAAATCAAAAAGGGGAAGCCTGTTATCTTTTTTGCTGAGTTGAAAGAAAAATGGCTTACCGTTTTCCCTGAGGGGAAAAATGACTGTCATCTAGCATTAGCCTGTGTTGTTAGAAGGAGACTAGTCATACCTGAAGCAGATAAGTCTGCAAACTGTTACCCCCAACTGAAGTTCTCTGGTTTCAACAGTCCTGCGTGGTAACAGAAATGGATTTTAGTTACTTGTGCTAAAATCATAGCGCTCTTAAACAGAAATCTTCATCACTTTTCTGTTGTAGAGTAAATAGTACAAGCCAGCACTATTTTAAAATAACAAACTCTTGATAGAAGAATAAAAAACTACAACTAACACCACAAAATCCTCACCATTCCCGTGGAGATGCTACTTGTTCAGAGCGGCAAGGAGAATGACTGCGGGGCGGAGCCAGAGGGGGAGCTATATGGACAGCTCTTGCTGTGTGCTCTCCTTGCCTTTCCCTGTGGGGGAGAATATTTCTCACAAGTAATGGATGACGCCGTGGACCGGACACACCAATGTTGGAGAAATAATTCCTAACCTAAGTTACAATTAAACCTAACACTACACTATCATTAAATAAATTAAATCAAATAAATACAATTATGTAATTGTATTTAATTGAAGTTATTTGTAGGTAGTTTATTTAATGTATTTAATGATAGTGTAGTGTTAGGTTTAATTGTAACTTAGGTTAGGATTTATTTTACAGGTAATTTTGTATTTCTTTTAGCTACGTAGTTATTAAATAGTTAATAACTATTTAATAACTATTCTAACTAGCTAAAATAAATACAAAGTTACCTGTAAAATAAATATAAATCCTAAGATAGCTACAATGTAATTATTAATTACATTGTAGCTATCTTAGGGTTTATTTTACAGGTAAGTATTTAGTTTTAAATAGGAATAATTTATTTAAGTATAGTGTAGTGTTAGGTGTAATTGTAACTTATGTTAGTTTTTATTTTACAGGTAAATTTCTCTTTATTTTAGCTAGGTAAGCTATTAAATAGTTAATAACTATGTAATAGCTATTGTACCTAGTTAAAATAAATTGAAAGGTGCCTGTAAAATAAAAATAAATCCTAAGATAGCTACAATATAATTATTATTTATATTGTAGCTATATTAGGGTTTATTTTATAGGTAAGTATTTAGTTTTAAATAGGATTAACTAACGGCTAGATTTAGAGTTTTGTCGGTAACGACCCGCGTATCTAACGCTGGCTTTTTTTCTGGCTGCACCTTTAAAATAACTCTGGTATTGAGAGTCCACAGAATGGCTGCGTTAGGCTCCAAAAAAGGAGCGTAGAGCATATTTAACGCAACTTCAACTCTCGATACCAGAGTTGCTTACAGACGCGGCCAGCCTCAAAAACGTGCTGGTGCACGATTCCCCCATAGGAAACAATGGGGCTGTTTGAGCTGAAAAAAAACCTAACACCTGCAAAAAAGCCGTGTTCAGCTCCTAACGCAGCCCCATTGTTTCCTATGGGGAAACACTTCCTACGTCTGCACCTAACACTCTAACATGTACCCCGAGTCTAAACACCCCTAACCTTACACTTATTAACCCCTATTCTGCCACCCCCGCTATCGCTGACCCCTGTATATTTTTTTTAATCCCTAATCTGCCACTCCGTAAACCGCAGCTACTTACATTATCCCTATGTACCCCTAATCTGCTGCCCCTAACAATAAATAATAATAGTAATAATAGTAATAAATACAATGAAATAAACTAACTAAAGTACAAAAAATAAAAAAATATTTACAAACATTAGAAAAATATTACAACAATTTTAAACTAATTACACCTACTCTAAGCCCCCTAATAAAATAACAAAGCCCCCCAAAATAAAAAAATGCCCTACCCTATTCTAAATTACTAAAGTTCAAAGCTCTTTTACCTGCCCTTTGCGGGGCATGCCCCAAGAAGTTCAGCTCTTTTGCCTGTAAAAAAAAAATACAATACCCCCCCCAACATTACAACCCACCACCCACATACCCCTAATCTAACCCAAACCCCCCTTAAATAAACCTAACACTAAGCCCCTGAAGATCTTCCTACCTTATCTTCACCATACCAGGTTCACCGATCGATCCAGAAGAGCTCCTCCGATGTCCTGATCCAAGCCCAAGCGGGGGGCTGAAGAGGTCCATGATCCGGCTGAAGTCATCATCCAAGCGGGAGCTGAAGAGGTCCATGATCCGGCTGAAGTCTTCATCCAAGCGGGAGCTGAAGAGGTCCATGATCCGGATGAAGTCTTCTAGCGGGAGCCAATCAGCCAATCGGATTGAACTTGATTCTGATTGGCTGATTCCATCAGCCAATCAGAATATTCCTACCTTAATTCCGATTGGCTGATAGAATCCTATCAGCCAATCGGAATTCGAGGGACGCCATCTTGGATGACGTCTCTTAAAGGAACCGTCATTTGTCGGGAAGTCGTCATCGGAAGAAGATGGGTCCGCGGTGGAGGTCTTCAAGATGGAGCCGGTCCTCATCGGCAATGCCCAGCAAAAGGCCCTTTAAGGGCTATTGGTAGTTTATTTTAGGCTAGGGTTTATTTTTTATTTTTGGGGGGGGCTTTTTATTTTCATAGCGCTCTTAGATTAGGTGTAATTAGTTTAAAGATCTGTAATTTGTTTTTTATTTTCTGTAATTTAGTGTTTGTTTGTTTTTGTTATTTAGCTAATTTAATTTAATTTATTTAATTGTATTTAATGTAGGGAATTGATTTAATTGTAGTGTAGTGTTAGGTGTTAGTGTAACTTTGGTTAGGTTTTATTTTACAGGTCAATTTGTATTTATTTTAGCTAAGTAGTTATTAAATAGTTAATAACTATTTAGTAACTATTCTACCTAGTTAAAATAAATACAAACTTGCCTGTAAAATAGGGGTTAATAAATATAATGTAGGTGTCGGTGATGTTGGGGGCAGCAGATTAGGGGTTAATAAGTATAATGTAGGTGGCGGCGATGTCCGAGCGGCAGATTAGGGGTTAATAAGTATAATGTAGGTGTCGGCGATGTCGGGGGCAGCAGATAAGGGGTTAATAAGTGTAAGATTAGGGGTGTTTAGACTCGGGGTTCATGTTAGGGTGTTAGGTGTAAACATACATTTTGTTTCCCCATAGGAATCAATGGGGCTGCGTTACTGAGTTATACGCTGCTTTTTGGAAGGTGTTAGACTTTTTCTCAGCCGGCTCTCCCCATTGATGTCTATGGGGAAATCGTGCACGAGCATGTACGACCAGCTCACGCTGACTTAAGCAGCGCTGGTATTGAAGTGCAGTGTGGAGCTCAATTTTGCTCAACGCTCACTTCTTGCCTTTTAACGCCGGGTTTGTAAAAACCTGTAATACCAGCATTGTAGGTAAGTGAGCAGTGAGAAAAAACTGCTCGTTAGCACCGCACAGCTCATAACGCAAAACTCGTAATCTAGGCGCATGTATTGCTATCAATACTGTGAGGGCTGCATGCATTTCTAATTAATACTTTGTCTGGGTTTTGTGCTGCTAACCACATATAATATAGTTTATATTTCACTGTTAGTTCAGTAATTTTAATACATATTATTCATTTTATAGTAGACATTTTTTTTATTTAAAAGTACATTTTTTGGACATCATTGATTTTAACCATTACAATATTTTTACCATCCAAGTAAAGAGATTTGTTTAATCTGGACTATTTTTAAAGCGATGTGACATAGGGAATTATTGTCGGAGAACTAGATAAACACATTACAGTAATTAACCTTCTTGGGAAAAGGCATCTTCCTAAATTTACTAAAAGGTATTTTAATCTTAATCCATTTAAAGTAAAAGGGAAACTGGTTATATGCAATAACATTTGCATGAAAGCACAATAATTCTCATGTAGACCGGATATTAAAAATAATTCATAGTTATGATTTAACATTATATATTCAATTGTATTTATAATAAAAAAAAAAATCATAAATAAGAATATCAATAAATTCTAAGAATTTATTGCCTTAAGAAATTTGATGTATCGCGACTCCATTTTGGACATATTTCATTACATAGTCTATCAGTTTTAGGGCTAGATTACAAGCATGCAAAGGGGCAAATTAGCCTGTTTGTGAGTGCAATAAATAACCAGTCATTACAAGTGGCTGCTTATTGCTACTGCGACCTCACAGTAGCAATTAGTGATTATAAAATAAAACCAGAGATCAGATCAGTTCCCCCAGGTTGGTACTCACGGTTGCTGAAGTCCTGCGGAGAAGGTCCTGTTCCAGGCGGTGAAGTCTTCTTCCAAGCGGCAACTTCTTCTTTCTTCTTCCAGCGTATGCTGCATCCCAGTGGATTCCGAAAATGGCAGGTAGATTCTTTCACCACCCTGCCAATTTTGGAATCCACCGGGATGCAGCGAAGGCAAATGGAGCATTACAAAAATCAATTGGATGAGAGCTACTGAAATTCTATTGGCTGATTTGAACAGCCAATAGGATTTCAGTAGCTCTCATCCTATTGGCTGATTTGAATTTGAAGAATCAAATCAGCCAATAGGAATTCAAGGGATGCCATCTTTAATTATTTACCTTGAATTTTCAATTCAGTGTAAGGCGGAGATCGTACGAAGAGGATCCACCATGCTCCATGGCTCCACGGTTGCTGGTCTTTAGCTCCGCAGTCGCCGGTCTTCAGTTCCGCTATGCTGGATGAAGACAGAAGAGGTCCCCGCTTGCAAGAAGATGTTGGCCGCTTGGAAGAAGACTTCAAAGCCTTCTCTGCCGAACTTCAGCAACCGTGAGTACCAACCTGGGGGTTAGATTTAGTTGTTTGTTTTTTTGGGGAGTGGGTTTGTTATTTTTTAGATTACGGTTATGGGCACTTCTTAAAAGAGCTGAATGCCCTTTTATAGCAGGGTAATGACAATACAAATGCCCTTTTCAGGGCAATAGGTAGTTTAGGTTTATTAGTGTTAGGTTTATTTATTTTGGGGTGTTTGGTGGCTGGTGGGGTTTACTGTTAGGGGGGGCTTAGATTTTTTTGTAACTGCAAAAGAGCTGTTTAACTTACGGCATTGCCCTACAACAAGCCCTTTTAAGGGTTATTGGTAGTTTAGCATTAGATTAGGGGGTGTTATTATTTTGGGGGATTTTTTATTTTTATAGGGGTATTAGTTTAGGTTTACATTTTTTATTTTGGATACCTTTTTATTTTTTTCTGTTATTTTAGTTGTTGTTTTTTTTTGTAACTTTAGCTTGGGGGGTTGTAGTTTTTAAACATAGACTGCCCTCTGGGCAGACTTATCGCCTACTGCTTAATAAAAAAACATTGCAATATGTCATTCATCATTTTAAAATATTTTAACTTTTTATTTATTTATTTGTAAATTAATTTATGCAGTGTTCATTACTTCCCGTCTAAAGTAACATGAGCTGGTTTACTATTAAAGAGACAGTTTACACCAATTGTCATATAAACTGTCATTGTCATATAAACTGCATGTAATAGACAGTACTATAAATAATAATATGCACAGATACTTATATAAAAATCCAGTATAAAACCATTTAAAAACTTACTTAGAAGCTCCCAGTTTAGCTCTGTTGAAAAGGTTAGCTGGAACAGCCACTGAAAGTGGCTCTATACCAAAAGAGAAGCTGAGAACACAAACAGGAGCAAGCTGGAGTACGTAGACATCAGTATACTTCTAAAACTTTGGGGCTTGGTTAGGAGTCTGAAAATCAGCACATTGTTATTTAAAAATAAGCAAAACTATACATTTATTTTTTTTAAAAAAAAAAACTGTATAGGCTATATAAATGGATAATCTACAAAATTTTTATGCAAATAAAAATCTAATGTATAATGTCCCTTTAAGTGAATACTAGATAAACAGGGAGTCCGTTTTGCCCATGCTTAGAAAAAGCAGAATACAACTTACGTTACCAACATGTAAGCCCTCTCATCTTCCTCAGGGCAGAGGTTACACTGCTCATTTTACAAGAAAACAAATAAGTTGTTGCTCTCTTTTTTTACACAATCTGTTTCATTCTATACTTTCTTTGATTTACCATATATGTTTTTACTGAAAGAGAACTGTTTTATATCCCTTTTATGTTTTTTTTTGTCCACCGTCAGGAGATAAGGTGTGTTTTAGTGTAATAACAACATAATTGCAACTAGAACTTTAACGAGCTTGTTTGCCACCAAAAAAAACTGAGAAACCCCCCCAGAAAACTGTAGACTAAACCTTGGGATGCCCAAAATGTATGTTGCAGAGACAAAAAGGGCTTAAATGCACTAAACTTAAAGGGACAGTCTACTTTAACCCCTTAGTGACCAGACCATTTTTAAATTTTCTTACCGTTAGGGACCAGGGCTATTTTTACATTTCTGCGGTGTTTGTGTTTAGCTGTTATTTTCCACTTACTCATTTACTGTACCCACACATATTATACACAGTTTTTCTCGCCATTAAATGGACTTTCTAAAGATACAATTATTTACATTATATCTTATAATTTACTATAGAAAAATTTTATAAAATAAAAAACTATAAAAAAAGGGTATTGCAGGATACCTCAATATCAAGGCACCACTGCAATACCCTGAAAGTGCCTGAAAACCCTGAGAACGTACAGGGTACGTCCTTGGTTATTAACAACCGTTTTTTGTAGGACGCACCCTGCACGTCCTTGGGCGTTAAGGGGTTAAAATTTGTATTGTTAAAAAAGATAGATAATTCCCTTATTACCCATTCCCCAGTGTTGCACAACCAACATGGTTATATTAATATACTTTTTACCTCTGTGATTACTTTGCATATAATCCTCTGCTGACTGCCCCTTTATTTCAGTTCTTTTGACTGACTTGCATATTAGCCAATCAGTGCTGACTCATAAATAACTCCACAGGAGTTTATCTATATAGCACACATGAACTAGCACTGTCTAACAGAAAACTGTCAAAATGCACTGAGACAAGGACTTAGAAGCTTTTAACAAAGAATACCAAGAGAACAAAGCAAATCTGATGATAAATTGGAAAGTTGTTTAAAATTGGCATGCACTATCTGAATCATGAAAGTTTAATTTGTCATTTGAACTGTTATTGTTTATGAGCTTGCTGCAATTTATCTTAATTTATTATAAGTTTAACTGTTTCGTTAAATATAGGACATTTGTTGTTTTTTATGATAGAAACACAAAATTGTAGCGCCGCTATTACACACTTATACAAGCAAAAATACTGAATACTCGAAAATATTATCAATAAGGGATGAAGGGAAACGTATAAAATTATAAAATTATAAACAATAAAATATCTAAATGTGGAGGGGCAGAGCCAACTCTCGAGCCGAGCAGACGCAGGTACTAGGAGCTCCTGCTCTAATAAATCTACAAATGTGTGATTAAATGACAGTCTTCTAAGACCACACTTTGCAGCAATCTGCTCAATTTCCAGGGACAGACCTGATCTCCCACTCAGCCGAAGGGATGGACTCTCAAATCTTAGACGCATTGTTTCTGCTTGGCTCTCGCATGGACTCCCAGTTTCATAGCCTCTCTCAACACTTACTGCTCAGCCGGGAGGACTCACCTAAATTACCAGAAGAGGATGTTATCATTCTGCCCTCCCCGGCTGCGCCTCTGCTTCAACAGGTCAAGATGGAGGATATAGCCAGTCAGGGCCTCCCTACGCCACAGCTGCGATTTGCTTCTACTCTCGATAACTCTGGGCAAAGCCGGTGGAGATGGCGGTCGAGTCTGACATGAGTGTACACTACTGATCCATTGCTGTTTCAAGATACAAACCTTTGCTATGCCAAGAGGAGAACCGGTAACTATCTAAGTGCCTTGTCCCCAGATAGAGAAGGAAAACTAAAGCTGGTTAAATTAGACCTCCCTCCTCCTACACACCTAGAGCCTGGAGAGGCAACACAACTATCTGAGTTCAGGGACATTCCAGACACCCCTGTCTATCAGCTGTGTGAGGAGCAGGAGGCGTCATTAAATCCAACCACCGGATACCGAATACAAGATTTTCAAGCGCTAAGAAAAGGATCTGTTGGACAGCTAGTGGAAGTAGTGATGCAGGATCCTTTGCCAAGCTACGCACCTACGATAGCCCACAATGACTTTAGTGTGGATTATTGGCAGCACTACAAGAAACATTGGTCCCCCAGACAAGATACCATACAAGCTCCTACAAGACTATCGAATAACCTATTTGACCCAGGTGGCGAGTGATATTGTTTCCCTGTTTGACATATAGAACTGAGTGAAGAGATTTTAACACAGGCACAAAGGTTATGACAGTCAGCATCCTGAACATTATTTCTTGTCATAGGTTATATAGGTTTGCTATGTAGAGATTACCTGTTTGCTAAATTTGTTAAGACAGATCCTACACACCTAGAATCTGTACCTATCCAAATAGTAAGCTAATTTTGCAAAGTATATTAATCATCTCTTATTTAACACTGTCTGTCTGTGATACTATGTTTAGTAATCTCACATGAGGGCTTAACTCTCTTTAAGTGGCCAACTTCACTTTTGGTTTAATTTAGTTTAGCTAAGCTCTTAGGCATATGTTAGTTTCCCATAGATTAAAATACATCCCAGATCAGATTACTGAAGTCGACAGTGTGATCAGAATATATATAGGTATTGCAAAGCTCCCAACTACTGCGCTTATGTTTCTAGCATTGGGTAATGTGAATCTCCAGTTGTATGCCTGCAGTTGGGTTCTCTCACTTTATGCACCTGTACTATTTTCTGTTGAGAGTTAATTTGAAATTCTCCTTTGTGCACACCACAGTTCATATTTATATTACAGCTTACTCCTTAGATTCATAATACTTGTTTAAGTTACACTCAAAAAGGTCATTAACAAAGTTTTTGTTATTATAGGATGTGTCACACCCAGTCACTGTCTTTGTTTTCATCCTGGGAGGTAGTTAATCTCAATATAACAGTGTCACTTTTATTATTACAGCTATATATTAGCCTGGTTAACTGTGTTATATAAGTATAGGGTTGATTGTGAGCTTCTAGATAAATTATACGCTTTTGCTTTTATGTAACAGATAGTTATTATATATATGTTTGTAAAATGAGCTCATTTGAAATAATTCTAGCATTGCTGTAATTCTATAAATACCTAGGGATCCCAACTGTTAGACTGCAGGTTGAAAATAATGTTTAGGAGTCCAAGCACTTCCCCAAGCGCTGGTTAAGCTAGTTACCTATACCACCTCTCTGATCTAGTTTATCACACCCATACTAGGACCCACATCACAACATATACCAAATGAATGGTTATTTCTGAGAGTGCACCATAACGGATGGACTGATAGATATCTATTTGAATCCCTTATATCCAGACCTACCCATTTTGTCTATTTATTAGACTCACCTGCTAAAATATATAAACACAGCTCCTCCTCCTCCCTCAGACGGCGAAGGTGAGGTAGGACATTACTTGGTAGACTTCTATACTCCACTAATTGCATAAGGTATGTCTTACTGATATCTGATTGCAGGTCTGCTTGTGATGTTCCCGTGTCTGAAATAACTTACTATCTTAGGGCTCAGCTTAGAGACACTTTAGCACAATATTACTATAGACAACATAGTCTTATCTTATGTTGAAGGTTGCATGAGTTACAGTGATGGGAACCCGTCCTTTATATGACTGATAACCTTATACAGGGAGTGCAGAATTAATAGGCAAGTTGTATTTTTGAGGATTAATTTTATTATTGAACAACAACCATGTTCTCAATGAACCCAAAAAACTCATTAATATCAAAGCTGAATAGTTTTGGAAGTAGTTTTTAGTTTGTTTTTAGTTATAGCTATTTTAGGGGGATATCTGTGTGTGCAGGTGACTATTACTGTGCATAATTATTAGGCAACTTAACAAAAAACAAATATATACCCATTTCAATTATTTATTTTTACTAGTGAAACCAATATAACATCTCAACATTCACAAATATACATTTCTGACATTCAAAAACAAACCAAAAACAAATCAGTGACCAATATAGCTACCTTTCTTTGCAAGGACACTCAAAAGCCTGCCATCCATGGATTCTATCAGTGTTTTGATCTGTTCACCATCAACATTGCGTGCAGCAGCAACCACAGCCTCCCAGACACTGTTCAGAGAGGTGTACTGTTTTCCCTCCTTGTAAATCTCACATTTGATGACGGACCACAGGTTCTCAATGGGGTTCAGATCAGGTGAACAAGGAGGCCATGTCATTAGATTTTCTTCTTTTATACCCCTTCTTGCCAGCCACGCTGTGGAGTACTTGGACGCGTGTGATGGAGCATTGTCCTGCATGAAAATCATGTTTTTCTTGAAGGATGCAGGCTTCTTCCTGTACCACTGCTTGAAGAAGGTGTCTTCCAGAAACTGGCAGTAGGACTGGGAGTTGAGCTTGACTCCATCCTAAACCCGAAAAGGCCCCACAAGCTCATCTTTGATGATACCAGCCCAAACCAGTACTCCACCTCCACCTTGCTGGCGGGAGTCAGACTGGAGCTCTCTGCCCTTTACCAATCCAGCCACGGGTCCATCCATCTGGCCCATCAAGACTCACTCTCATTTCATCAGTCCATAAAACCTTAGAAAAATCAGTCTTGAGATATTTCTTGGCCCAGTCTTGACGTTTCAGCTTGTGTGTCTTGTTCAGTGGTGGTCGTCTTTCAGCCTTTCTTACCTTGGCCATGTCTCTGAGTATTGCACACCTTGTGCTTTTGGGCACTCCAGTGATGTTGCAGCTCTGAAATATGGCCAAACTGGTGGCAAGTGGCATCTTGGCAGCTGCACGCTTGACTTTTCTCAGTTCATGGGCAGTTATTTTGCGCCTTGGTTTTTCCACATGCTTCTTGCGACCCTGTTGACTATTTTGAATGAAACACTTGATTGTTCGATGATCACGCTTCAGAAGCTTTGCAATTTTAAGAGTGCTGCATCCCTCTGCAAGATATCTCACTATTTTTGACTTTTCTGAGCCTGTCAAGTCCTTCTTTTGACCCATTTTGCCAAAGGAAAGGAAGTTGCCTAATATTTATGCACACCTGATATAGGGTGTTGATATCATTAGACCACACCCCTTCTCATTACAGAGATGCACATCACCTAATATGCTTAATTGGTAGTAGGCTTTCGAGCCTATACAGCTTGGAGTAAGACAACATGCATAAAGAGGATGATGTGGTCAAAATACTCATTTGCCTAATAATTCTGCACACACTGTATGTTAGATATATATGTCCTTCACTTAAACCATTAATCTATAATACAGCTTCATAAGAGCTGCTACATTATATTATCATTATATATAAAAATTCACTTATAGTTAGCAGAGCCGCCCGTGAGAAATACACTGTAAGCCGTATTATATTTATATTTCTAGGTAGTCGATCTGTATATATGACAGATATTATTGGGACAAGCTAATTGCTCCCCTTAGACCCCTCTCCTCCCTTTCCCGCCGGTACTTGTTGCCTGCGGGTCATACTCTTACTCCTTTTCCCCACATCGCCTATAGCTGGCATTCCCCCAGGAGAGGGGCTCATTCAACTTAGGTCCATAAGAACTGCCATCTTATAATGCTATTTTTATATACAAAAATACTAAGGCCCTTGAGAATTTACTTATATTATATTTTCACTGGCTCTGCCCTCTCACCCCCCCCCCCCCCGCTATCAACCCCAGGCTTAGAACTTGGCTCTTATTGTTACATTTATATCTCATTGCTAATGCCCCCCCCCCCCCCCATATGGAATATTAAGCATGTGAAACATTGTTACATTTGAACCTTGACACCTCCTTCCATTTTCTTTTCTCTCTTTTTGACTACTGCTAACCGGTGTTTACCCGCTGATGTTGGTCAAACTGAGATACCCCATTACATGAGATAAAGATGTCATTCTCCTTTTCAGGAAGCACTCAAATGTTCGAGATGAGGGTGTCAAGGATTCATGGTTTGTCTTGTATATTAGAACAATGTTATGGTATCTAAATGTGAGAATATAAAGCGCCTCAAGAATGTAAATATTAAAATCTAATAAAACGTGATAGTGAAATCGAGTGAAATGTCCTTCTAATTTTCCAAAATGTTTCTCACAAGGTGAAAATAACATATGTTGAATGAAAGGAAGTTACTGTTTATCATATTTGAATTATAGGATTTATATCCAATATATATGTTTGTTGATTATTAGAGTTCAACACGTGTGGGAGGGCTGCTTCTTCAACTCAAGTATCCGTAGACTTATGAACTGAAAAATAAAGCAAACAAGAGATATGCACTTTCGTTTCACGTTAAAAGTAAAACATTTATTTATAGTGTACCTAAGTCTACATAGACACTCACTAGATAAAAATGAACAGCAGCCATGTAGGCAATCAAGGGGTACTTCCCATACATCATATACAGATGAGTCTGACCGCAGTGATGTAGTAAAGACACAGGGGGATATTTATCAAAGCGTCAAATGAAAATACGCTTAAATCCCACGTTGTATTTGTCGCAAGACTGATACGCCGTAGTTATCAAAGTCACAAGATCATCAAATGTTGAAATGTGTAAAGAAATATACGCTCCCGCAATCTTAATCCGACGCAGATCAATGCTTGTGTCATTACAGATGTTTCAAATTCACATTAAACTCTATTTGACCCTTTTCTCAATTTATCAAACATTTAACAGGTACGCTCGCGTCTATTCTGACGCAGCGTACCTAGTTTTAAAGCCGCCACCCTTGAGGCCACGAATGCCATAGAAATCAATAGGAATCTGAAAACACGGAAAGCTTATGTTTGATGCTGCAAGAGAATTAAGTATATTACATAATAAAAATAAATTAGAAACCTTATTAAAATTGTACACCCTTTCTAAATCAAACAATATTATTGCTCCACATTTGGTGCACTAGTAGATATAGGGATAAAAAAAATGAAAAATACATTACTACTTATGAATTATGTTACAACCTTGTCTCTCATTACAAAGCAAGGGGACAATATTATTTCTCCAAATTTGTTGCAAAGTTTTGCCCCAAACTTGTGCACTAATAGATATAGAGATTTAAATTAAATAAATACACAACATAATATAGCTAACTTCCTTGTTATTTCTTTGGAAAAATCTATTTGCATCATGTTTAAGCCATGTAATACAAGTCCCACTCTCCACTTCGCCCCAAATTTGACGCAACACTTTTCGCACCAATTATGACACAAACTCCTAAACAACCCACACACTAGTTAATTTTTAAACCACTTTTGATTGGAATATGCATAATCACATGATTTATGACATTAGCCAATCTGACTAAAATATACATTTTAAACTATCACTAACAAATCAAATTGTTTGATACTTGTGTCATTGATCACTCATTTGAACTTGTAAGTGCCATTTGTTACATTGTGTATTATACTTTGAAAGTATGTATATGTGAAATTAGCATTAAAGAAAAACATTGATATTGACATTAGGACACACAGTGTAATATTTTAGACAAGGATTTTAAAATTCAAATTGATGTTTGATTCAATATAATCTTAACCTGATAGCTCAAAGGAATAGCCCACCTAACATTAAACTGTCATTAATAGGATTCAGATGCAACAAAAATTTAAATCACCTTTTTACTGTCATGATATTTTCAGTGTTTTTCTTCCTTCTCTTGAATTTCTTTTTCAATAAGAAATGTCAACTTATATGCCAGTCCATTTTATAACACCTGTGTAGGTGTGGTTTTTAAAACTAGATTGCAATCAGGAGGGGTTACACAGGTATTTATTGCAAATAAATACATATGATACCCTGATTACATGTTATATTCCCAATTATTCCTGCTCAGAATAATAATACATTTACACTATATACATAAAGTGGTATAGATAAACACAGAGATATGACAGAAAACATTGTTTAGAGCAAAAAAAAGGAACTTAGGGACATGTAAATATGTTTGCAAAAGATTTCTGACATAACACACACACACACATACAGTATATATATATATATATATATATATATATATATATATATATATATATATATATATATATACAGTATATACTGTATACATATATACAAGTATGTGCAAATATATATGTACAAATTCTAGCATTAATAACCATTTATAAAAAAAAACATGAGATAAAAGCATAATCATGACTTCTAGAAATACAAATACACATTCATTTATGTGAAAGTATCATATAACAGATTTTTTTTGTATAACAAATAAATATAAAAATAACTTTCTATGAGATATTGTTTGTTCATGTATACATCTAGCTATTTCTTGGACATTAACAGATGAAAAATAAAAGATTAGCTTTAGAGAAATGTGCTTGTTCATGGACAGTAATGAAATGGTATAAATAAAGTTGGGAAAAACCCGAATAACCGCAACATCGATGACTGTTAGTTAACAACAGTCCGATGTTCGTTGCACCGTACTTGACACGCGTGTTTTTGATGGGGTTTTTTATAAACAAGGGCATTGTATGTGGATCCACATCAGCAATGTCTGGAGAGCGTATTGACGCCGGCGAATGCACAGAGATTGACGCTTTGATAAATATCCCCCACAGTCCTCACTTGGTCAACACTTCTCCAGGATCATATAGTATTGGGATCTCTTAAACACTCCTTTGTTTTTCTCTAAAAGCGTGTTGTACAAGTTAAAACAGCGGGTAAACCAGTCCTCATGTGTACCGGATTTGGAATACTATGGAAGCCCGGTGAGGACTAACTAGTTACAGGAAACATAAACTCAACAAATGTGCAAGAGGTAGATCCACTCAATGCTTCAGAGTGGTTACCAAGTGACAGTATAATATATACAATTAGAGGAAAATGTTAATGTTTACATAATTTCTAACTTCCTAAGAAAAAGTCGGATAATTTATCAGTCACAGACAGGGACGGCTCTACAATTGTACCAGGTGGAACACAAGCAGCACTCAACAAGGGTAGCACATAGGGAGAGCATATTCTGGATGATAGTGTTTTTAAAGCAAAATTAATCTTATATGATGCTCATCTGCATGTTCCCGTGTCAATTTTCAATCTGCTTAACTATAATCTCTAAAACAACTGACTCTGTTTGGGTTTAGAGCGTTCAGGAACGTCATTTAATTTTTGGACCCAGGAAGCTCAATATCTTGAGCTAGCACTGGTCACATAGATGAAGCAATGGAATAAACAGTAAACAAATATAAGACATAATGATCCTGCATTTAAAAAAACATAATTTATGCTTACCTGATAAATTCCTTTCTTCTGTTGTGTGATCAGTCCACGGGTCATCATTACTTCTGGGATATAACTCCTCCCCAACAGGAAATGCAAGAGGATTCACCCAGCAGAGCTGCATATAGCTCCTCCCCTCTACGTCAGTCCCAGTCATTCGACCAAGAATCAACGAGAAAGGAGTAACCAAGGGTGAAGTGGTGACTGGAGTATAATTTAAAAGATATTTACCTGCCTTAAAAACAGGGCGGGCCGTGGACTGATCACACAACAGAAGAAAGGAATTTATCAGGTAAGCATAAATTATGTTTTCTTCTGTTATGTGTGATCAGTCCACGGGTCATCATTACTTCTGGGATACCAATACCAAAGCAAAAGTACACGGATGACGGGAGGGAAAGGCAGGCTCATTATACAGAAGGAACCACTGCCTGAAGAACCTTTCTCCCAAAAATAGCCTCCGAAGAAGCAAAAGTGTCAAATTTGTAAAATTTGGAAAAAGTATGAAGTGAAGACCAAGTTGCAGCCTTGCAAATCTGTTCAACAGAGGCCTCATTCTTAAAGGCCCAAGTGGAAGCCACAGCTCTAGTGGAGTGAGCTGTAATTCTTTCAGGAGGCTGCTGTCCAGCAGTCTCATAGGCTAAACGTATTATGCTACGAAGCCAAAAAGAGAGAGAGGTAGCAGAAGCTTTTTGACCTCTCCTCTGTCCAGAGTAAACGACAAACAAGGAAGAAGTTTGGCGAAAATCTTTAGTTGCCTGCAAGTAGAACTTGAGGGCACGAACTACATCCAGATTGTGTAAAAGACGTTCCTTCTTTGAAGAAGGATTTGGACACAAGGATGGGACAACAATCTCTTGATTGATGTTCCTGTTAGTGACTACCTTAGGTAAGAACCCAGGTTTAGTACGCAGAACTACCTTGTCTGAGTGAAAAATCAGATAAGGGGAATCACAATGTAAGGCTGATAACTCAGAGACTCTTCGAGCCGAGGAAATAGCCATTAAAAACAGAACTTTCCAAGATAACATTTTTATATCAATGGAATGAAGGGGTTCAAACGGAACACCCTGTAAAACGTTAAGAACTAAGTTTAAACTCCATGGTGGAGCAACAGCTTTAAACACAGGCTTGATCCTAGCTAAAGCCTGACAAAAGGACTGGACGTCTGGATTTTCTGACAGACGTCTGTGTAACAAGATGGACAGAGCTGAAATCTGTCCCTTTAATGAACTAGCTGATAAACCCTTTTCTAAACCTTCTTGTAGAAAAGACAGTATCCTAGCGATCCTAACCTTACTCCAGGAGTAACCTTTGGATTCGCACCAGTATAGGTATTTCCGCCATATTTTATGGTAAATCCTTCTGGTAACAGGCTTCCTAGCCTGAATTAGGGTATCAATAACCGACTCAGAAAAACCACGTTTTGATAAAATCAAGCGTTCAATTTCCAAGCAGTCAGCTTCAGAGAAGTTAGATTTTGATGTTTGAATGGACCCTGTATCAGAAGGTCCTGTCTTAGAGGTAGAGACCAAGGCGGACAGGATGACATGTCCACCAGATCTGCATACCAAGTCCTGCGTGGCCATGCAGGTGCTATTAGAATTACTGATGCTCTCTCCTGTTTGATTTTGGCAATCAATCGAGGAAGCAGCGGGAAGGGTGGAAACACATAAGCCATCCTGAAGTTCCAAGGTGCTGTCAAAGCATCTATCAGAACTGCTCCCGGATCCCTGGATCTGGACCCGTAGCGAGGAAGTTTGGCGTTCTGGCGAGACGCCATGAGATCTATCTCTGGTTTGCCCCAACGTCGAAGTATTTGGGCAAAGACCTCCGGATGAAGTTCCCACTCCCCCGGATGAAAAGTCTGGCGACTCAAGAAATCCGCCTCCCAGTTCTCCACTCCCGGGATGTGGATTGCTGACAGGTGGCAAGAGTGAGACTCTGCCCAGCGAATTATCTTTGATACTTCCATCATTGCTAGGGAGCTTCTTGTCCCTCCCTGATGGTTGATGTAAGCTACAGTCGTGATGTTGTCCGACTGAAACCTGATGAACCCCCGAGTTGTTAACTGGGGCCAAGCCAGAAGGGCATTGAGAACTGCTCTCAATTCCAGAATGTTTATTGGAAGGAGACTCTCCTCCTGATTCCATAGTCCCTGAGCCTTCAGAGAATTCCAGACAGCGCCCCAACCTAGTAGGCTGGCGTCTGTTGTTACAATTGTCCAGTCTGGCCTGCTGAATGGCATCCCCCTGGACAGGTGTGGCCGATAAAGCCACCATAGAAGAGAATTTCTGGTCTCTTGATTCAGATTCAGAGTAGGGGACAAATCTGAGTAATCCCCATTCCACTGACTTAGCATGCATAATTGCAGCGGTCTGAGGTGTAGGCGTGCAAAAGGTACTATGTCCATTGCCGCTACCATTAAGCCGATCACCTCCATGCATTGAGCTACTGACGGGTGTTGAATGGAATGAAGGACGCGGCATGCATTTTGAAGCTTTGTTAACCTGTCTTCTGTCAGGTAAATCTTCATTTCTACAGAATCTATAAGAGTCCCCAAGAATGGAACTCTTGTGAGAGGAAAGAGAGAACTCTTCTTTTCGTTCACTTTCCATCCATGCGACCTTAGAAATGCCAGAACTAACTCTGTATGAGACTTGGCAGTTTGAAAGCTTGAAGCTTGAATTAGAATGTCGTCTAGGTACGGAGCTACCGAAATCCCTCGCGGTCTTAGTACCGCTAGAAGGGCACCCAGAACCTTTGTAAAGATTCTTGGAGCCGTAGCCAATCCGAATGGAAGAGCTACAAACTGGTAGTGCCTGTCTAAGAAGGCAAACCTTAGATACCGGTGATGATCTTTGTGGATCGGTATGTGAAGGTAAGCATCCTTTAAATCCACTGTGGTCATGTACTGACCCTCTTGGATCATGGGTAAGATTGTCCGAATAGTTTCCATTTTGAACGATGGAACTCTTAGGAATTTGTTTAGAGTCTTTAAATCTAAGATTGGCCTGAAAGTTCCCTCTTTTTTGGGAACCACAAACAGGTTTGAGTAGAACCCTTGTCCTTGTTCCGACCGCGGAACCGGATGGATCACTCCCATTAATAACAGATCTTGTACGCAGCGTAGAAACGCTTCTCTCTTTATCTGGTTTGTTGACAACCTTGACAGATGAAATCTCCCTCTTGGGGGAGATAATTTGAAGTCTAGAAGGTATCCCTGCGATATGATCTCTAGAGCCCAGGGATCCTGAACATCTCTTGCCCAGGCCTGGGCGAAGAGAGAGAGTCTGCCCCCCACTAGATCCGGTCCCGGATCGGGGGCTCTCGGTTCATGCTGTCTTTGGGGCAGCAGCAGGTTTCCTGGCCTGCTTGCTCTTGTTCCAGGACTGGTTAGGCTTCCAGCCTTGCCTGTAACGAGCAACAGCTCCTTCCTGTTTTGGTGCAGTGGAGGTTGATGCTGCTCCTGTTTTAAAGTTCCGAAAGGGACGAAAATTAGACTGTCTAGCCTTAGCTTTGGCTTTGTCTTGAGGTAGGGCGTGGCCCTTACCTCCTGTAATGTCAGCGATAATCTCTTTCAAACCGGGCCCAAATAAAGACTGCCCCTTGAAAGGTATATTAAGTAATTTGGACTTAGAAGTAACATCAGCTGACCAGGATTTTAGCCACAGCGCCCTACGTGCCTGTATGGCGAATCCTGAGTTCTTAGCCGTAAGTTTGGTTAAATGTACTACGGCCTCCGAAATGAAGGAATTAGCTAGTTTAAGGACTCTAAGCCTGTCCGTAATGTCGTCTAGCGTAGATGAACTAAGGTTCTCTTCAAGCGACTCAATCCAAAATGCTGCCGCAGCCGTAATCGGCGCGATACATGCAAGGGGTTGTAATATAAAACCTTGTTGAACAAACATTTTCTTAAGGTAACCCTCTAATTTTTTATCCATTGGATCTGAGAAAGCACAGCTATCCTCCACCGGGATAGTGGTACGCTTAGCTAAAGTAGAAACTGCTCCCTCCACCTTGGGGACCGTTTGCCATAAGTCCCGAGTGGTGGCGTCTATTGGAAACATCTTTCTAAATATTGGAGGGGGTGAGAACGGCACACCGGGTCTATCCCACTCCTTAGTAACAATTTCAGTTAGTCTCTTAGGTATAGGAAAAACGTCAGTACTCGCCGGTACCGCAAAGTATTTATCCAACCTACACAGTTTCTCTGGTATTGCAACGGTGTTACAATCGTTGAGAGCTGCTAAGACCTCCCCTAGTAATACACGGAGGTTCTCCAATTTAAATTTAAAATTTGAAATATCTGAGTCCAATCTGTTTGGATCAGAACCGTCACCCACAGAATGAAGCTCTCCGTCCTCATGCTCTGCGAGCTGTGACGCAGTATCAGACATGGCCCTAGCATTGTCAGCGCACTCTGTTCTCACCCCAGAGTGATCACGCTTGCCTCTTAGTTCTGGTAATTTAGACAAAACTTCAGTCATAACAGTAGCCATATCTTGTAATGTTATCTGTAATGGCCGCCCAGATGTACTAGGCGCCAAAATATCACGCACCTCCCGGGCGGGAGATGCAGGTACTGCCGCGTGAGGCGAGTTAGTCGGCATAACTCTCCCCTCGCTGTTTGGTGAAATTTGTTCACATTGTACAGATTGACTTTTATTTAAAGTAGCATCAATACAGTTAGTACATAAATTTCTATTGGGCTCCACCTTGGCATTGGAACAAATGACACAGATATCTTCCTCTGAGTCAGACATGTTTAACACACTAGCAAAAAACTTACAACTTGGTTATAATCTTTTTTAGCAAAAAACGTACTGTGCCTCAAAGAGGTACTAACGATTAAATGACAGTTGAAATAGTGAACTGAAAAACAGTTATAGCATCAAACTTTAAAACAACAAAACTTTTAGCAAAGGTTTGTTCCCATTAGTAAAATAACAATAATTAAATTTGACATAAAAAATACAAAGCAACGTTTTTATTCACAGTCACTATAAGAATTCTCACAGCTCTGCTGAGAGAATTTACCTCCCTTCAAAGAAGTTTGAAGACCCCTGAGATCTATCAGAGATGAACCGGATCATGCAGGAAAAATAAAAGTAACTGACTGGTATTTTTTGATGCGTAGCAAAGAGCGCCAAAACGGCCCCTCCCTCTCCCACACAGCAGTGAAGAGAAACGAAACTGTCACAAATAAAGCAAAAAAACTGCCAAGTGGAAAATAATGCCCAAATATTTATTCACACAGTACCTCAGCAATGTAAACGATTCTACATTCCAGCAAAAACGTTTAACATGATAAATAGTTATTAAAAAGGATTAGTGACCTTTAACAGAGTAGTTCCGGTGAAATACCATCCCCAGAATACTGAAGTGTATACATACATGTCATTTTAACGGTATGGCAGGATTTTCTCATCAATTCCATTCAGAAAATAAAAACTGCTACATACCTCAATGCAGATTCCTCTGCCCGCTGTCCCCTGATCTGAAGCCTTTACCTCCCTCAGATGGCCGAGAACAGCAATATGATCTTAACTACTCCGGTTAAAATCATAGTAAAAAACTCTGACAGATTCTTCCTCAAACTCTGCCAGAGAAGTAATAACACGCTCCGGTGCTATTTTAAAATAACAAACTTTTGATTGAAGTCATAAAAAACTAAGTATAATCACCATAGTCCTCTCACACATCCTATCTAGTCGTTGGGTGCAAGAGAATGACTGGGACTGACGTAGAGGGGAGGAGCTATATGCAGCTCTGCTGGGTGAATCCTCTTGCATTTCCTGTTGGGGAGGAGTTATATCCCAGAAGTAATGATGACCCGTGGACTGATCACACATAACAGAAGAAAAAAAACACGTTTTAAACTATTCATTGGAACTAGACATGTGCATTTTACAAAACTAATAACCGAACAAATGCACCACAAAATGTAAAAAAAATGAATAAATAGTAATGACATTTGTCAGTGTTCATTTATTTCCCTTAAATTACCGTAGGAGTCTAGCACATTACAGAGCTGAGCTAATCCTGACCATTCTTTATAGAGCCCCTGGGGAACGCTAATAGGAGATTTAGGGCGGCAGATCCCAGGGCTTCTGCTAAATGCCAAGATCCTTAGTGGCCCTAGGATCCACCGCGCTAAGAGGTAACTATGCTGTGCTATAGGTAAACTATTTCACCTGTTTCAAAGGAAAATTTATATACGTTTAACAAAAACAAATGTAAATGTTCAACGAATATTAACTATTAGTTTAGTTTAACATGAAACAAATACCGAATAGCATGGCAGCCGAATATTCGGGAAACTAAAAACCATTTTTTTTGCCTGTGCACACCTCTAATTAGAACACTGTTTGTTGCAGATCAATACAATAAATAGAGATACTTTATAAAATAAACATATCATATCATACATTGTACTAGCATTTGTCAAATTATCACATTAATAAACCCTTACCAGATGTTCATCATTTGCAAGTCTTACTCATTTCCCAGAAATTAATAATCTAGTTGCAAATATAAAACAAAACATGTTTTTATATGAATCCATAAACATTAAAATATATTTTATGAATCTACTTAAAATTCTGCACTCGCACAATAAACACCAGTCTGCTATAGTCCAAATAATGTGCGTGTGTGTGTGTGAGTGTATATATATAATATATATATATATATATATATATATACTGTATATATATATTCTTCAACAAACTACAAGAGGAGAACAAGGACCATCAAAAATTTCTTAAGGCCCTGTATAGATAGGGAATCAAGCACTTTAATGTTTTCTAAAGTTTGATAAAATTGTTTTTGGAAAAGACACATTTATAGTAGCCATTTGTCCTGTACCCTTTTTGGTTTTATATATATATATATATATATATATATATATATATATATATATATATATATATATATATATAATTGATTATATTTAGGTATCTCAAATGTATTAATCACTGGATTTTTAACCCATTCCATATAGTCACAAATATGGTGGAATGCTAAAAAAAAACAACAAAGATTTAGTGCACTCCGTGACTCTTCTAGCACCAATTGGTTGCTGCTTTCTTTAGGTCTTACTTGTATACACAATCATAAATATCTATAAAATAAAATGAAGGGAGAGAGTGTCTTTCCAACTCAAGGTAGCATTTAATAGTATAATATGCCTGCTTGTCTACAGACAGACAGTCCCAGAATATAAAACTTTAAGAATTGTCCCCACTTCTGGTGCAGGTCCCAACTGCTAAGTAGCCATCTGCTCTGGAGTAATCTGTAAGTCCACTACAGTTGAATGACTTCAATTTCAGATATCAATTTGTAGCCCTTGGCCTCCCAATCCACTTTTAAGTATCATGAATGTTATAAGGAATTTATGTATATGTAATAGCCCTACAGAAGATGTTACTGTTTTATAAATTTTAACAATAATAATAATAATAACAAAATTAAAATAACATAAGCTGTTATTCATATCTCTTTACGCATTGGCTTGACAAATCCTGGCAGCGAGGGTCTGGAGCCACAGCTCCTAAAATTCTAGCTGGCTCCCAGCTTTTAAGATTTCTGTTTTACCTTTTTTTTATATATATATAATTTATTAGTTTAAAATAAAAATTGTTGCCCACCAGTATTCTGGGTGGTTCCTATGATACAGCAGAGCTTATGCAATTCCCATTAAAGTTTGATATATAGAGTGAGGTGGGGGGTAATTATGTAACCATGTTGTAAAGCTAAAAGATCCATACAAGTCAATTTAAATTTTTGCAGCAATGTTAGAGAAAGAGAGCTAGGTAGCAAATTTAAAATCCGCTTGTATGTTTTTGATGAACTACTCACTGCAATGCAGATAAACTACAGAATAACATTTTTCAAACTTCAGAAAATGGAATATGTTCTGTGACCTGTAAACAACCCTGACATATACTTTTGAAAATACAAATTGAGTACCAAAGAATATTCCAGCTGCTTTTATTGAAGTAAATACAACTTTTATGTTGCTTTCAAATGGTGATGAACAATTGATTGAAAGGATAAATTTTGCTTTTGCAGAGATGAAGGATCTATTTGAAAATCTGAAGAAGAAAGAAAGCTTGCTTTAAAAACAATGTCTATTAGTAGTAGACACTGACAGTCTGCTTTAAAGGGACACTAAACCCAAACATTTTCTTTCATGATTCAGATAGAGAATACAATTTTAAACAACATTCCAATTCACTTCTATTATCTAATTTGCTTTATTCTTCAGATATCATTTTTTGAAAAAATAGCACTACACATGGGGAGCCAATTACATAAGGCATCTATGTGCAGCCACCAATCAGCAGCTACTGAGCCTATCTAGATATGCTTTTCAGCAAAGGATATTAAAGGAATGAAGCAAATTAGACAATAGAAGTAAATTAGAAAGTTGTTTAAAATTACATGCTCTTTCTAAATCATGAAAGAAACAATTTGGGTTTCATGTCCCTTTAAGATGAGGAAATGCTAAAATAAAAGACCATATACTGCTTGTGAAGAGCTACTTAATTTACTTCAGCTAAAACATATATATATATATATATATATATATATATATATATATATATATATATATATATATATATATATATATATATATATATATATACACACACAGTAAAATTGAAATTTCCACTAGTAACATTTCCCTCTGGGCTAGTAGCTTTTAACCCCTGACTAGTCAATTATAGTGATATTTTTCTGCCCCTGTATATATATATATATATATATATATATATATATATATATATATATATGCACATATATATATATATATATATATATATATATTTGCACATATTCATTAATGCAGTATATATATATATACATACACAGTAATAATCAGGGCCGCCATCAGGGGGTGACAGGGGTGACTCCTGTCAGGGGCCCAATGGGCTAGGGGGGCCCCATGAGGCAAGAACTTAAAAAATAATTTTATTTTTTTTTTTTACATTTTGACAGCCACCAGTGGGTACTACAGCAGAGTGCTGATTGAGCGTGGGAAATGTTATTACAAGGAGTAAAGTATTAGCAGAGAGGATTTCTGAGTGTGCACTACACCACAATGCACAGTGTGAGACAGACGTGGCACTTTGTTTGTATAGTGTGTGCCTGAGTCAGACGGCTGATCACTTTCATTTGCAGAGGAGGTAGGAATTACTTAGCAAATGTTTTTTATTTCTTTGTGCAATTTAAGATTGTAACTTCAGTGTGGTAGTAGTTGTATAGTGGAGCCAGGGGTCCATAAAAACACATTTTTTTAGCAGCAGTGTATTTATGATTATTTGACAATGCTGTAGAAATTCTATATTTAAAACCATGCAGAAATGTTTCCTCCTCAAATTTTTTTTATATATATTACATTCCAGTTTACTGCCCCTTTATGCAAGGATTTTCCAGATACAAGGAGGCATTTTATCTAAGATTTTTACATCTGCATAACATGCTATACTCTCAGACTAAGATTGTTCAGTGTTGGAAATGAGATAGGTTAACTTAAAACTGTTCAGTTTACTCTACAGCTGACTTAATTTTGAAATGCATACCAACAAGCTTAAATCCTGCATTTAACCAGATCTAATGGTATACGTACAACAGCTTATGGTTCCACCAAGACCATATAGAGTACAGCATTTTCAAAATCCACAAGTACAGCTGACAGATGGGAACATTTGTACACTATATTTGAAGTGGTGCTCTTGATTGGGGACAATGGGGAAAATATGAAACAAACATATTTCAAGCTTTTAAAAGTACTTTTCATCATCTAGCCATCTACCCAGATCATTAATGTACAATTTTGAATTCACAGAATTATTTTTGTTTGCACATTTACAAATATGATTCTTAAAAAAGGGATCTCTTCATTTCTGCATTTTGTTATCATGCATGTCACACACTGTTGATTTAGGGGAGGCAAGGTGCATAAATGTTTCCTCATGTGAGTGTTTCTGTGGGTGTCTGTGTTTATGTCTTTGTGCTTTGGTTTGTGTCTCTATAAGTGTGTAGGTATTTTTTTTTTCTGTTGGTATCTCTGTGAGGGTGGGTGTGTATGTTTTTGTACATTTTCTGTGGATGTCTGTGAGGGTGTGTGCATATGTCTTTGAGCTTTTTCTATGGGTGTCTCTGAGGGTGGGCGTGTGTTTGTCTTTGTGTATTTTCTCTGGATGCCTCTGTGAGGGTGGGTGTGTATGTCTGTATTTTCTGTGGATGTCTCTGTGAGTGTGTGTGTGTGTGTGTGTATGTGTGTATGTATGTCTGTGTTTTCTGTGGATGTCTCTGTGAGGGTGTGTATTTTCTGTGGGTGTCTCTGTGAGGGTGTGTGTATGTCTTTGTGTGTTTTCTGTGGATGTCTCAGTGAGGGTGTGTATGTATGTCTTTCTATGTTTTCTCTGGGTGTCTCTGTGTGTGTATGTCTTTGTGTGTTTTCTGAGGCTGTCTCTGTTGGTGTTTCCTTGGGTGTATGTGCAAGTTTGAGTTTGTGTGTGTGTCCATTGTCTGTTCCTTTTTAGGACATTTTGACCTTACTACTGATTATTCACATCTTTCTACAGACTTTGAGACTAATGAGACCTTTCCGGAAGTCACCAATCTACCATTTAACCTTTAAATTATTGTTTAGGCAGTTCAGGGCCCTTCCTTTCAGCCACTGCATGCTGTTGTCATCATTTAGTTGGCATCTTCCTTTACAAAAAGTTAATCAGAACTCCATATTTTTTTTCTAAATCCCTTTTTTTTTTTTTTTTACAAAACTGTAGTTTACCTCATTACTTGTCAGGTCAATGTAAACAAGTGCTAAGTGTCTGTTTGGGTGTCTGTGTCAGAGTTTATTTGCGTGTTTCCTAGAGTGTCTATATGTGAATCATTATGTGTGAGTGTGTGTGTGTGTTTCAGTGTATGAGTGTGTCTGTGTGTTTGTATGTTACTACCTTTACAACATTTCCAAGTTTAAATAGACACTTAAGAATAAAGTGCATATACGTTTTAGTCACTTGGTCAAAAATTGCACATGTCAAAGGAGGGGGGGGGGCCTGATCAATGGTTAAGTCAGGGGCCCCAAAATTTCTAGTGGCGGCCCTGGTAATAATAGCTAATATTTATATATCACCTTTCTCCAAGTGGGACTCAAAGCTCTTTTTCAGCGCTCACTCTCGGAATTAACCAAATCCGCAGTTGAATAGTAGTTATTATTACCCAGTTTAATGGTACCCATTTTATCGACCTCGGAAGGATGAAGGGTTGAATTGGCCCTGCCGGGATTTGAACCTGTGAATCTTTGAACGGGCTTTTATGGTCAGGGCATTTTACCAACTGAGCTACCTCACCAGTAAATATATATGTGTTTGTATATGTGTTATAAGTGTTATATGTGTGTGCGGGGGCAGACTGAGACCACCCAGGACCCCTGGGCAAATGTGTGGCAGGGCCCCCTATCCTCTTTTTGCTCCACCTACCTACTTCATCTGCCCCTCCTCAACCATATTGCACCTCCCACCTCTTGTGTCCCTCCCACATCTTGTGCCCCTCCCACATCCTGTTTTTAATTGCCATATAAAGAGAAACATCCCTGCTTTTTAACAAAAGATACAAAGAGAATGATAATAGAAGTAAATTAGAAAGATCTTTAAAACGACATGCTTTATAACATGAAAGAAAAAATATGGATCTCCTATCCCTTTAAAGTTTTTTTTTTGTAGCTGACAGAAACCTCAGAACTGTCAAGATTGCTTTAAATGCTAGCAATGCAGAAAAAATAATTGTTTGTATAAAATAAATCCAGGGTTCAGATAAATAGCTAAAGCACAAATAGTAATTTTTACTCTGTTGACACAGAAAATATAAATTTAATACCAGTGCACATAAAGAATAGAGATGTCATTTCCTGCATATTTCCTGCATATTTGCATACTGTGTGTGGTGTGTGTTGTATGAAAGTATGTGCGGTGCGTGTGGGTGTTATATGCACGTGTGTGGTGCATGTGTGTTGTATGAAAGTGTGTGGTGTATGAGTGTGCTTGGTGTGTGTTGTAGGAGAGTATTGTACAGTGTGTGTATGTGGGTGTGTAGTATTAGAGTGTGTGTTGTCTGAGTGTGTGTATTGTGTCTGTTGTCTGAGAGTGTGTGTGTGTTGTCTGAGTGTGTGTGTATTGTCTGAGAGTGTGTGTGTGTATATGTGTATTGTCTGAGAGGGTATGAGTGTGTATTGTATGAAAGTGTGTGTGTGTGTGTGTGTTGTATGAGAGTGTATGAGTGTGTATTGTATGAGAGTGTGTGTATTGTCTGAGAGTGTGTGTGTATATGTGTATTGTCTGAGAGTGTATGAGTGTGTATTGTATGAGAGTGTGTGTGTGTTGTATGAGAGTGTATGAGTGTGTATTGTATGAGAGTGTGTGTGTGTATTTTTTGAGAGTGTGTGTGTGTGTATTGTATGAGAGTGTGTGTGTGTGTGTGTGTTGTATGAGAGTGTATGAGTGTGTATTGTATGAGAGTGAGTGTATTGTCTGAGAGTGTGTGTGTATATGTGTATTGTCTGAGAGTGTATGAGTGTGTATTGTATGAGAGTGTGTTTGTGCGTGTTGTATGAGAGTGTATGAGTGTGTATTGTATGAGAGTGTGTGTGTGTATTGTCTGAGAGTGTGTGTGTGTGTATATGTGTATTGAGTGAGAGTGTATGAGTGTGTATTGTATGAGAGTGTGTGTGTGTTGTATGAGAGTGTATGAGTGTGTATTGTATGAGAGTGAGTGTGTGTATTGTCTGAGAGTGTGTGTGTATATGTGTATTGTCTGAGAGTGTATGAGTGTGTATTGTATGAGAGTGTTTGTGTGTGTTGTATGAGAGTGTATGAGTGTGTATTGTATGAGAGTGTGTGTGTGTATTGTCTGAGAGTGTATGAGTGTGTTGTATGAGAGAGTGTGTGTATTGTATGAGAGTGTGTGTGTGTATTGTATTAGAGAGTGTGTGTGTGTGTTGTGTGAGAGAGTGTGTGTATTGTATGAGAGAGTGTGTGTGTATTGTATTAGAGAGTGTGTGTGTATTGTATTAGAGAGTGTGTGTGTATTTTATGAGAGTGTGTGTGTGTTGTATGAGAGAGTGTGTGTGTGTTGTATGAGAGCGTGTGTGTGTTGTATGAGCGAGTGTGTGTGTGTAAAAAGATAGATAATCCCTTTATTTACCTTTCCCCAGTTTTGCATAACTAACACTGTTATAGAAATATACTTTTTACCTCTGTAATTACCTTGTATCTAAGCTTCTGCTGACTGCCCCCTTATCTCAGATCTTTTGACAGACTTGCATTTCAGGCAATTAGTGCTGTCTCTTAAATAACTCCACGTGCATGAGCACGATGTTTTTTATATGAAACATATGAACTAACGCCCTCTAGCTGTGAAAACCTGTCAAATGCGTTCAGATAAGAGGCAGCCTTAGAGGGCTTAGAAATTAGCAAATTAGTCTACCTAGGCTTAGCTTTCAACAAAGAATACCAAGAGAAGAAAGCAAATTTCATGATATAAAGTTGTTTTAAATTACCTGCCCTATCTGAATCATGAAAGTTTAATTTTGACTTTTGACTAGTTGTTTCTGCTGACTTTTCTTAAACTTGCTTTTTGGGATAAAGACAATCACCTTTAGAGGATGTGTGGCAACAGTCAATTTGAGATTCCAAGCAAATCTGATATATATTTATTCTTAGCCAAAGCAGAAACGTTCATAGCTGAGAGTTCTACTCTAATCTCCTGTAATAGAGTCTTTTTTGTTGTTGTTGTAAACGATCACACAAAAAGAGCATAGACTTTATATTTAGTATATAAAATAGCAGAACAAATATACATAGGAAATTTATTGTGTAGCTGATTTTTCTTTTCTCAGCAAGTAAGCAACAGCTGACACCAAGATACATATTGCCATATGTGTTTCATATTATGGAGGCAGTGCTGGAATATCTCAGAGCAGGAAGCTGCATGAAATAGAGATTGCAGGGAAATTGCAACCAGAAAGAACAGCGGGGTTGAAAGGAGGGATCTGTACACAGTACTTTACTGTATAGTAACATGACTCATGAGTTTAGTGGCTTGCTGTATCCAGTAGCAGGGCCATGGTCTATAAAGTACTATAAAATGGCTAAGGAGACTGACTGCACTAAACACAAATAAAATAACACCTCAGTACTTATCTGATAAAAGGACAAATTGGACGAAAGAAGTGTGAGCGCAGATGTGAGAGCTCCTTTTTTTTTTAACCAGATACTCTCTTACTAAATTATTTTCTTTCATAGCTAGTTTAAGATCAAACATACTTCTATTTTAGACTATAATAAAAGCATTTGAATGAAAATCTGTTGAGCAGCAAAGATTTGGATGCAGGTCACATAATAGTTCATACTTAAATTACATATTTGGGAGTCCTAGATGCAGTCAGAGATGATGCTGTAGCTGCTGCTGTTGCCTCCCTCACCACGACACAACACGCTATCCTGCCGGCTGCCGCTTCTTTATGCAATCAAAAATGGATGCTGCGCACACCAGTGGGTGGAGCTGGAGCCTGGAGCTAGCCTGGATCTGGATGGAGGTAATATGTGGATCAGAGTCATCCACATCACCGACCCACATATTACAGGGGCTGCGCTGTGATAGCTGCCAGTGCTAACCAGGACTTACCTCCTTCCACTCTCCATGCCCAGACCATACTACTCTGCACATGCCGGCCCCGCCCCCAGCCGTCCACTGTACAAACTTGAGCGCCCGCCGCCCAAACCCTTTAACCCAGAAAGTTCCAGCCACAAAAATAAATGTGAAGTGAATATAAAAATAATAATAATTTAAAAAAAAACCTTTCCTTAATTATTCCTGCATGCATGTCAGCAATGGAAGTGGGCCCTCTTAGAGATGCCAGGGCCTCGGGCAAGGGCCGAATTGCCCGACTTATCAGTCCGCCCCTGTGTGTGTGTTTGTGTATGACAATAAACTATTTATTAAATATATTAAATAAAAATATCTCAATTTAAAATAAGAAACGGTGATAAAAGGGAAGCTAAATGTTAAAATCTTTTTTAAAATCTTTAAAATCTTATAATAATAATAATAAAAAACAAATATTTTGACAAAATGTTAAGAGAAGAGATGCCCTTCACAAACAAGGAACAGAATACAAAAAGATAGCGAAGGCACTGAATGTTCCTAGAGGCATAGTTTGCAAGTTCAAACTTAATGGAACAGTCTAGTCAAAAATAAGCTTTCCAATTTATGTTTATCATCAATTGTCTTAGTTCTCTTGGTATGCTTAGTTAAAGCTAAACCTAGGTAGGCTTCCTCTTATCTAATTATTTTCAAAACTAGAGGGTGTTAGTTCATGTGTGCCATATAGATAACATTGTGCTCATGCCTGTGGAGTTGCCTAGGAGTCAACATTGATTGGCTAAAATGCAAGCCTGTCAAAAGAACTGAAATAAGGGGGCAGTCTGCAAAGGCTTTGATACAAGGTAATCACAGAGGTAAAAAGTGCATTAATATAACTATGTTGGTTATGCAAAAATGGGGGAATGGGTAAAAAAGGGATTATCTATCTTTTTAAACAATACAAATTCTGGTATAGACTGTCCATTTAAAGGAACAATTGTATGCAAAAGTTTAGGCAACCCTGACAATTTCCATGATTTTCATTTATAAATAATTGGGTGTTTGGATCAGCAATTTCATTTTGATCTATCAAATAACTGAAGGACACGGTAATATTTCAGTAGTGAAATTAGGTTTATTGGATTAACAGAAAATGTGCAATATGCATCCAAACGAGATTAGACAGGTGCATAAATTTGGGTACCCCAACAGAAATATTGCAGCAATATTTAGTAGAGCCTCCTTTAGCAGAAATAACAGCCTCTAGGTGCTTTCTATAGCCTGTAATGAGTGTCTGGATTCTGGATGAAGGTATTTTAGACTATTCCTCCTTGCAAAACATCTTCAGTTCAATTAGGTTTGATGGTTGCCGAGCATGGACCGCTTCAAATGACCCCACAGATTTTCAATGATATTCAGGTCTGGGGACTGGTAAGGTCATTCCAGAACATTTTACTTGTTCCTCTGCATAAATGCCAGAGTAGATTTTTGGTTGTTTTGTTGAAATATCCAGCCCCAACATAAATTCAACTTTGTGACTGATTCCTCATTATTTTTCTCAAATATCTGCTGATATTGAGTAGAATTCATGCGACCCTCAACTTTAACAAGATTCCCAGTACCGGCACTGGCCACACAGCCCCACAGCATGATGGAACATCCACCAAATTTTACTGTGGGTAGCAAGTGTTTGTCTTGGAACGCGGTGTTATTTTGTCGCCATGCATAATGCCCCTTGTTATAAACAAATAACTCAATCTTTGTTTCATCAGTCCACAGCACCTTCTTCCAAAATGAAGCTGGCTTGTCCAAATGTGCGTTTGCATACCTCAAGCGACTATGCGGTGTGTGTGCAGAAAAGGCTTCTTCCGCATTTCTCTCCTATACAGCTTTTCCTTGTGCAAAGTGCACTGAATTGTTGAACGATGCACTGTGACAAAATTTGCAGCAAGATGATGTTGTAGGTCTTTGGAGGTGGACTGTGGGCTGTTTTTGACCGTTCTCACCATCCTTTGCCTTTTCCTCTCCCATATTTTACTTGGCCTGCCACTTCTGGCCTTAACAAGAACTGTGCCTGTGGTCTTCCATTTCCTCACTATGTTCCTCACAGTGGACACTGACAGCTTAAATCTCTGCGATAGCTTTTTGTAGCCTTCCCCTAAACCATAATGTTGAACAATCTTTGTTTTCTAGGTCATTTGAGAGTTGTTTTGAGGCCCCCATGTTGCCACTATTCAGAGGAGAGTCAAAGAGAACAACAACTTGCAATTGGCCACCTAAAATACATTTTCTCATGATTGGATGAACCTTTCTATGAAGTTCAAGGCTTAATGGGCTCACCAAACCAATTGTGTGTTCCAATTAATAAGTGCTAGGTAGTTACAGGTATTCAAATTAACAAAATGACAAGGGTGTCCAAATTTATGCACCTGTCTAATTTCATTTGGATGCATATTGCACATTTTCTGTTAATCCAATAAACTTAATTTCACTGATAGATCAAAATGAAATTGCTGATCCAAACACCCATTATTTATAAATGAAAATCATGGAAATTGTCAAGGGTGCCTAAACTTTTGCATACAACTGTATATATATATATATATATATATATATATATATATATATATAGGGCTTACTATTGAATATGCACATTATATTTATGCTTTAAGTTGGATATTGGTTTTAACATTGAGAGACTGTCACAATTTTTTTATTGCTTATCAAAAGGGCTGTGTTATTTGGACGGTCTTGATTGGCTGTTCCCTTGGGGGAAGTTTGTTTGGGGCCTCTTAAAAGGCTGATTTTGTTCACTTTTTGTTTGTCAGAGGAAGGGGCTTGTTCTGTCCCGAAACATCACATTAATTAAAGTTATTTTGCTGTCAGAGACGTCGCTGGACCAGTGAGTGCTTTTTTCATGAACCTTATATTATCCACAGAGCACCCTGGAAGTTGTTTCAAGTCAGTGGGAAAGCATACGCACCAATTGCTGTGTATTTTGACTTTTTGTGCAGTGCACCCACATAAGGGTTGTTTATCACCCAAATACTTTCCCCTTTTCTCTCAGCTTTTCACACCCTGAGGACAGACAATGACGGTCAGAGACTCCACAGATGTGGAAGTTTCCATTAACCCTAGCGGAGCGAGCATTGAAGACAAACACGAGGATATTTTTACCTTTACTGATGAAGATGCGGAGAATATCCGCTTTGGGTCCATTGAAGAACAAGTGGAAGAATCTTTATAATCACTGTATAATACACTGACAAAATTAAAACAGCGAGAAATAGATCTGAACCTACATGGGACATATCTTTCAGATTACCACAAGAAAAGGATGATACCCAGGGGCTTTAGAGTTAAAACCATACCTACTATTGGACGGTCCAACAATGATTTCTGCATTAATTGGTGTAAGATACTAAATAAATGTTCATTCGATTTGATGTTATTAGTCATTAGAGAAGTGGGTCGCCTTCTCAAGGAAGTGAAAACAGAAATACAGATATTTGAACAAGAGAAGCTAGGAGCATTTGAGTCTGATTTAAATACTGATTGGTTGACCAAGTTATCTCTTCATGTGAAGACCTATAAACAGGAACTAATTTCATTTAAAAATCGTAAATTGTATACGGTTTCTCAGGATTACACTTATAAGTCCATGATGACACCGGATGAGAGGAGATCACTTCTATTCTACAGTACTACAGTAGATACTAGTTCTGGGGACAGCTCAGGCACAGATACCCCGAATAGAGGTGAGGAGGCCATCCCTCGGGGTGTAACCACCAGATCCAGGGGCAATAGAGGCCATTGGGACTCGCCTAATGAAGGTGCAGCATCATTACCCTAGCCCCACATTCATCTTCGGCTTGTTTTTTAGGCTGAGGTGGAGGCCACACATGAGGAGGGGGGGGGCACTGCCCACCGCCCCCAGTATCGGAGGTCTTAGAAAGCACAGTTTTCAACATCAGCTCACGGATACTATCCAAGGCAGAAGTGAGTCTCCTGAATAAAGGATTATCCTTTGTGCCCTTCTCTAGGCCAAATGAATTTGATGTTTTTATTGATATTCAAAAATTCGGTAGAAACCTACGATTGAGAGAATTTTACAATACAGGCTCTGATCAGGGTGGGGACTTCAGAGTGAAGGGATCTTTTGATCCGATTTCCCATAATTCAACTATCAGTACAGTAACTAATTTCCTTTCACGAAAGATCAGTGGTAGACCTAAAGGGACACACAGGCATAATCTGACTAAGGATTAAAGAATGGCACTTAAAACATTAAAGGAAGACACCTCCATTGTGATCCGCCCTGCGGATAAGGGTGGGGCAGTGGTCCTTATGGATGTAAATGACTACAAAGCTGAAATTTTGAGACAGCTGTCAAATGCCAAGACATATCTACCATTACAGAGTGATCCCACCCTCCATCTGAAAAAGAGGGTTGACAAACTTCTTTTGGAGTTTACAGAGCGTGAACTGATTACACAACAGGATTTCAACTTTCTGAAATGGGATTTCCCGTTGGTTCCACTTCTCTATACTTTGCCTAAGATCCATAAAAATGCGGAATCACCACCCGGGAGAGCCATAGTCTCAGCTAGGGGATCACTACTACAACCCTTGGCCCAATTTGTGGACTTTTATCTGCAACTGTTGGTGAAAGTAATGGAATCATATATACAGGATTCTAGTGATTTCATTACACATATCACACAATTGGATGACATCAATGCTCTTGATCTTCTAGTGACTCTTGACGTATCGAGCCTTCACACGGTGATTCCTCATACTGATAGTATTATGGCGGTAACTCATGCCTTGAGGAAAGCAGTGTATATTGGCCCATCAGAAGAGGTGTTGATAACATTACTCACGGTTTGCCTAACGGAGAATTATTTTCTCTTTGATAAGACATTTTATCTTCAGATCTCAGGAACGGCGATGGGGTGGAATGTGGCCCCATCCCTAGCCAATTTGTTTATAGCACAAAACGAGACATTGTTGATGAAGGTTTTTGAAACCCCACGGATCAAGTATTTCTGTCGATACATTGACGACTTGTTTTTGGTGTGGGGAGATGATAGGAACAACCTACTCAGTTGGATAGATAATCTAAACTCTCTGGACAGCCCTATCAAATTTACATACATGGCTAACAGTGAGACTGCTGATTACTTGAGAGTATTCAAGGTGGAAGGGGGGTTGGGTACCACCCTATTCCGTAAAGACACAGACCGCAACTCGTTGCTTCATGCAAGGACTCAGGAGTTGCCACCAACCCAGTCTTATTCACAACATTCTGAAGGCACGGTTCCAACGAGTTATTAGGAACAACACTGATGGAGATATTTGCCAACAGCAATTAAAAGAGATGACCCAAAGATTTTTTGAAAGAGGATATAAAAAGAAAAAGCTCTCAGAGATGAGAGAAAAGGCACCTCATCCAGATGAGCTAATAGTTACATCCCCTTTGAGTCTGGCAAATCAATTAACTTTTGTGACCACATATACACCAGATACGGTACCAATAACGCAGATGGTCAAAGATGAATGGAAATTGTTGGAGACAGACCACACACTTCCTTTTAAAGGCTGGTAGGCCCCAAGAATTGGGTACAGATGGGGTCAAAGTCTTAAGGATTATTTAGTCAAAGCTGACATCAACACAGAACCCGGCCTACATACTTGGCTGAAATCGAAGAAGAAAGGATGTTATCGGGTGTGCCAGTTGCGAAACTTGTAATGGAATGCGCACTGGCACACATTTCCATCATCCAGATAAGAACAAGAAATACAAGATTAGATGTTTTCTTACATACACAATTTCTTTTGAATTGCCCGTGTGGCAAGTTCTACACAGGAAAAACAATAGCTGAGGCCAGGACTAGGATGGCCAACCACAGATCGAGCATACGGGCCACCATCCTGAAGGGCAAAACGGATCAACCGGTAGCCCGTCACTTTATGGTGGCTGAACACTTAGTGAATGATCTTAGATTCATATTGATAGATCACATACCCATCCAAAGAATGGGTGGCGATAGAGCAAAGCTACTCCTACAGAGTCAAGATGGATCTACGAACTGGGAACTTTGAATCCCAGGGGCTCAATGTACACACTGGATGGCATTTGCTATCTGTAAAGATTTCCCCATTATTATATGAGAGTTTATTATCCATTCAGACATTGATGGCTATAACAAGGGGGGCATCCCTCTTGTTGACCTAGGGCCTGACATTTGTTATATAACCTTCATTTGGGGTCTAGGGATTCTTTTGTGTTCTTTTGTGATCTTTTCCTTTTCTATAGAATCTTATGATGTGAGTTTATGATGTTTGATATTATGTGAGTTGTGATTCATTGGGGGCCATTAGGTCCAATTATGTTTCATAAACAATATGATCATCCTCTATGATAAATAGATGATATAGATAATCACACATCTTATGTAGGGTTTTACTTTGTCCTTTATTGTCTATCTACATTATGTTGTTTTTAATTTAATCTTCATTCAGTTTTAACTTTAGACCAATAGGATTTTATTCACACCTTATTCACTTTTTTCACCCTATTACTTACTCTCAGGGAGTGTTTAGTTCCCATTTAGGGGTATACTGCGGTCAGATTTGTAGGACAGTGACTTTGATCCCCTTCCTTTTGGGGGCTGTCATAATTCTGATAATGGTTGGAGCTTACTTCAAATGGGAGTTTTGATTTTTGGTGCATAGGTGTCACTGATTTTTAATGGCTTTAGCTATGATAATATTTAATCCTAATTACCATTGGAGATGGTTTTTTTTCTTTGTCCTTGGGGGTATCACATCACATTCAATTTATTTGTATAATTTTGGGCAGATTGAAAGATGTATTACAATTTTGACTACAGATTTGTGCACTATTTAGTTCGGGTATTTAATATGGGCATATTTTATTTTATATTATATTACGGTGATCCATACCCGGTGTGGTTTTGATTAAGATATGTTTATTTTGTTTTTGTTGCATAATTCCTGAGTATGTAATCTATAAGAGGCACATGTATTCACACTTGTTTACATTTTTTTGGCTTCAACAGATGTTATTTTATATACTTTTTGTTTAGCAGCCATATTGGTCTCAGTGGTAAAAAATCTATGCATTATTGGGGATTTTCCTCACACACATAGTTCAACACCCTTTTCTATTAAGAATTGTGGTTTATAGTTGTTATATGCAGTTGTGTTTCGTCCTAACGGAAATTCTTTTGGGACCAAGGATGTTAGTGATCAGCTGTTTTAACTGGTTTTGCACATTTAGATTTATGTTTACAAGTTTATACGGTTGCCGTGATACGCATGGTGTCCACGCCCACTGTGGGACCTTGTGTACAATCACATAACGGTGGGTGGTTGATACTGTTCTAAATCAATCTGTATCACTTACTGATACTTACTATTGCATGATACACATGGCGAGCTGTTTGTGTGTTGCTGGGATACACATGCTGTCCATGCCTACCTTTAGACCTAGCGGCCAATCATACATGGGGGCGTGTTGAAATCAACTCTGGTTTGCATAATTCCGGAGTATGGTTCTTGTCATCTATGAGAGGCACATGCATTTACATTTATTTACATTCTTTTGGCTTCAACAGATGTTATTTTATTTACTTTTTGTTTAGTAACCGTATTGGTCTTAGTGGTAAAAAATCTATGGATTATTAGGGATTTTCCTCACACACATAGTTCAACACCCTTTTCTATTAAGAATTGTGGTTTATAGTTGTTACATGCAGTTTTGTTTCATCCTAACGGAAATTCTTTTGGGACCAAGCATGATAGTGATCAGCTGTTTAAACTGGTTGTTTACATTTAGATTCAAGTTTACAAGTTTATACGGGTGCCGTGATACGCATGGTATCCACGCTCAATGTGGGACCTTGTGTCCAATTACATGACGGTGGGTGGTTGATACTGTTCTAAATTGATTTGTATTATTTACTGATACTTACTATTGCATGATACAAATGGCAAGCTGTTTGTGTGTTGCCGGGATACGCATGTTGTCCACGCCTACCTTTAGACCTAGTGGCCAATCATACATGGGGGCGTGTTGAAATTGACTCCAGTTTGCCAGTTTGCCTTAATCCACTTATGTTTATATTCGGATCCACACGGCAAATTCCTAATATGCTGACATTGTGAGAGGTGACCGTGCATTGCGTGGTGTATCGTTTTCGCAACAGTTCGATTTTGCTACCTTTTTTAATGCTGTGCAGGACATTAGACAGGATGGCGATATTTTGGTATGTGCTATGTGCAAGTCCCTAGTAACAGTGCTTAGTTACCACTAGTTTGTGACGCATGATGTCTCATTGACACATCTAGTCTTTAATATGATTGGCTGAAATACGCTAATTACGTTTTGAACTCCCTGAAGAGTTTGTTTTTGAGGGCTTACTATTAAATATGCACATTATATTTATGCTTTAAGTTGGATATTGGTTTTAACATTGAGAGACTCACAATTATTTTATTGATTATCAAAAGGGGTGTGTTATTTGAACGATCTTGATTGGCTGTTCCTTTGGGGGAGGTTTGTTTGGGGCCTGTTAAAAGGCTGATTTTGTTCACTTTTTGTTTGTCAGAGGAAGGGACTTGTTCCGTCCCGAAACGTCACATTAATAAAAGTTATTTTGTTGTCACAGACGTTGCTGGACCAGTGAGTGCTTTTTTCACGAACCTTATATTATCCACAGAGCACCCTGGTGGAAGTGCATACACACCAATTGCTGTGTATATATATATATATATATATATATATATATATATATATATATATATATATATATATATGGAACATATTACCATGGTTTACTAATTAGGAGATAAAAGTTACTAGCCCAGAAGGAAAAAGGTAGCATTCCACTTAATCTTTAAAAAGTCAAATTCCTAAAACCCATCCACTGCAATCTCTAAGTTGTCACTGGATCACTGGAAATTTATATGTGTGCATGTATATATATATATATATATATATATATATATATATAAAGGGAGTGCAGAATTATTAGGCAAGTTGTATTTTTGAGGATTAATTTTATTATTGAACAACAACCATGTTCTCAATGAACCCAAAAAACTCATTAATATCAAAGCTGAATAGTTTTGGAAGTAGTTTTTAGTTTGTTTTTAGTTATAGCTATTTTAGGGGGATATCTGTGTGTGCAGGTGACTATTACTGTGCATAATTATTAGGCAACTTAACAAAAAACAAATATATACCCATTTCAATTATTTATTTTTACCAGTGAAACCAATATAACATCTCAACATTCACAAATATTCATTTCTGACATTCAAAAACAAATCAGTGACCAATATAGCCACCTTTCTTTGCAAGGACACTCAAAAGCCTACCATCCATGGATTCTGTCAGTGTTTTGATCTGTTCACCATCAACATTGCGTGCAGCAGCAACCACAGCCTCCCAGACACTGTTCAGAGAGGTGTACTGTTTACCCTCCTTGTAAATCTCACATTTGATGATGGACCACAGGTTCTCAATGGGGTTCAGATCAGGTGAACAAGGAGGCCATGTCATTAGATTTTCTTCTTTTATACCCTTTCTTGCCAGCCACGCTGTGGAGTACTTGGACGCGTGTGATGGAGCATTGTCCTGCATGAAAATCATGTTTTTCTTGAAGGATGCAGGCTTCTTCCTGTACCACTGCTTGAAGAAGGTGTCTTCCAGAAACTGGCAGTAGGACTGGGAGTTGAGCTTGACTCCATCCTCAACCCGAAAAGGCCCCACAAGCTCATCTTTGATGATACCAGCCCAAACCAGTACTCCACCTCCACCTTGCTGGCGTCTGAGTCGGACTGGGAGCTCTCTGCCCCTTTACCAATCCAGCCACGGGCCCATCCATCTGGCCCATCAAGACTCACTCTCATTTCATCAGTCCATAAAACCTTAGAAAAATCAGACTTGAGATATTTCTCGGCCCAGTCTTGACGTTTCAGCTTGTGTGTCTTGTTCAGTGGTGGTCGACTTTCAGCCTTTCTTACCTTGGCCATGTCTCTGAGTATTGCACACCTTGTGCTTTTGGACACTCCAGCGATGTTGCAGCTCTGAAATATGGCCAAACTGGTGGCAAGTGGCATCTTGGCAGCTGCACGCTTGACTTTTCTCAGTTCATGGGCAGTTATTTTGCGCCTTGGTTTTTCCACACGCTTCTTGCGACCCTGTTGACTATTTTGAATGAAACGCTTGATTGTTCGATGATCACGCTTCAGAAGCTTTGCAATTTTAAGAGTGCTGCATCCCTCTGCAAGATATCTCACTATTTTTGACTTTTCTGAGCCTGTCAAGTCCTTCTTTTGACCCATTTTGCCAAAGGAAAGGAAGTTGCCTAATAATTATGCACACCTGATATAGGGTGTTGATGTCATTAGACCACACCCCTTCTCATTACAGAGATGCACATCACCTAATATGCTTAATTGGTAGTAGGCTTTCGAGCCTATACAGCTTGGAGTAAGACAACATGCATAAAGAGGATGAAGTGGTCAAAATACTCATTTGCCTAATAATTCTGCACTCCCTGTATATGTGTGTGTAGATATATATTTTTATAATTTTTTTTATATTGTACAGAAATATGTATTTATGAATTAGCGCACTTCAGAAAAAGCGATCAGGTTTTTAAGGGTATTAGGTTTTTTTCCTCGTTGGAAAACATTTTACTTTCAACTAGTAATATGCGTGCTACTCAACGCACGCAAAAAGCCTTCATCTAGCGAATTAACGTGCAAGCGGGAACACAAAGTACTGCTGCACTTGTAATCAAGCCCATAGTTGGTATAGTCAAGCAAATAGTGAAAAACTGTAGAATATACTGCTTACTTTGACAGTGCAAAATTGCAGTCCAACCATTTGTTATCTTTCTGCTTTTCAATTAAAGGAAAGGCTTTCGCTTCAATGGCACTTTTGGGAATCAGTCTTTGTCTTTTCCTGCTCATTGAAGCCATTGACATTCATTAGTGTTGGTACAAATTCAATAACTTCAAGAAGCTAATTTAGGTTAGTATCCTTTTTTGCCAATGTTTTCTACAATAGAACATTTGACTGAACAACACATTTGTCTTGTTTTAGATCATGTAGCTACATACTTTATATGCTATATTAAACCAGCTATACCAAAAGTTTACAAACTGTTTTGGATACCAATGTGTAAATGTGTGTTGTATATACTTGTGCAAAACATGCTTATTACTTGAGGTTATCACTATGATGCAATAGTATATGTAGATAACCTATATGTATTTAACATCAAGTATGTTATGCACAAGTAAATCCTGATATTGCTCAGGCACAGTAAACATTCAACTTGTCTATTGTGCATAAATAATTCTCATTAACAAACTCTGCGAACTAACAGACATATATTCCCAGAGGCAGAACTTTTCTACACTTTCTGTGAAGAGATTCTTTATAGTGAAACATTTTCTACAGGTATTTTTGTAATACAATTCGATTTTAAATTATTCATTTACACTAAAGCACCAGCTCAACTACAGGGTGTTGATTAAAGGGCCATGATACCCAAATGTTGAAACACTTGAAAGTGATGCAATGATACCCAAATGTTGAAACACTTGAAAGTGATGCAGCATAGCTGTAAAAAGCTGACTAGAAAATATCACCTGAACATCTCTATGTAAAAAGTATTCAAACCCCATTGCAAAGGACTTTAAGCTGCAAATCAGTATGTCTGTCCCAGGAGAGGCAAGGGAGTGAGCCTTGTGCACACTCATGTTATTTCCCTATTCAGTTTAAGGAAGTTTACTATGAAATCTCATGAGAGTTAAGTGAAATCTCATGAGATCACAGTTCATGACCTCAGCACTGCTGATACTGATTGGCTGCTGTTCATTTTCTTGCTTTTTATTTTTACCTGCAGCTGGACAGTAACTGAAAGATAACTTGTTACACAGAACTTACTCTGGTGAGCTTAAGAAATTATGAGGTAAAATATCTTCCTTTTTTACATAGAGATGCTCAGGTGATATTTTCCTGTTAGCTTTTTACATTTATACTGCATCACTTTCAAGTGATTTAGCATATGAGTATTATGTCTAATTTAAAATAATACAATTATTAAAGTTTTATAATATAATGCAGCAGCTGAAAATTGCAAATAGGCTGCAGACACACAAAAAAAAAAGTTTTTAAGTTTTTAAAAGGTCTATTGAATAAGTTTGTTTTCTCTTGGTCTAACATCACCAAGTGAAAACATTAACAATCACAGCTTTGCAGAACAGGGAAAGGCTAGGGGATTGAAAAAAAACTTGAGAGCCAGTCAACAATAAATGAAAACTTACACAGTGCAGTCAGAGCACAGTGCTGTTTGAAGAGAACAGCCTGATGTGGAACAGCACTGCAAAGTGAAAGCACTAACAGTTCCTGCATGTTTTTCTGCAGACATTCTGCATTTTCTGTGATGACATCTCAGATCCCAGCATGTTCTGTCTTGGGGCATATATTTTCTAATCATCAATTACCAAATATATATATACAGGGAGTGCAGAATTATTAGGCAAGTTGTATTTTGAGGATTAATTTTATTATGAACAACAACCATGTTCTCAATGAACCCAAAAAAACTCATTAATATCAAAGCTGAATATTTTTGGAAGTAGTTTTTAGTTTTGTTTTTAGTTTTAGCTATTTTAGGGGGATATCTGTGTGTGCAGGTGACTATTACTGTGCATAATTATTAGGCAACTTAACAAAAAACAAATATATACCCATTTCAATTATTTATTTTTACCAGTGAAACCAATATAACATCTCAACATTCACAAATATACATTTCTGACATTCAAAAACAAAACAAAAACAAATCAGTGACCAATATAGCCACCTTTCTTTGCAAGGACACTCAAAAGCCTGCCATCCATGGATTCTGTCAGTGTTTTTGATCTGTTCACCATCAACATTGCGTGCAGCAGCAACCACAGCCTCCCAGACACTGTTCAGAGAGGTGTACTGTTTTCCCTCCTTGTAAATCTCACATTTGATGATGGACCACAGGTTCTCAATGGGGCTCAGATCAGGTGAACAAGGAGGCCATTTCATTAGATTTTCTTCTTTTATACCCTTTCTTGCCAGCCACGCTGTGGAGTACTTGGACGCGTGTGATGGAGCATTGTCCTGCATGAAAATCATGTTTTTCTTGAAGGATGCAGACTTCTTCCTGTACCACTGCTTGAAGAAGGTGTCTTCCAGAAACTGGCAGTAGGACTGGGAGTTGAGCTTGACTCCATCCTCAACCCGAAAATGCCCACAAGCTCATCTTTGATGATACCAGCCCAAACCAGTACTCCACCTCCACCTTGCTGGCGTCTGAGTCAGACTGGAGCTCTCTACCCTTTACCAATCCAGCCACGGGCCCATCCATCTGGCCCATCAAGACTCACTCTCATTTCATCAGTCCATAAAACCTTAGAAAAATCAGTCTTGAGATATTTCTTGGCCCAGTCTTGACGTTTCAGCTTGTGTGTCTTGTTCAGTGGTGGTCGTCTTTCAGCCTTTCTTACCTTGGCCATGTCTCTGAGTATTGCACACCTTGTGCTTTTGGGCACTCCAATGATGTTGCAGCTCTGAAATGGCCAAACTGGTGGCAAGTGGCATTTTGGCAGCTGCACGCTTGACTTTTCTCAGTTCATGGGCAGTTATTTTGCGCCTTGGTTTTTCCACACGCTTCTTGTGACCCTGTTGACTATTTTGAATGAAACGCTTGATTAATCGATGATCACGCTTCAGAAGCTTTGCAATTTTAAGAGTGCTGCATCCCTCTGCAAGATATCTCACTATTTTTGACTTTTCTGAGCCTGTCAAGTCCTTCTTTTGACCCATTTTGCCAAAGGAAAGGAAGTTGCCTAATAATTATGTACACCTGATATAGGATGTTGATGTCATTAGACCACACCCCTTCTCATTACAGAGATGCACATCACCTAATATGCTTAATTGGTAGTAGGCTTTCGAGCCTATACAGCTTGGAGTAAGACAACATGCATAAAGAGGATGATGTGGTCAAAATACTCATTTGCCTAATAATTCTGCACTCCCTGTATATATATATATATATATATATATATATATAATATATATATATATATATATATATATATAATATATATATATATATATATATATATATATATATATATATATATATATATATATATATATATATATATATATATATACACATATATAAATGATCTTTTAGGTTCACCATTCAGGAAAATCCAGAATCTGTGAAAATATCTCAGATATTAGTGGACAAGTCTTTTGAACAGAAAAACCTTTTTAGACAGATTAACAAGGATGTAATGCTCGTGGGATATTGCCCTATCAGACCAAACTTGGCCAGTAGTCTTCTTATCCCGGCGTCAAGCGGAAGGATAAGGAAATATCCCAGAACAAAGTGAGAGTAAGAAATGAGGTAAGCAGTACTCACGGTAGTTAGTGTAGTCCTTCACCGCAATGAGATTAAGGCAGAGAATGGTCAGAGACAGGCAGAGTTCAACAAAAGAATGGCAATCCAGCAGTATAGCAGTTCAGGGGTAAACCAATAGAGTGGTCAGGAACAGGCAAACGTCAGCAACAAAAAATAATCCAGCAGTTTAGCAGTTCAGGGGTAAACCAGGCAGGGTAGTTAGACAGACAGAGTTCAGCAATGATAAGGTAATCCGGCAATTCAAGGGTTAAACAGGCAGAGTATTCAGATAAGCAGAGTTCAGTAATATTAAGGCTATCCAGCAATTCAAGGGTTAAACAGGCAGAGTAGTCAGACAAGCAGAGTTCAGTAATATTAAGGCAATCCAGCAATTCAAGTAATAAAGCACCTAGAAGCACATACAGTAACACCTATACTTGGGCAGTGAATGTAAGTTATGCAGGTACTTACATAGGCACCGATTCGCACAAAGGAGTTCAAAAGATCCGGCTTGGGAGGGGAATGATGTCATCGCCGCACGTTTACAGGAACTGCCATGTCCCTGGCAACAGCCAGAGCAGCAACCGCCGCGTCCCTGTCAACAGTCAGAGCGAACCAAAGTCGACTTCGAAGGGTGAGCAGCATGAAACTTGGAGACCAAAGATAGAGCATGCACATTACGGGCAGGAACCCAGGAACGCTCTGCCACAGAGTATCCCTTCCAGTGTATGAGGTATTGGAGCTGCCTGTGCCTGATTCTGGAATCCAAGATTTTGGCAACCTCATACTCTGGTTCACCATGAATCAGGAGTGGAGGAGGAGGACGTCTGAGTTGAGTATACATATGTGTGACGTAGGCTTTAAGCAAGGAGATTTGAAAGCCTGGGTGAATGTGCAAGGTCTTAGGCAAGGCCACTCTGTAGGCAACAGGAGAAAGTCTTTTGAGGAGTTCATAAGGACCAATATACCGAGGTCCCAATTTGTGACAAGGTTGACGTAAGTGGATGTGTCGGGTAGAGACCCAGACACGATCAACTGCAACAAAGGCACGAATACTGGCTCGATGATGATCGGCAAACCTCTTAGATCTGGAGATGGTTGACTGTGACTGAGAGAATATTTGTTGCAAATGGGTAGTGAGCTCAGTGAAACGACGTTCTGCAGCAGGGACTCCTGCGGATTGAGCAGAAAGAGGAAAAACACGAGGTTGCTAACCAGCTGCGGCTTGGAAAGGAGATAATCATAGAGAAGAATGCCAATGAGTGTTCTTTGCAAGTTCAGCTAGGGGTAACAACCCAGACTAATTAGTGTGCTGTGAATTGACATATGCTCTGAGATAAGCTTCAAGATCCTGATTGGTTCTCTCCGTCCGCCCGTTAGTCTGGGGGTGATAACCAGAGGACAAAGAAACAGTGGTTACCAGCAGTTTGCAAAAGATTCTACAAAAGGTAGAAATAAATTAAGGTCCTCTGTCAGAGATGATATTTATGGGTATACCATGTAATCGTACCATGTGTAACAGAAAAAGAGTGGACAATTCTTGGGCTGTAGGTAACTTTGTTAAAGGTACAAAATGAGCAAGATTGGAGAACCGAACCACTGCCACCCATATGACTGTATGATGTACAGAAAGAGGAAGGTCTACATTAAAATCCATAGCTATGTGTGTCCATGGTTGTTTAGGTATGGACAATGGTTGAAGTAGGCCATGTGGTAGGGAACGGGGAGCCTTATTAACAGCACAAGTCTGACAAGCTTTGCATAATCCTGAGAGTCTGACTTCATGTTAGGCCACCACACATGTTGGAAAAGGAGTTTAAAGGTTCTTGTCAAACCAGTATGACCTGACAGCTTGCTGTCATGAGCCCAGGATAATACAGGAGAGTGAAGGTTTGGAGGAACATAAAGGATATCAGGAGCCGCAAGGGGCTTCAGAAGGTTTTCTTGACTGGGCTCGTTGCAGTCTTTGAAGAAGAGAGCTTTTGAGCTGAGCAACCACACAGGGGTATGATGTGTTTGATAGGAGCTTCAGAGGAGTCACTAGACTGAGGAAACTGACGGGAAAGGGCATCAGCCTTTTTATTCTTGGTCCCAGGAAGGTAAGAGACTATAAAGTTAAAACGAGAAAAGAATAGGGCCCACCTGGCCTTTCAAGGATTGAGTCAATGAGCAGTCTCTAGGTATGTCAGATTCTTGTGGTCAGTGAAAAATCTGAATGGGGTTGGGGGTATCCTCTAGCCAATGATGCCATTCAGTCAGGGCCATCTTAATGGCTAAGAGTTCACGATTGCCCACATCATAATTCCTTTCTGCGGGAGTGAAGCTACCGGGTGCAGCTTGGAGGTTAAAGGGTCCCTTTAGTTTAAGACTACAGCTCTTATCTCAGAGGCATCAGCCTCTAAAGTGAACTGCAGGTCAGGATCAGGATGGCGGAGCACAGGAGCAGAACAAAAGACTTTTTTCAAATGACAGAAAGCATCCACAGCCACAGAGACCAATTCTTGAAGTCCTCTGTTTGGTTTAGTCAGCTCAGTGAGTGGTGCAACGATTTGGGAGAAGTTCATTATAAACTTGTGATAATAATTGGAGAACCGGAATCTCTGTAGTTCCTTTAATGAGGAACTGCGGTTAGCTATGTAGGGTCCATGGCAAAAACTTCCTTGAGATGACTTAGCCAAGAACTGGATCTGAATCAAACTCACATTTATCCAGTTTGGCTACAGGAGAAATTATTTCTGAGGCAAAAGAAGTACCTGCTTTACATGCTTCATGATGAGGGGTAGCCCACTTTTATCCTCTAAGCATTGGCTTTTCCTGGCAATATATCACAGTTCTTGAGTTGGTGCAAATTAGAACCACAATAGAAACAAAGTCTTAACCACCTTCTTCTCTGTCTTTCAGATTCAGAGGGCTTAAGGGAAGAGAGATCCATGGGTTTCTCTTCAGAGGTAACTGGAGATGCTGAAGGGGTAGAGGATAGTCTATAGACTGACGAGTAGGAAATGTTTCTCGGCGTGTTTCTCTCAATCTCAGCTTGTCTCTCCTGAAAGCGAAAATACAGACTGATACAAAGTGTTATGAAGTCATCCAAGGAAGATGCAACATCACGATAATTGAGCTTGTCCTTGATACGCTCATGCAGGCCACTCCTGAAGGCCAATTGAGAACACTGCCATCCCAACTGGTCTAATGTGCCAAGGTGTGAAACTCAATGGCATATTGTGCCACAGATCTATTGCTCTGGCGAAGATCCAAGAGAGAGTATTCTGCAGCAGCAGTGCGGCCAGAGATGCCAAAAACATAACATAATGCAGAAATGAAGGCATCAGCTTGTTCACGAGTTGAGCACTCTGTTCCAAAAGGGGAGGAGACCCAGACTAGGGCCTTATCTTTCAATAAAGAAATGATAAAAGTGACCTTTGACTGATGAGACTGGAAGGTGGAGACGATCATTGCGGGAAGTGTAGCCTGCACGTTTGCAAAATCCTACAGTCCGTAGAACCATCGTACTTGTCAGGCAACGTTATCTGAGGTATACTTCTAATAATGAGGGGGAGTTGCAGCACTAACAACAGGAACAGCGTTCTTTTCTGAAACCAGTAAAGAGAGCATAGTTGATATAGCCTCAATTTTAGAATCCACATTCTGCAAGTTTATGGTGTGGGTTTCCCAGGGGTCTGTCCCTGAAGAGAGACTGCTCTTACTACCTCATTTGGGTCCATATCTCAAGTAATAATGTAATTCTTGTGGGATATTTCCCTATCAGACCAAACTTGGCCAGTAGGTCTTCTTATCCCGGCGTCAAGCGGAAGGATAAGTTAAATATCCAGCACAAAGTGAGTGTAAGAAATGAGGTAAGCAGTACTCACGGTAAGCAGGGTAGTCCTTTACAAGCAATAAGATTAAGGCAGTAACACCTATACTTGGGCAGTGAATGTAAGTTATGCAGGTACTACATAGGCACTGATTCGCGCCAAGGAGTTCAAAGGATCTGACTTGAGAGGGGAATAGACATCACCGCAAGCGCCGCTTCCCTGGCAACAGCTTGAGCACCAACCATCATGTCCCTGGCAACAGCCAGAGTGGCGTGACAAAGGATACTTGTCGACTAGAGCAAGGGGTTTTTGGAAAACATCAAGAGTTTCTACTTTATCCAAGTTAGCATAGTTGGATTAAACATTTTTGGAGTGTGTACAATAATGAAATAAAATAGTTCACAGAGCAAAATTTAAAAAGCAATTTTTATACTTGAAAGATGCAATTTTTTAGATTTTTCATTTGTTGAATTAAAACTTAAAAAATAGTATAGAATATGTTTTTAATTCAACATCTTAAACAGTGTTTAATAGCTGCCCAATGTGCTTAATACCTATATGGCTGCACCTCACAGCAAGGCCCAAAGAAAGCCGAAAATGATCATCTAGGGTTGCCATGTTCCTTGTTCAGAGGAGAATTGCCTGGTATTTCGGGCTTTATTGACCTTACAAGGCGGGATCAGACTGATATACTTCAGGGAAAGATCTCCTCTGTGAAAAGTACAATTGGGGCTAAAATAGGCTGCTCCTAGGTGGTAACTCGCCATAGAACAAGATAATGAGCTGTTGTTCGTTTCCTTTTATAGCGCTTATCTTTCTATATGCATGATTCTGAATAAATACACATACATTTATTTATTTTTAGTTTGTCTTTAAACATTTTCGGCATGTTTATAATAATGAGCTAAAATGTTCACAGGGCAAAATTTAAAAATCACTTTTTATTTGAAAGATTTAACTATCTAGATATTTAATTTGTAGACTTAAAAACTGAAATAAAAATGATTGAAGAATATGGTTTTTTTGTTTCAACAAACTAACAGTGTTTAATGCTAGACTCAACAGTGGTGGCCATTTTCCCTTTCATGTTAGCTTTAATAGGGACGTTGTATTACACTGTGACATTCAGAATCTCTTGTGTCCTTTCTCAGAGTGTGTAAAAGTATTATAGGTGCCACCGCTGTGATATCCCAACTGTGGTTTTCCTATACATGCCTATAATTGATGCTAAAATGTAGTAATTATAGTTTCTCAGCATCAGCTTTTTCTTTACATTCACTGAGGCACATTTAGGACTTAACACTTCGTTAGTTATGGAAATGTAACATTTTTAAGGAAAAAATACTTTCTGTTTTTCCTGATTTTCAAATTGGATTTTGAATGCTATGTTTTAACAAAGAAAGAAAGCTCTGCGTGAAGTAAAATTTAATTTAAATAAACCCACATAAAAAATGTTTTATATGTACTTAGTTAAAAAAATACAATGTTTATTTATATCTTCCTCTAAATGGCCACAGCAGAGGAGGTATTATAAATAAGATGTTTATTTCAAGGGCTATGTCCCTAAACTGCAAAGTAATGCAAATTTTACACACAAAGAGGCATATTTTACTATGTGCGAGCGGACATGATACGAAGTTACCGGTATCATGTCCTCTGCACATCGCTGCCCCATCGATAAATGCAGACAGCATAGGCTGTCGGCATTTATCATTGCACCAGCAGTTCTTGTGAACTGCTTGTGCAATGCCGCCCCCGCTAATAGGGGATGTCAATCAACCCGATCGAATTTGAACTGCTTGTGCAATGCCGCCCCCGCTAATAGGGGATGTCAATCAACCCGATCGAATTTGACCACTGCTTCATAACTTATTGATAACTTCTGGATAACAAGGGACCACAAGCTCTATACGGAGCTTGATAAATATGCCCCAAATGTCAGTTTTAAGTAATTGTCAAGCAATCATTTTTATGCCAATTTTTAATTGGTATATGTATGCTATGTTTATATAAAAAATAATAATAGTGCTATGGAATCTGCTGGCATTCTACAAATAACTGATAATAATGTCTTTATTGATTATAACATACTACACATTTTTTTCCAGTCAATTACATAAATTATTATGGTACTCTGTGAGTATCTGAGTCTTCAGTTCTTCGAGGTTAATCAAATATTGTTTATAACTTCTTGCATGATTTATAATCGTTATAAAAAAGACACTAAATTGAACAAAGCCCACTAGGTTGACATCTCTTTAAAAAAATCTATGGTTTCATGTGATCTATTTCATATCCTGTGGAAGTGCAGCCTTTTAAGCCCTTGAGTGCTAACAACGGCTCTGAGCCGTTGCAGAGTTTATCACTCTGGTGCTAATGACGGCTCAGAGCCGTCGCTAGCCGTCTCCCAGCTTGAGGGAGATCTGGGGGCTCCCACCCAGTACCTGTAGAGTGACAGGCATCCCGTTGTGCGTGGTGACGTCACTCGCAATAACGTGATGACGTCCCCGTGCAACTTTATTTATACTTAACAGTGTATAGGAGCAGGGGGCATGCTGCTTAGAAGCCTGTATCTCAGCAGCTACAGACCCCCAAGACCCACCATTGGAAAGGTAATCGCCTAACCTTTCCAACAGTGTAAGTCTTGGGGGTCTGAAAAAAAAAAAAAAAAAGTTAAATAATAAATTGTTCAAAAAATAAAAAAAACATTAAAAAATCTTAGCACCCAGGTGGGAAAATGCTTAGCACTCAAAGGGGGGTAGTTATCAAGCCGTCAACCTCAAATACGCTGAAATTCCGCAGTGTAGTTGTGGCGAGGCTGATTCACCTAAGTTATGAAGCCCTAGATACCGGCAAAAGTAGAATTTAGTGACGTAAGCTTCGATCCGCCGGACTCAGTCCGACACAGATCGATTCTTACGTCACTCCAGATGTTCCGAACACAAGTGCGGCACTATCTGACTACTTTTGCTAGTTATCAAAAAACTAGCAGGTACGCTCGGCACTTTTCCGGCCCAGCGTACCTGGTTTTCAATCCGCCGCCCTGAAGGCGGCGGATCCCACAGGAATCAATTGGAGTCTGACCATAGCGAAAGTTCATGTTCGCTGCTGCCCGATATCCCATTGATTCCTATGGGAGCTGTCTGCACCTAACACCCTAACATGTACCCCAAGTCTAAACACTCCTAATCTGTCCCCCCCCCCTACACCGCCGCAACTAAATAAATGTATTACCCCCTAAACCGCCAATCCCGGAGCCCACCACAAGCTATACTAAATATGTTAACCCCTAAACCGCTGCTCCCGGAGCCCACCGCCAATCTAATAAACTGATTAACCCCTAAACCGCCGCTCCCAGACCCCGCCGCTACCTACATGATACCTATTAACCCCTATCCTGCCCCCCTAAACCGCCGCTCCTCTCCCCGCCGCAACTCTTATAAATGTATTAACCCCTAAACCGCCGCTCCCGGACACCGCCGCCACCTACATTATACCTAGTAACCCCTATCCTGCCCCCCCATACTGCCACCTATAATAAAGTTATTAACCCCTATCCTGGCGATCCCGGACCTTGCCGCAACTAAATAAATAGTTTAACCCCTAAACCGCCGCTCCCGGAAACCGCCGCAACCTATATTAAATTTATTAACCCCTAATCTGCCCCCCCTACACCGTCGCCACCTATAATAAATTTATCAAACCCTATCCTGCCCCCCCCCTACACCGCCGCCACTGTAATAAAATTATTAACCCCTAAACCTAAGTCTAAACCTAACCCTAAAACCCCCCTAACTTAAATATTAATTAAATAAATCTAAATAATATTTCTCTTATTAACTAAATTAATCCTATTTAAAACTAAATACTTACCTTTAAAATAAACCCTAATATAGCTACAATATAAATAATAATTATATTGTAGCTATCTTAGGATTTATTTTTATTTTACAGGCATCTTTCAATTTATTTTAACTAGGTACAATAGCTATTAAATAGTTATTAACTATTTAATAGCTACCTAGCTAAAATAAAGAGAAATTTGCCTGTAAAATAAATCCTAACCTAAATTACAATTACACCTAACACTACACTATACTTAAATAAATTAATCCTATTTAAAACTAAATACTTACCTGTAAAATAAACTCATTCTTGACTAGTACCCAGAAAAGGAACATTTAGACAAGGAACATGACAACCCCAGACTTCTGTGAGCCATGGTTATGTCAATTCTATAGTCAAAGAGAGCAAGAGAATGACAAGGCGTATAATCCACTGCCCCCCCCCCCATTCTCTCTCCATTCTCTGTTACATCCACTTTCTCAATCAAGTACTTCTCATTATCACTTTTCCCACCCCCCACCCCCCATCTCTCTACACCAGTCATGTCTGTTCCTTAGTTTCAGCCCCTCCTCCATTCGATCCACACCAGTTTATATAAAATATATCTTCTATGGGCTTAATGTACTAAGCAGCATACGCTGCTTTTGAGGCCTTGTGAGGCAAGCTTGCACATTGCAAGCCAGCTTCTAATAATGTAAGAAGCATTGGTTATTAGACTATCCTAAATATTCTTACTCAAGGTGATTAACAGATGAATTGTCACGTGAGAGAAGAGGGAACCATTACACACTCATGCGTTCTGCAGCCCATTCAATGTTAAGCCATGCAGATAGGTTCACAAGTTGAGAACTTTGTCCACACAGGTGTACATTGGGCCTTATGTGTGCTGTATTTTAAAATGAGAGCCTACTGTAAATGTTTCTCTCCATTAATGTGTTCCCAATGATCCATTTTGCCTATTAATGTATTACATTGTTATTAACAAATTTAACTTTACTTTGACATTTGAAATAGCCGCTTTAGCTTGTATCTCCAACTATACAGAAAATATCAGTACTGGTTGTAGAAAAACTATAAAAGAAACAGTATCCTGTTAGTGCTCCTTGAAAGCCTTTTTGGTGAAACGTATATTAAAGTTGTTTATCCATTATGGACACTTCACAGAAGGCAGGACTTACATAAGTGATGAAAAAGCCAGTTCCAATATCGGCAGAGAATGCCCATTGGCAGATGGTGTTCTCTTAGCCATAGATCCAGGATTCTGTTACTGGCCCTGTGTAAGCCTTTTAGTTTGTAGTCCTCTTGCAATATGTTATATTTTGATCAATTGTGAAGATTGGATCTACACGTTATTCTGTGCCTTGCATTGGTGGAGTGGGATATTAAAGTGTGATTGTTACTGAGAGCTCAGTCATTAATTCTCCATTACATGAGTATGGTTCTTTTACACAGATCCCCTGTATATGGTGCTTCACTATAGGACTTACCATCTCTGGTTGAGGCTCTGTTAATGGAAGTCCAGTGAATCAGAAATCCTTTTTAAAAGCACTATATCGTTATTTATTTTTTATTGTCTGGGGTTGCCCGACCTAGTATTTTAGGGCTGAACTGACCTTGTTAGGCTTGATCAGACCAATATATTTCAGGAAAGTTCTCCTCTGTGAAAAACACAATTGGGCTAAAAGAGGCTGCCCCCAGGTGGTAACTCACTATAGAACAAGCTACTGAGTTATTGTTTGTTCCTTGTTGAGTCCTTCTCTTTTTGTATTATTTAATTATGAGACCTTGCAAACACTACCAAGTAACGCAACCTGCATTGGTAAATAACCTTTACAAAGTATGAAATAATATCATATATTTGTGTTTATTTTCCAAGTTTAGTAATAGTGCAGGAAATAATAATGTAAAAAGTCTGACGTGCATTAAACTCACATTAAAAGCTATATTTTAGTGTAATTACTACATAAAGAATTGTATTGAAAAACTCTAAATAAGATGACATATTTTCAGTGAAAGATTTACATTTCTTGCAGTAACAGTTTTAAGACCAAGGGGTCAACTGCTGGTGCAATGCCGGCACCTGCAGATTTGCGGCCAATTGGTTGCTAGCAGGGGGTGTCAATCAGCCCAATCGTATTTGGTTGGGTTGATTTCTATCCGCGGCCTCAGAGCAGGTGGACAAGTTATGGAGCAGAGGTCTTTAGACCGCTACTTCATAACTTCTGTTTCCGGGGAGCCTGAAGGCTCGCCAGAAACAAGCGGCATCAAGCTCTATACGGAGCTTGATAAATTGACCCCCAAGGGTCACTGTGTTGAGAACCTACCAGAAATTACACTGGATTCCAGCTGTAATATATTATATCTTTATTGGTCAGCTTGATACAGGAAGGATGATTTTACCAGCATAAATGGTATTCAGCGAGGTCTGTCGGACCTGATCCGCACTGTCAGATCAGGTCCCACAGACTTTGATAAATAGAGGATATTGTATCCTCGAAGCATGATAGGCCTGCAGGTCTATCTTGCTGAATATAACCTGGTGAGTCTGTTTCACAATACACAATAAACTCTTTGTACAGATAGAAAAACACATGCATGAAGTGAATGCCTGGTAAAGTCATATGAAAATAACATAATTTATTTGTTTGTGCTTAAAAAAAATGTTGCTGTCAGTACCAGGTGCTCTCTGTCACATTGGTTCTCCCCGTGAGAATCTCCATGACAGAGAGCCTCATTACTTTTAAAGGAAGACAGCTGGCCTCTCATTGGTTCAGCCCCCTCTTTTAGAGAATTAAATGAAGTCTCCCTATGATGTTGCTTTGAGTGATATATTTCTCTATTCTAGTGAATCATAGAGAATTGAGCCCCTGGTGTGTGACATTGATATCACCATCACTCACAGTATATTCACTGGAGGTGAAGTGTGTACAAAAGGATTACTCCTTTATATCAGTTTAATATTCAAAGATGGTATTTATGCAAAAAATAAATCAATACTTTTATGACTGTTTAATTCTGTAAGTTACATGGCTAGGCACTAGACACAATTAAATTAGATGCCAGCTAAATAATGACTGGGTTGAAAACCTTAATGGATGTAATATTGAGAAATCTAAATATCGTTGTTAAAATAAAAATATGGAAGTTACAGGATTGTAACATTTACCAATCATTAATAAAAAAAATTGTATCAAACAGATTTCTTTCTTGAAGTGAAAAGGCAGTTCAGTGGGAAAGGAAGTTAAAGGGACACTCCAGCAAAACTGGAATCCACTTCGATGCATTAAAGTTTTAAATAGAAATATTTTTGTAATATACATGTATTAGCAAACATGCATCTAATTAAAGCTGTTTCAAAGTGTATTTAAGTATGCACAGTGCACCAGCATTTAAAACACAGTACTTTCTCAGTGAGTCTAGAGTGTTTGTACCATCTGGTAATGACTCGATTTGTTAATTGCTGATGTGATACAAGCCCCACCGGTGCTCTAAACAACTGCAGTATTTAAAATATTGGTGTACTGAGAATATCTAGCTATGCTTCACATGCACATGCAGAAAAAAACGCTAGCACTTAAACAGTGCTAACTTTTACTAGAAGCATTTTTGCCAGTAGATGTTTATTGCAAATATGTAATTCATCTATGTGCATTTACATTTTGACTGGAATGCCCCTTTAAGTTGTGTAAATTCAAACTGAAAGTAACAGTGAGTGCATGTTAGTTCACAACTGATACATAGGTGTTAATTGATCACTATCTGATAAGGATGAAATTCCCAATTCGGAGCCAGATTACATGGCACCCTATTTTTTCTTTTTTTTTGCCCGTGCGCTAACACTTCTCAAATTAAACCTTTAGCATGGGCGGTTTAATGCTCGTATAACAATTAATTAAGTGGGTATTTATTGGGCTTGTTCTGTGTGATATTCTATGTCTTTCTGGACTCCATGAGGCCTATTTATCAAGCCGTCAACCACAAATACGCTGGAATTCTGCAGCATAATTGTGGCAAGCTTGATTCGCCTCATTTATCAAAGCCTACAGACCAGCAAAAGTTGAAATCTGTGACGTAACATACGATTCGGCGGTCTCAGTCCGACACAGATCAATGCTTACATCATTGCAGATGTTCTGAATGCAAATTCGGCCCTATCTGAGAACTTTTGCTAGATAACAAATATCTAACACTATTCCGGCCCAGCATACCTGCTTTTCAATCCGCTGCCCTGGAGGCGGCGGATGCCATAGGAATCAATGGGAGTCTGAAAGCAGTGAAAGTTTATGTTCACTGTTGCCCGATATCCCATTGATTCCTATAGGAGAATAAAAGTTATGTTTACACCTAACACCCTAACATGTACCCCGAGTCTAAACACCCGGAATCTGCCGCCCGACACTGCCAACACCTACATTATACTTATTAACCCCTAATCTGCCGCACCGCCACCGTCGCCACCTATGTTATACTTCTTAACCCCTAATCTGTCACCCCGACACCGCCACCACCTACATTATACTTATTAACCCCTAATCTGCTACCCTGCCACTGCCGCCACCTACATAAAAGTATTAACCCCTATCCCACCGCTCCCGGATCCCACCTCAACTAAATAACGTTATTAACCCCTAAACCACTGGCCTCCCACATCACTACCACTTACTAAACCTATTAACCCCTAATAGGATTGAGCTCGCATTCTATTGGCTGATTGGAATAGCCAATAGAATGCCAGCTCAATCATATTGGCTGATTTCAGCAGCCAATAGGATGAAAGCTCAATCTTATTGGCTGATTGCAACAGCCAATAGGATTTTTTCAACCTTAATTATGATTGGCTGATAGAAATCTATTAGCCAATCGGAATCTAAGGGATGCCATCTTGGATGACGTCATATCAAGGAACATTCATTGTTGAAGAAGACGTCAGAAGAAGAGGATGCTCCGCGCCAGATGTCTTAAAGATGGAGCCACTCCGCTTCGGATGGATGAAGATAGAAGATGCAGTCTGGATGAAGACTTCTGCCGGCTTGGATGAAGACTTCGGCCCGCTTGGATGAAGACTTCTGCCGGCTTCGCTTAAGACTTCTGCCGCTCCTTTGAGGATGGATGTCGGCTCTTCAGAAACTGTAAGTGGATCTTCGGGGGTTAGTGTTAAGTTTTTTTAAAGGTTTATTGGGTAGGTTTTAATTTTCGATTAGGGTTTGGGCAAAGAAAAAGAGCTAAATGCCCTTTAAAGGGCAATGCCCATACAAATGCCCTTTTCAGGGCAATTGGGAGCTTAGGTTTTTTAGATTAGGTTTTTATTTGGAGGTTTGGTTGTGTGGGTGGTGGGTTTTACTGTTGGGGGTATTTGTATTTTTTTACAGGTAAAAGAGCTGATTTTTTGGGGGGCAATGCCCCACAAAAGGCCCTTTTAAGGGCCATTGGTAGTTTATTGTAGGCTAGGGTTTTTTTTTATTTTGGGGGGGCTCTTTTATTTTCATAGGGCTCTTAGATTAGGTGTAATTAGTTTAAATATTTGATAATTTATTTTTTATTTTGTGTAATTTAGTGTTTATTTATTTTTTTGTAACTTAGTGTTTGTTATTTTGTGTAACTTTTGTAACTTTGTAATTTTCAATAGTAGTTTTAAATTATTTGAGTAGGGTTAGGTTTTTAACTATATAATATATTTAATTTAATTTGTAGTTTAATGTAATTTTAGTACAACAGTTAGGGTAGGTTAATTATTAGTTTAATATAGTTTAATGTAATTTTAGTATAACAGTTAGGGTAGGTTAATTATTAGTTTAATATAGTTTATTGTAACTTTAGTATAATAGTTAGGGTAGATTAATTAATTCATTTAAATCTAAAGGTAAGTTTTAATTTATTATACTATAGGGATGAATTAATATTTAATATAAAGTTAGCAGGTTGTTAGGTTTAGGGGGTAATAGGTTAATTTAGTTTATGGCGATGTGAGGGGCTGGTGGTTTAGGGGTTAAAGGGACGGTAAACCCAAATTTTTTCTTTCATGATTCAAATAGAGCATGCAATTTTAAGCAACTTTCTAATTTACTCCTATTATCAATTTTTCTTCATTCTTTTGCTATCTTTATTTGAAAAAGAAGGCATCTAAGCTAAGGAGCCAGCTTAGGGCATTTTTTTCTTTTTAACCAGAGGTCTGACCTCTGGTTAATTGCGCTAAGTGCAAATTGAAACATTACCTAACTACTTGTAATGGCTGGGGCAAATTTGCCTGTTATAGGCACACATTAAGATAGCGATCCACTCGTAATCTGGGCCAAAGTCTTACATTTATACACCCATACACATATTTAGACGTATATATATATATATATATATATATATATATATATATATATATATATATATATATATATATATATATATATATATAAAAGCATCAGAGTCCCAGCAGCATAAGCACAGTCCTTCTCATGTCATATAACTGCCAGGGTGCAAATCAAAAAAATAGAAATGTTGCAGAAGGAAAAACGGCACACTCTGGACTTGTATAAAAATGTTACCTTTATTCATAACAAATTAAAAAACGGCACAACATTTCAGGATTCTAACAATCCCTTTGTTAAATGCCAATATGTGATTCACTGCAGTGAATCTAAAAACATATGTTTACCTGAACCACAAGCCGTGCTTAAATGCACCATAGGAAAATCGCGAACTCCACAAGCGTCTCACGTGTATATATATATATATATATATATATATATATAAACTAAAAAGGAGAAAAAAAAGTGCTGGATAATGAATAAAACAAAGGAATAATTCCCACTCTGTACTTCCACCAGCTGCCACTACCTAAAGAGTATAGTGCCTATTGCCCCTAAACAATATGCTAAATACTTAAATAATAAATGAAAAAGAAGAGTATGGAGGGCGCTAGAATTGGTAATACTAAGAACCTCTGTGATATTATGTTTCCTAATACTCATACAGTATTTAGATATAAGATACAAAATTTCAGTACAACAGCATATACTTGCTGGGCAAATCACACTGCACCGGTTTGTCTATGATACCAGCAAATAATAGCAATACACCCCACAAATAAAACAACAATATTTATAGGAATAACCAAAACTTCATCTGAAAGTTCTTTTCTATTCTGTTAATTCATATGTTCATAAATGCAGTGAAGTGTTAATAAACGTCCTTAAACAGTATCCTGAAATAAGTGAAGAATAGCCAAGCCCCCGTCAGGGTTCCTACTTACACTGCTTACCCTCTATCATATGAGGTAAGTGCCGCACAGTCAAGAGGAGAGCCCATGTCGGACCTTGGTAATACACACTTCTCAGCTTCTTGGAGATGGTAGAGTTCTCTTCCAATCACGTATTACGTGTCACATGTAATGAAAGCAGAAGAGACACATAGTGCAATACCATAACTTTTATTTAATCTAAAAAGTGTAACACTAGTTTAATATACTGCTTACAAGAGTGAACCTCAATCAAATATGAGGTAATGACAGAGTTCAAAAAATAAGACCAGGTTTCAAATGTCCAAAGTAGTCTTATAAAAACATCTCCTAAAAGATCCTGAGTAAAAGCCGTTCTGTGTAAACTCCTTGCGCGTTTCGAAGGCACTGACCCACTGGTGCCTTCTTCATCAGAGGAATGAAAACAGAACAGCAACACTTTAAAGAGAGGCTGTGGCATGCCTCCCTAAATATTAGTAACTAATTGGTTAACTTTCCGGTCATGTGACTTAGTGATGCGAAAACCGGAAGAAATCTGTTATTGACAGTTCGGAGTAGTAGGTAGTGCTATGGGGTCTTGAAGTTAAATCCCGTTGTACACATTACTTCTAATACATCACATTCATGATGAGTTTGGGAAGTATATACATTAAAAATGCAAATGCATTAATGTGTACTATTGAAGCAAGATCATATTGATTTCTCAAGGTAATTGCGGCACTTACGGTGACTACTTGGATGTTTTGTGTTTGAATCACATTGGCTCAATATTACCAATTCTAGTGCCCTCCATACTCTTCTTTTATATATATATATATATATATATATATATATATATATATATATATATATATATATATATATACATATATATATATATATTCATTATAGCCCTTTCCAGTCAAACACCTTGTCATATATCATATACCTTTTATCCCTTATAAAAAAAAATGTAACTTTATATGCATCATTTTTAGCAGAAAATGTATATATGAGTGTAACACTTTATTTTAATATACTTATGTTGTGTTTGGTGCACATTTTTTTTACCCCTTACACTTTACGCTAGATTTTTAGTCTTTTTAGTGTGATGAGTGAAAATTATGTTTGCACTCAAGCACACTTGTAATATGCACGCAAGTTAGCTTTAAAGCACCACTTGTAATCTAGCACTATGTTAATGGAAATGGATATAATTTCCCCAAACCTGGCTATAATGATTTATTCAATACAGGAACAATTATTTAAAAATAAAATAGTGTCCCATTACATGTTAATCTAATAATTAAAACAATAACCCTATTTAACCATATTTATAATAAAACAATATTCTATGATCTTTTTGTTCATATTACTATAAAAAATGTATTGAGGTAAACTGATTTCCTAGTAATATTTTTTTCTAAAATTAAAAATAAATATTTGTCATCATATTGGCAAAAATAATTAAAAAATAGGTAGCAATGCACAGCTATATTAACTGTTTGGATTTAAGCTGAATGCAGTAGGTGACAGTGACAGGCCTAAGTGACAAGTCATTTAGGCCTAGATTTAGAGTTCGGCGGTAAAAGGGCTGTTAACGCTCCGCGGGTTTTTTTCTGGCCGCACCATAAATTTAACTCTGGTATCGAGAGTTCAAACAAATGCTGCGTTAGGCTCCAAAAAAGGAGCGTAGAGCATTTTTACCGCAAATGCAACTCTCGATACCAGAGTTGCTTACGGACGCGGCCGGCATCAAAAACGTGCTCGTGCACGATTCTCCCATAGGAAACAATGGGGCTGTTTGAGCTGAAAAAAAACCTAACACCTGCAAAAAAGCAGCGTTCAGCTCCTAACGCAGCCCCATTGTTTCCTATGGGGAAACACCTCCTAAGTCTGCACCTAACACCCTAACATGTACCCCGAGTCTAAACACCCCTAACCTTACACTTATTAACTCCTAATCTGCCGCCCCCGCTATCGCTGACCCCTGCATTACACTTTTAACCCCTAATCTGCCGCTCCGTAAACCGCCGCCACCTACGTTATCCCTATGTACCCCTAATCTGCTGCCCTAACATCGCCGACCCCTATGTTATATTTATTAACCCCTAATCTGCCCCCCACAACGTCGCCGACACCTGCCTACACTTATTAACCCCTAATCTGCCGAGCGGACCTGAGCGCTACTATAATAAAGTTATTAACCCCTAATCCGCCTCACTAACCCTATCATAAATAGTATTAACCCCTAATCTGCCCTCCCTAACATCGCCGACACCTACCTTCAATTATTAACCCCTAATCTTCCGATCGGAGCTCACCGCTATTCTAATAAATGGATTAACCCCTAAAGCTAAGTCTAACCCTAACACTAACACCCCCCTAAGTTAAATATAATTTTTATCTAACGAAATAAATTAACTCTTATTAAATAAATGATTCCTATTTAAAGCTAAATACTTACCTGTAAAATAAATCCTAATATAGCTACAATATAAATTATAATTATATTATAGCTATTTTAGGATTAATATTTATTTTACAGGCAACTTTTTAATTATTTTAACCAGGTACAATAGCTATTAAATAGTTAAGAACTATTTAATAGTTACCTAGTTAAAATAATAACAAATTTACCTGTAAAATAAATCCTAACCTAAGATATAATTAAACCTAACACTACCCTATCAATAAAATAATTAAATAAACTACCTACAATTACCTACAATTAACCTAACACTACACTATCAATAAATTAATTAAACACAATTGCTACAAATAAATAAAATTAAATAAACTATCTAAAGTACAAAAAATAAAAAAGAACTAAGTTACAGAAAATAATAAAATATTTACAAACATAAGAAAAATATTACAACAATTTTAAACTAATTACACCTACTCTAAGCCCCCTAATAAAATAACAAAGCCCCCCAAAATAAAAAATTCCCTACCCTATTCTAAAATACAAATATTACAAGCTCTTTTACCTTACCAGCCCTGAACAGGGCCCTTTGCGGGGCATGCCCCAAGAATTTCAGCTCTTTTGCCTGTAAAAAAAAACATACAATACCCCCCCCCCAACATTACAACCCACCACCCACATACCCCTAATCTAACCCAAACCCCCCTTAAATAAACCTAACACTACCCCCCTGATGATCTTCCTACCTTGTCTTCACCATGCCAGGTTCACCGATCCGTCCTGGCTCCAAGATCTTCATCCAACCCAAGCGGGGGCTAGACATCCACTGAAGAAGTCCAGAAGAGGGTCCAAAGTCTTCCTCCTATCCGGCAAGAAGAGGACATCCGGACCGGCAAACATCTTCTCCAAGCGGCATCTTCTATCTTCTTCCATCCGATGACGACCGGCTCCATCTTGAAGACCTCCAGCGCGGATCCATCCTCTTCTTCCGACGACTAGACGACGAATGACGGTTCCTTTAAGGGACGTCATCCAAGATGGCGTCCCTCGAATTCCGATTGGCTGATAGGATTCTATCAGCCAATCGGAATTAAGGTAGGAATTTTCTGATTGGCTGATGGAATCAGCCAATCAGAATATAGTTCAATCCGATTGGCTGATCCAATCAGCCAATCAGATTGAGCTCGCATTCTATTGGCTGATCGGAACAGCCAATAGAATGCGAGCTCAATCTGATTGGCTGATTGGATCAGCCAATCGGATTGAACTATATTCTGATTGGCTGATTCCATCAGCCAATCAGAAAATTCCTACCTTAATTCCGATTGGCTGATAGAATCCTATCAGCCAATCGGAATTCGAGGGACGCCATCTTGGATGACGTCCCTTAAAGGAACCGTCATTCGTCGTCTAGTCGTCGGAAGAAGAGGATGGATCCGCGCTGGAGGTCTTCAAGATGGAGCCGGTCGTCATCGGATGGAAGAAGATAGAAGATGCCGCTTGGAGAAGATGTTTGCCGGTCCGGATGTCCTCTTCTTGCCGGATAGGAGGAAGACTTTGGACCCTCTTCTGGACTTCTTCAGTGGATGTCTAGCCCCCGCTTGGGTTGGATGAAGATCTTGGAGCCAGGACGGATCGGTGAACCTGGCATGGTGAAGACAAGGTAGGAAGATCATCAGGGGGGTAGTGTTAGGTTTATTTAAGGGGGGTTTGGGTTAGATTAGGGGTATGTGGGTGGTGGGTTGTAATGTTGGGGGGGGGGGTATTGTATGTTTTTTTTTACAGGCAAAAGAGCTGAAATTCTTGGGGCATGCCCCGCAAAGGGCCCTGTTCAGGGCTGGTAAGGTAAAAGAGCTTGTAATATTTGTATTTTAGAATAGGGTAGGGAATTTTTTATTTTGGGGGGCTTTGTTATTTTATTAGGGGGCTTAGAGTAGGTGTAATTAGTTTAAAATTGTTGTAATATTTTTCTTATGTTTGTAAATATTTTATTATTTTCTGTAACTTAGTTCTTTTTTATTTTTTGTACTTTAGATAGTTTATTTAATTTTATTTATTTGTAGCAATTGTGTTTAATTAATTTATTGATAGTGTAGTGTTAGGTTAATTGTAGGTAATTGTAGGTAGTTTATTTAATTATTTTATTGATAGGGTAGTGTTAGGTTTAATTATATCTTAGGTTAGGATTTATTTTACAGGTAAATTTGTAATTATTTTAACTAGGTAACTATTAAATAGTTCTTAACTATTTAATAGCTATTGTACCTGGTTAAAATAATTACAAAGTTGCCTGTAAAATAAATATTAATCCTAAAATAGCTATAATATAATTATAATTTATATTGTAGCTATATTAGGATGTATTTTACAGGTAAGTATTTAGCTTTAAATAGGAATTATTTATTTAATAAGAGTTAATTTATTTCGTTAGATAAAAATTATATTTAACTTAGGGGGGTGTTAGTGTTAGGGTTAGACTTAGCTTTAGGGGTTAATACATTTATTAGAATAGCGGTGAGCTCCGGTCGGCAGATTAGGGGTTAATAATTGAAGGTAGGTGTCGGCGATGTTAGGGAGGGCAGATTAGGGGTTAATACTATTTATGATAGGGTTAGTGAGGCGGATTAGGGGTTAATAACTTTATTATAGTAGCGCTCAGGTCCGCTCGGCAGATTAGGGGTTAATAAGTGTAGGTAGGTGTCGGCGACGTTGTGGGGGGCAGATTAGGGGTTAATAAATATAACATAGGGGTCGGCGATGTTAGGGGTAGCAGATTAGGGGTACATAGGGATAACGTAGGTGGCGGCGATTTGCGGTCGGAAGATTAGGGGTTAATTATTTTAAGTAGCTTGCGGCGACGTTGTGGGGGGCAAGTTAGGGGTTAATAGATATAATACAGGGGTCGGCGGTGTTAGGGGCAGCAGATTAGGGGTACATAAGTATAACGTAGGTGGCGGTCGGCAGATTAGGGGTTAAAAATTTTAATCGAGTGGCGGCGATGTGGGGGGACCTCGGTTTAGGGGTACATAGGTAGTTTATGGGTGTTAGTGTACTTTAGGGTACAGTAGTTAAGAGCTTTATAAACCGGCGTTAGCCAGAAAGCTCTTAACTCCTGCTATTTTCAGGCGGCTGGAATCTTGTCGTTAGAGCTCTAACGCTCACTGCAGAAACGACTCTAAATACCGGCGTTAGGAAGATCCCATTGAAAAGATAGGCTACGCAAATGGCGTAGGGGGATCTGCGGTATGGAAAAGTCGCGGCTGTAAAGTGAGCGTTAGACCCTTTAATCACTGACTCCAAATACCAGCGGGCGCCCAAAACCAGCGTTAGGAGCCTCTAACGCTGGTTTTGACAGCTACCGCCGAACTCTAAATCTAGGCCTTAGTGATTACACTGAGCACTGATTGACGTTAAATAATAATTAAGAAAAAGTTACTGTATTCAGCTTCTGATATCTGTGTGCATTCAACGCTCTGGGTTAGGGGATACACTTGGCAAGTAGCTCTAAATATATACCGATTTCCACCTCAAGGTCAAAAATTGCATCAGTAGAAAATATAAGATAATTGCTAAAAGAATCTGCAGTGAATCCAAAACACTCAAACCATCCTCCTCTGACTCTTGGGGGCTCCAGTTTACTCAGAGTGTGAATGCAAAATTATATATTTCTTGTCATCAAGAATTGCAGACATTCCACGCACAAGCATAGACGTTTCACACACAACCGCAGTGAGGTCATTATAAATAGCACTGCTTACAACCCTCCCCTCTAAAAAAAAAGTCTACTGTTATACTAAAAAGTCATAAAAGTCTATTATGATATCTTAGTTAAACTACTAAGATATGGAAACCTGTATTATTCTTTGACCCGGTGTTTAAACTCATTTCAAACCATGATTACCTCTAATCGCTTTCCATAATGAAAATATTTGGGTTCACAAACATCATACCTTATTGGCTGTCTGCAAAACATCTTTCAATTTTCACTTAGAAATGTATGGAAATGACAGATTATACTGAACCGTCATTTAATTATTTTTTGTATTTATTTCTATTTATGGGCAGGGCCGCCATCAGGGGGTGAAAGGGGTGACTCCTGTCACTGGGCCAGGGGGCCCCATGAGGCAAGCACAACTATTATTAAAAAAAATATTTATTTATTTTTAATTTTGGCAGCCACCAGAGGGCGCTACAGCAGAGTGCTATTGAGCATTGGAAATGTAATTTACAAGAAGTAAAGCATTAGTATTTGAGAGGATTTCTGAGTGTGCACTAAACCACTATGCATAGTGTGATACAGACTTGGGCCTCTATTTATCAAGCCGTCGACTTTCTAGCATTGGTCGGCACCAATACACTTGCCTAAGATCGCCTAACATCGCTGCCGCGGACCTGAATAAGTTCGCCAAAATTATCAAGAAATCTGTCAAAAAGCCGCGCACCAAGTACAGTGCGATGAGCAGTGGACTGTTGTTAACTAACAGTCATCGATCTCCCTGCTCGGCTTATTCGCAGCTTTCTTGCTACCCTGTCACTAAGCACCCACACTATACTAACTGTTTTACCCCCTATACCGCCGCTCCCAGAGCCCCCCCACACCTAAATAAAGTTATTAACCCCTAAACCGCCACTCCCAGAGCCCACAACAACTCTAATAAAGTGTTTAACCCCTAAACCGCCGCTCCCGGAGCCCACCATAACTCAAATAAAGTGTTTAACCCCTAAACTGCCGCTCACGGACCTCGCCGCCACCTACATTAAATGTATTAACCCCTAATCTGACCCCCCTACACCGCCGCCACCTACATTAAATGTATTAACCCCTAATCACCCGCCCTCAACGTCGCCGCCACTATATTAAATTTATTAACCCCTAAACCTAAAACTAACCCTAACCCTAACACCCACTAACTTAAATATAATTTAAATTAATCTAAATAAATTATTCCTATTTAAAACTAAATACTTACCTATAAAATAAGCCCTAAGTTAGCTACAATATAACTAATAATTACATTGTAGCTATTTTAGGATTTATTTTTATTTTACAGGCAAGTTTGTATTTATTTTAACTAGGTACAATAGTTATTAAATAGTTATTAACTATTTAATAGCTTCCTAGTTAAAATAAATACAAAAGTACCTGTAAAATAAAACCTAACCTAAGTTACACTTACACCTAACACTACACTATAATTAAATAAATTAACTACAATTAACTACAATTAATTAAAATTAAATAAAATTAACTAAAGTACAAAGTTTTTTAAACTAATTACACCTAATCTAATCCCCCTAATAAAATAAAAAAGCCCCCCAAAATAATACAAATCCCTACCCTATACTAAATTACAAATAGCCCTTAAAAGGGCTTTTTGCGGGGCATTGCCCCAAAGTAATCAGCTCTTTTACCTGTAAAAAAAATTACAATACCCCACAACATTACAACCCACCACCCACACACCCAACCCTACTCTAAAACCCACCCAATCCCCCCTTAATAAAACCTAACACTACCCCCCTGAAAATCACCCTACCTTGAGACGTCTTCACCCAACCGGGCCTAAGTCCTCAATGAAGCCGGGCGAAGTCTTCATCCAACCGGGCAGAAGAGGTCCTCCAGACAGGCAGAAGTCTTCATCCAGGCGGCATCTTCTATCTTCATCCGACTAGGAGCGACTCCATCTTGAAGACATCCAACGCGGAGCATCCATCCAGACCGACAACTATCCGACAAATGAAGGTTCCTTTAAATGACGTCATCCAAGATGGCGTCCCTTGAATTCCGATTGGCTGATAGGATTCTATCAGCCAATCGGAATTAAGGTAGGAAAAATCCTATTGGCTGATGCAATCAGCCAATAGGATTGAGCTTGCATTCTATTGTCTGATTGGAACAGCCAATAGAATGTGAGCTCAATCCTATTGGCTGATTGGATCTTAATTCTGATTGGCTAATAAAATCCTATCAGCCAATCGGAATTCAAGGGACGCCATTTTGGATGACGTCATTTAAAGGAACCTTCATTTGTCGGGTAATCGTCGGTCTGGATGGATGCTCCGCGTCGGATGTCTTCAAGATGGAGCCGCTCCTCGTCGTATGGATGAAGATATAAGATGCCGCCTGGATGAAGACTTCGCCCGGCTGGAGGACCTCTTCTGCCCGGTTGGATGAAGACTTCACCCGGCTTCGTTGAGGACTTAGGCCGGGTGAAGACATCTCAAGGTAGGGTGATCTTCAGGGGGGTAGTGTTAGGTTTTATTAAGGGGGGATTGGGTGGGTTTTAGAGTAGGTTTGGGTGTGTGGGTGGTGGGTTGTAATGTTGGAGGGGTATTGTATTTTTTTTTTACAGGTAAAAGAGCTGATTACTTTGGGGCAATGCCCCACAAAAGGCCCTTTTAAGGGCTATTTGTAATTAGTATAGGGTAGGGATTTTTATTATTTTGGGGGATTTTTTATTTTGTTAGGGGGATTAGATTAGGTGTAATTAGTTTAAAAAACTTGTAATTATTTTATTATTTTCTGTAATTTAGTGTTTGTTTGTTTTTGTACTTTAGTTAAAGTTATTTAATTTACATTAATTGTAGTTAATTGTAGTTCATTTATTTAATTTATTTAATGATAGTGTAGTGTTAGGTGTAATTGTAACTCAGGTTTATTTTTATTTTACAGGTACTTTTGTATTTATTTTAGCTAGGTAGCTATTAAATAGTTAATAACTATTTAATAAATATTGTACCTAGTTAAAATAAATACAAACTTGCCTGTAAAATAAAAATAAAGCCTAAGATAGCTACAATGTAATTATTAGTTATATTGTAGCTATCTTAGGGTTTATTTTATAGGTAAGTATTTAGTTTTAAATAGGAATTAGTTAGGTAATGACAGTAATTTTATTTCTATTTATTTAAATTAGATTTAAGTTAGGGGGTGTTAGGGTTAGGGTTAGACTTAGGTTTAGGGGTTAAACACTTTAATAGAGTTGCGGTGGGCTCCAGGAGCAGCAGTTTGGGGGTTAATAAGTATAATGTAGGTGGCGGTGTAGGGGGGGCAGATTAGGGGTGTTTAGACTTGGGGTACATGTTAGGGTGTTAGGTGTAGACATTTCCCATAGGAATCAATGGGATATCGGGCAGCAGAGAACATAAGCTTTCGCTGCTGTCAGACTCCCATTGATTCCTATGGATTAAAAACCAGGTACGCTGGGCCGGAAAAGTGGCGAGCATACCTGGTAGGTATTTGATAACTACCAAAAGTAGTCAGATTGTGCCGAACTTGCGTTCAGAACATCTATAGTGACGTAACCATCGATCTGTGTCGGACTGAGTCCGGCGGATCGTATGTTACGTCACTATATTCTACTTTTGCCGGTCTGTAGGGCTTGATAACTACAGTGAATCAGGCTCGCCACAAATACGCTGCGTAATTCCAGCGTATTTGCAGTTGACAGCTTGATAAATAGAGGCCTTGGTGTGTGCCTGAGTCAGATGGCAGATCACTTTCATTTGCAGAGGAGGTAGGACTTACTTAGTAAATGTTTTTTATTTCTTTGTGCAATTTCGGATTGTATCTTCAGTGTGGTAGTTGTTTGGTGGGGCCAGGGGTCCATAAAAACACATTTTTTGCAATATGCAGCAGTGTATTTATAATTATTTGACAATTCTGTAGAAATTCTATATTTAAAACCATGCAGAAATGTGTCCTCCTCAATACACAAATGGTAGGTGCCCTTTTGGCAGATATGATTTTTTTTATTTATATATATATATATTCATTACATTCCAGTTTACTGCCCCTTTATGTAGTGACTTTCCAGATGCCAGGAGGCATTTTATCTAAGATTTTTACATCTGCATAAAATCTTATACTCTCAGGCTAAGATTGCTCAGTGTTTGAAATGAGACAGGTTAACTTAACACTGTTCAGTTTACACCACAGCTTATTTAATTTTAAAATACATACAAACAAGCCTAAATCGTGTATTTAACCAGATCTTATGGTATGAAACTGAGTACCATAGCTTATGGTTCCACCAAGACCATACAGAGTACATCATTTTCAAAATCCATAAGTACAGCTGACAGATGGGAACATTTGTACACTAGTTTTGAAGTGATGCTCTTGGTTGGGGAAAATGGAAAAAAAAACATATGTTAAACTTTCAAAAGTACTTTTCTTCATCTACCCATTCTGACAAATCATTAATGTACCATTTTGAATTCACAGAAGTATTTTGTTTGCACATTTACAAATATAATTCTTTAAAAAGAAAGGGGATGGAAATGTGCAGAAATGTTACCTCCTTTGAGTGTTTCTGTGGGTGTCTGTGTTTATGTCTTTGTGCTTTTGTTGGTGTCTCTTTGAGTGTGTGTTTTTCTGTGGGTCTCTCTGTAAAGGTTGTGTGTGTGTGTCTTTGTACATTTTCTGTGGATGTCTCTGTGAGGGTGTGTGTGTGTGTATGTCTTTGTGTATTTTCTGTGGATGTCTCAGTGAGGGTGTGTGTATGCATGTCTTTATGTGTTTTCTGTGGGTGTCTCTCTGTGTGTGTATGTATTTGTGTGTTTTCTGTGGGTATCTGTGAGTGTGTTTGTCTTTCTGTGCCTTCTGTTTGAGTTTGAGTGTGTGTGTGTCCATTGTCTGATCCTTTTTAAGACATTTTGACCTTACTACTGAATATTCAAATTTTTCTACAGACTTTGAGAATAATGTGACCTTTCCGGAAGTCACCAATCCACCACTTAACCTTTAAATTATTGTTTAGCCAGTTCAGGGCCCTTCCTTTCAGTCACTGCATGCTGTTGTCATCATATAGTTGGTATCTTCCTTGACAAAAAGATAATCAGAACTCCATATTTGTCTTATAAATCTCCTTTCTTGACAAAACTGTGGTCTATCTCATTACTTGTGCGGTCAATGTAAACATGTGCTGAGTGTCTGTGTGGGTGTGTTTTTGTGTTTCTTTGCGTGTCTGCTAGAGTATCTATATGTGATTGCTTATGTGTGAGTGTGTTTTAGTGTATGAGTGTGTCTGTGTGTTTATGTGTCACTATCTTTACAACATTTCCAAGTTTGTCTATAATTAAGAATAAAGTGCATATACATTTTAGTCACTTGGTCAAAAATTGCACATGTCAAAGGGGGGGGGAGCTGATCAATGGAATCAAAATTTCTAGTGGTGGCCCTGTTTGTTTGTTTTTTTTTTATTTTGCAACTAATAAAAAAGCTTATTAATTTACACTAAGAAATCTATGTGAGCACAATAAAGTGTAAGTAATGAACTACTGATTTTATGGACTATTCATCTGTTGTTTTTTTCTGTTGTTCATTTAGTCACCATTTTCCTATGTTCATCAGAATGTTTTCTACATTTTGTATTTTATATTTGGTTAAAAACATCCAGAAAACTTAAAAATGTGAATGCTTCTTACTGTTTGTGTCAATAGTTTTATGATGCAAAAGTCAAGCTGAGATTACTATACAATACTATTGGTATTCGCATTACGATTAAAAAAACAGTCTAAGGGCTCTTCTCAGTTATCTCTGAGCTTGGTGTTTAAAATAATCCTGGACAACAATAAATGGAGCCCAATATCTTAGCATCCCTCAACCTACAGGACCAATACAGAGACAATTGATAAGAATGGTGGTGGATTTTCAAATTGGGGTTCTAATCTAACATGATAACAATAAAAAGAGTCAGCAATTAACATAGACAACATTAATCTAGTATAAATATATTCTCCAAAAGAGTTATTTTCTCATAAAGTAATTCATTTGTTGAGGAAACAATGTGAACTTGACAACTTCACATTTCATTAAGAAATGAGAAGGCACTGAACCTAGAAGGACAAATGACACATGAAAAACATGAGTCACGAAAGACAGAAATAAAGAAATTGGATATAGATCAGCAAAAAAAGAAATTGCAATAAGAAAGAAACATAAAAGAAATTGCGAAATAAAATGGTACGCCTAGATTTAGAGTTCTGCGGCCAAAGGGGTGCGTTAGCTACGCATGCTTTTTTCTGGCCGCACCTTTTAAATACTGCTGGTATTGAGAGTTCACAGAATGGCTGCGTTAGGCTCTAAAAAAGGAGCGTATAGCATATTTAACGCAACTTCAACTCTCGATACCAGCGGTGCTTACGGACGCGGCCAGCTTCTAAAACGTGCTCGTGCACGATTCCCCCATAGAAAACAATGGGGCTGTTTGAGCTGAAAAAAATCTAACACCTGCAAAAAAGCCGTGTTCAGCTCCTAACGCAGCCCCATTGTTTGCTATGGGGAAACACTTCCTACGTCTGCACCTAACACCCTAACATGTACCTCGAGTCTAAACACCCCTAACCTTACACTTATTAACCCCTATTCTGCCGCCCCCACTATCGCTGACCCCTGCATATTATTATTAACCCCTAATCTGCCGCTCCGTAAACCGCCGCTACTTACATTATCCCTATGTACCCCTAATCTGCTGTCCCTAACACCGCCGACCCCTATATTATATTTATTTACCCCTAATCTGCCCCCCACAACGTCGCCTCCACCTGCCTACACTTATTAACCCCTAATCTGCCGAGCGGACCGCACCGCTATTATAATAAAGTTAGTAACCCCTAATCCGCCTCACTAACCCTATAATAAATAGTATTAACCCCTAATCTGCCCTCCCTAACATCGCCGACACCTAACTTCAAACATTAACCCCAAATCTGCCGACTGGAGCTCACCGCTATTCTAATAAATGTATTAACCCCTAAAGCTAAGTCTAACCCTAACACTAACACCCCCCTAAATTAAATATAATTTAAATCTAACGAAATAAATTAACTCTTATTAAATAAATTATTCCTACTTAAAGCTAAATACTTACCTGTAAAATAAATCCTAATATAGCTACAATATAAATTATAATTATATTATAGCTATTTTAGGATTTATATTTATTTTACAGGTAACTTTGTATTTATTTTAACCAGGTACAATAGCTATTAAATAGTTAAGAACTATTTAATAGCTAAAATAGTTAAAATAATTACAAAATTACCTGTAAAATAAATCCTAACCTAAGTTACAATTAAACCTAACACTACACTATCAATACATTAATTAAATAAAATACCTACAATTACCTACAATTAAACCTAACACTACACTATCAATACATTAATTAAATACAATATCTACAGATAAATACAATGAAATAAACTAACTAAAGTACAAAAAATAAAAAAGAACTAAGTTACAAAAAATAAAAAAATATTTACAAACATCAGAAAAATATTACAACAATTTTAAACTAATTACACCTACTCTAAGCTCCCTAATAAAATAATAAAGACCCCCAAAATAAAAAAATGCCCTACCCTATTCTAAATTATAAAAGTTCAAAGCTCTTTTACCTTACCAGCCCTGAACAGGGCCCTTTGCGGGGCATGCCCCAAAGAATTCAGCTCTTTTGCCTGTAAAAAAAACACATACAATACCCCCCCAAAATTACAACCCACCACCCACATACCCCTAATCTAACCCAAACCCCCCTTAAATAAACCTAACACTAAGCCCCTGAAGATCTTCCTACCTTATCTTCACCATACCAGGTTCACCGATCGATCCAGAAGAGCTCCTCCGATGTCTTGATCCAAGCCCAAGCGGGGGGCTGAAGATGTCCATGATCCGGCTGAAGTCTTCATCCAAGCGGGAGCTGAAGAGGTCCATGATCCGGCTGAAGTCTTCATCCAAGCGGGAGCTGAAGAGGTCCATGATCCGGCTGAAGTCTTCATCCAAGCGGGAGCTGAAGAGGTCCATGATCCGGCTGAAGTCTTCTATCAACGGCATCTTCAATCTTCTTTCTTCCGGATCCATGTTCATCCCGCCGACGCGGAACATCCATCTTCACCGACGACTTCCCGACGAATGACGGTTCCTTTAAGGGACGTCATCCAAGATGGCGTCCCTCGAATTCCGATTGGCTGATAGGATTCTATCAGCCAATCGGAATTAAGGTAGGAAAATTCTGATTGGCTGATGAAATCAGCCAATCAGAATCAAGTTCAATCCGATTGGCTGATTCAATCAGCCAATCAGATTGAGCTCGCATTCTATTGGCTGTTCCGATCAGCCAATAGAATGCGAGCTCAATCTGATTGGCTGATCGGATCAGCCAATCGGATTGAACTTGATTCTGATTGGCTGATTCCATCAGCCAATCAGAATTTTCCTACCTTAATTCCGATTGGCTGATAGAATCCTATCAGCCAATCGGAATTCGAGGGACGCCATCTTGGATGACATCCCTTAAAGGAACCGTCATTCGTCGGCAAGTCGTCGGAGAAGAAGGATGGATCCGCGATGGAGGTCTTGAAGATCAGTCGGTCGTCATCGGATTGAAGAACATAGAAGATGCGGCTTGGATGAAGATGTTTGCCGGTCCGGATGTCCTCTTCTGCCCGCTTGGATCAAGACTTCAGCCGGAGGATGGACATCACTCTTCAGCCCCCAGCTTGGGCTTGGATCAAGAAATCGGAGGCTCTTCTGGATAGATCGGTGAACCTGGCATGGTGAAGACAAGGTAGGAAGATCTTCAGGGGCTTAGTGTTAGGTTTATTTAAGGGGGGTTTGGGTTAGATTAGGGGTATGTGTGTGGTGGGTTGTAATGTTGGGGGGGTATTGTATGTTTTTTTTTACAGGCAAAAGAGCTGAATTCTTTGGGGCATGCCCCGCAAAGGGCCCTGTTCAGGGCTGGTAAGGTAAAAGAGCTTTGAACTTTTGTAATTTAGAATAGGGTAGGGCATTTTTTTATTTTGGGGGTCTTTGTTATTTTATTAGGGGGCTTAGAGTAGGTGTAATTAGTTTAAAATTGTTGTAATATTTTTCTAATGTTTGTAAATATTTTTTTATTTTTTGTAACTTAGTTCTTTTTTATTTTTTGTACTTTAGTTAGTTTATTTAATTGTATTTATTTGTAGGAATTGTATTTAATTAATTTATTGATAGTGTAGTGTTAGGCTTAATTGTAGGTAATTGTAGGTATTTTATTTAATTAATTTATTGATAGTGTAGTGTTAGGTTTAATTGTAACTTAGGTTAGGATTTATTTTACAGGTAATTTTGTAATTATTTTAACTATTTTAGCTATTTAATAGTTGTTAACTATTTAATAGCTATTGTACCTGGTTAAATAAATACAAAGTTGCCTGTAAAATAAATATAAATCCTAAAATAGCTATAATATAATTATAATTTATATTGTAGCTATATTAGGGATTATTTTACAGGTAAGTATTTAGCTTTAAATAGGAATAATTTATTTAATAAGAGTTAATTTATTTCGTTAGATTTAAATTATATTTAACTTAGTGGGGTGTTAGTGTTAGGGTTAGACTTAGCTTTAGGGGTTAATACATTTATTACAGTAGCGGCGAGATTAGGTCGGCAGATTAGGGGCTAATAATTGAAGTTAGGTGTCAGCGATGTTAGGGAGGGCAGATTAGGGGTTAATACTATTTACAGCAGATTAGGGGTACATAAGTATAACGTAGGTGGCGGTCGGCAGATTAGGGGTTAAAAAAATGTAATTGAGTGGCGGCGATGTGGGGGGACCTCGGTTTAGGGGTACATAGGTAGTTTATGGGTGTTAGTGTACTTTAGAGCACAGTAGTTAAGAGCTTTATAAACCGGCGTTAGCCCATAAAGCTCTTAACTACTGACTTTTTTCTGCGGCTGGAGTTTTGTCGTTAGATTTCTAACGCTCACTTCAGCCACGACTCTAAATACCGGAGTTAGAAAGATCCCATTGAAAAGATAGGATACGCAATTGACGTAAGGGGATCTGCGGTATGGAAAAGTTGCGGCTGGAAAGTGAGCGTTAGACCCTTTCCTGACTGACTCCAAATACCGGCGGTAGCCTAAAACCAGCGTTAGGAGCCTCTAACGCTGGTTTTGACGGCTACCGTCAAACTCTAAATCTAGGCCGTAGTGTGTAGAAAAGAGTGTTGTAATAAGAAAGAAAAAAAATTATAGGAGAAAGGAACAAAGGGAAGTAAAGAATAGCAACAGAAAGTCAGCTTTGTATTTGCTAACAATCACCTAGATTTCGACTTTTGTGTTCGTGTTTTAACACTGAAAAAATGGCAATTTCAGCGTTAAAACAGCTACGCTGCCATTACGATTCTTGTCGGTATAGCTGTACCGCAAGCATTTTAGCCTGTAATGCTACGTCAGTCCTGCACTCGAAAAAATGACATTTTTGCGTGGGATTTCCATAGCGCTGCCATTACAAGTTTTGTACAAGAAAAAGCTTGCGTTACAGCCTATAGCGGCACGATACGTTTCGCAATCTAAGACCAGTAGTTATGAGTTTTACGCAACAAAACTGTTACACAAAACTCACAACTAAACTGTTACAAAGTACACTAACACCCATAAACTACCTATTAACCCCTAAACAGAGGCCCTCCCGCATCGCAAACACTATGTTAAAGTTATTAACCCCTAATCTGCCACTCCCGACATTGCCGCCACTAATAAAATGTATAAGCCTCTATTCTGCCGGTCACCGACATCGTCACCACTATAATAAAGTTATTAACCCCTATTCCCCTGCACCCCATCATCGCCCAAACTATAATAAAGATATTAACCCCTATTCCACCGCTCCCCGACATCGCCGCCACTAAATAAAGTTATTAACCACTAAACCTCTGGCCTCCCACATCCCTACTACAAAATAAAGCTATTAACCCCTAAACCGCCAGCCCCCCACATAGCCAAAAACAACCCTCTTACTTTAAATTAAAATTACAAGATCCCTATATTAAAATAAATAAAAACTTAAAAAACCCTAGCCTACAATAAACTACCAATAGCCCTTAAAAGGGCCTTTTGTAGGGCATTGCCCTAAATAAATAAGCTCTTTTACCTATAAAAAATACAAAGACCCCCCAACAGTAAAACCCACCACCCAACCAACCCCCCAAAATAAAAAAACCTAACTTTAAAAAAAACCTAAGCTACCCATTGCCCTGAAAAGGTCATTTAGCTCTTTTAAGAATGCCCAAAACCCTAATCTAAAAAAAAAAAAACTATCCCAAAAAAGGTTAAAAAAAAGCTAACACTAACCCCCGACGATCCACTTACAGTTTTTGAAGTCTGGACATCCATCCTCATCCAGACGGCAAAATCTTCATCCAGGCAGCGAGGTCTTCACCCATCCAGGCGGCGTCTTCTATCTTTATCCAGACGGCATCTTCTATCTTCATCCCGGCGGCACGGAGCGGTTCCATCCTGAAGACATCCGGTGCGACGCATCCTCTTCATACTATCGCCGCTGTATACTTAATCTTCAATGCAAAGGGACCTTTTCAAAATGGCATCCCTTGCATTCCTATTGGCTGTTTTGATTTTGGAAATTCAAATCAGCCAATAGGATGAGAGCTATTGAAATCCTATTGGCTGTTCAAATCAGCCAATAGGATGAGAGCTACTGAAATTCTATTGGCTGATTTGAATAGCCAATAGGGATGTTTAGACGTGGGGTGTTACGTTATGTTAGGGTGTTAGGTTTAAACGTAGCTTTTTTTCTGCATAGACATCAATGGGGTTGCGTTACAGAGCTTTTTCATTCCACGATCGCAGGTGTTAGGTTTTTTCTAACACTTTCTACCCATTGATGTCTATGGGGAAAGCATGCACGACCACGTTAAAGCAGAGCTTGGCTTTTGTGCGGTATGGAGCTCATCTCAACCATATTGCACGCACAAGGCGGCTTTTTCAAAACTCGGAATGGCAGCGCTATGAAGGGTGAAATAACGCAACTTTTGTTGCATACATTTTGCACCCTCTATAGTTCAAAACTTGTTATCTAGGTGTCTGTTAGTTTCAGAAAAGGCAATTCAATAAACCATTTTCTAATGATACCGCCATTTACTTAAAATTGTTATGTTTTTTTTTTGTTCTGTATCCATTTTTTCGTTGTAGCTTCTAAATCATTTATAGTACAGCATCACTTAGTGGAATACACTGTACTTTAAACCCATTTACTGGAGCCAAAGCATTGTCAACTTTGAAGAGTGCTTGTTATTATTATTATTAATATTATCGTTTATTTGTATAGTGCCACAAAATTCCATAGCACAGAGATAGGGGTATACAATGACATGGATTTGTTATAAGATACAAAAACATCCAGACTAAACAGATCCAGTACAGGAGGAATAGGACCCTGCTCAACAGAGATGGTAAGCCCCCATGAATAGGTGGATTTTCAAAGAGCGTCTGAAGCTATACAAGGCTGGAGAAAGTCATATAGAGCAAGTAGAGAGTTCCAGAAGACAGGAGCAGCATGTAAGAAGTCTTGGAGGTGGAAGAGGGGCATAGAGATAATAGGAGTGGAGAGATGTAGGTAAGAGGTTGATCAAAGAGGGCGTTTGGGGAGTTTTTAGGAGATGAAAAAGGAACTATAGTTAGGAGTGGGTTTGTTGAGTGCTTTATAGGTAAGGGTTACTTTGGGCCTGATATTCTTATTTAAAACCTCGCTGGCTTGGAGAATCACGCAAAATCTTTGGGATTTTATTTTACTTTGTATTGTAATGTAGAAGTCTCTGTTTCACCTAAATAACACTACATAGCAACAAAAATATTCCTCAAGATAAAATTTGTGTTTCTAATTTTTTTTAAGTGCTTCGCTGTACCGACAATACTTCTTAGATCAACTCACCTGAATGGAGAGGTTTTGAATATCAGTCCCTTTGAATTGTATTCTGGAGTGTTTGGGGAGACAGTGAAGAGTGTGGCAAAGTGGAGCAGCTAATGCATATCGGTGACTTATGTGGATGAGTCTAGCTGAAGCATTCATGATAGATTGATATATGGTGGAATGGAAGGGATGTGCAGGACAAGCATTTTCTGGAGATAAAAATATTCTTTCCTGCTACAGAGGAATAATTGGGGCCACAGGAAAGCAACTATCATGCTCTCTACAGATCATAGGATGATGGTAAAACCCTTGCTACAAATGGCAACTAATACTATTTATTTTGCATCAGATCTCCAGTCTGTTTGGCCCCTCCCATGCCTGATATGATAACTAGTGTAAGACAAAGATCAATACTTATGATTGCCAAATAAAAAGTGAATATATAATATGTCAGTTTAGATTTGTATCATGCTAAAACACCAAACCAAACTGACGGCTAGATTACGAGTTTTGCATTATGAGTGAAAAAGCAGCGTTATGGCTCTTTTTCACTACTGCTGCTATTACGAGTTTTGCAGGTATGGGGGTACCGCACACTTTTTTGGCCGTAATGCAACGTAACTACCGCAGCTTTCCAAAAGTCCTTTTTCAATGGGACTTCCATAGCACCCGTATTACGAGTTTGCCTGTCCAGCCAAAAAGTGAGCGGTACAGCCCACAACTACAAGATCCGTACCGTAAACTGAAAGTCAGTAGTAATGGGTTTTACGCTACAAAGCTGTAACATAAAACTCATAACTAAAGTGCTAAAAAGTACACTAACACCCATAAACTACCTATTAACCCCATAAACCAAAGCCCTCCCACATCGCAAACACTAAAATAAAAATTTTAACCCCTAATCTGCCGGTCCCAACATCGCCGCCACCTACCTACACTTATTAACCCCTAATCTGCCGCCCCCAACGTCGCCGCCACTATACTAAAGTTATTAACCCCTAAGTCTAACCCTAACCCTAACACCCACTAACTTGAACATAATTAAAATAAATCTAAATAAGAATTACAATTAATACCTAAATAATTCCTATTTAAAACTAAATACTTACCTATCAAATAAAACCTAAGCTAGCTACAATATAACTAATAGTTACATTGTATCTATCTTAGGTTTTATTTTTATTTCACAGGCAAGTTTGTATTTATTTTAACTAGGTAGACAAGTTACTAAATAATTATTAACTATTTACTAACTAAAATAAATACAAATTTACCTGTAAAATAAAACCTAACCTGAGTTACACTAACACCTAACCTTACAATACAATTAAATACATTACATTAATTAAATACAATTAACTAAATTACAAAAAAAAACACTAAATAAGAAATAAATGATCAAATATTTAAACTAATTACACGTAATCTTATAGCCCTATCAAAATAAAAAATACCACCCAAAATAAAAAAAAACCTAGCCTATACTAAACTGCCAATGGCCCTTAAAAGAGCCTTTTGCGGGGCATTGCCCCAAAGAAATCAGCTCTTTTACCTGTAAAAAATAATACAAACACCCTCCCAACAGTAAAACCCACCATCCACACAACCCCCCAAATAAAATCTAAAAAACCTAAGCTCCTCATTGCCCTGAAAAGGGCATTTGGAAGGACATTTAGCTTTTTTTTCTTTGCCCAAACCCTAAGCTAAACATAAAACCCACCCAATAAACCCTTAAAAAAACCTAACATTAACCCCCAAAGATCCACTTAAAGTTTTTGAAGACCGGACATCCATCCTCAATGAAGCCAGGAGAAGTCTTCCTCCAAGCGGCAAGAAGTCCTCAACGAAGTCGGGAGAAGTCTTCATCCAGATGGCAAGAAGTGGTCCTCCAGACGGGCAAAAGTCTTCATCCAGACGGCATCTTCTATCTTCATCCTTCCAACGCAGAGCGGCTCCATCTTCACGACATCCGGTGCGGAGCATCCTCTTCTGACGACAGCTACTGTAGAATGAAGGTTCCTTTAAGGGACGTCATCCAAGATGGCGTCCCTTGAATTCCGATAGGCTGATAGAATTATATCAGCCAATCGGAATTAAAGGTGAAAAAATCCTATTGGCTGATGCAATCAGCCAATAGAATTTAGCTTCAATTCTATTGGCTGATCTAATCCTATTGGCTGATCCAATTGCGCTTGCATTCTATTGGCTGATTTGAACATTTATTTTGATAGAGCTATTAGATGAGGTGTAATTAGTTTAAATATTTTTTTAAAATTTTTTAGACTCTGGGTTTATGTTAGGGTGTTAGGTGTAAACATAAATTTTCTTCTTTACTGTGCTTTGCGCTCCTTTATTGCAGGTGTTAGGCTTTTTTTTAGCCGGCTCTCCCCATAGATGTCTATGGGGAAATCATGCACGAGCATGTAAAACCAGCTCACAGCAGCGCTGGTATTTGAGTGCGGTATGGATAGAAAAACACATTATGATTATGCATATGTATTAGTAGAACACAAATATATTTTATTAGTGAAACACAAAGCAATAAAAATCAACTAAAATAAAAAATTAACAAATGCCCTTTAGAAAATACCTATTACAGTTTTAGATTTTAATTAAATAAGCAAGAAAATATATAGGTATAGAAAAATGTTATTGGAGTGACATATAAAGTGATTGGTAGATTACTGAAGGATAACAGGTAAATAGATTGTAGAATACTAATGGAATTTGAAATAAAGTAGCAAAATATCTTGTTTCATTTGTCCCTTGGAAAGATTATTATTATTATTATACTTTATTTATGAAGCACCAACATATTCCGCAGCGCTGTCCATGGATACAATTCATTTAAATAAAACAATACAAGACTTGTAAGAGACAGGACAAAATTTACAAACACATACAGGAGGGATTGAGGGCCCTATTCCCATGGGAACTTGCAATCTAGAAGGGTAGGAGGTTGAGAAACAGGAGGTGAGGACTGCAAGATTTGGAAAAATGTTAATACAGAGTTAGATGAGGGAAATGTTAGTTAAGTGAAGTTAATTTATTTTTGAGTTTGGTGGTAGGCTTCCCTGAACAGAAAAGTCTTCAGGGAACATTTAAAGGAAGACAGATTAGGGCAAAGCCTGACAGCACGAGGGAGAGTGTTCCAGAGGGTAGGTGCTGCACGACAGAAGTCCTGCAGTCTAGCATGAGAGGAGGTGATAGTTGCGAATGCAAGGAGCAGGTCATTGTTGGATCTTAGTGGATGGGCTGGAGTATACTTGTGTATTAGAGAGGATAGGTAGAGAGGATAGGTAGAGGGGAGCGGCGTTGGTGAGAGCTTTGTATGTAAGGTTGAGAATTTTGAATTTAATTCTGCTGTGAATGGGGAGCCAATGAAGGGACTCGCAGAGAGGTGCAGCAGATACAGATCGATGGGAAAGGTAGATCAGCCTGGCAGAGGCATTTAGGATGGATTGAAGGGAGCGAGTTGGGAAAGAGGAAGGCCAGCGAGTAGGTTATTGCAATAGTCAAGTGTGAGATAACAAGGGAGTGGATTATTTGCTTTGTGGTGTCAGTGCTCAGAAAAGGGCGAATTTTGGAAATATTGCATAGATGGTTGCGGCAGGATGTAGAAAGCTATTGGATATGGGGGACGAAGGAAAGATTTGAGTCAAGTGTGACTCCGAGGCAGCGGACTTGGGGCGATGGGGAAATGGTGATGCTGTCAACAGGGATAGAGAAGTCAGAAGTCAGTGTAGAGCGTGAGGGGGGATAAGAAGGAGCTCAGTCTTGGACATGTTAATCTTTAGGTGGTAATAGGCCATCCAGGAAGAAATAACAGATAAGCAGTCGCTGACATGAGAAAGGACAGAGGGAGAGAGAACAGGGGTGTAGAGGTAGATCTGGGTGTCATCAGCATAGAGGTGATATTTGAAGCCATAACTGTTGATAAGTTTACCCAGCAAAGAAGTATAGATGGAGAAGAGTAGAGGACCCAGAACAGATCCTTGAGCTACTCCAACAGACAGAGGCATAGGAGAGGAGGAGTCGCCGGCAAATGACACAGAAAAAAGACCTGTGGGAAAGATAGGAGTGAATCCAGGAAAGAGCAGTGTCACAGAGGCCAAAAGAGCTAAAGGTCTGTAGGAGGAGGGGGTGGTCAACTGTGTCGAAGGCAGCTGAGAGGTCGAGTAAGATGAGTATAGAGTAGTGATCAATATTTTTTGCAGAGAGAAGATCGTTTGTAACCTTGGTAAGGGCAGTCTCAGTTGAGTGTTTTGGGTGGAATCCGGATTGCAGTGGGTCAAGCAAGGAATTGGTGGACAGGAAGTGGGTTAGGCGATTGTAAACTAGTTTTTCAAGGAGTTTCGATGTAAGTGGAAGCAGTGATATGGGGTGGCAGCTTTCAGGAGAATTAGGGCCGAGTGAGGGTTTTTTGAGTATGGGAGTGACTTTTGCGTGTTTGAAAGAAGATGGGAATGAGCCGGTAGAGAGAGATAGGTTGAAGATGTGGGTAAGAGCAGGAGTGAGGGTGGAAGATAGGGAGGGTATTAGATGGGAAGGGATAGGGTTGAGTGGGCAGGTAGTGAGGCGTGAGGAAGATAGTAAGGAAGAAACTTCATTCTCAGTGGCTGGATGGAAGATAGAGAGGGTGGCAGAGGGAGTAATTGGGCCTGTTGGAATATAGCAGGTTTTATTGTTTTTGTATTTATTAATCTTTTTTGCAACTAATTGAAAAAGTTTATTAATTGACAATAAGAAATGTAAAGGCTAAAGTACCTTATATGTGATTAATTTGGTTTTTGCATATATTAGTTGGCAATAGGACATGAGTCCTTTTTCATTTCAATAAACAGCATTACACAACATATGCTTGTTTATTTCATTTGGAGGTATGAAGAGCAGTTCTGAATACTTATAGGGTACAAGCTTTATTACACATTTATTATGAAACAATTATTCTTTATTTAATTGAATGACATACAAAGTGAGCAATGTATTATTGGAGGGTAACAGAATGTAGAGGGTAATTGAATGTAGCATACTGTGAAAAGTTAGGATAAAGTAGAAAATTAGAATGTAGATTCTATGACAAAAGGAAAACTTATAAATTTTAAGGGCTGAGTAAGAAAGTCTTAAATAAATAGCAAGTTACAAATATAAAGACACTAGTCCCTGTCTGCCTTTCGATATTAATGAACTCACAAAGCAGCATGTGTGTTTGCATCTCTGCTATATACTGATACTGGGTTTGTTCCTACAAAACACAGCAGAAAATAATGCTGAATATCGCTGTTCTATATATATATGTGTAATCTGTCATATGATGAATTAAGCAGTGTTGGCAGTTCTACAATTGTATTCACTATAGAAATACATTTTTATTAATATGATGATACCAGATGTAAGATGTATATAGTATAGAGTTATATTTCAATTTGTATTTTATTTCAGGTTAGAAAAAATAAATAATTGCATACCCATTTTCAAAAAAAACGATAAACATTAAATTCAAACCCCATAAACATGAATATTGAGGTCAATATGCCCCCCCCCCCCCCCCCAATATGCACAACTTATTTTTTTTTGCCACGGTTGAGAATGAAGACAATGTTGTGGGAATGTGTCATAACAGGCACTGATTTGGACTAACTTGGTATTTGACTTTAGCTTAGTTTTGGACTCAGCATTTGTTTAATAATCCTGTATTGTTTTTCCCTGTGAGGCTTTCACCTGGACTGTTTGACTTTAAATTTCCTTTTTATTTTATATTCCTCTGCTATCAAGAGATCTACAATTAAGTCACCTATGCAAGTTTGTCATTGCCTGGATAATAAGACTAAACTTTGACCAAGGTATGTTTTCCTTTGATATTTAGATTTATGAATTTACAGTTGCATTCTAGTACTTTATTGTTCCTTTGATTGTAAGAGCTGATTTAAGTGCTAGAAAGAGTTCAGCTACTAAGTTTAGTCTCATTGCTCTCTTACCTATAGCTCCAACTCGATTACTGTGTTTAATCTGCAGTGTCCCAATAAAGGTTTGTGGTAAGTTGGGCCTCTTGTTATAGTTTGGGACAACGGCACTCCATCTGACGCTGGTAACGATTGCGGGCCTAGCCAGTAAAATGGTTTGCTGTTAGTTAAAGAATTAAGGAAATTTAAAAAAGAAATAGTCTCTATAATAAAGAGTGTTTTCCTCTGGCAAATAATCATTTTAATCATCTGTACTAGTCTATAAACTCACTTTTTTGGCAAAGAAATGTCATCATATTTTGGTAAATGGATTTCCTTGAGTTACACTGAATTTTGGATTTGCTAAAACTTAGAGGACCGCCATTTTATTACATTTGATGATCAATAGTCTAAAAGTGCATGATCTCCAGTATCTTGAGCATTTTATATAAATATACCATGGATTTTTTATTATTTTAAACAATACATTTACAAAGAGAATGCATTAGAGCTTTTAAATTATGATATCACATATGTCGTGATGCACATTTTGATTTCCTGCATGTGGTATTGTCATGCATTGTCTTTTTGTGCTATGCAGGCGGATACTAAAAACTGGTTAAAGTCACTTCTAGATAGCAGGTAAAAAAGAAAACATTTAGTTTTCATTCAATTATTCCTAAGTATATGTCAGTCATTTGTTCACATTAGTAACACTAAAAAAAGCCTACAGAATAAAAATGTATTATTATTTCCTGTTCTTAATATTGATTGGTTCTTTTTGACAATATTATAGAAGCAATTACAATAGAATAGAAGCGCACAAAAAATATATAATATAATACTTTTATTAATATATAAGTTTATTATATATTATTATATAATATATAATAAACATGATTTGTATGACCCAGGCTTGACAAACCACAGTAGCCAGGAATCAATGGCTGTTAAGATTCCACTTTTGTAAATGTGTTGACTTAATTAATTAAAATAATTAATTTAGATTAAGATCTATCTATATGGAAATTAATTTTATGTTTCCTAAAAAACCATTGTTTTAAAAAATAATCTTCCACTAAAGCTTGAACCTAAAATAGTTAAGAGACTGATTTTTATATTGTAGTAATTTGTTTGATTTTTTATATTGTAGTAATTTGTTTATCGAAATCTTGAGATATGCAAATATTAACATATAAGGCACCACAATGGAATAATTTCCAAGTTAGCAGGCCTGCTACATATAGTATGTATGAAAAGAATATTAAAAATGAAAAACTAAGAAGTGCATTGTATTTGACCATACTGATTTCCTAGAGAAATAATGCCTAGATACAACAAAAGCACTCAATAAAAAAAATGTACAAATAAATAAATACCAACACTTCTCTAAGGACAAAATTTTTTCTCATGGTGTTAAAATCAATTACGAAACATATAAGCAGCCGTGCCGTATTGGACCACCCATGGCTTTTAGATAATTTTAAACAGGTTGAATCTCATACAAAACAACAGCAGTAGCTTACAAAGTCAGTCACATAAAATCAGTACAATAAAGACACCCACACACAAACCCCAACATGACAGAAGATTTCAATGTTTATTTGGACCTCTCTGTAGGAATGTAATGTTTATTTGGGTTCAGATCTGCAGGGCTTCTATTCTAACATCTTTCAAGTGGTTAATAAAAAGCAGTTCAACAAAACACTTCAAATGCATTCTGAAAGTATAAAATCAACTGTAATGGACAGTCCAACCTTGATTTTGCACAGCGTGAAATTTAACACTTACACGCTGTTTACATTTCTGCAGTATGTGTTTTTCTGATATTCATCTGTGCAAGAATATGATTCATTTAAACATTATTGTTTGTTTTACAAATATGTTCAAAACAATCCATAAAAATGAGTCAGATTATTTTCATGCAATAATAATAAAAAAAAATATTACACCAATATAAATATAAGGAATGGGTTTTCAACATGATCATAGAAACTAGTGTGGTAGCAGCAATTTAGAGAATGATAGAGGTTGGTGCTAAAACCAAAGAAAGAAAAGCATAGAAAAAATGGACCTACACTAAGAAAATAGGATGAAGTAGGGGTCCCAAATGAGTGGGATCATCTCACAATGAGACTGTTATCTTTGGATTTCTATTAACAGAATATCTTCAAAAACAATCCAGAAAAACTCCTCTGGCTCAAGCACTACCTAAGCACCTCCCAAAACTTCCAAATATATGCTGGACAACCAAACATCTACCTAAGGTTGCCTGATCCACAAGCAACCCCCTTAAAATAAGGTTCCAAACATTTTGAACAATATAGAAGAGACCCATATCAATACAAGCACACCTTTCATATTTATCTTTTTGTCAACTTAGTAAACCCCCCCAAAAAATGAAATTACAATTATAGAAGTTTGAAGCAGGCCATGGAATGAACTCTCTGAGTATATATACCCGAAAGTTTTACATGTTTATATTTAAATAATTATTTACTTGGGGAAATTTAAATTTTAAAATTCACTTGACTTGTTGAATTTTCAAATTTATTAAGGGCTATATTACAATTGAAGCGCAACTGATAGTGCAGGGTGCCTGTGCTAAGAATAATGCCAAATCTTTATTGCACGTGAATAGTAAAAAAGGTTTACCAGAAAATCTTAAAATGGCTGAGATTTACTTAGCATGCCCTATACTTTGAATAGATAGAGTAGGGTGCACTATCATTACTCATATTACATGTGGTGAGTAAAAAAATTGCAGTCAAATGCAATGCAAAATAGAGGAAAATTTAGCACTTTTGGAGAAGAGAAGTAATTAGATTTTTAACGCTTGAATATATAAATTACAAAACAAATATTTAATTTATATAACATATATAGATATATAGGGGACAATTTATTAATGTGCGGGCGGACATGACATGTCCGCCCCACATCGACAAATACTAACTGCACATGCGGTTGACATTTATCATTGCACAAGCATTTTGTGTGAAATGCTTGTGCAATGCCGCCCCCTGCACATTTGCGGCCAATCAGGCTCTAGCAGGGGGTGTCAATCATCCCACTCATATCTGATCAGGATGATTGCTGTCCGCAGCCTCAGAGGTGGAGGACGAGTTAAGGAGCAGCTTTTTTAAGACCGCTGCTTCTTAACTTAAGTTTCCGGCGAGTCTGAAGGCTCACACGGATACAGCAGCATACGCTGCTTCTTAAAATGGTCCCTTTATGTACACTTTGAGCCCTTCCCAGACAAAAACCTTGAAATATATAATATAATTTGTATTCACTTCTACTGTGTTTTAATGTGTTTTAAATAGAATTACTTTAAATTCATATGTTCTTAACATAGAAAAAATGTTTATTTTTAATTTTTAAATATTTATCTCTATATATATATATATCTTTATTCACAATATATCTCTACATATCTATCTATCCATCTATCTATCTATCCATCTATCTATCTATTTATCTATCTATCTATCTATTTATCTATTTATCATAGATATATGTCTGTAAATATTCATATAGATATAAAGGTATAGATAAATATTTTACAAAAAATGAATATAAAATATATATATACCAAATGCAAGCGAGCCCAGCACTCTTTGGGGCATATTTATCAATATGGAGCTTGATGCCCCGTGTTTCTGGCGAGCCTGTAGGCTCGCCAGAAACAGCAGTTATGAAGCAGCGGTCACAAAGGCCGCTGCTCCATAACCTGTCCGCCTGCTCTGAGCAGGTGGACAGACATTGCCGGAAATCAACCCGATCGAGTACGATCGGGTTGATTGACACCCCCTGCTGGCGGCCCATTGGTGCAATGCTGAATACGGCGAGGTCTGGCGAGGTCTGGCGGACTTGATCCGCACTGTCGGATCAGGTCCGCCAGAGTTTCATAAATAGGGGCCTATAACTCAAACAGCCATTGTGGTGCTCCTCAAAGAAGTATATATGTTGCAAGGTGGAAAACGCCCTCTTCCGGATTTAGCAAAGAAAATACATTTTTCTTTGCTAAATCCGGAAGAGTGCTTTTTCCACCTTGCAACATATACTGTATATATATTTATATATACAGGTATTTATATTTTTATATATATATATATATATATATATATATATATATATATATATATATATATATATATATATATATATATATATATATAAAGGTGTTTAAGGAAGGGGTGTTTGTCTCTGAAACATCACAAACTGTTTGTAATTAAGGAGTGATTTTATTGAAAATCAGGAGAGTGTCTGCCTGGAGATTTGATATATATATATATATTTATAAGTAACAGCAATATGGTAGTCCACATGTACAAGGCAATGTGAGAATGTGAGGAAGGACATCTAATGTCACTGTTTTAGCTTAATCTTTAAGTTTTTAGATTAAGCTCTTAACAACGTATTAACCTGAACTGACAATTCTAAGATTACTGTAATTGTGGCTATAGGATTTGTGATTCAGCTTTGACATAAAATATATTTATGAATTGTTAAAGCACAATGTTATTCATAGGAATAGACAGAAAATTAATCAGCAAAGAAAAAAATGCATCTCGGCCCCAGTACCACATTTTAAATAATCCATATATGCTGTTATTAAAAACCAAAACTTCCTCATGCATTTGTTGTTTTAAAACATATGGGCTTGATCACAATCTGTTGGCTGAGGCCTTTTTCAGCAGTTTTCCTGGTGAAAAAGTCACTCCATTCTGAGGGCTAGATTACGAGTTGAGCGCTAGCTGTTAAATGCAAGTGAAAAGGGGTTTATTGCAGGTGTTTGCGCACATGGGAAGTAGCATATGTATTACAAGTTGAAAGTAAATGTGTTTGCTCAAACGCAAATTGAATTTAACATGCATCGGGATACCACAACTTCAGAGTTCTGGTTAACTGTTACACTTGAATAAAAAGTTGCACAAAACACAAAAAAAATACACTCAAAATATGGGCTCAAAGATATAAGGTTTCAGGTGTTAGAAAAATAAAGGCATGCTTTAACATAGAGATACATATATATACATGTATATATTTGTGTAATTTTGTGCTTTATTGTATATTTACTGTACATAGTTCACATTCCAATGTCGTTCAATTTAAATTTTATTGTTTTAAAAATATTTCATTCTAATATTTCGATAACATGCTTTAAGAATGCTAAGTTTTCATGTGCGCTAACACGACCGTGTAAAGATCTAAATCACGAAACACGATGTGCAAAACACATATATTACATATATATGTATATATATATATATATATATATATATGTACAGTATGTATGGACTGCATTCTCAAAATGGACACATCCAATGACCCTGGAAAATGCAGAGCCCTGGGTGCTCAATAGCACTCAAATCCAGCTGCACAGCTTCGAGAGACGCAGACAGTTAACCCCCAGACAAGTCTGGGTGCAAAGCATATAGGGAAAATTACAAAGCAAATTAATTAACACAACACACAATACCCATAGGGTAAATTACAAAACAATTTAATAAACACAACACACAGAGAAAGTCTGGCACTCTTGCAAGTACACAGCTAAGATTAAAAGCAAAAATAGAAGCGTTAGCTACAGCATCTGGCCAAATGGATCAAGCGATATCCAACAGGTGCAGAAAGCCGAAGTCAAATGCAGTAAGTGAGCGAGCGGGAGCAGTAAAATAGTTCTCCACTCGTAATCTAGCCCTGAATGTGTGTGACCATGAATTGCAGATGTATCCACTCCTGATTGGCTGTAGGTATTGTCACTGTAATTGTCATTAAAAAAAAAAAAAAGAGTTCAACTAAATCGGTTGACATAACATTGCAATAGAAACACTAATATATGCACTAATTTAACCCTTTCACAGATGGATTAAAAACAAAAAAGGTACACATATACTTTTTTAATGGCAAATATTACATTTATGGCATTTGATTAGTTAAGGTTTACCGTAACTTTAATTATGCATAGTAAAACAACAATCCAGTATACTTTCATTATTTGCTTTGCCCACATTGCTCCAAACAATGGAGATTATGTTATGCATTGATACAAGGTAAGCACAGAGGTAAAAAGTATATAAATATAACAGTGTTGGTTTGCAAAACTGGGGAATGGATAATAAATTGATTATCTATCTTTTTTAAACAATTAATATTCTGGAGTAGACTGACCCTTTAACAATAAATATGTGTATATATATATATATATATATATATATATATACAGTATATATATATATATATATATATATATATATATATATATATATATATATATATATATATTTCTTACATACAATTACTGATCAAGGCAAAACAATTCTAGTGTGCCTAAGTACAGAAGTTAAACATGTTAAAATATTTTTAAATCTAAATATATATATATATATATATATATATATAATACGATGTTTAATTGTACATTAAATCTAGCACTGGAGGCAGGACTCTGCATCAATGGCTGATCTGCTGTAACACTAGTCAAGGACAAGAACAACAATTTAAAGGGACAGTAAATTTCAAATGAAACTATCATTTTTTAGAATAGATAGTATTTGCCATTTTAAACAACTTTCCAATCTACTTTTGCTACACATGTGCTTTGTTCTCTTGCTATCCTTTGCTAAAGAGTAAATCTAAGTAGGCTCATAAGAGCTCAGGAACTTTCATATGTCTTGAGCACTCTATGACAGCAGTATTTGCAACAACGTATAACACTGCTAAAGACATTGTTGCAAACACTTCTGCTAAAGTCGTTTCCATACTCCTGTGATCCTATGCACATATCTATGTTAAGTTTACTCTTCAATAAAAGATACAAGAAGAACAAAGCAAATTTGATAACAGAAGAAAATTGGGACGTTGTTTAAAATAGCACGCTTTTATATGAAAAAAAATAATAATTGGAAATAAAAATATTAAATGTGTATATAGTTATATAGAGTTATAAAATATGTATGAATTAACACAAACACATTTTATTCACGTATTTACAAGCAAGACATTACTCCGTCCTAGCATGTATTGAGGGAACAGGATAATATATGGCATTCAACTTTATTATTATCATGTGTCAACTTGTTCAAAAAAGTGCAAGATCTCTAAAACCTATAAAATGTGATCTAATGTATATGATGAATCCCTAATAAATAAAGTAACTGATAGATGAACTTCACATTTTTTTAAGAGTATAAGAAAGGTTTAGACAATCCACTACAGCCACAGATATAAAGGAACGGATAAAGATTGTTTACAAAGCATTTTTTAACAGCCAGAATTAATAAGTAGTCTAAGGAAATAGATGTGTAAATATCTAAGCCTAGATATGATATACTATTTCTGGAAATGCCCAAAGATTAGGGATTTTTGGGGTTGGATATAGTATTATTTGCATACATATGTCTATCCTTATTGGAAGAAAAATTATTAGGCAGAGACGGATTTCTGAAAAAATCCCCATCTTTTAAACATTTGATGAATGAATTAAAATCACAAATGATTTATGAACAGCTAGATTCCCCTGGCGACTTGGACAGGAGGGTACATAGATTTGAAGAAAAATAGGGAAACATATTGACAAAACAAGATTTGAAATTCCAATAGCAGATTTTAATACCATTGAAAGGGACACTCAAGTCAAAATTAAACTTCCTGATTCAGATAGAGCATACAATTTTAAACAACTTTCCAATTTACTTCCATTAACATAATGTGCACAGTCTTTATATATTTACACTTTTTGAGTCACCAGCTCCTACTGCAAGAATTCACAGAATATACGTAATGCATTTGTGATTGGCTGATGGCTGTCACATGATACAGTGGGAAAATATCCAAGAACAAAGGCACAAATAGATCCCAGAAATACCAATAAAAGCCCATCTTTATTTTATCTTCTTAAAAGCATCAATATATGCATAGTATAGTAAAAAGACAGGTTTAGCACAGATCAAGAGTCTGACGCATTTCAGCTCATTAGAGCCATAATCATAGACCATGATCTTACTACTTCTTGACAGATTTATATAGCCTGGTCAATTAAAAACAAAGTGTGTGCACCTGAACTCTATCTGATGTGAATGTATAATAAAATGAACAGTCTGTGTTGACATTGCTACAGTTCATATATTCTATATTAAAGATGTAAAGTGCTAGGAATTTGGCTGTAATGTTTGTACAGTGGGGACAATAGACATAAATTTGACATTTGTCAGAAAAAAATCTACTACTCATTTAAAGTTCAGATTAAGTGCTATTGTATTATTGTCTTTTGTTATCATGCATTTGCTGATTATGCAAATATACTGGTTTTTACTGGTCCTTTAAGAACTATAAGGGCCTGATTGAAGCTAAGGACTAGGAAGGAATGGTAATACATTTTGTAGGACTGATATTGACTCCTTTCTTTTTTTTCTCTTTTTTCAGCACTGATTAAGGCATTTGAAGAGAAAATAGTATGATGGGACTGGACTTTTCTCTCTCTCTTATTTGTAATTATTTGTCTATTGGATCTGAAGGACAAGAGAACAAAATAGCAGAGTAGCAAGTTTTTCTGTCACTTAATTTTCACTTATGATAATCTCTCCCCCCCCCCCCCCACCCCACATTATTATATTTAGTTTTAGGATTATCTAATTTTCATGTTTTTATCACATTATCCTTTAATATAAAAGGCCAAGTGAGTTTTTCCCGAAGCTGTCATGCACAGTAGAGACTGCACGAGGACAAACACACCTAGCCTTCAACAAACTGACCTGGGCTGGCTGCTGGCACCTAATCCGTGAAGGCGGTGGAGCCAAACAGCAGCGAATGGGCGGAGCCATGTCATGAAGGGGATGGAGCTGGGCATGAAGGGGCGGAACCTGGTGGGAGCTGACATGGCTGTCTGAGTGTCTGAATGAGAGAGAGAGCAGCACAAGAGGGGAGATATAGTGCAAAAGAGGGGGAGAGAGAGCAAAAGAGAGGGGTGAGAGAGAGCAAAAGAGAAGGGTGAGAAAGAGAGCAAAAAAAGAGGGTTGAGAGAGAGCAAAATAGAGGGGTGAGAGAGAGAAAAATACAGGGGAGGGAGAGAGCAAAAGAGAGGGGGAGAGAGAGCAAAAGAGGGGGAAAGAGAGAGCAAAAGAGGGGGATAGAGAGCAAAAGAGAGGGGGAGACATAGAGAGCAAAAGAGAGGGGGAGACAGAGAGCAAAAGAGAGGGGAGAGAAAGCAAAAAAGAGGGGGGTGAGAGAGAGATCAAAAGAGAGGGGAAGAGAGATCAAAAGAGAGGGGAGAGAGAGAGCAAAATAAAGAGGTGAGAGAGAGCAAAAGATAGTGGGATAGAGAGAGAGAGCAAAAGAGAGGGGGGAGAGAGAGTGAAAAAGAGATGGGGGGGAGAGAGAGCAAAAGAGAGGGGAGAGAGTGCAATAGAGAGGGGGAGAGATAGAGAGCAAAAGAGAGGGGGAAGAGAGACCAAAAGAGAAGGGGGAGAGAGAGAAAAAGAGAGGGTGAGAGAGAGAGCAGGCAAAAGAGAGGGTGAGAGAGAGAGCAGGCAAAAGAGAAGGTGAGAGAGAGAGCGCAAAAGAGAGGGGGAGAGAGAGCAAAAGACAGGTGGAGAAAGAGCAAAAGAGAGGGGAAGAGAGAGCAAAAGAGAGGAGGAGAAAAAGCAAAAGAGAGTGGGAGAGAGAGCAAAAGAGTAGGGGGAGAGAGAGCAAAAAAAATGGGAGAGAAAGAGCAAAAGAGAGGGGGAGAGCGCAAAACAGAAGGGGGGAGAGAGAGCAAAAAGAGGTGGGAGAGAGAGTGCAAAAGAGGGGAGAGAGAGCACAAAATAGAGGGGGAAGGGAGAGAGCAAGAAAGTATTGAGAGAGAGAGAGAGCAAAAGAGAGGGGGGAGAGAGAGAGCAATAGAGAGGGGGAGAGAGAGAGCAAAAGAGAGGGGGGAGGAGAGAGCAAAAGAGAGGGGGAGAGAGATCAAAAGAGAGGGGGGAGAGAGCAAGAGCAAAAGAGAGGGTGGAGAGAGAGATCTAAAGAGAGGGGAGAGAGAGAGAGCAAAAGAGAGGGGGAGAGAGAGTGCAAAAGAGAGGGGAGAGAGCAAAAGAGAGGGGAGAGAGAGAGCAAAAAGAGAGGGGGAAGAGAGAGAGCAAAATAGAGGGGGGGGGAGAGCAATGGGTGTGACTGCTGTACTGCAAAAAATGGCCTGTGTACACGAGCCTTAGGACTAGTTTCATATAATCTTCAGATTATTTATTTTCTTGATTTTCAAGTGTTTTTTTCCCTCTTTCTTTATTCACTTTCATTTTATTTTATATGTTGGCCACCTTTTTATATATAATTTCTGAGCTGTCTAATTTTCAAGTGTGACACACACACACGTATCTATTTCACATCACTTTATACAAGTACCAAGTGTGGAGTTTTTTTCCTTCTTTATATTTTCTCTATTTCCCTCTTTATTTCCCTTTGCCCATCCAACTTTTTAATACAGAAACAGAGCCCTGATCATTTTCTTTTAAATTATGTTTATAATTGCATTAATATTAAGCATAGAAACTAGATATTTATGATTGAATTGCGTATTAAGAAGGATTTAATATTTTGTTGAAAAAAAATCACTTATATGTATGATTTATTTATTTATTTATTTTGAGAAGAAAAGTTAACGTGTATTTTCATTATAATATTAAATTGTTTTTTCCCTAAATTATTATTATTATTATTATTATTATTATTATTTTAAATACAATGCTCTTAAGTTTCATTTTGACTTCACTGTTCTTTTAATATATCATAATTTTAGATGCAGCAAAATAGAAAGTGTATTTTCCTTTCCTTTAAGACTCAACAACATTTAATTTATCCATACAATTGTAGTGTGCAGTGGCGTAGCGTGGGTTGCCAGCGCCCCCAGGGCAAGGCAAGTATTGCGCCCCCTAACCATTAGCACTCTGAGGTTCCTGCTTTTGGTCTTAACCAAAGTGTCTACCTGTCCTTGACAGTTATGATAATTGAAATTAAATTAAAGGAATTCCTTGCATTTATTGATGACAATCGGTTATACTTTCAGCCCTATTGGGAGCTCACAATTATTCCAATTTAAACTTTAATGTTATTTTTGTACTGTATTTATTCATGTTATATTTGTTGAATGTAGCTCTTCCTCTACATAAAATACAGTTGCTAGAAAACTGGATTACCTGTGTCACCTCTACTTTAACCCCTTAACGACCGAGGACATGCAGGGTACGTCCTCAAAAAAAAGGCAGTTAACGCCTGAGGACGTACCCTGCACGTCCTCGGTGTGGAAAGCAGCTGGAAGCGATCCTGCTCGCTTCCAGCTGCTTACCGGTTATTGCAGTGATGCCTCGATATGGAGGCATCCTGCAATAACCTTTGGTAGCCATCCGATGCAGAGAGAGCCACTCATGTGGAGGGGGGCGGGATCTGGGCGGGGATGTCCGGGGGCGTGCGAGGGCGCGCTCACGTGCACAAGGGGGCGGGGGCAGGCGCGTGCACGGGGAGGGAGCGGGTGGGAACCGCTACACGACAGAAAAAATGTGTCCCAAAATGAAATAAAAGTGGGGCAAAAAATGTTAAAAAAACGATCAGTTAGGTGTTGGGTTTGGTCTGTGGGGGAGCTACACTACATAAAAAATAAAAATAAATAATAAATAAACATATTTTTTTTTGCAAACTGGGTACTGGCAGACAGCTGCCAGTACCCAAGATGGCCCCCAATAAGGCAGAGGGGGAGGGTTAGAGAGCTGTTTTTGGGGGGGATCAGGGAGGTTGGGGGCTAAGGGGTGATCCTACACAGCAGCATATGTAAATATACTTATTTTTTATTTTTTTTAAAACTTTTATTTTAGCACTGGCAGACTTTCTGCCAGTACTTAAGATGGCGGGGACAATTGTGGTGTGGGGGAGGGAAGGGAGCTGTTTGGGAGGGATCAAGGTGTGATGTGTCAGGTGGGAGGCTGATCTCTACACTAAAGCTAAAATAAACCCTGCAAGCGCCCTACAAACTACCTAATAAACCCCATCACTGCTAGCCATAATATAGTGAAGTGATGCACAGCAGCATTTAGCGACTTTCTAATTACCAAAAAGCAACGCCAAAGTCATATATGTCTGCTATTTCTGAACAAAGGGGATCCCAGAGAAGCATTTACAACCATTTGTGCCATAATTGCACAAGCTGTTTGTAAATAATTTCAGTGAGAAACCTAAAATTGTGAAAAATATAACATTTTTTTTAATTTGATCGCATTTGGTGGTGAAATGGTGGCATGAAATATACCAAAATGGGCCTAGATCAATACTTGGGGTTGTCTACTACACTACACTAAAGCTAAAATTAACCCTAGAAGCTCCCTACATGCTCCCTAATTAACCCCTTCACTGCTGGGCATAATACACGTGTTGTGCGCAGTGGCATTTAGCAGCCTTCTAATTACCAAAAAGCAAAGCCAAAGCCATATAAGTCTGCTATTTCTGAACAAAGGGGATCCCAGAGAAGCATTTACAACAATTTATGCTATAATTGCATAAGTTGTTTGTAAATAATTTCAGTGAGAATCCTAAAGTTTGTGAAATAATTTGTGAAAAAGTTAACAATTTTTTTTATTTGATCACATTTGGTGGTGAAATGGTTGCATGAAATATACCAAAATGGGCCTAGATCAATACTTTGGGATGTCTTCTAAAAAAAATATATATACATGTCAATGGATATTCAGGGATTCCTGAAAGATATCAGTGTCCCAATGTAACTAGCGCTAATTTTGAAAAAAAGTGGTTTGGAAATAGCAAAGTGCTACTTGTATTTATGGCCCTATAACTTGCAAAAAAAGCAAAGAAGATGTAAACATTGGGTATTTCTAAACTCAGGACAAAATTTAGAAACTATTTAGCATGTTTTTTTTTGGTGGTTGTAGATGTGTAACAGATTTTGGGGGTCAAAGTTAAAAAAAGTGTGTTTTTTTCCATTTTTTCCTCATATTTTATAAAAAAATTTATAGTAAATTATAAGATATGATGAAAATAATGGTATCTTTGGAAAGTCCATTTAATGGCGAGAAAATGATATATAATATGTGTGGGTACAGTAAATGAGTAAGAGGAAAATTACAGCTAAACACAAACACTGCAAAAATGTAAAAATAGCCCTGGTCCCAAACGGACAGAAAATGGAAAAGTGCTGTGGTCATTAAAGGGTTAACTACAACTTGCCAGTAGGAAAATTAGCTTTTTAACTTTTGAATTACAGCACTCTTTGAATGCCTGTCATTTAAGCAATAGGAACCTGATCTCAAAGGTATCTAAACAGTGTTCTAGCAACTGTATTTTATGTAGAGGAAGAGCTACACATTCTACAAATAATATAACCTGTTCTGAATAAATACAGTACAAAAATAAAATTAATGTTTAGATTTGAATAATTGTGAGCTGATTTTGATCAATAAATGCATTATGCAATGAATTCCTTCAATTTAATTTCAATTATCATAACTGTCAATTTGATATTGCTTTATTGGTTTTCTTAACCTCTAGCTCAAATAAACTAAACCAACTCTGAGGTTCCTGCTTTTGTTCTTAACTAAAGTGTCTACCTACCTTGACAGTTATAATAATTGAAATTAAATTAACTTATCAAATAACTTATAAGCAAGAAGAGATCAAGATCAAAAAGGCCTGGTAATGGTAATGGGTGTTAATTTAAATTTACAAATTGAATAAAAAGAATTTAAAGTTGAACAAGCAATAACACTGTCTTATTAAGACAGTCAGGCTGCCTATGACATCACCGCCGCTTTGCTTTGAACTATTTGAACCGGGACTCTCTCCATCCCCCAGGCCAGTGGCGACACCTTACCTTATCGCCGCTAGTCTGACTCTGCTGCTCTAGTGCTCTTCTTCCCTCCTGACCTGCACGCTGGGAGTGAGACGTACTAAGTGCTGTACCGGATACCACTTCCTCAAGTTCCTCTCGATGACACTTCGAAATCTGCGATCCGACGGAATGTGTGACCGTGACATGACATCACCACATTCCTGAGCGCACACATGACGGGTCGCAGAATTTGATTGAACAGTTGAGTGCCTGTCAGATTTTTTAGCCTTCCCTTTGCCGAAGTGTTGCTGTACAGTGGGACAAACTGAGAGGACTGGAGTCTTGAGATGGTGGAGGCTGGAGCTGAACGTTTTGCGTCCCTCAGAATTATGCGCCTGGGGCAACCGCCCCTGTGACCCCCCACGCTACGCCACTGGTAGTGTGGTTGATTTCCAAATAATTTATTTATTCATGTTATGCTGGCAAGTTCATTAAAGTGAATGTAAATTTTGATGATAAAGTGCCCGGTTTTAAAAATTCGATTAAAAACAGGGGCACTTTAATTCATCAATATTTACATTTCACTCGTGTTGTGAAAATACTTACCTTTTAATCTTGACAGCCTCTCCAGCTTTCCACGGTCGTCACAAGCCTCTTCCTACGTCAGAAATGACGGATGGGTCATCCTCTAATCACGGCTTCCCCCCGGGGGAATCAGTGTCTGATTCAACGCCGTGATTGGAGGAAGCTGGATTCCTCATTTTAGATCCAGCAAGAGGCTTTGCGACGGGTGGAGGAAGCGATGCAGCGGCTGTCAAGATTAAAAGGTATTTTTACAACACGAGTGAAATGTAAAATTTGATTAATTAAAGTGCCCCTGTTTTTAATCAAATTTTTAAAAAATCGGCACTTTATAATTAAAATTTACATTCACTTTAACTTGCTCTACATCTGTATGTGCAATTTTATACCTTTTAGTATTGCTCACAACATATAGCTGCACCTTTAATATTTTGATTGCTTTTAGAATGGATTGATTGCTATTTTTACTAAACATAAAAAAAACTATTTTCTGATATTTAGAGAGCTACCTGCTGCTTTAATTAATTGGTTACATTATTTACCATATAGGAATATGAGATATTTTTTTCTGGAGAATGCTTTACATTCCTATTGAATCTAGGGAAGGCTTTCCACTAGCAGATATAGCACTCATTTATATAATCATGTTGAAGACAGATAACCCTTACTATTATTTTTATCTAAACATTCTGCTTGATACATTTAGGAACATACATTGAACAGATTTCAAACTGTGGGAAGTGTCCCTATTAAACAATAAGAAGGAATACACATCATTACATACAATAGCATTTCCTCCTAATTTTTAAGAACTAAAAGAGCTTTTCCTAAACATATTAATACAAAATCTCAACATATTCGCTTTTACATAAAACATAATTATTCTTTATATATATATATAGACATATTAAGGGCTCAATTTTTTAAGCTGCAGCTTTGGGGTGCCTTTAGTATAGACTTGCATGAGCGAGCCTGTAACTGATAGCTAAGGAGCAGTGGTCATCAGACTGCTGCTTCCTAACCTGAACGCCAACTCTTAGGTGGCAGCTTAAAATCACCCCGGACAAGTCCAACCAGCTTGACTGACAGCCCTTGCTCACGAGCAATTGGGTTTGCGTGAGAAGGCAGTGATACTGGGTGGACAGGTTTGCAGAATCAAACCTTGTCTATCTGGACATTGTTAAATGGGGCCCTAAATATAAAATATAGTATTATTATTAAAAGAAATACACACACATATATACCTTTGAGTAAAAACAAACGATAAGATAACACCTTGTAAAACCCAAAAGAAATAAATGCAAACCAAAAAAATATGCTAAACTGCACAAAAAGGATATAGTCCTTTAAATAGTATCCAGTAAATATGGTATCTGAGGAAATCTTTATAAGCTTCGGCTGATCTCCAAAAAAGGAAAAGAGGAAACAATTGAGAAGCCTTTAGCATAAGCCATACTCACATTTTTCTGTGCTATAATTCAGCTCTAAGTATAATAATATTGCAATCAGAATCCTCTTATTGAAGGATCAATGGAGACCAGAACAAAGATTTACGTTTTAAAAGCATTTATTAATAAAAAAATAAAAAAAGGACAAAGTATCATTCAGGGTATTAAGGGAATTCCATCATAATTAACTGCTACACAAGTAAAAGTCACACACTGTTAAAACAGCACTAGTTACAGTGAGTATTTGCAGTTGAATGGATAGTCCCAACCACCTGGTGATGTAAGTCTACTACAGAGGTATGGTTTGTGGTTGTGGTAGGGGGGCTTGAGCAATCTAGGTGTAACATTTTAGTGGATTTTGGCAGTCTAGAAATGTCTGCCTCAAGGAAACCACTGGGACCACTGCAGATAAGTAAATAGCTTAGGAACAAAATGTGTAATGGATAAATCATCCTTGCAAAAATTGTTCTAGACATTTAAAATTTCAGAACTATAGCTTGTCTGCTCCATTCAATTGAATCTATGGATCAGATTCAATAAAACACATTGGTGAAACTAAAATGTTGTTTCAACATTTTAACTTAAAAATTGTGCAATTCAAAAAGATTTCTGCCTTTTTCACATTCTCCAACTGCACCTTGGGGAGTGGTTGTGCTACGATTAATGGAACCATATTTATCTCCACTGTAAAGGATATTCACTTCACAAAATAACCTTAAAACATTACAGAATAAAAAAACCTCATCAATTTTAAAATAGAAAGACAAAACCACAAGAGAGTCTTCATGAATTTCACAGGCTGAGCTGAGGTGTAGGTGGAAAATCCCAAATACACCACTAGATCACCTGGGAATGCCCACAGCCACTGCTGGGGACTTCTTTACTATACCAAGATATATATGCAAATATTTTACAAGCATAAACATTTTAATCAACTATTTTCCAAGTGTTTTTCTTAAGTGTTCCATTGATAAATATTAAAGGTGTGTACAAACCAAAAATGTTTGTAGTCCAAAAGATTAATTTAAAACATTTTGCATTGTTCAGCATAATTTCGTTTGTCTATGCTTTTGTTTCAGGCGAATATTAAATTCTGATTCATTACAATTATTCGAAAGGGAACAGCAAATATATACAACTAATTTTAACAAAAATCTTGCAATATAGAAATTGAAAAATTAAAGGAACCTATCTTTCAATTTTAACAGAACATACACCTTGATGATTAAATTTGAGTCAATTACTATCAAAAAGTGTCACAGAAGTCACACATCTGCATGTTCCTATAGCTCAAAGTGACTGAAAATGCCTGAGCGTTACCTAGTCTCTCATTCCCTATGTAAGGTAAAGGCATGAATGGACAGGCCTGCATGACTAAAATCCAACATTTAGTGCCTAACTGGCTGTCCCTAACATCAATCATTAATAATACTATGGCATCATAGGGAAGGGCTCATGAATAATCAGGCCCCTTGTACATCATTACAAACAAAAGAGCTGATTAGTCAAACAATATAGCCCAGCTTACTGCACCTTTTGTGGGGCCAAATGGTCAAGCAATTATTAGATCTGCATCTATTTCAATCAATAATATATTCAGCTGTTTGTGTATCAGATGACTCACCTGAATTAGCATAATAGAGATTTGTCTGAAGCTAAATCTGTAATAGTCTGTGTTTTTACATTTTGCTAGCAGTGCATGTTTCATGCTCAAGATATCATGTGATTATAGATGTTAATGGCAACCATACCCACGAACAGAACACTGTTAGTTAGATGACTAAAGTGATGCTCAATTAATTTCAAACATGATCTCTCACTTTTACACGAGGCCAAATGGCAAATTCACAAGCGTTTATGATTCTGGGCTAATTTAGCGCACAGCTATACTGCAGCTGAATATTGTGAAACTATGGTTCGAAAATTAGTCTGTAGCTGTAAACTGCAAAAAAAAATGCAAAATAAATGAAGCTATCTAAATAATAAAGTATATAATTTCATAAAAAAAACAGGAAATGGAGAATGAGAGCAAACATTTTTTTTTTTTTTTGCACAATAAAGATGTAGCAGTTTTAAGTTCCTTTAACTAAAATGAGAAAATATGTATCTGGTATAATAGTCAATAGTATTTTCATATTTATATTTTGTCTGTAAAGGAATTGCAAAATCTTGCACAAATCCTTACATTTTAGAAAATAGATGTGATGCTTACTAACGTTCAATGCTTTCTTTGGCTTCATCCACATTGTAAAGTACTTTCAAAATAATAATTACGGTACATTCACACCAGCCTTGGAAATGGCAGTTTTATAATCTGAGGTTAGGTTGGAATGTTTGGCAGACAATCAAAATGCTTTCAGATGGTGTGTAGTTGCTGTCTTTGGACATATACTAGGTGTTGACATAACAGTGTCATTTTAGAAAAATCTTATTAATTAGAACAAATGAGTTGTAATGCACATACTAAACGGACAGATAATGTTTTGGAAAATTTTCTAAACAAACTTGTACATGAAATTCCAAGTAACAAAACCACATAGCAAAAAGAAAAATAATAATAAAAAGTAATTAATTAATTTAGAAGTATTAATTGGTGGAACTGTTTTTCTAATTATTTACACCTTTAAAGTAGTGACAGTTCTGTTTTTCAAGGATTTTTATTGAAGATCAATAATTTAAATATAACTATCTACACACAATTTAATGCAAAAGAGGAAGGGCTGGTTTAGATCATTTTTTTTATTTGGTGTCATAAATAAATAGTGAAAAAAATAATAAAGACATCTTACCTCTTCCCACTGATGGATGTATCGAATTAATCTTGAAAGTCTTAATAACCGCAATAAACTGAGGATCTTTGTAAATCTCACAATGCGTAACGCCCGGGCTGTCTTGTAAACTTCAGAATCCATTCCTTTCTCTACAATGAGAAAGATATAATCCACTGGAATTGATGAGATGAAGTCAACCACAAACCAGCTCTTTAAATAACTCATTTTTATGACTTTTGGATCTAATATTATCTCCGAATTGTCTTCAATGACAATCCCAGTTCTAAAATTCATAAACAAGTCAAATAAAAAAACTGTATCGGATGCAACATTAAAAATAATCCATGGAGTTGTTGTTTGTTCTGTAAAGAATGTTATTCCGACAGGTATAATCACAAGATTTCCAACCATCATAATAAGCATGATCAGGTCCCAATAAAACCTGCAGAAACCAAAATAGAAAATAATTATAAATCAACATTTAAATTGCAAAGTATTTCATCTATCAATATCATGTGTTTCCTCTATTAATTTGCATGATAATAACCATAGAGACTAATGTACTCTGCATGAATGAATTATAATGAATCATTCATATTTCTCAGAAATCAAAAGCTGAAAGCATAATCTTAAGCATATATAGACATAGTTTATGAACAGACATTTCCTTCAATGATTAATCTGTGTGAGTATGTGTGTGTGTGGCACAAGCACATCTTTGTATGTGCGTGTATATTAATGTTGGTGTGTGTGTGCATCTGTGTGTCTGTATGTATGTATGTATGTGTGGGTGTCTATGTGCATGCGTGAGAATTTGTGTATGTGTATATGTGCTTGCATGGGAGTGTATGTGTGTGTATCTGTGTGTCTTTGTATGAATGTATATATTTATGTATGTGTATATGTGTTACGTGTGTGTGTATGTGTGTTTTTGTGTGTGTATGTTTATTATGTGTGTGTGTGCGTGTACATGCATGAGTATCTGAGTGTCTGTAGGTATGTATGTGTGGGTGTCTATGTGCATGTGTGAGAATTTGTGCATGTGTATATTTGTGTTTGCATGCGAGTGTATGTGAGTATTTGTGTGTGTTTGTATGAATTAATTTATGTGTGTGTATGTGTTTTTGTGTGTGTATGTTTATTATGTGTGTGGGTATGTGTGTTCATGCATGAGCACCTGTGTGTCTGTATGTATGTATGTGTGGGTCTCTATGTGCATGCATGAGAATTTGTGTATGTGTATATGTGCTTGCATGGAATTGTATGTGTGTGTATATGTGTATCTGTGTGTGTTTGTATGAATGTATATACTTATGTGTGTGTATATGTGTTACGTGTGTATGTGTGTTTTTGTGTGTGTATGTTTATTATGTGTGTGTGTGTGCGTGTATATGCATGAGTATCTGAGTGTCTGTAGGTATGTATGTGTGGGTGTCTATGTGCATGCGTGAGCATTTGTGTATGTGTGTATATTTATGTTTGCATGGGAGTGTATGTGAGTATTTGTATGAATTAATTTATGTGTGTGTATGTGTTTTTGTGTGTGTATGTTTATTATGTGTGTGAGTATGTGTGTTCATGCATGAGCACCTGTGTGTCTGTATGTATGTATGTGTGGGTCTCTATGTGCCTGTGTGTGCAGTTGTGTATGTGTGTGTATGTGTTTCTGTGTGTGTTTGTATGAATGTATATATTTATGCGTGTGTATGTGTGTTACATGTGTGTGTATGTGTGTTTTTGTGTGTGTATGTTAATGTATGTGTGTGGATGCGTGTTCATGCATGAGTATCTGTGTGTGTCTGTTTTCAGTTGGCTGTTTCATATTTAAACATATTTTTCAAACGCTTATAAAATTTGAGTTGCTGAATGTATTTGGTTGAATTTTTTGTATTTTACCTGGGAGCCAGTACAGACCTGGCCTTTGAGTTAGAGATAAACAAACTACACATTTTGCTATGTGAGGAAATTAAGATAACTGACAAAAATCTAATCAATATAGTGACAATATTGTAACTTGTTAACCACCAATATTGCTTAGACTTGGGAAACAGTGCTTCAAAAATTGTATTTAGAAAAATTCAATTATTGTAATCTATAGGTACATAAAACCTAAATTTTTAAACTATAAATATCATTTATCTCTAGATGTCATCTCATTTACAGAAAAAGTTGATTTTTTTTGTGGGACTGTCACATCTGTGTGCTCTGCCTGTTAATTAGTAGTGCAATTTGACTGTGGGTGCACAAAAAATAACCAGCCATTATATGTGGCTGGTTATTGCTACCACGAGCTTGCGGTAGCAATTAGCGCTTATAAAATTAACCAGAGACCAAATGTCCCCAAAATACAGTGTAGTGTATTTTTTAAAAAAAATAAAAATTGTAGTATTTTTATTTTTTAATAAAATAACTGCACTAGGCAGTATTTTGGGGGTAAAGTTGACGAGAGAGGGGTGTTTGGAAAAAAAACTGCACTGAAAAGTGCCTTTACATTTCAGTCTATAGGGAACTTTATGTTCCACGTAAATATATCCTATTATAAAAAAGGCCAAGTGTGTTTGTCCGAAGCTGTCATGCACAGTAGAGACAGCACGAGGACAAATACACCTGGCCTTTGAGATCCCTACCTGATCTGCGGCAGTGGTGGATGTGGCCGGGCGTGATCAGGGGCGTGACCGGATGTGAAGGGGCGTGGTCGGGTGTGAATGCCCGTGAAGGGGGCGTGACCGGGCGTGCCGGGGCGTGGCCGGACGAGGTCGCTCGCAAGATAAAGGGGAGAGAGATAGAGAGGGGAAAGAGATAGAGAGGGGGAGAGATAGAAAGAGAGGGGAGAGAGAGAAGGGGGGAGAGAGAGAGAGAAGGGGGGAGGGAGAGAGAGAGAGAAGGGGAGAGGGAGAGAGGGGGGGAGGGAAAGAGAGAGAAGGGGGGAGGGAGAGAGAGGGGGAGAGAGAGAGGGTGGGAGGGAGAGAGAGGGGGGAGGGAGAGAGAGGGGGAAGGGAGAGAGGGGGAGGGAGAGAGAGGGGGGGAGGGAGAGAGGGGGGGAAGGAGAGAGAGGGGGGAAGGAGAGAAAGGAGGGGAGGGAGAGAGAGGGGGAGAGGGAGAGGGAGAGAGGGGAGAAGGAGAGACAGGAGGGGAGGGAGAGAGAGGGGGGGGGAGAGAGAGGGGGGGAGAGAGAGAGGGGGGGGAGGGAGAGAGAGAGGGGGGAGGGAGAGAGAGAGAGGGGGGAGGGAAAAAGAGAGAGGGGGAGGAAGAGAGAGGGGGAGGGAGAGAGAGAGGGGGGGGAGGGAGAGAGAGGGGGAGGGAGAGAGAGGGGGGGGAGAGAGAGAGAGAGGGGGGGAGGGAGAGAGAGAGGGGGGAGGGAGAGAGGGGGAGGGAAAGAGAGAGAGGGGGAGGAAGAGAGAGAGGGAGGAGGGAGAGAGAGAGAGGGGGGAGGGAGAGAGAGAGAGGGGGGAGGGAGAGAGAGAGAGAGAGAGAGAGGGGGGAGGGAGAGAGAGAGGGGGGGAGGGAGAGAGAGAGGGGGAGGGAGAGAGAGAGGGGGGAGGGAAAGAGAGAGAGGGGGGAGGGAAAGAGAGAGAGAGGGGTAGGGAGAGAGAGAGGGGGGAGGGAGAGAGAGAGGGGGGAGGGAGAGAGAGGGGGGGAGGGAGAGAGAGAGAGGGGGAGGGAGAGAGAGGGGGAAGGGAGAGAGAGGGGGGAGGGATAGAGAGGGGGAGAGAGAGAGAGGGAGGAGGGAGAGAGAAGGGGGAGGGAGAGAGGGGTGGAGGGAGAGAGAGGGGGGAGGGAGGGAGGGGTGGAGGGAGAGAGAGGGGGGAGGGAGAGAGAGGGGGGAGGGAGAGAGAGGGGGGAAGGAGAGAAAGGAGGGGAGGGAGAGAGAGGGGGAGGGAGAGAGAGAGAGGGGGGAGAGAGAGAGAGGGGGAGAGAGAGAGAGCAAAAGAGAGGGGAGAGAGAGCGCAAAAGAGAGGGGAGAGTACAAAAGTGGGCGAGAGAGAGAGCACAAAAAGAGGGGAGAGAGAACAAAAGAGAGGGGGAGAGAGAGCGCAAAAGAGAGGGGGGAGAGAGAGCACAAAAGAAAGGAGGAGAGAGAGCGCAAAAGAAAGGGGGGGAGAGCGCAAAAGAGTGGGGGAGAGAGCACAAAAGAGAGGGGGAGAGAGAGCAGAAGAGGGGGTTAAAGAGAGGGAGAGAGACAGCAAAAGAGAGGGGGGAGAGAACAAAAGAGAGGGGGTAGAGAGAGAGAGAGCACAAAAGAGAGGGGGAGAGAGAGCGCAAAAGAGAGGGGGAGAGAGAGCGCAAAGAGAGGGGAGAGAAAGGGAGGGAGAGAGCATAAAATAGAGGGGGAGAGAGAGAGCGCAAAAGAGAGGGGGAGAGAGAGAGCGCAAAAGAGAGGGGGAGAGAGAGAGAGCACAAAAGAGAGGGGGGAGAGAGAGAGCGCAAAAGAGAGGGGAGAGAGAGAGAGCGCAAAAGAGAGGGGGAGAGAGAGAGCAAAAGAGAGTGGGGAGGGAGAAAGAGAGAGCAAAAGAGAGGGGGAGGGAGAGAGCGCAAGGGGTGGGACCGCTGTACTGCAAAAAATGGCCATAGTGAACAGGCTTTAGGACTATTATTTATATATTTATACACATATATATTTATGTGTTAAAATGTGTATATGCACATATTAACACATAAATATATATCTATATACTCATATATATATATATTTAATATTGCTGCACTACTTTCCCCCTTCACTGCACTTAGGTTCTGTGACGTCTCTGACGGCATCAGAACGAGGCTCCCATTGGAGCCTAGGGAAGGGCGCTCTCATGAGCGCAATGCTTCCCAGCAATGCAAATGCAAGTTAGCATTCACATTGCTGTCAACTTGTAATACCAGCGTACATTACTCAGTGGAGCGCAAATATCGTTTTCACAAATTAGATATTTAGCACTCCACTTGTAATCTTGCCCATAATTTGTATTTGTTCTGTGAATATTGTGCTATGTACATGGGCAGCGCTATACAAATAATGATTTAATAAATAGGGGCCCATTTTTTTATATATTTAGGAACAAAAAACTTTCATGACTCCATAGGATGTAATTTTTTTTAATCTCCTATAAAAAAAATGGCTGAATAACTTGAGCTGAAATTTGATTTGGAGATGGTTCTGGGTATTTATATTGCTGGATACTAGGCAACAACTTTTAAGAAATCTATTTCAAAATGTTTTTTGCAAAAAAAGGATATATAGATAGATAGAGATAACAATTAAACAATGTTTTTCTCAACCCTAGAAGATTTTTGTGACATCATTAATGACATTACTAATAACTTACCACAAGATAAAATAAAAAACATAAAATATCATTAGCTGACAATATACACAATACATAACCTAACTGCTGGTATCAAATATCACATGTACGGGCCAGATTACAAGTGGCACATTATTTAGTGCTTTCACTCACGTGCAAACACCGTCAGAAGTAAGCTTTTAATGCACACGGGTTAGCGTACGTATTACAAGTTGAAAGCCAATTATTTACAAGTGAACGAAAGTGAGAGTGCACACGCACTCTCTGCTTACGCAACAATGCGTTTGTAATCCGAGCAGAATGTGGTTTGGCGTTGTTCTGCAGGAAAATGCAGGGAAGTCCCTGGAAAAGACTATGGGGCCAATATAAGAAGCTGCATATCAGCCCCAATGCCTCTGCTTTTGCGCAACCCTTTAGGCTCGCCGGAAACAGGAGTTAAAGGGACAGTCTACACCAGAGCCGTCGCTAGCACTTTCCCACCTTGAGGGAGATCTGCTCCTACCCTGGCGAACGGGCTTGTATAGTGACAGGCATCGCCGGGCTTCACATTTTGCGCAGCGACGTCACCGCGCAACTTTATTTAAAAATGACAATGACAAGTATAGGGAAAGGGGGCATGCTGCTTTAAAGCCTGTATCTCAGGAATCTAAGCAGCTACAGACCCTCAAGACCCACCGTTGGAAAGGTAATTGCCTAACCTTTCCAACTGTGTAAGTCTTGGGGATCTAGAAAAGAAAAGTAAAAAAATATATATATTTAAAAAAAAAAAAAAAAAACTTAAATCAGCTTAGCACCCAGGTGGTAAAGTGCTTAGCACTCAAAGGGTTTTAAAAGATAGTTAATCCCTTTATTACCCATTCCCCAGTTTTGCATAACTAACACAGTTATATTAATATATGTTTTACCTCTGTAATTATCTTGTATCTAAGGCTCTGCAGACTGCCCCCTTATCTCAGTGGTTTGACAGACATGCCGTTTAGCCAATCAGTGCAGACTCCTAAATAACTCCACGGGAGTGAGCACAATGTTATCTATATGACACACATGAACTAACACTGTCTAATTGTGAAAAACTTTCGAAATGCTCTAAACTAAGAGGCGGTTTTCAATGGTTTAGAAATTAGTTTGAGCCTAGCTAGGTTTCGCTTTTTAAAAATACCAGCAAGGGAACAAAGCAAATTTGATGATAAAAGTAAATTGGAAAGTTGTTTAAAAATTGCATACCCTATCTAAATCATAAACCTTTAATTTTGACTAGACTGTCCCTTTAAGAAGCAGCAGTCTTAAAGGGTCCTTAACTCATACTCCTCCTCTTAGGCGGAGGACATCAATCCGCCTGATCACATATGATCGGGTTGATTGACAACCACTGCTAGCGGCCGCAAATCTGCAGGGGGCGGCATTGGTGAACTGCTTGTGCAATTATAAATTTATCAATGTGCGGCGGACATGATCCCTACAGCGGATCATATCCGTATGCACAATGGTAAACTTACCCCAATGTCTGGACGACAGCATATGTTGCTCTAAAAAAAAACTAAAACTACCATGACAGACACTAGATTTTGGACACTGATAACAGCTCGGATAGTAATTTTCCTCTTTGGCCTGGAAAGCACGACAGCTGTTTTTTCCAAAAACTATTTCATTTATATATATATATATATATATATATATATATATATATATATATATATATACTGTATATATATATGTGTGTGTATATATATATATATATATATATATATATATATATATATATATATGTATATATATATATATATATATATATATTGATAAAAATATTATTTGAAAAAAAAAATTTTAAGAAATATTTTAAAACTATTAATAAAATAGTTTAATTTTTTTACATGTTCATACTGTTTCATAACTCACAGTATTTTAACTTAGAAGATGTTGAATTCAAAATACGTTTTGGATTTCATTCATATTTCTTTATTATTTTTAATTAGGCAATGTAAAATGAAAATTCTAAGAATCACATTTATTATTGTGGTATATAGAATGTACTGTATATGATTATTAATATGGTTATTATTAGCTTTTAAACATTCTTCTATAAATAAGCTTATTTGAAATAAATTACTTTTACATAATTATTATTATATTCTTACAAACTAGTTAATGAAAAGGTACAGTACTTCATTATTCTGTTATGACTGAATAAGTTTTGTATTCTAAGTATTCCGAAATTTAAGATTTTTTTAAATGTGTTTTCAACAGCACTTCCATTTAAACCCATTGCTAGTTAATTGTATTGCTTATTAATATGAAATGTGTTAATTCATTATTTATATACTGTTCAAAATTTTCTGCAACTATAATGCTGGAGTTTTTTTTTTCCCAGATTGCAAATTAAATGATATTTATTATTGTGCGTTAGTTATTTTATTATTGTGTGTTGTGAAAAGTGGTGAATGGGATGATGTTTTAAGTCAGAAATTATGTCACTGATAATATTGTAGATCATGGATGACAAACTGGTGTCCCAGGGCCACATAGAAATTGTAAAAAATTCCTAGCACACCTTCGGCTTTAGAATAGTTAACCTAGCTCAGCTTTGGGTGAGCACGTGAGCAATAAAAAGAAAAGGCTTTTTTAGTGCACCTTATAGAAGTCTATTGGCAAAGGGAGTTAGTGAGGTTGCGATATCCGAACGCCACACGTTAGTGTACCTGAGTCTTTAACTCCCGTGCTAACCTTTTTCTTTCAACTTGTAATACCAACACTAACATAGGAGCGCTAATAATTTACTTTGAGCTCAATTAACGCTTATGATCGATAAAAATGTAACATTACACTAAGTATCTGTTTCCAAAATGGTGACAAAGCTAGGCTATAAGTACTTCAATACTGTTACACTTGAACTAGTGGACAACATAGGTAATAACGAAATGTCTCATAAAAAAAAGTAATGGATTTCTAAGATAAAATAACATCAATGTACTTTAAGGAAGAGTTCATTAAAAACAATTTTTTGAAAAAATGAAAAGACTAAAATATACGTGACATACGTATATAGTGATAAATACGAAGTAATATTATACATCCCCAAAAAACTTTCATTTCAATTTATATTCATAATGAAAAAGTCCTGAAAGACGCTGGTTGTGTATAGAAAACCATCTTTGCACATCCAGTTAATTACTAATAATGCAATTGCTGTTGCTTCCCCTTTTGCATGGATTTCATTAATGATTTATTTTAATTAGTAAACAACTGCAACAATTTGCTTCATGTGAGCTCACTTACTTTTTCATCATCACTTATACTCATTAATATTTTCATAAATATCCCTAAATCTCACCTATGCCATCAGTGTTCTTTAACTTATTTGCTTAAAATGTATTTAAAGGGACATAATACTCACATGCTAAATCACTTGAAACTGATGCAGTATAACTGTAAAAAGCTGACAGGAAAATATCACCTGAGCATCTCTATGTAAAAAAGGAAGATATTTTACCTCACAATCTCCTCAGCTCAGCAGAGTAAGTTCTGTGTAAAAAGTTATACTTCACCTGCTCCCAGCTGCAGGTAAAAATAAAAAAAAATGAAGAAATAAACAGCAGACAATCAGCATCAGCAGTGCTGAGGTCATGAACTCTTACTGTGATCTCATGAGATTTGACTTAACTCTCATGAGATTTCATAGTAAGCTTCCTTTACCTGATTGGTGAAATAATATGAGAGTTCACGAGGCTCATCCTTTCAGCTGTCCCAGGACAGACACACTAAAATGCTGCTTAGAAATCCTTTACAATGGGAGGTGGCTACTGAGGAACTTTTGAGGTAAAGTATCTTTCTTTTTTACATAGAGATGTTCAGGAGATATTTTCTAGTCAGCTTTTTACAGCTATGCTGCATCTCTTTCAAGTGTTTAAACATTTGGGTAGTATGGCCCTTTAATTTAAAGTATACGTTAAATGCAACAATTCACTTGAATATAGTCTAGATAATAGTGTGGGTATCCATATCATTATCATTTAAAATCTAAAATATCACATTTGTTACTGAATTGTACCTTTCACTTAAAAGGACATGAACCCCAAAAATGTTCGTTCATTATTTAGGTAGAACATATAATTTTAAACAACTTTCCAATTTACTTCTATTATTTAATTTGCTTCCTTCTTTTGTCATCCATTGCTGAAAGGTTTATCTAGGTAAGCTAAGGAGCAGCAAAGATTCTAGCTGCTGATTGGTGGCTGCATATATATACCGATTGTCATTGGATTACCCATGTGCTCAGTTAGAAACCAGTAGTGCACTGCTGCTGATTCAACAAATGATGCCAAGAGAATTACGCAAAATTGATAATACAAGTAAATTGGAAAGTTGTGTAAAATTGTATGTTCTACCTAAATCATGAAAAAACTACTAACTACAATCACATTAACATTTCTCTAGCTTTGCTGTATTAAAGGGACAGTCTAGTCCAAAATAAACTTTCATTATTTAGAAAGGGCATGCCATTTTAAACAATTTTCCAATTTACTTTTATCATTAATTTTGCTTTGTTCTCTTGGTATTCTTAGTTGAAAGCTAAACCTAAGAGGTTCATATGCTAATTTCTAAGCCCTTTAAGGCCGCCTCTTCTCTCAGGGTATTTTTACAGTTTTTCACCACTAGAGGGTGTTAGTTCATGTGTGTCATATAGATAACACTGTGCTCATGCACTTGGAGCTCCTAGGAGCTAGCACTGATTGGCTAAAATGCAAGTCTGTTAAAAGAGGCTTAGATACAAGATAATCACAGAGGTAAAAAGTGTATTTATATAACTATTGGTTATGCAAAACTAGGGAATGGGTAATAAAGAGATTATCTATCTTTTAAAACAATAACAATTCTGGTGTAGACTGTCCCTTTAAAATGATCTTTCAAGATAACAGTAAATTTTAACTGAAATTTCTTGTAAAGTTAATTTTACGTTCAAATTATAGTTATGTATCATGTGATTATGCTTGTGATGATTATAATCATAGCAACTGATTTTATGAGATTAAATTAACATGTTTAAATATGTATGGAATTAAATTAAATAATGCTTCCAATAACTAAAGAAAATTTAGCAACACAAAATGGACAGATCACTGGCAACTTGTTATATTTTCCATCTTTATTTCAAAAGTTTTTGTTTTTTTTTCAAGTGTTATTTTTCTCATGAGGTTGCTGAAGGGCATGATTATAATAATAATGTATTATTTTTAAGCACAATCAAAGAGACCCAATAAAAATGGCTGTCTGAAAATTTATAACAAACAATAGTAATGACACACAACTGGTGTTCAAATAATATATAATTATTTCACTTATAGATAGAGAGCAAGCAAAGTCAATAATCCAATATAGGTCCAGATTACAAGTGGAATATTGGTAGCACAGGGTGTGCAATATATATGGCTGGATAAAATTAGTGCACCAATTGATATTACAAGTTCATAGTATAATAGAATATTCAGAGAATGTTTAGGGCAGCCAACATCCCTTTAGCGCGCTAAACATCGCTCATATTACAAATAAAAGTTATGTAATAAATTGTGCTTGATTATAGCGGTAGAAGAATTAGTGTGACTTAAAACATGAAGTAAAGAAGTAAAGTGTTATGGCAACAACAAAAGTTGCATAGTGCACTTCTCTCTGTATGTATTTAGTCTCCCTATGGGAAAAAAGGGGCAACCAGACGTGGACTCCTTGCTCAGTGTGCTTAGAGGAATACTGCTACACCTCACTGACGAGGCCCAATGAAGGCCGAAACGATCGTCTGGGGTTGCTGTGTTCCTTGTTCAGAGAGGAATTGCCTGGTATTTCGGCGCTGGACTGACCGTAATAGGCGGGATCAGACTGATATACTACAGGAAAGTTCTACTCTGTGAAAAGCATTACTGGGCTAAAAAGTTGCACCCAGGTGGTAAATCGCCATAGAACAGGCTAACAATGTTATTGAGCCAGTTGTTCGTTCCTGTGAGTGCACTTCTCTCTGTATGTATTTAGTCTCCCTATGGGAAAAAAGGGGCAACCAGACGTGGACTCCTTGCTCAGTGTGCTTAGAGGAATACTGCTACACCTCACTGACGAGGCCCAATGAAGGCCGAAACGATCGTCTGGGGTTGCTGTGTTCCTTGTTCAGAGAGGAATTGCCTGGTATTTCGGCGCTGGACTGACCGTAATAGGCGGGATCAGACTGATATACTACAGGAAAGTTCTACTCTGTGAAAAGCATTACTGGGCTAAAAAGTTGCACCCAGGTGGTAAATCGCCATAGAACAGGCTAACAATGTTATTGAGCCAGTTGTTCGTTCCTGTGAGTGCACTTCTCTCTGTATGTATTTAGTCTCCCTATGGGAAAAAAGGGGCAACCAGACGTGGACTCCTTGCTCAGTGTGCTTAGAGGAATACTGCTACACCTCACTGACGAGGCCCAATGAAGGCCGAAACGATCGTCTGGGGTTGCTGTGTTCCTTGTTCAGAGAGGAATTGCCTGGTATTTCGGCGCTGGACTGACCGTAATAGGCGGGATCAGACTGATATACTACAGGAAAGTTCTACTCTGTGAAAAGCATTACTGGGCTAAAAAGTTGCACCCAGGTGGTAAATCGCCATAGAACAGGCTAACAATGTTATTGAGCCAGTTGTTCGTTCCTGTGAGTGCACTTCTCTCTGTATGTATTTAGTCTCCCTATGGGAAAAAAGGGGCAACCAGACGTGGACTCCTTGCTCAGTGTGCTTAGAGGAATACTGCTACACCTCACTGACGAGGCCCAATGAAGGCCGAAACGATCGTCTGGGGTTGCTGTGTTCCTTGTTCAGAGAGGAATTGCCTGGTATTTCGGCGCTGGACTGACCGTAATAGGCGGGATCAGACTGATATACTACAGGAAAGTTCTACTCTGTGAAAAGCATTACTGGGCTAAAAAGTTGCACCCAGGTGGTAAATCGCCATAGAACAGGCTAACAATGTTATTGAGCCAGTTGTTCGTTCCTGTGAGTGCACTTCTCTCTGTATATATATATCTATATATATATATATATATATATATATACAGTATATACAGTATATATATATATACTGTATAAATAAATAAATAAATAAATAAATAAAAATATCTGTATATACAGTGTGTATATATATATATATATATATATACATATATATATATATATATATATATATATATATATATATATATATATATATATATACATAAGTATATATTTACAAAATATACAGAGCAGAGGACCGCAATCCTAGCAAAATCCATGTATATTCAGAGAAAATTTCCAGAATGTCTCAATCCAAAGGATAAAGTGTAGCTTTAATTGGAAGTGAATAAAAACAAACAAATAAGAGAGATGACATTTATCTGGAGGAGAAGTTTGAGGAGCTCAGTCCAGAAAATATCAGGGGGATTTGTGGGTCACCCTCAATACAGATCAATAACATGAAGATCAAGGATACAGCAACAGGAAACTGAAGATACATGTTCTAATAAGTAACAGTAACCTTTTCTACCACAGAGTCTGAGACTCTGAAGGAGAGCATTGATCAAGGCATACACAATTAACCAGAATTTACCATCTGAAATTGTATGCTCTTATACACATGCTGTGTATTTGTTGTTTTTTTCATGTGGTTCCAATAAAAGTTATATTTCTCCCTGTTGATTGAGCCAGTTTGGGAGTTTTCTCTGGTAATACGCAAATATATATTTTGTTCACAGTTTTGTTTGTGGGTGTTCCTGCCAGAGGCGTAATTAGACCTTACTGGGGCCAGGGGAAAAGACTGTAGTGGTGCTCCCTTTTCTGTCTGTTTGCAGTATGTTTCAAATGTTGCAGACCTAATGTCCAAATTGGGCCCAATTTGGACATTTCCACTTAGGGCTGTACTCACTTTTGTTGCCAACGGTTTAGACATTTATGGCTGTGTGTTCAGTTATTTTGAGGGAACAGCAAATTTACACTGTTATACAGACTGTACACTCACTACTTTACATTGTAGCAAAGTGTCCATTCTTCAGTGTTGTTACATGAAAAGATATATTCAAATATTTACAAAAATTTGAGGGGTGTACTCACTTTTGTGGGATACTGTAATGAAGGTGGAAATATGCCAGTAGTGAATGCAGGGCCCAAATAGGCCCCCTTGAGTTTTGGACCTGTTCTCATTTAAGATCTCTGAGATATCTGTAGTTATGCCCCTGGTTACTCCCATTAACAACTGTATATTTGTATGAGCTGGCCAATACATGACACATCAAATGTGAACCGCTATCAATGTCTAAAATCAATAATTACACCCGGAAAGATGGGGAGACTCGCTCTGAACAGTTTATTCAAATATCTGTACTTGTAAAATATTTATATGTCTGTTGTATTAGGATAAAGTAATCTTTCTGAATATAATAAAAGATGTCTCAGCAATCTCACAGATGCTAAGAGCGTCTGGCTTTGGATGTTCCAAGGTACTCTAGAGGTGTGGTTGAGATTTTTCCCATAGGCCCCCATTTATTAAATCACAGACAGAAAAGGTTCCTAAATATAGTACCTGTCCCACTGTGAAAGCTACATACAGGCATTTAACATTGCAAGAGAATTGGCCATGCGAGAGAAGGGTCTGTCAATCACCTTGAACTCACACATTGGGGGTGTTTTAACTGACTGCTGCTTCTTAACTTGATGCAAGCAGACTTGCATCAGAGAACCTGCCCCCCAAGGGCTCCAAAGGAGTTAAATGGAGTTCATATACATAGGGGCAGAAAGTGAAATTCATAATTGCCCTGTAAAGTATTTTGTCTTGCAGTCGGGTCTCACTATTTCAAATCTCTTTTTTACTTTTTATTTTATGTCTATTTAACAATTTTCAAGTTCATATGTCAGTGTAGACTATTTTCAAAAGGATCTTTTTTATTATCTTTCTCTATAACATTTTGAAGGGTTTGCGAGAGACAACTGGAGCCAGCACAGGGGAAGGAGTTTACATAAGCAAAGCTTCCATCTTGCATTTTGTGGGTTGGTTCCAATTTGTGACTATTCATTCTTTTTCCATCCTTTTAGTCATCCCCAAACTGCCTTTTTCTGTCTGTTTGCAGTAAGCTAAAGCTACGCTAGAAGATACATTAGATAAAGATGAAGAGTTTCTTTATAACTATAAGCCATCCTTTCCCTTTGGTTATTCTGTGCCAGAAGATATGTGCAGCCTTTCTTTACAAACTAACGGCTAGATTTAGAGTTTTGCGGCCAAAGGGGTGCGTTAGCTACGCATGTTTTTTTCCCCCGCACCTTTTAAATAACTCTGGTATTTAGAGTTCTCTGAAGGGCTGGGTTAGGCTCCAAAAAGGGAGCTTACATGCATATTTACCACCACTTCAACTCTAAATACCAGCGTTGCTTACGGTAGCGGCCAGCTGGAAAAACACCGCCGACCCCTATATTATATTTATTAACCCCTAATCTGCCCCCCCAACGTCGCCGCTACCTTACCTACACTTATTAAACCCTAATCTGCCGACCGGACCTCGCCGCCACTATAATAAATGTATTAACCCCTAAGCCGCCTCACTCCTTCTTCGCAAACCCTATAATAAATAGTATTAACCCCTAATCTGCCCTCCCTAACATCTGCGACACCTAACTTCAAGTATTAACCCCTAATCTGCCGACCGGACCTCGCCGCTACTCTCATAAATGTATTAACCCCTAAAGCTAAGTCTAACCTAACCCTAACACCCCCCTAAGTTAAAAATTTATTTTAACTAGGTACAATAGCTATTAAATAGTTATTAACTATTTAATAGCTACCTAGTTAAAATAATTACAAAATTACCTGTAAAATAAATCCTAACCTAAGTTACAATTAAACCTAACACTACACTATCAATAAATAAATTAAATCAATTAACTACAATTACCTATAATTAAATAAACTAAACTAAATTACAAAAACAAACAAACACTAAATTACAAAAAAAAAGTTTTAAACTAATTACATCTACTCTAAGCCCCCTAAAACAATAACAAAGCCCCCCAAAATATAAAAATGCCCTACCCTATTGTAAAATAAAAAGTTAACAGCTCTATTAACTTACCAGCCCTTAAAGGGCTTTTTGCGGGGCATGCCCCAAAGAAATCAGCTCTTTTGCCTGTAAAAAAAACATACAATACCCCCCCAAAACATTACAACCCACCACCTACATACCCCTACTCTAACCCACCCAAACCCCCCTTAAAAAACACTAAGCCCCTGAAGATCTCCCTACCTTGTATTCACCCAGCCGGGTATCACTGATCCATCCAGAAGAGGGTCCGAAGTCTTCATCCTATCCGGCCAGAAGAGGTCCTCCAGAGGGTCCGAAGCCAATCAGATTCAAGTTCTGATCGGAACAGCCAATAGAATGCAAGCTCAATCTGATTGGCTGATCCAATCAGCCAATCGGATTGAACTTGAATCTGATTGGCTGATTCAATCAGCCAATCAGATTTTTCCTACCTTAATTCCGATTGGCTGATAGAATCCTATCAGCCATTCGGAATTCGAGGGACGCCATCTTGGATGACGTCATTTAAAGGAACCTTCATTCGTCGTTAGTCCGTCGGTGAGGAAGGATGGCTCCGCGTCGGCTGCTTCAAGATGGACCCGCTCCGCTCCGGATGGAAGAAGATAGAAGATGCCGCCTGGATGAAGACTTCCAACCCTCTGGAGGACCTCTTCTGGCCGGATAGGATGAAGACTTCGGACCCTCTGGAGGACCTCTTCTGGCCGGATAGGATGAAGACTTCGGACCCTCTTCTGGTCGGATCGGTGATACCCGGCTGGGTGAATACAAGGTAGGGAGATCTTCAGGGGCTTAGTCTTAGGTTTTTTTAAGGGGGGTTTGGGTGGGTTAGAGTAGGGGCATGTGGGTGGTGGGTTGTAATGTTGGGGGGTATTGTATGTTTTTTTTACAGGCAAAAGAGCTGATTTCTTTGGGGCATGACCCGCAAAAAGCCCTGGTAAGGTAATAGAGCTGTTAACTTTTTATTTTAGAAAAGGGTAGGGCATTTTTTTATTTTGGGGGGCTTTGTTATTTTTTTAGGGGGCTTAGAGTAGGTGCAATTAGTTTAAAATTCTTGTAATCTTTCTTTTTTGTAATTTAATGTTTGTTTTTTTTGTAATTTAGTTTAGTTGATTTAATTGTAGGTAATTGTAGTTAATTTATTTAATTTATTTATTGATAGTGTAGTGTTAGGTTTAATTGTAACTTAGGTTAGGATTTATTTTACAGGTAATTTTGTAATTATTTTAACTAGGTAGCTATTAAATAATTAATAACTATTTAATAGCTATTGTACCTAGTTAAAATAAATACAAAGTTGCCTGTAAAATAAATATAAATCCTAAAATAGCTACAATATAATTATTATTTATATTGTAGCTATATTAGGGTTTATTTTACAGGTAAGTATTTAGCTTTAAATAGGATTAATTTATTTAATAAGAAATAATTTATTTTGTTAGTTTAAAATTATATTTAATTTAGGGGGGTGTTAGGGTTAGACTTAGCTTTAGGGGTTAATACATTTATTAGAGTAGCGGTGAGGTCTGGTCGGCAGATTAGGGGTTAATACTTGAAGTTAGGTGTCGCAGATGTTAGGGAGGGCAGATTAGGGGTTAAAAAAATTTGTTATAGGGTTTGCGAGGCGGGAGTGAGGCGGTTTAGGGGTTAATACATTTATTAGAGTAGCGGCGAGGTCCGGTTGGCAGATTAGGGGTTAATAAGTGTAGGTAGGTAGCGGCGACGTTGGGGGGGGCAGATTAGGGATTAATAAATATTATGTAGGTGTCGGCGGTGTTAGGGGCAGCAGATTAGGGGTTTATAGGGACAATGTAGGTGGCGGCGGTGTCCGGTCAGCAGATTAGGGGTTAAAAAAATTTATTAGAGTGGAGGCGATGTGGGGGGACCTCAGTTTAGGGGTACATAGGTAGTTTATGGGTGTTTGTGTTCTTTAGAGCACAGTAGTTAAGAGCTTTATAAACCAGCGTTAGCCCAGAAAGCTCTTAACTACTGACTTTTTTCTGCGGCTGGAGTCTTTTCGGTAGAGGTGTAACGCTCACTTCAGCCAAGACTCTAAATATCAGCGTTAGGAAGATCCCATTGAAAAGATAGGATACGCAATTGGCGTAAGGGGATCTGCGGTATGGAAATGTCGCGTCTGGAAAGTGAGCATTAGACACTTTCCTGACTGACTCTAAATACCAGCGGGCAGTAAAAAGCAGCATTAGGAGCCCTTAACGCTGCTTTTGACGGCTACCGCAGAACTCTAAATCTAGGCAATAGTTGCTGATTTTTTATATTGGAAACTCTGCCCCCATATTGTCAAGGCAAATACATAAACTTTCCTCACACAGAGAAATTTGCTTTACAGGGGCACAGAGAGGGTCCTGTATCATTCTTACTGAGTTAATATGTGTATATACCTTTATGAAGTATTACCAGGTAACAGACACCTGGTGATGACATCATCTCACCTGCTTTAAAAGCCTCCCTCTCCTAGCACATATTGCTTGGTTAATATTTCAGGCTGCTGAATCAGGCTTGCTCACCGCCTGAATCTGTTTTTGCTCTAACCTTTGATAAGCTCACCATGACACTCCAGTTTGCTTTCTTTCTTTGTTCAGCTGCCTCTCTAGATTTTACACCACTTCTGCACAGCTCCTCACCTGCAACAAACTCACAGAGACAGATGAAATATTCACTCTGTTGCCACATACTTTTAACTGGCTGTTCAGGAAGCAACTACTACTATCCCTGCACATTCAAGAGAGTAGATACTAATACATATAGGCCTAGATTTGGAGTTTGGCGGTAGCCGTGAAAACCAGCGTTAGAGGCTCCTAACGCTGGTTTTAGGCTACCGCCGGTATTTGGAGTCATTCAAAAAAGGGTCTAACGCCCACTTTTCAGCCGCGACTTTTCCATACCGCAGATCCCCTTACGTAAATTGCGTATCCTATCTTTTCAATGGGATCTTTCTAACTCCGGTATTTAGAGTCGTGTCTGAAGTGAGCGTTAGAAATCTAACGACAAAACTCCAGCCGCAGAAAAAAGTCAGTAGTTAAGAGCTTTCTGGGCTAACGCCGGTTCATAAAGCTCTTAACTACTGTGCCCTAAAGTACACTAACACCCATAAACTACCTATGTATCCCTAAACCGAGGCCCCCCCACATCGCCGAAACTCGAATACATTTTTTTAACCCCTAATCTGCCGATCGCCACCTACGTTATACTTATGTACCCCTAATCTGCTACCCCTAACACCGCCGACCCCTATATTATATTTATTAACACCTAACCTGCCCCCCGCAACGTCGCAGCCAGCTACCTACAATAATTAACCCCTAATCTGCCGACCGCAAAGAGCCACCACCTACATTATAGCTATGTACCCCTAATCTGCTGCCCCTAACACCGCCAACCCCTATATTATATTTATTAACCCCTAATCTGCCCCCCTCAATGTCGCCTCTACCTACCTACACTTATTAACCCCTAATCTGCCAAGCGGACCGCACCGCTACTATAATAAAGTTATAAACCCCTAATCCGCCTCACTAACCCTATAATAAATAGTATTAACCCCTAATCTGCCCTCCCTAACATCGCCGACACCTAACTTCAATTATTAACCCCTAATCTGCCGACTGGAGCTCACCGCTATTCTAATAAATGTATTAACCCCTAAAGCTAAATCTAACCCTAACACTAACCCCCCCCCCCTAAATTAAATATCATTTTAATCTAACGAAATTAATTAACTCTTCTTAAATAAATTATTCCTATTTAAAGCTAAATACTTACCTGTAAAATAAATCCTAATATAGCTACAATATAAATTATAATTATATTATAGCTATTTTAGGATTAATATTTATTTTACAGGTAACTTTGTATTTATTTTAACCAGGTACAATAGCTATTAAATAGTTAAGAACTATTTAATAGCTAAAATAGTTAAAATAATTACAAATTTACCTGTAAAATAAATTTTAACCTAAGTTACAATTAAACCTAACACTACACTATCAATAAATTAATTAAATAAAATACCTATAATTATCTACAATTAAACCTAACACTACACTATCAATAAATAAATTAAATACAATTCCTACAAATAAATACAATGAAATAAACTAACTAAAGTACAAAAAATTAAAAAGAACTAAGTTACAAAAAAAAAATATTTACAAACATTAGAAATATATTACAACAATTTTAAACTAATTACACCTACTCTAAGCCCCCTAATAAAATAACAAAGCCCCCCAAAATAAAAAAATGCCCTACCCTATTCTAAATTACTAAAGTTCAAAGCTCTTTTACCTTACCAGCCCTGAACAGGGCGCTTTGCGGGGCATGCCCCAAGAAGTTCAGCTCTTTTGCCTGTTAAAAAAAACATACAATACCCCCCCCAACATTACAACCCACCACCCACATACCCCTAATCTAACCCAAACCCCCCTTAAATAAACTTAACACTAAGCCCCTGAAGATCTCCCTACCTTGAGTCGTCTTCACCCAGCCGAGCCAAATTCTTCATCCAAGCGGAGCAAGAAGAGGTCCTCCATCCGGTAGAAGTCTTCATCCAAGCGGGGCAGAAGAGGTCTTCCATTCGATTGAAGTCTTCATCCAAGCGGAATCTTCTATCGTCATCCATCCGTAGCGGAGCGGCAGCATCCTGAAGACCTCCGACGCGGAACATCCATCCTGGCCGACGACTGAACGACAAATGACGGTTCCTTTAAATGACGTCATCCAAGATGGCGTCCCTCGAATTCTGATTGGCTGATAGGATTCTATCAGCCAATCGGAATTAAGGTAGGAATATTCTGATTGGCTGATGGAGTCAGCCAATCAGAATCAAGTTCAATCCGATTGGCTGATCCAATCAGCCAATCAGATTGAGCTCGCATTCTATTGGCTGTTCCGATCGGAAGATTAGGGGTTAATAAGTGTAGGCAGGTGGAGGCGACGTTGTGGGGGGCAGATTAGGGGTTAATAAATATAATATAGGGGTCGGCGGTGTTAGGGGCAGCAGATTAGCGGTACATAGGGATAATGCAGATTAGGGGTTAAAAATAATATGAAGGGTCAGCGATAGCGGGGGCGGCAGAATAGGGGTTAATAAGTGTAAGGTTAGGGGTGTTTAGACTCGGGGTACATGTTAGGGTGTTAGGTGCAGACGTAGGAAGTGTTTCCCCATAGGAAACAATGGGGCTGCGTTAGGAGCTGAACGCGGCTTTTTTGCAGGTGTTAGGTTTTTTTTCAGCTCAAACAGCCCCATTGTTTCCTATGGGGGAATCATGCACGAGCACGTTTTTGAAGCTGGCCGCGTCCGTAAGCAACTCTGGTATCGAGAGTTGAAGTTGCGTTAAATATGCTCTACGCTCCTTTTTTGGAGCCTAACGTAGCCATTCTGTGGACTCTCAATACCAGAGTTATTTTAAAGGTGCGGCCAGAAAAAAGCCAGCGTTAGCTACGCGGGTCTTTACCGACAAAACTCTAAATCTAGCCGATAGTATCTTAGAGGTTAGTAATCTCTTCACTATATGTATATTTTATAGCAGACCTATAAGCAGTGATTTTAACATTGTTAATTAATTGATAATTAGGTCTGCAACATAAAATATATATATATATATATATATATACATATATATATATATTGTAAACATCCTTATTTCAACCTTTGTTGTGGAACTCTGCCACCCTGTGGTTCATATGTGACATATCTGAAAAGTTAAAATCCTGCAGTTGAGATGCATTTAAAGTCACAGAACCTGAGAAGGAAAGTGTACAGGGACAGACATACAGTATCTCACAAAAGTGAGTAAACCCCTCATATTTTTGTAAATATTTTATTATATTGTTTCATGTGACAACACTGAAGAAATTACCCTTTGCTACAATGTAACGTAGTTAGTGTTCAGCCTGTATAACAGTGCAAATTTGCTGTCCCCTCAAAATAATTTAACACACAGCCCTTAATGTATAAACTGTTGGCAACAAAAGTGAGTACACCCCTAAGTGGAAATGTTCAAATTGGGCCCAAAGTGTCAATATTTTGTGTGGCCACCATTATTTTCCAGCACTGCCTAAATCCACTTGGGCATGGAGTTCACTAGAGCTTCACAAGTTGCCACTGGAGTCCTCTTCCACTCCTGCATGACGACATCACTGAGCTGGTGAATGTTAGAGACCTTGCGCTCCCCCACTTCCGTTTCAGGATGCCCCACAGATGCTCAATAGGGTTTAGGTCTGGAGACATGCTTGGCCAGTCCATCACCTTTACCCTCAGCTTCTTTAGCAAAGCAGTGGTTGTCTTGGAGGTGTGTTTGGGGTCGTTATCATGTTGGAAAACTGCTCTGCGGCCCAGTCTCCAAAGGGAGGGGATCATGCTCTGCTTCAGTATGTCATGGTTCCCTCAATGAACTGTAGCTCCCCAGTGCTGGCAGCACTTATGCAGGACCAGACCATGACACTCCCACCACCATGCTTGACTGTAGGCAAGACAAACTTGTCTTTATACTCCTCACCTGGTTGCCGCCACATGCGCTTGACACCATCTGAACCAAATAAGTTTATCTTGGTCTCACTGTACCACAGGACATGGTTCCAGTAATCCATGTCCTTAGTCTGATTGTCTTCAGCAAACTGTTTGTGGGCTTTCTTGGGCATCATCTTTAGAAGAGGCTTCCTTCTGGGACGACAGCCATGCAGACCAATTTGATGCAGTGTGCGGCATATGGTCTGAGCACTGACATGCTGACCCCCCACCCCTTCAACCTCTGCAGCAATGCTAGCAAAACTCAAACATCTATTTCCCAAAGACAACCTCTGGATATGACGCTGAGTGAGCATGTGCACTCAACTTCTTTAGTCGACCATGGTGAGGCCTGTTCTGAGTGAAAACTGTCCTGTGAAACCGCTTTATGGTCTTGCCCACTGTACTGCAGCTCAGTTTCAGTTTCTTGGCTATCTTCTTATAGCCTAGGCCAGTGTTTTCCAACCAGTGTGCCATGGCACATTAGTGTGCCGTGAGAGATCCTCAGATGTGCCGCGGCAGACTGACAACAGTGCTGGGGTGTCCCTCTTTCAAATTTTTAAATATTGGGAGGTATGTGACAGGCTCATCAGGCATCATTTACAACCACAATATTGACATTCATTCACAGACAATCATTATGATTGTTTGTGAATGAATGTCAATATGTCATGTATAGTTTGTAGGAGGCATGGCAAGATAGCACAGTACAGTGTGTGTGTGTATATGTATATATATATATATATATATATATATATATATATATATATATATATCCTGTATTAGGCTACAATGTGTGATTTTGTAAAATTTTGGGATGGTGGTGTGCCGCAGGATTTTTTAATGTAAAAAAGTGTGCCACGGCAAAAAAAAAGGTTGCAAATCACTGGCCTGGGCCATCTTTATGTAGAGCAACAATTCTTTTTTTTTGATCCTTAGAGAGTTCTTTGCCATGAGGTGCCATGTTGAACTTCCAGTGACCAGTATGAGAGAGTGTGAGAGCGATAATACCAAATTTAGCACACCTGCTCCCCATTCACACATGAGACCTTGTAACACTAATGAGTCACATGACACCGGGGTGGGAAAATGGCTAATTGGGCCCAATTTGGACATTTCCACTTAGGGGTGAACTCACTTTTGTTGCCAACGGTTTAGACATTTATGGCTGTGTATTGAGTTGACAGCAAATGTACACTGTTATACCGGCTGTACACTCACTACATTTTAGCAAAGTGTCATTTCTTCAGTGTTGTCACATGAAAAGATATAATAAAATATTTTCAAAAATGTGAGGGGTGTACTCACTTTTGTGGGATACTCTAATGCAGGTGGAAAGATGCCAGTAGTGAGTGCAGGGTCCAGTTAGCTCCCCTTGAGTTTTGGGCCTGATCTCATTTAAGATTTCTGAGATATCTGTAGTTATGTCCCTGGTTACTGCCATGAAGAACTGTATATTTGTATGAGCTGGCCAATACATGATATTTCACACATCAAATGTGAACTGCTATCAATGTCCAAAATCAATCATTGCAACCGCAAAGATGCGGAGAATTGCTTTGAACAGTTTATTCAAATATCTGTACTTGTAAATATGTCTGTTGTATTAGAATAAAGTAATCTTTCTGGATAGAATAAAAGATGTCTCAGCAATCTTACAGATGCTAAAAGCGTCTGGCTTTGGATGTTCCAAGGTATTCTAGAGATGTGGTTAAGATTTTTAATAAATCACTGACAGAAAAGGTTCCTGAATATAGAACCTGTCCCACTGTGATAGCTACATACAGGCATTTAACATTACAAGAGTATTGGCCATGTGAGAGAAGGGTCTGTCAATCACCTTGAACTCACACGTTGGGGGTGTTTTAACTGACTGCTGCTTCTTAACTTGATGCAAGGAGACTTGCATCAGAGAACTTGCCCCCCAAGGGCTCCAAAGGAGTTAAATGGCGTTCATAAACTTAGGGGCAGAAAGTGAAATTCATAATTGCCCTGTAAAGTATTTTGTCTTGCAGTCAGGTCTCACTATTTCAAATCTCTTTTTACTTTTTATTTTATGTCTATTTAACAATTTTCAAGTTCATATGTCAGTGTAGACTATTTTCAAAAGGATCTTTTTTATTATCTTTCTCTTTAACATTTTGAAGGGTTTGTGAAAGACAACTGGAGCCAGCACAGGGAAAGGAGTTTACATAAGCAAAGCTTCCATCTTGCATTTTGTGGGATGGTTCCAATTTGTGACTATTCACTCTTTTTCCATACTTTTAGTCATCCCCAAACTGCCCAGACCTTACTTGACTGCAAGCAACTGCTCTTGCAAACAACCATACCTCAAGTGGGAACAATATTAGAGCTAAGAGAAATCTTGCTGAAAAAAGGAGAAAGGTAAACTCTACTCAGAACTACAAACTCAATTACATTATATTTATTAATGATTGGAAAAAATATATTTGTGAGCATGATTTGTTGCCACATCACACTTTACTTAATGTATGAATCCTAAAACACTGTTATGTTAATACACTTTTTTACCTCTGTGATTACCTTGTATCTAACCATCAGCAGACTGCCCCCTTATCTCAGTGCTTTTAACAATGTTGCATATTAGCCAATCAGTGCTGGTTCATAAATAACTCCACTTGATTGAGCAGAATATTATCTATATGATACACATTAATTAGCACTGCCTGGCTTTGAAAAGCTGTTAAAATGCACTGAGATAAGAGGTGGCCTGCAGAAGCTTAGAAACAGTCAGAAATGTAGATATTTAAAGGTTATAAAGTATATTAATATAGAAATGTCGGTTTTGCAAAGTTGGGGAATGGGTAGTAAAGATGTTAGCTATCTTTTTGAACAATAAAAAAATCAAGTAGACTGTCCCTTTAAAAAAAAACAAAAAAAAAAACATTTAGGCTGATGCTAAGCTTAAGGTATTTGGGTTAAATATAAAATGTCACTATACTCTATGCATCACTATTGCCCATAACCAATGACAACAACCCCCCAAGACAATAAAAACTATTGCCTCAAATCATTAAGTTATAAGTAGGCATTATCACATAGAAACTGCTTTCCAGACTGTTGAATCAGAAAAATAAAATAACATCTGACATTTTGAAAATATGCCTAAAAATCATATTTGACTGTAATGTCTAAATGTCAGTACTTGGAGAAAACAGAAATGTACAATAGACAAGTAACAATTACAGAGCTGACACTTTAGTTAATGGGTTTTGTTATTTTGTTTATTGCAGCATTCTATGGCAGTTAGTGAGTTAAAAACAATTGCTCTTGGAGAAAGCTATGCGTCATGTGATTAGAAATGACCGGCCTGCCAGTAAAAACATAATATGTAGTTCAATGATTTTAGCCTTCTTTCTAAGCCAATTCAATTAATATCAATAGATATTGAACTAGAATAAATTAGTTGAGTTGTATATAAAACACAATAGGAACATTTGCTTAAGCACTTTAATAATTATGAATAGAAAACTCAAGGAGGTTTTGACAACAGATAAGAACAGAAAGGTAAATTAAGTCTGCTCATATTTTCTTCTGAAACTATATATCTTCTTATTAAGACACAAAACAATTGTGTTTGATATGAGAAAATCTTTACCTTTAAAAAAGCTATGCAAAACAGGCCAAAAAGGGTTTTCAAAGGTCAATCCCGAAATAGAAAAGTGTAAAAGAAATGTCTGTTATTATGAAAATCTTGCTTAAAATTAGATTTGACTGCTAAACATAAAGTGCAACACTTAGAAAAAAAGGAAGCTTAGAAAAAGTCAAGCGAAATTTTCAAATCAGGTTCTTTAGGTTATGTGTTGTATTATCTCAGCGTAATTGTATGTAAAATGTATTGCAGTTCTCTCTGGCAAACAGTGAGTTAAAACCCATAATCATAACAGCATTTATCAGTTCTGCATGAAGCGGTTCGTACATAACCGCTTTTATCCATCCAGCCTCTAATGTCAGCAGATGACCTTTTGTTCTAACAGAATTTTTCTCTTTCCAAAATGCGATTTCATTTTGCACTTTGTTTGCTTTCCTTACATCCTAGATATTTGTTTTTAGCATTTTCCACTTTTCTGTAAGCATTTATTTTTGAATGTTTAAGTCATGAAATGGCAGGTAAGGTTCAGAGAGGTGGATGTGAAACATACTCACAATGACGGGTGCATACTGAGACACACATGCTCACTCAGATAAGAGCAGAACAAATACATCAAAGCTAAGGCTGACAACAAATTATACATAGGAAAAAGCACAGAAGTGCACATATGCACCCTTGTACAGAACGAAGTGCATGAGCAAGCAGACACATGCAAGCTCACACAGTCCCATGTAAGAAATACACAGGTATACAAACACACACTCTTTGCAGGCTGATCCCTGATATACATAAAGACCTAGAGGTCTATCATGTTGCAGACAAATACCTTTATTATTATGAATTAAAATGGTCAAACAAAGGAGCAACAGAAACATATCAAACCAAACAAACAGCATTATTATATCTGAGTAAACCCAAAAGAGAAATACAAGAATGGGTTAAGTATTACCTAGAAATGAGGTTTTGTGATATGGAGAGAAACAATGGAGAGCACAAATCCCAAAGGCCACAATGCAAGCGTGAAAGAAGCAGCAATCTATAGACTTTTTTGCCTCTATAGACTTAAAATGTCTCAAACTCATTTGTCTGGGATGGCTGAAAAGCTCTGTTCTGTGCCCCTCCAGTTGCAGATCCACCCACAAACCACTGGTGTGAAACAGCCACAATCCCCTTCTCCTCACTGTCATGGATACACCTCAGGGAACTGTAGTGAATGTTGGACTATAAAATAGCCACATATAGGCCCATATACACATGCTTGTCTGGACTGACAGCTACTAATGTGAGATTTGACATAGTTCTGTAGTCCTATACAAAATACAAGCAACCTTGCTTACTTCACTGAGGAATGTTCAATGTGTACCTTGTTGAGGAAGAGAAACGTGTGACACAAAACACAATGCAATAAAACATAAGTTTTATTTTCATCAGATTTTAGATCTTGTATTTTTATATAAAATTGATTTTAGGATTAAGGCAGCACAAAACCTAAATGCACCACTAACAGCATCTTATTCAGCATAAGTAAGTAAAACATTTCATTTTGAACAGTTCAATTTTCTAAAATATGATTCTCGTGTTTATCGCCTGTGTTCTGACCTGCCCATTTTTAGCTGCAGGAATGTACCATTTAATTGCAGTTGCTATACTTTCAGCTTTCCTCAGCTGTTAATAGGTTTTGTTTCCCATGGGTTTCACAAACAATGACACCGTTAGAACGTCTGTGTACTATCCCAGATAGAACGAAAAGCCTAATCTCGACACTTTATCTAGCTATTCAAGGAACACAAAATCGAACTTACTCGACAATAACTAATAAATGGACATTAGATACGGGAAAAGACGTCCCAGGTCATACATGGGATAGGATCCTACATGACTCACGTAAGGGGCTAATCAACGCTGACCTAAGAGAAAATTGTATTAAGACGGTATTTAGATGGTATCTCACTCCGGAGCAGACACAGCACTTCTCCGCTGAAGGGAACCACAAGATGCTATAGGGGATGTGGGGCTAGAGGGACATACATACATATGTGGTGGGATTGTCCAGGAATTAGAGCTACTTGGGACTAGGGATGGGCGAATGTTTCGCAACATTCGGAAAAAGGCACGAATTTTAACACATTCGTTTGTTTGAATCGAATTTCGAATGTTTGCATAACATTCTAACATTCGATTTTCGAATGTTCGGTTTCGAATTTTACGATTACATTCGAAAATATTCTTTTCGAAAAATTCGAATTTAGATTGTAATAGTATTTCTAATGCTTTTTCTTTAAATGTAATATTCGAATTATGCAATATTCAAATTCAAAAAATTCGAATTTAGATTGTAATAGTATTTCTAATGCTTTTTCTTTAAATGTAATATTCGAATTATGCAATACGTGTATTCGAATTCGAAAAATTCGAATTTAGATTGTAATAGTATTTCTAATGCTTTTTCTTTAAATGTAATATTCGAATTATGCAATACGTGTATTCGAATTCAAAAAATTCGAATTTAGATTGTAATAATATTTCTAATGCTTTTTCTTTAAATGTAATATTCGAATTATGCAATACGTGTATTCGAATTCGAAAAATTTGAATTTAGATTGTAATAGTATTTCTAATGTTTTTTCTTTAAATGTAATATTCGAATAATGCAATATTCGAATTCGAAAAATTTGAATTTATATTCGAATTCGAAAAATTCGAATTTATATGTTTGTAATAGTATTTCTAATGCTTTCTTTAAATGTAATATTCGAATTATGCAATATTCTATATGGAAACATTCGAAATGATATATTTGTATCTATTTATGTATCAATTTACTAGATTCCAGCCCTACCACATGAACTATTGAACTTCTGAATAGTATTTGTTAAATAGAATGTTAAATTCGAAATTTCGAATGTGGACATTCAATATAATTATAAACATTCGAATTCGAAAGTGACATTCGAAAACTGTAAATAACATTTGATTTTCGAATTTTTAAGAATATTCGTTCTTATCGACATTCAGATTTAGAATTCGAATTTCGGTAATAACATTCGTTCTACATTCGAAATTCGAAAATTTACACATTCGCCCATCCCTACTTGGGACCAGCTACAGAGACTTCTAATCAGAGTACTGGGGGACCCAATAACCCTGAGAGTTGAACATGCTCTGTTAAACCACAGACTCAAACCATACAACAAGGCTATAAATACGTTCATTAAAACTTTATGTACAGCAACCAGGATCTGTATAGCCAGACACTTGAAGGTGGGAGCCCCAGTCTGGACTGAAGTGCTAGATAAAATAAGACACATATATTCAATGTCAGAGATAGCTGCGTCTATTCAGGGTGGTAGAGAACGGTTCATCATAATCTGGTTTTACTGGATGATGCAGTAGAAAATAGAATAGTGGAAAAGAAGGAGTCTGGAGGGGGATGACTGACCAGACAGAGTAGTCTAAGGGAATTTCCCTTCTAGAAGATTAAGACTCAAGTCTTGGCCATTATATTTTATTAGGACTAAAAGGAGACTTGACACAAATGGAAAAGGGTGTAGTGCCACTTCATAGTACCACTGAATTATTTTAGTTACGTTAGGAAATGTTAATTTAGTTTTGTTATTCATTATGGGTTTGTAATTAAAAAAAAAAAAACAAAGAGGGGAGACAAGGAGGATAATTTTTTCAGAAAAAAATCTTGTAGCACTCTATTGAGCGGGATTTGAGGAGGTGCTAAAGGGATACTATTTGTGACACCACTCATTACCCAATGTTGGATATTGGTGAATTTTCTGTTATATTGTGATATGTATTCCATGTTAGCCATATCAATAAAGAAATATTTCAACTAATTGCAATTGCATTGTGTTTTCGATGTCTCACATTCACATGTTTGACCTTGCCCAAGGGATCTTGTCAGATTAGACTCTTTCGGTAAAAACTTGCGGAGCTAACGCTCCTTTTTTTTCCAGCGCTCACTTTAAACAACGCTGGTATTACAAGTTTTCTGAATGACTGCGTTAGCCTCAGAAAAGTTGAGCAAATTTAGTGCCACTTCTACCTGTAATACCAGCGTTGCTTACGGTAGCGGTAAGCTGGAAAAACGTGCTCGTGCACGATTTCCCCATAGGAAACAATGGGGCAGAATTGGCTGAAAAAAAACCTAACACCTGCAAAAAGCAGCGTTCAGCTCCTAACGCAGCCCCATTGTTTCCTATGGGAAAATACTTTCTAAGTCTACACTTAACACCTTAACATTAACCCCGAGTCTAAACACCCCTAACCTTACACCTATTAACCCCTAATCTGCCGCCCCCGACATCGTCGCCACCTGCATTATACTATTAACCCCTAATCTGCCAATCCGGACACCGCCGCCACCTACATTATACCTATGAACCACTAATCTGCTGCCCCTAACATCGCCGACACCTACATTATATGTATTAACCCCTAATCTGCCTCCCCCAACATTGCCGCCACCTACCTACAATAATTAACCCCTAATCTGCTGCCCCCAACGTCGCCGCTACTATATTAAATGTATTAACCCCTAAACCTAAGTCTAACCCTAACCCTAACACCCCCCTAACTTAAATATAATTTGAATAAATCTAAATAAAATTTCTATAATTAAATAAATTATTTCTATTTAAAACTAAATACTTACCTATAAAATAAACCCTAATATAGCTACAATATAACTAATAGTTACATTGTAGCTATTTTAGGATTTATATTTATTTTACAGGCAACTTTGTATTTATTTTAGCTAGGTACAATAGCTATTAAATAGTTAATAACTATTTAATAGTTACCTAGTTAAATTAATTACAAAATTACCTGTAAAATAAATCCTAACCTAAGTTACAATTACACCTAGCACTACACTATCAATAAATTAATTAAATAAATTAACTACAATTATCTAACATAAAATACAATTAAATAAACTAAACTATATTACAAAAAAAAACACTAAATTACAAAAAATAAAAAATATTACAAGAAGTTTAATCTAATTACACCTAATCTAAGCCCCATAATAAAATAAAAAAGCCCCCCAAAATAATAAAATTCCCTATCCTAAACTAAATTACGAAGTAATCAGCTCTTTTACCAACCCTTAAAATGGCTTTTTGCTGGGCATTGCCCCAAAGTAATCAGCTCTTTTTACTACATATAGTACAGATTACCACAAAATCTGTGATGTAATAAGGGAAAGTGTTCCCATTTTGTACACAGATCCTATTCTGAAGGAAATAGTACAGCAAGGAATTAACTTCATACCCAAGAGAGGCAAAACCCTAGCCAATCATCTATCACCTTCTGATATGATGAATAAAAACAATACCAATTGGTTAAAAGGAAAGAAAGGTTTCTATAAATGCAGAAGAAAAGACTGCATAACTTGTGAACATGTACAAGAGGGTGACACGTTTCACTCCAGTACAACACAGAATGAACACAAGATAATTTTTTTCATTAATTGCAAGACCACCCATGTGGTTTATCTCCTGACATGCAAAATTTGCAATTGTCAGTACGTAGGAAAAACGAAGCGTCCTATCAAAGACAGGTTCTTAGAACACTTACGGTCTGGGAAAGATGACAAATCAGATACTCCTATATCCAGACATTTTAAAAGTCTGCATGATTCTGATATGTCTAGCTTAACTTTACAAGGAATTGATCATGTACCACATTGGAGAAGAGGTGGCAACAGGGAAGACAAATTAAACAAACGAGAAGTCTACTGGATCTTCTCCCTTAAAACAAGTAATCCCCAAGGTCTAAATATGAGAAGGGACCTAGATTTATTTACCTAAATAATTGCATTTCTTCTTTGCATGTGATCACCAATTATTAAAAAACTTGCCCTCCCCTTATACCTATAGGATATATATATATACCTATTTCTCTATCTGTTTCTCACTCTTAAGGCTTTAAAAAGAAGGTTGTTCTTTCTAAATGTACTATTTTAAGCGAAACAAAGTAAACAGTTTTAATAGAATATATAGTGCTTTCTAGTCATAAATAACATATTGTTGCTTCTTAAAATTTGACAGTACTACTTAAACAACATTTTTGATACGTTTAGATATTTTGAATTGTTTAGAATTGTTATAATATAGTAGTTGCAACTTTAGCACTATATATCAAAACTTTTTTCCGTTCACATGGTTAAAGGATAGCTATAAAACAATATTAGGTTTACTATTTTCTCTTTTCATATAAAGTATTTAGAAATAAAAGTATACTATTTAGAGTCCATTGTTAACTTGTACCACTCCTAAATCTATACTGTGTCTTTAAATCTGTAGTATAAGTAAAGGTGTGTCAGAATAGTCCTACATGCAGTGAACAAGTGAGCATGCTCACGAAACATGTCTGCGTGACTATCTGACACACCTGTGTTGTGTTTTTAACCTGTGAGCCTGCTGGGCCTGTGTGCCCTGTTATATGCTTTTAACGATGTGCCGCAATAAACTAACAGTTACTTTTACTATGGAGTGATTGTCTCTGTGGTGCGCCTCTCTACTGGATTATTGTGCATTTATTTTTAATTAATTTTTAATTAATTTAATAATTTGGGGCCGCATAACAGGACTTTCCATATTTGCACCCACTCTCCTTTGAGCCGACAGGAGGATTTGTCTCTCCACCCCATGCAGCAATTACGTTGGGAGTAGTGAATTGAGCGCTACACACACAGAACCTTTTGTGTACTAATCAGCTCTTTTACCTGTAAAAAAAAGAAATACAATACCCCCCAACATTACAACCCACCACCCACACACCCCTACTCTAAAACCCACCCGATCCCCCCTTAAAAAAAAACTAACACGATGGGGGGGCGGAGTCAGCCACGAACCAGCATGGCTGCAATTGTGTAGAGCTCCGTGCAGACTTCCCCTGGAGATTCGAAAATATGAAGTGCAGAGCAGTGTAACAGGTCATCAAGACCCTTGGATGCATAACAGGAACCGGAGAGTATAAAACTGTAAAGCCGGAAAGACAATTGCAGCAACAGCACTCCACTATCACTCCGGGATCATTATGCACGGAGCAGGGAAGCGCCATATTGGCCCCATGTGACCGCAACACACACGGTGTTGGAGGACAGGTCTGCAAAGTAAATAGGCTGGAAAGATAACGGAGAGTGCCATAAGTGACCAGCAACATCGCATACCCTCATCTGGATACCGACTGCGCTGATGGCGAAGGGGTGAGATAAAAGAATGTTAACAATTAAGCGCTCAGTATACCCCAGTGTTTATGGACTCGTTTGCATAACGGTTATGTAAATTTAAATGTAATACTTTCAGCAGAGCAGCAATAAGTGGTACCTTGCTCACACATATTACCTTCATTGTCAGTTTTGGCAAACACTAAGCTGAAAGCAGCGTGAACTCTGTAAAAAGCACAGTTACCATAATTGGAGCCAAAGAAGGCCCGCACCACACATTTGCAGATGCGCACATTAGCAGGGCCTGAGTTGTACCACGAGGCGCACATTTAGCAAAGCTCCTCTTTATTACCACCAGTGTGCCCAGAATAGTCTCATTTGATTAGCAGAGACAGCAGACAGATGAAATAAACCCTGCTAGCACCTGTTTCCTTTAAAAATATACTACCTGGAGGATTGAGATGGCTTCTAAACGCCTCACTAAGGGGGAAAAGACAAGCAAATCAAATCTGACAACCTCTACTAAGCTGAATGCCTATTTTAAGACATTAGAAACAGATGCATCTATGCATCCTAGTTCCCCTCATTCCAATTCCAGTTCTCATGAAGAGGAAAATGATAATGTGCTATCTGACACAACACTTCCTTTGACCAGAGCAGATTTATTGTCCCTTCCATCTAAAGAGGACTTTGCAGCCTTTATGAGCCAAGTGAGCCAAATAATAAAAGAAAGTTTAACAGAAGTCAAAAAAGATATTTTGGATTTGGGGAATAGGGTGCTCCAGCTGGAAGAGCATGCGGAGGAGATTTCTGAACCAATTAACCTACACGACATGCAGATCCAACAGCAGACCAAAGAAATAATACAGCTGCAATCACAAATAGAGGATCTTGACAACCGCGGTAGGCGCCAAAACTTGAGGATCAGAGGCGTCTCCGAAAATATAGTAGCCACGGCGCTACCACAATATCTCCAGGGACTTTTTCGCTCCCTTCTTGACAGCGAAGAAGATGCTGAGATACCCTTAGATAGGTTGCACAGAGCGCTAAAACCTAAGCCTCCTGCTGCAGCACCGCCGAGGGACATAATCCTGTGTTGCCATTACTTCAAAGACAAAGAAAAGATATTAGCTGCAGCTAGGAAAAAAGCTCCTATCCATAAAGATGGTGACAAAATCCAAGTTTTTGCAGACCTAAGCCCATTAACTCTATCTAGAAGGAGGGATACCAGATTTCTCACCACGCACTTACAAGAAAATAATATCTCGTATCGCTGGGGATTCCCCTTTGCTATAAGAGTTATTAAAGATAACAAAGAATACACATATAGGGACTTGGAAGACCTTAACACTTTCTGCTCACAACTAAACATCCCTATACCGAAAAACATACCTCCAGAGGCAGAACAATCAAGCTCCAGGCAAATGATGGACCATCTACCATCGAGACCCCAGCGACAGAGATGGACTACAGTAAATAAGAAACGCAAAACAACTGCCACTGTTTCTAACCAACAACCTGCTCTTTCTACCGAACCACCTTGAAATCTAACCCAGCTTCATGGAATACCACAGTATTTATAACCAAGACCACTAAACTATGAGACCTTACCAGCAGCCGTTAAGGCAGACATGGACACAAAGGCCAAATGGCCCTGACGTAAAGTATTGTATTATACAGTATTATATTGAACAAAAAAAAAAAAAAAAAAAAAAAAAAAAAAAATATAAGTATGTATAACGTTGCTATTCTATTATATATTTAGTTACACTGAGAGCCTCTGCCCCATTTGGAGAGGCTCTGTGATTGTAAGTTTCAACTATGAATCTCTAGGGGATTTATATAGGCAGTGTTCTACTGCTTATTCTCCCCCCTACATTAGATTGTCAGGGAAGGGGTTCTAAACCTCAAGCCTGACTCCAGTTATGTTAGTAAATAACTGTTACTTGATTAATATTGTTTGTTTTATGTGTTCTTATTTTAATGTTATGCTGTTTACTCTTTACAGTTCTTGTACAAGATCAGGCTTTATCCTCTGGTTGGCGCATCTCTTAGAAGGTAACATTGGTATGCAGACTCTCTATCGGCATCTTACTCTGATACTTAGTAGTGAAAGGTCCTTTCTACAGTTCATGAGGCTACACTCGGGTAAGACATTTACACACATTGCATTCCTACAACCCATCCCATGATAAGGTTATGGCTTCCAATACTATACTGATAACTTCACAAAACACTAAAGGCCTAAATTCACCTACAAAAAGGTCAGTAGCCCTACATTGGTTTGCAAGGCAGAAAAGCTCAATAGTTTTTGTTCAGGAAACGCACTTCCCCAAAGTGAACGAGCCCAAATTTTCCAACAAGGATTACCCAATAGGCTATTTCAATTCCCATGAAAAGAAAAAAAAAAACGGAGTGGGCATTCTTTTTCACCACTCTTTACCCTTTAAACTACTAAACACTACTTCAGATAATGAGGGAAGAATCTTAATACTGGTTGGTCTCATTCATAATAGACCAGTTACACTGATTAACGTCTATGCTCCCAACACACGCAGAAATAGTTTCTTTAACAAGCTGAAATCTCTGATAAAAGAAACACGAAAAGGCATAGTTGTTTTGGGAGGCGACCTAAATACTATTTTAGACCCCACTCTAGATACGACATCCTCCAACACTAAAACATCCCTACGCTCTCCTAACTCAGTATATAACTGTATACGACATTTGGGTTTAGTGGATGCTTGGCGAACACAACATCCCACGCAGCGTAATTTTACCTTCTTTTCCCACCCTTGGTCTACATATTCTAGAATAGACCAATTATACCTTGACCAGTCCAGCCTTTCGCTACTGATAGACACAGACATTATACCTACCACTTGGTCAGATCATTCCATGATCTCCCTAAAACTAAACTGGCCAGACGCTCCAGTACACCCATTCATATGGAGACTAGACTCATATCTCTTGCACAATCCTCTAACGACACAAAAATTGACTTCCTCTCTACAAGATTACTTCGCACATAACATGATACCGGAGACCCACCCTCTTTATGTCTGGGAAGCTCATAAAGCAGTTCTCCGAGGAGAATGTATTAAGCACAAGGCATTTCTCAAGAAATCACATGATTCCGCCCTATCCTCTCTGACTGCTAAATTACATACACTTGAGTTACAACACAAACAGTCCCCGACAGACCGCTCTATTCGGACTACACTGACGGCAACTAGAAAAGAACTGAATACATTGCTTTACTCGGATGCACAAAGGAGGGCCTTTCAGCTTAGGAAAAAATATTTTTACGAGGGCAATCGTCCAGGTAGGATTCTGGCTAACACCCTTAAAGACAGAGAAACACACACTCACATCCATAAATTAAGGACTCAGCAGGGAGATCATATTTATGATAGTAAGGCAATAGCCACTCATTTTCGAGAATTTTACCACCAGTTGTATAACTTAGAAAATAATACTACCTCAGAACAGGAACGAGACATGACAGAATACATAGAACTAGCTGAACTAAACAAATTGTCTCAACAACAATCAGCAGACCTAGACCGACCCATAACCCTGTCAGAAGTTTTGAAAGCCATTGCTGACCTCCCAGTAGGAAAGAGTCCCGGCCCTGACGGATTTACCAATTTATATTACAAGACTTTCAAGGATACTCTAGCCCCCCACCTTTTGAACCTTTTTCTTTCCCTAGATGAGGGCTCTCAATTATCGACAGAATCTCAATCCGCCCATATATCGGTAATTCTTAAACCTGAAAAACCTCCAGAAGACCCGGCTAGTTACCGCCCTATTTCACTCCTTAATACAGATTTAAAGATATTGGGGAAAATTTTAGCAAACCGTGTAAATTTGGTCATTAGAGATATAATACACACGGACCAGGTAGGCTTTGTCCCTGGACGAGAAGCTAGGGATAACACCCTTAGAGCCCTATCCCTTATGGAACATGTCAAATACCACAATATCGAGTCAGTGCTGATAGCTATAGATGCTGAAAAAGCATTTGACCGGACTAATTGGCAATTTCTAGCAAAAACATTAGAAAATATGAGATTTGGACCCAAAACGATTAATAGAATTTTTAGTTTATATACGCACCCGAGTGCCAAAGTAAGAGTTAATGGTACACTATCGGCCCCATTTCCAATACACAACGGAACACGACAGGGATGCCCCTTGTCCCCAACCTTATTTATTCTAATGATGGAGGTCTTTGCATCCCATATAAGAAGAAATCAAAATGTAAAGGGGATTTCATTTGGCCGACAGGAATATAAAATAGCGATGTACGCTGATGACGTACTTTTTTCAGTAACATCCCCCCTCGAGACAATCCCAGTGATACTCACAGAGCTAGACAATTTCGGGAAATTTTCTAATTTCCTTGTTAATAAGCAGAAGTCCGAAATACTCAATATTACACTCCCTAAACCGAAATTTGTAGCTTTATCTAAAATATGCCCACTTAGGTTGAAAACAGACTCAATTAAGTATTTAGGAATACACATCTCCCCCAATAAGCCGATATTATTTGATAAAAACTACAACCTGCTTCTCCATAACACACAACGTGATCTTAAAACATGGGCAAACAAACCCCTGTCTTGGTGGGGGCGAATACAGGCCATAAAAATGACTACATTACCTAGGGTTCTCTATATCCTGCAGGCATTACCACTCCATCTTCCAAGATGGTACATATCACGACTTCAAAGTAGCATAAACATGTTTGTGTGGGGTAGATGTAGACCCAGAATCAACAGGGACACAATGTATAGACCAACTCTCTATGGAGGACTAGGTCTTCCCAAAATAGAAGAGTATTATCTAGCAGTGACTCTGCAGAGAGTCCTGGACTGGCACAGGAAGGAAGAACATAAGGCATGGGTAACGATAGACTCACACATACTTAAAGCACCTATGGTATATGCACTTTGTTGGGTACCGAATGATCTCAGACCACCTCAATGTCAGCAACTTGATATACATCAGCAGTTTTTTAGGAATTGGGATCATATAATCACCACTAGGCCACATATCTCCACCAGACGAACCCCTCTATTCCCTATAGCTTTAAATGCTGAAATGGTTGGGGGATTTGACAAAAGTTACAAAAGACTTAGTGAATGGGACTACACAATTCCATTATGTAATTTCACGGAGGCAGGCAAACTACTGGAGAGAGACAAATTAACTGGTATAGCAGATGGGAGATTCACTAAATGGCTAAAATATGCCCAACTACAACATTACATACACACATCCCCATTCAAATCTGACCTCCTGAGACAACTCACCCCGTTTGAACGATTATGCCATGATGGGGTAACTCCAAAAGGTACACTTTCGACATCACGTAAGATTCTAATTCAAAACCTCCACTCCACTCCTCCATCTTACACCGCAAAATGGAACGCAGATTTCACTGAAAACTTGGACCAAAGCGTATGGGAGCGGATCTTTAGGTCCGTTAAAAAATCCTCGACATCTCCAAAGATATTAGAAGTAAACTTTAAAATACTCCTACGGTGGTATCTGACCCCGTCAAGATTGCATAGCATATACCCAAACACCTCCAGTTCTTGCTGGCGGGGCTGTGGTGAGCGTGGTAGCCTGCTTCATATGTGGTGGAGCTGTGATAGAATACGCCCTCTATGGTTAGCAATAGAATCTCATTATAAACAGCTTATCTCAACTGAATTCACATTGAACCCTAGCATAGCCTTGATTAACAATCTACCTAAGATAGCGTGCCAGTTAAAATTATTGAACTTGCAGATAGGCCTTAATAGCGCAAGAAAATTGATAGCGCGGCTATGGAAAAAACCTGTCACCATTACTAAAGGTATGTGGATGGATGAAGTGGAGGAACAATTCTCCTTAGAACAGTATGGCTACCTTTGCCGTAATAAGCTAGAACTCTTTTTGAATGCACGGTTCATATGGGAGGAGTCCCTTATAAACCCAGTTACGCGGCCTGTGTAACACCTTTAAAGTATACACCACATCTCAGATTGAACAAAGGCTGGTATGAATATAACACTTCCTGGGGAGATAGATAGAGAAGGGGGTGATTGGTAGTCTCTACTCTGTAAGCGAAATTAATCAAAACTAGCTTCCTACCAGAATTTCAATGGACCAGATTCAGCGATGGAGAGTCTGTTTTAGAGAGTGCCATTTACAAACCAGAGGATACCCTACAATGTTGAACTGTTTGTTTCCTTAAGTTCGTTTTTTTTTTTTTTTTTTTTTTTTCTTGTTTGTTTCTATGTACTAATGAAGAAGGTATTAACAATATAATTTTGTGGAACTTTGATGATACCTGGCCTGGTATACAACCAACACTTCTGGACATTCAAGTATAAATCCCAGGTCGAAAATAGGTCTCGACTTGCCATTCAGACTTATCATTGAAATTGACTTTATCTCTAATCAGAAAATTGTTACCTTCATATGCCAATGTATTTGTACAACTTTGAAACTTTTGTTATCAATAAAAATAATAAATAAAAAAAGTAATACTTTCCTAAAAAAAAAAAAAAAAAAAAAAAAAAAAAAAAAAAAAAAAAACTAACACTACCCCATTGAAGATCACCCTACCTTGAGCCGTGTTCACCCAGCCAGGCACCGATGGGGCAGAAGAGGACATCCAGACTGGCAAAAGTCTTCATCCTATCCGGGCAGAAGAGGACATCCGGACCGGCAGACATCTTCATCCAGGCGGCATCTTCTATCTTCATCCTTCCGGAGCGGAGCCATCTTCTATCCAGCCGAGGCGGAGCCATCCTCTTCTTCCGATGTCCTAAAAAAGAATGACGGTTCCTTTAAATGATGTCATCCATCATTTATTCATTTATTGGCTCATCCAATCAGCCAATCTGATTTAACTTCAATCCGATTGGCTGATTAAATCAACCAATCGGATTTTTCCTACCTTAATTCCGATTGGCTGATATAATCCTATCAGCTAATCGGAATTCGAGAGATGCCATCTTGGATGACGTCATTTAAAGGAACCTTTATTCTGCGTTAGGACTTCAATTGAAGAGGATGGCTCCGCGTCGGCTGGATAGAAGATGACTCCGCTCCGGAAGGATGAAGATAGAAGATGCCGCCTGGATGAAGATGTCTGCCAGTCCAGATGTCCTCTTCTGCCCGGATAGGATGAAGACTTCTGCCGGTCCGGATGTCCTCTTCTGCCCCATCGGTGCCCGGCTGGGGTGAACACGGCTCAAGGTAGGGTGATCTTCAATGGGGTAGTGTTAGGTTTTTTTAAGGGGAGATCGGGTGGGTTTTAGAGTAGGGGTGTGTGGGTGGTGGGTTGTAATGTTGGGGGGGTATTGTATTTCTTTTTTTTACAGCTAAAAGAGCTGATTACTTTGGGGCATTGCCCTGCAAAAAGCGCTTTTAAGGGCTGGTAAAAGAGCTGATTACTTTGTAATTTAGTTTAGTATAGGGAATTTTATTATTTTTGGGGGCTTTTTTATTTTATTAGGGGGCTTAGATTAGGTGTAATTAGATTAAACTTCTTGTAATATTTTTTTATTTTTTGTAATTTAGTGTTTGTTTTTTTGTAATATAGTTTAGTTTATTTAATTGTATTTTATTTTAGATAATTGTAGTTCATTTATTTAATTAATTTATTGATAGTGTAGTGTTAGGTGTATTTGTAACTTAGGTTAGGATTTATTTTACAGGTAATTTTGTAATTATTTTAACTAGGAAGCTATTAAATAGTTATTAACTATTTAATAGCTATTGTACCTAGTTAAAATAAATACAAAGTTGCCTGTAAAATAAATATAAATCCTAAAATAGCTACAATGTAACTATTTTTTGGTAAGTATTTAGTTTTAAATAGGATTAATTTATTTAATTATAGAAATTTTATTTAGATTTATTAAAAATAGATTTAAGTTAGGGGGTGTTAGGGTTAGGGTTAGACTTAGGTTTAGGGGTTAATAGCTTTATTATAGTAGCGGTGACGTTGGGGGCATCAGATTAAGGTTTAATAATTGTTGGTAGGTGGCGGCGACATTAGGGGTTAATAAAATTTACTATAGTGTTTGCGAGGCGGGAGTGCAGCGGTTTAGGGGTTAATTCATTTATTATAGTGGCGGCGATGTCCGGTCAGCAGATTAGGGGTTAATAAGTGTAGATAGGTGGCGGCGACGTTGGGGACGGCAGATTAGGGGTTAAGAAATATAATGTAGGTGTTGGCGATGTTAGGGGAAGCAGATTAGGGGTTCATAGGTATAATGTAGGTGGCGGCGATGTCCGGTCAGCAGATTAGGGGTTAACATTTTTTATTTTAGTGTTTGTGATGTGGGGGAGCCTCGGTTTAGGGGTTAATATGTAGTTTATGGGTGTTAGTTTACTTTGTAGCACTGTAGTTAAGAGCTTTATGTTCCGGCGTTAGCCCATAAAACTCTTAACTACTGACTTTTATATGCGGTAGGAGTCTTGGAGGTAGAGGCTGTACTGCTCACTTCTTCCAAGACTTGTAATACCAGCGTTAGCCAAATCCCATTAAAAAGATAGGATACGCAATTGATGTAAGGGGATTTGCAGTATGGAAAAGTTGCGGAAAAAAATTGAGCGGTAGACCCTTTCCTGCCTGACTCGTAATACCAGCGGGCGTTAAAAAGCAGCGTTAGGACCCCTTAACACTGCTTTTTAAAGCTAACGCAGTACTCGTAATCTAGGCGTTTATTAATAAAGCATATCCAAAAGCTTGAAATAACCTCCTTTAGTTGATTAACAAGTGTTAAATGCTTTAAATACCCAATGTCCCATTACACACTAATAGTAGTTTTTCTAGTTGGTACTGCAATATTGTTCCATAATATGAGAGAGAGAGAGAGAGAGAGAGAGAGAGAGAGGGTTTTCCTCTTAATAGTATAGTAAATCAGCTCATGTAACTTTAGAAGATTTATGACATCATGATAGAAAGGCCTTCCTGTAGAGACTCCAGCCCCCTTTGTGGGGCTGAGGCAAATTAAGTGAAACAACCAATCAGGAAATGCTACCCAAGTGCTGAATCAAAAATGGGCCGGCTCCTAAACTTATATTCCTGGTTTTCAAATAAAGATTCCAAGAGAACGATTTTATTTTTATAAAAGTAGTAAATTAGAAAGTTGCTTAAAATTGCATGTTCTATCTGAATCATGAAAGAAAATATTTGGGTTTCATATACCTATCATTACAGTCTGGTGTGCATGGTTAGACCCCATTATTATTATTTTTTTGTCTTCTTTTTTTTATTTTGGGGGGCTTTTTATTTTGATAGGGCTTTTAGATTAGGTGTAATTAGTTTAAAGATCTGTAATTTGTTTATTACTTTCTGTAATTTAGTGGGGTTTTTTTGTGATTTAGCTAATTTAATTTAATGTATTTAATTGTTTTTAATTTAGTTAATTTATTAAACTGTAGTGTAGTGTTAGGTGTTAGTGTAACTTTGGTTAGGTTTTATTTTACAGGTACTTTTGTATTTATATTAGCTAGGTAGTTAGTAAATAGTTAATATCTATTTAATAACTATTCTACCTAGTTAAAATAAATACAAACTTGCCTGTAAAATAAAAATAAACCCTAAGCTAGCTACAATGTAACTATTAATTTATATTGTAGCTAGCTTAGGGTTTATTTTATAGGTAAGTATTTAGTTTCAAAAAGGAATAATGTAGTTAATGATAAGAATTGTATTTAGATTTATTTAAATTATATTTAAGTTAGGGGGTGTTAGGGTTAGACTTAGATTTAGGGGTTAATAAATTAAATATAGTGGCAGCGACGTTGGGGACGGCAGATAAGGGGTTAATAAATGTAGGTAGGTGGCGGCAATGTTAGGGATAGCAGATTAGGGGTTAATATTATTTAACTAGTGTTTGCAAGGTGGGAGTGCGGCGGTTTAGGGGTTAATATGTTTATTATAGTGGCGACGATGTCCGGAGCGGCAGATTAGGGGTTAACATTTTTATTTTAGTGTTTGCGATGCGGAAGGGTTAAAAGGTAGTTTATGGGTGTTAGTGTACTTTTTAGCACTTTAGTTATGAGTTTTAGGCTACGGTGTTGTACCATAAAACTCTTAACTACTGACTTTAGAATGCGTTAGGGATCTTGGAGGTAAAGGGTGTACCGCTCACTTTTTGGCCTCCCAGGACAGACTCGTAATACCATCTGTTCCTTGTAAATGCACTAGGTCTTATTTTTTTGGGAATTTTTTATTTGCAAGCTTGGTTATGTTGACAATCATACAGTTAAATGGACACTGAACCCAATTTTTTTTTCTTTCATGTTTCAGATAGAGCATGAAATTTTAAGCAACTTTCTAATTTACTCCTATTATCACATTTTCTTTATTCTCTTGGTATCTCTATTTGAAATGCAAGAATGTAAGTTTAGATGCCGGCCCATTCTTGGTGCAGAACCTAGGTTGTCCTTGATGATTGGTGGATAAATTCATCCACCAATAAAAAAAGCTGTCCAGAGGTCTGAACCAAAGAAAAGCTTAGATGCCTTCTTTTTCAAATAAAGATAGCAAGAGAACGAAGAAAATTGATAATAGGAGTAAATTAGAAAGTTGCTTTAAATTGCATGCTTTATCTGAATCACAAAAGAAAAAAATGTGGGTTTAGTGTCCCTTTAATATATACCTGTTTATTTATAAAAAAAAAAAACTACTTATGTTGCACTTAACAGAGCTGTATATATTTTTAGCTGATGTTTAGAACAATATATTAGTGCTTCATGATTTAAATAAAATTAACTTAAAATGATCCATAAGTAATTTTTTTTTACATAAAACTTTGTTATGAAAAAGTACTGATAATAACAGAGCAACCATGAAACCTGCATTGTAAAATGTTATTTGAGTGATTGTTAACCTCAACACCTGAATAGTTTTGACTATTGATTCAGTGTCATAGGTTAGATGCAGAACTAGCCCCAAACACCAGCCAACCATAAACACTGACAATTGTCAGTTGTATACAAAACTAATAGGAAAGCATAAATAATTCCACTAAAAACCATAGACTAAATTCTAAGCTATTCAGTTTCACTTCAGACCAGTGTTATACAATATGTTAGGCACACTGGGATGATATTATCACAGAATAAGGGTAGGTCAAAAGGCGGTGTATGTACAATTAAAGGGACATACAATTCAAAATAGAAACCTTTCTAAAATGTTTAAATATGCTTAATAATAAAAAAATACCTATTTTTTTTATGTTGCTTTACAGTTTCTGAAATTTCATGTAAAACCTGTTTGTTTTGTTTACTATCTCAGAGAGGCAAGACTGCATTCTTCAGACTTCCATATCTGACCATGTAACATTCTACTCTAAATGGCAACAGTAAAAGAGATACAGTAAAAGGGGTACGTCTCTAAACTACAAAAAATATACTTTTTGCTTAGAAAATGATTACTAATATTATCTTTATTAGTAATGTGACAACAGATACTGCAGTACAGAAAATAAAGTCAAAACAGAGAAATCCACACCAGAACAGAAGCATTAAAGGCTCATTCTCCGTAGTGAGAGTTTACAATATAAGTGCCTAATTTTCTAATGGTTTCCAGCTTACAATATTCTCTAAGATACCTAACCAGTTATAAATCCCCTGGTGAAATGATCTAAAAGCAGTTATTACCTTCAGAACAGTGTGTCTTGCAAAGGGGGGTTCCCTGCATTTAAATATGTAAAGGAGATGCATACATTAGAATAGGGCTCATCCCCCCCACCCCATCATTTTAGCAGAAATTAATTTAACATTGGTTAACCTTATGGCATTCAACTTCATTATAATGTCAACATTTACCTAAATATAGATAAATGATAGATAGATAGATAGATAGATAGATAGATAATTTACTAAGTATGAAATATTATGCAATGTGATAAGGGATATGGGTGCAGAACCTGGTTGCTCATGCCTGTTACTCATAATCAGAGATGGCACATAACCTATCCCACTACTAGGACCAAGCATGTATGTGAATGTGTATGAGTGCACCTTTGCATACATAAACCATGTTCTGGTGTCTGGATGATTCCTGTGTTACCTTCCAGTACTCTTACCTGAAGGTAACTAATATAATCACCTACCTAACAAGATGGCTTTCTAGAAGAACCTGTGGTTCACTTTGATGATGCAGGTGAGGCAGATCATCCATACAGGCAAGAGGAAGACATAAATAATGTCAGCGAGGTTTGGGATTAACTAATAAGTGACTTCTTCCAAGGTACATTGTAATTAAAATCAAACAACAGTAACTAAAATAAATGTTAGATAATGTTTGCATAATACAAAAAAAAAAACATTCTTCAAGAAAAAATATTTATTAACGTTAAACATGTCTTCATCACACATTTGAAACCATTTATTAGCTTTACATTTAATATTGCAAAGATGAAAGTAAAACTAATAAAAAATCAGAGAAACAAATTAACATTTTTATACTTTCTGAAAATATACATAATTTAACACATACTATTGTTTACATATGTAATAAGCAACCATCATTTATTGGAATCATTGGACATAGAACTGACAGAGTGTATGAGCGATTTTGCTTTAAGCACTTCACATGTCATATACATATCTTCTAATCTTATCCCCTATGCTACATACATTTTCATTAATTCCATTTGTATAGGAAATATATATAATATTCCAGAGATTGGAAATCATTATTCCAGAATGGAAAACAATTATCAAAAACATTTTACTACAAAAATTAGAAAAAATATTTTTTTAAAAGCTCTAAAATTAATAAAAAAATAATAACCATATTGTCAAATAAGCTATTATAAGAATAATTCTAATATATTAGCATTCTAACAATGAATCTTTCAGTAATACAATTAATAATTCCTGCATAACACATGAGTAATGTTCTAGAACTTTCTTTATTGATAACAGTAACATGTATATACTGAACATTACCTATTATTGACAAACACATAATACAGTAACTGTATTGTTATTTTAAATGATTTCTAAATATTATACTGTGTCATATTGATATATTGCTCTCAGCAAGGAGCACAATGTTGTTGATGTTAAAAATAAATGATTTACGGGGGGCGGAGCTGGACGCGGTGGAAATGGCCGCATAAATCCAGAGCTCCTAAACACCAGCTCAATAGAACAACCACTAATGGCATAATGCATCAAAGCAAGACCTTTTCAACTAACGTTTAAGAGCTAACGGAACACCGGTCTAACAGGCTAGACACTGGACTAATCACCTAACTGCCTCTCACTTGTGTTTTTCGGAGCACATTTATGAACCGGGAGCCGCCATCTTGCCCCGAAACTCTTTGGCAGACAGAGGGCCAGCCTGCAATACTTAAGCTCCGGTTGAAGACACACAGTGAGCGGAGCAAGCAGCCATCAAAACAACAAATGCCCCACACCAGGTACTGTAAACCCCTTGTTAAAAAGCCGACGGCATTTTTAGACTGAAGTGGCTCCCACGTGGTGCAGTCCATTCACGCATAGGTGCTGTCACATTATTAGGGCTGTAAAATAGCCTGCATTTGAAACGGCTCACCGCACAGCCACTATCCGTTCCACACAGGTCCATATAATTCTGCAGAGACTGCTGGCATATTGAGACCTCCCTGAGCACACATAGATCTCAGAGTTAAAAGACAAGAAGATAGTGCTCAAACCGCTGCACAATAGATACCAATAACCTGCGCACAGATAAAAGTACCTAGCAACACAATAGTATAACCACAAGGTGTTATCTCAGTACAGAGATGGCAGCTAGGAAACAAATAAAGCCAGTAAATCTCACTAAACCACTTGCAGCAAAAGAACACCTAGCTAAAAACTTTTTTACTGGCAACTTGAGACTCTCAGCGATATCTGACCCTGAGATACCTTCATCACCTGACAGGGATCTTAGTAATTCCAGCCCAATCTCACCCACACAGGACCCCATGATACAAGTCCCAACATCTATACTTTCCTCTCTGGCTTCTAAACAGGAAATTATTAGATCCTGTATAAAAGAGGAGATGGCGGGACTTAAACAAGACATACATTCCTTGGGGTTTCGAGTTGAGGCACTAGAGGACACCTCAGGTCAAACCAACGAAACCATCACATCTCTGCAAGCAGAGCAACAATCCTCTCTGTTGGATGCCCTGCATGATAAAATAGAGGATTTAGAGAATCGGGGCTGGAGGAAAAATCTAAGAATTAGGGGGATACCAGAGTCTGTTCTACCTAAAGACTTAATGACCTACCTCCCAGCTTTATTTCAACACCTAACCGGGTCTCAAGCAGCGGACAGTATTCAGTGGGATAGAGCCCACCGAGCATTACGGCCTAAGCCGCCAGACACGGCCCCACCTAGGGACATTGTCATCAAATTTAAGCAGTTTAGGGAAAAAGAAGAACTTTTAAATGCCTCCAGGAAAAACCAACCAGTGCGCTTTAGAGGTATGGTTCTACAGTTTTTTGCAGACCTCTCACCATGAACGCTCCAGAGAAGGAGAGAATTAAATTCCTAACAACTCTGCTAAGACAAAAAATAATACTTTACAGATGGGGATTCCCCTTCCACCTATATGTCTTGCACGGGAACTGGAAATGAATCTGTAAAACCACAGATGATATCCCGAATTTCTGCAGAGCCCTGGATCTAGAGCCCCCAGAGAACAGCGATAGAGAGCTTGCAGTGGAACAACCGGTCCACAAAAGAGCAAAACAACACAGAGAAGAATGGCAACATGTGCCTGCATCTCACAAGAACAAATCCCGCAACTTAAGCTCATCCACTCCAAAGAAGACAAGGCCAATAACTGCAGCAGAACCACATAAACGGCAGCATACGCCCGAGAAAACTTGAAGAACTTTTGAGAAGGTTTTTATCAACTCCGCTAATAGCCATTTTTTCTCTTTTTTCATACGTGATTATTGGCTTCTACAAGAGAATGAACCTCTCTAGGAATACCAGGGCGAGAAGAGCGGTGAGATAATAGTACTTGTGACCTGGTCACAAAAATTTTATAGACACGCTAATCCTTTCTCCATTTCCCTATTTGATCTTCTCCTTTCTCCATCTTTTCCCTAACCTCTTCCTCCTTCCCTTTCCCTTCTTTCCTCACCCAATTATATCAGTAATGTTTTAATGTTAAAGTTGAATTATAGTATTTCACACTATGTTATATGCTACAGAGGTTTAAAATAGTGGCTTCATCACTGTAAATTTTATGGACACCCTGGCCCTTCTTCCATTCCCCAATATGTTCTTCTCCTTTCCCCGTCTTTTCCCTAACCCCTTCCTACTTCCCTATCCCTTCCCTTCCTACCCAATGGTATAGGTTACGGTTTGATGCTAAAGTGGAATTATGATATTATACGCTATGTTATATGTTATAGTAAGCTCAAACATAGAGCTGGATACCATCTCCAAAATATAAGTGAATGTCTAAAATCAATATCTTAGGCTCCCCCTTTGGGAGAAAGTTATATGTATGTTATTTAATGTTTAATCGGTCATCATTAAATACATGGTATGTCGGTCTTGAGGGGCACATCTTAAATTATAATACAGCTCAGGTGACTAGGTGGTCCGATCTGACCCGGCCCCATTATAGTGTTCGCTGTCAAAACGCAAATTATAAAATAAAACATGGCTGTTAATACTAAAACTATCACATTGATAAGTCAGAACACCAAGGGGCTAAATTCGCCGCAGAAGCGATCTATGGCACCCAGGGATCTTTGCAGGAAAGGGGGGGACATCCTCTTTCTACAGGAGACCCATTTTTTAAAATCTAGAGAGCCAAAATATTTGGGGAATCACTATATACAACACATCCATAGCTCTTTTGATCACAAAAGAAATGGGGTTAGCATTCTCATAAGTAAACAAACGTCTTTTACTCATATCAAAACATATACAGACACAGAAGGTAGATTTCTATGTGTGCTAGGCCTGTTATATGGCACTGTAGTAACATTGGTCAATTTATATGCACCAAATACAAAGCAACTCCCCTTTTTTAAGAAATGTTTTACCCAAATTTTAGATAACACGAAAGGGACACTCTACATAGGAGGAGATTTTAACATTCCTATTTAACCAAATATAGACACAACAAACCCAAATCCATCCATATAAAAAAGCACAACTAAGCATCTGTGGAAAATATTTCGAGATCAGACTCTGTTTGACATATGGAGATTCAAGCACCCCAAGCAGAGGAACTATACTTTTTTATCGTCCCCACATCGCTCCTATAGCAGGATCGACTACTTGTTCACTAACCAAAAGGGCCTTTCCAACATATTGTCCTCCAGATTGTCGCACACGGTCTGGTCTGATCACTCAGCGGTACTGGCGCAACTTGAGTGGCCGTCAGCACCCAAGGGCGTATTCCAGTGGAAGCTGGATGATGATTTACTCAATGCCCCAGAATTTAAAATTAAATTAGAGAAGCTTCTCCCAGAATATTTTCAATTTAATTCTCTTCCAGATATGGACCCCTATGTAGTATGGGAGGCGCACAAGTGCTATATTAGGGGCAAAATGATTAAAAAACAGGCGTACGTTAGAAAGAAAACACGTTTACAGTACCAACAAGCGATGGACCTACTAGCTAAATTAGAGTATGCACACAAACAAAACCCATTAGACTCACACACCTTAGTTGACCTAGAAAACGCTAGGAAAACGGTCCAAAAACAGTTACTAAAAGAAGCAAATACGTTAGCCCTCAAAACTAAACAAAAATTCAATTTTGAAAGTAACAGAGCGGGGAAACTATTAGCACGTGCCCTTAAACTTAAAAAGTTAAAAACCTTTGTGCATGAATTAAAGACACCCACAAACAAAAAAGTAAATACTACCCCAGAGATCCTTTCACAATTTGTGCAGTATTATTCCAAACTCTATAACTTAAAGAGGGATGGACACCCATAAGATTTAAATGCCGACATTAAAGATTATCTCTCAACAACCTCACTCCCTCAGTTAACTACGGAGCAGATCGGAAATCCTTACGGCCCTTAAGCAATTACCCAACGGTAAGAGCCCAGGTCCTGATGGATTCTCAGTACAATACTATAAACAATTCACCCCAATCTTACTCCCACACTTATGTATAATTTTTAACAGGATGGACTGTCAGCACCCCTTCCCCTCTTCCACGTTGGAAGCCCATATCTCAGTTATCCCTAAACCTGGAAAACAGCCAGATTCCTCTGCTAATTTTTGCCCTATATCCTTGCTGAACGTAGACATCAAGCTATATGCTAAAATCATAGCTATCAGGCTCAACAAATACCTACCCCAACTTATACACCCAAATCAAGTCGGATTTGTGCCCCATAGGGAGGCACGCAACAAGACAATTAAAGTATTAAACCTGTTAGAATATTCTCAAATTAATAATATCCCCTCGATTTTCCTAGCAATTGACACTGAGAAAGCCTTTGATAGGCTAGATTGGCAGTTTCTCAAAATTACGTTATCCCAATTTGGCTTAGGGGATCAACTTATAGCAAAAATCTTTGCCCTATATCATAATCCGAAAGCCTGCATCAAATTAAATGACTCCTTATCAGATCCCTTCAACATCTTTAATGGAACACGGCAGGGCTGCCCCCTCTCACCTCTACTGTTTATATTGGCCATGGAAGTCTTAGCTACCAAAGTTAGATCTAGTGACAAGATATATGGAATACAAGTAGGAGACACACAATACAAAACATCGCTATATGCAGACGACGTCCTTTTCACAATTACCCTCCCAGAGATAACCATCCCTACATTAATGACAGAAATAGACACGTACAGGGCCATGTGAAACTTTAAAATAAACACATCTAAATGGGAATTCCAAAGTATAGCAATCGGCACCGACATGATCAATAAGATAACCAAAGTACATCAGTTCACCCATCAACACAGCTCCTTAAAATATTTGGGGATACAAATAGCAAAATCGTCGGATTCACTTTTTACATTGAATTACCAAAAACTCCTAAACACCATACAGATAGATATTGATAACTAGCAAAATAAAAATCTTTCATGGTTGGGGAGAATACAAGCTTATAAAATGAGTGTACTTCCATGCTTTCTTTCTTTATTCCAGACAGTGCCCATCTCTACACCTACACACTTTATATGCGCAGCGCAAAATATGGCAAATACATTTATTTGGGCACGTAAACGGAGCAGAATAGCTAAAACCACACTGTATAGGAATCGAAATAGAGGCGGGCTTGGAGTCCCAAACCTTGACTATTACAAACAGGCGGCTCAATTGATCAGAATAGTGGATTGGTGTAAGAATGCACACAGCAAAGAGTGGGTTAAATTAGAGCATGATTTGGCTGATACAAAAAGCTTAGGGGACGTATGTTGGAAGCGCTTTCAACATAGAGATACTCATTTATACAACTCCACCCTAATCAAAGACACTTTAGGGACGTGGGACTCTCTAATGAGGGCTCGACATGGGATATCCACAATTCCCTCACCTCTCACCCCCTTATTGCATAATAAAGAGTTTCCTTCGCATCAGCACAATTGGAATGGCACCCATTATGGTGTTCTTACCGGCTTACCATGTTATTCAGTGATGGATCAAGGGGCTATCCTGTCAAGGGCATCAATAGTGGATAAACATATCCCATACTTCCATAGATGGTTTGACTACCTTCAAATGTCTCACTTTATAATGAAGAATAAAGATAAACAACACCTAGTTAGAAATCTAAACCCTTTTGAGCTTTTATGCTGGTCAACGCAACCTTTAAAAGGCACAATTTCAACAATATACAAAATTATAGTCGATAATCACTCTAGGGAGCTCCCAACATACACCAAGGTATGGGAATCAGAATTAGGATCCGAAATAGCACAGGAGACCTGGAATAGGATCTTCCAACAGATGAGCAAATCACAGTTAGACTTCAAGACCATTATAGACATACCTAATGTATTAATGTATTAGTTTATGGTAAAGAGCTGCTATTTGACAGCCTAGGCCGAAGCTATTGTTAACTTGGATATAATATGTATATATGACTGACACCGAAGTTATGTTATATTATTTGTTTTTGTGTTATCATTGTTCTTACGGTTTTTTGAAAATGGGAAAAAGAAAACCCACAAGCATTATGGACTTTTCAACCGTTAATAGAGACATTGCATCATTTGCTACTTAAAGTATTGTCAATTCAACAACTTTTCCGTCACTTTTATGCTTTTGAAATGTTTGTAATGTATTTTTATTCTAGATCAATAAAGCTTGTTGGGAAAAAAAAAAAATCATTTACAAATATAAGGTTTTTCATAGATTTGCCATTACCATTAAAAGTAAATGGCTAATTATTCAAAGTATATTTTACTTATGTTATGTTCAATTATGAAATATATGATACAATTTTGCATATTTTACATCTATTTGAAATCTGCTACATGGATATTTAATATCAAATTACAGTACTAATCACTCAGGCAAAACGCACAGATGTACTGCTTGGTGCCTATTTGAAACTTTGATACAAATATGCATAGGGATTGATGATAATCCTGACATCTAAACAATTGGAAAAGCTCACCAGCCTATCAGAACTACAATACAAGGTCATGTGACCGTAACCGACACCCGCTGTAAGAATGCCGAACAAGTAGCTGTGCAGAGAAGGAGGAGGTATTGCTTGCCTTGAGTAACGGTCGGAGGAACATCCTCATCTATCCATATGCATAACCAGGTGAATTACAGGGTGCGGAAGGAATATTAAGGTACTGTAAGCAGTTCTATATTTTTCCACATTGTTGGAGTTCTCTTTGTAACTGGGACAAAGTTTCTGCCAAGTGTTTACTAAATATGGACTAGCTGTTGTATAAGGTGCCTTCCAAATTTGTTTTGGACTCTCATGAAGCACAATATTTAGGTATTGCAACCCAAATTATAGGGAGATGTTCCTCTACTTCACCATATGTTTTTACTTTTGTACTGATACTGTTATGATATTGAGAAGTATATGTAGTTTATGTTTTTTTAATAGAGGTTATTATTGCCACCATATTAATTGCATAATAATTGTATAATTGTGTAAGCCTATTTAAAGCCCCTTCTTCACAATTCTACTTAGCTTGATTTTATTTTTTAGCAAACTAGTAAGGAGTTTGCTCAGAAGAGTGTATTTGCAAGATAGTCAGAGGCGCTAATGGTTATACCTAAGCCACGTTCTCAAAAATCACACTTCGAAGTGTGATGATATTCGTGTGTATCAAAAGAGAAGGTTTGAACGGGTGCTAAGAAAGCTAAGATAATATTCAAAAAAGCATATATGTGGGCTTATTTGTCCCAAGAGTATAAGTGCAGTATTTATATAGCTTTAGGGTTTTGTATATATCTATCAAATTATATAAGAAAAGTACTATAATGAGGTATAAAAGTTCAAAGTTCATATATACAGATACATAATATGTAAATTGATCAATATTGATGATGTGCAATTACAATCTAATAAAAGATATAAAAGGTTTAATATATACAAATGCATTTTATTTTAAGTAGTTTAATATCCAAAGAATGCATAGGCTCGAAAGGAGGAGCCTGCAAAGTCTTCAAAACCAAATTAAGACTCCAAACTCCAGACTTCTTTGGGACAATGAATAGATTTGAATAAAACCCCAAACCCTGTTCCTGAAACGGAACTGGTATGATTACCCTTGAAAGTTCTAGATCTGAAACACACTTCAGAAAAGCCTGAGCTTCACCAGATTTTCTGGAATGTGTGAGAGAAAAAATCTTCTCACAGGAGGTCTTACTCTGAATCCTATTCGATACCCTTGGGAGACAATACTCTGAATCCACTGATTTTGAACAGAATCTGCCCAAAAATCTTGGAATAATTTAAATTTTCCCCCCACCAGCTGAATTGAATCAAGGGCCACACCTTCATGCAGACTTCGGGGCTGGCTTTGGTTTCTCAAAAGGCTTGGATTTATTCCAACTTGAAGAAGGTTTCCAGTTGGAACAAGAGTCTTTAGGGGAAGGATTGGTTTTCTGTTCCTTATTCTGTCGAAAAGAACAAAAATGATTAGAAGCTTTAGATTTACCTTTAGATCTTTTATCCTGAGGCAAAAACTCCCTTCCTCCCAGTGATAGTTGAAATAATTGAATCCAACTGAGAACCAAATAAATTGTTACCTTGGAAAGAAAGAGATAGTAACCTAGACTAAGATACCATGTCAGCATTCCAAGATTTGAGCCATAAAGCTCTTCTAGCTAAAATAGCTAAAGACATAGATTTAACATCAATTTTGATATAAAAAATGGCATCACAGATAAAATGATTAGCATGTTGAAGCAAACGAACAATGTTAAACAAATCAGGATCTGTTTCCTGTTGCGCTAGGCTATCCAACCAAAAGGTTGATGCAGCCGCAACGTCAGCCATAAAAATGGCAGGCCTTAGACAATAGCCAGAATATAAATAAGCTTTCCTTAGATAAGAGTCAAGTTTCCTATCTAAAGGATCTTTAAAAGAAGTACTGTCTTCCATAGGAATAGAAGTACGTCTGGCAAGAGTAGAAATATCCCCATCAACTTTGGGGATTTTTTCCCAAAACTCTAATCTAGCCGCAGGCAAAGGGTACAACCTTTTAAACCTAGAAGAAGGAATGAAAGAAGTACCAGGCGTAACCCATTCCTTAGCAATCACATCAGAAATAGCATCAGGAACTAGAAAAACCTCAGGAGTAACCACTGGAGGTTTATAAACAGAATTTTAATATTTACTAGTTTTGATATCAAGAGGACTAGACTCCTCATCCAAAGTAACCAACACTTCTTTTACAAAGGAATGAATATACTCAATCTTCAAAAGATAAGTAGATTAGTCAGTGTCAATGTCTAAGGTAGGATCTTCTGAATCAGAGAGATCCTCATCAGAGGAGGATATTTCAGTTTGTTGTCGGTCATTAGAAATTTCATCAATTTTATGAGAAGTTTTAAAAGACCTTTTACGCTTATTAGAAGGCGAAATAGCAGACAAAGCCTTCTGTATCACATCATCAATATCATTTTTCATATCAACAGGGATATCATGTACATTAGATTTTTAAGGAACAACAGAAACTGTACTAGTACTGATGGAAACATTTTCTGCATTCAAAAGCTTATCATGACAACTGTTACATACTACAGCTGGAGATATAATCTCAGCTAATTTACAACAGATACACTTAGCTTTGGTAGAACTGTGATCAGGCAGCAGGGTTACAACAGTTGCTTCTGAGACATGATCAGATTGATACATCTTGCAAAATGTAAAAGAAAAAACAACATTAAAGCAAAATTTACAATTTCCTTATATAGCAGTTTCAGGAATGGGAAAAAAATGCAAACAGCATAGCCCTCTGAGCATATAGAAGGGAAGAGGCAAATAGGAAGCGAGGTGAAAAAATAAACAAATTTTTTTGGCGCCAAGAATGACACACAACACAAAAGGAAGTTAAGAAAACATTTTTGGCGCCAACAACATCCAGAAATGATGCAACTCGCGTAATCACAGACGCAACCTCGTGCAAGGAAACCTGGCATCAACTAAGACTCTGTAAATGACAAACTTGCATCATCAAAGACGTACCTTCACGGCAAAAAAATTTCTCATGCCAAGAATGACGCAATAAATAACAGCATTTTGCGCCCTTGCGAGCCTAATTTTGCCAGCGAAATTAAAAGAAAAAAGTCAATCTGAAAAAAAGTACTATACCCCAGGTAAGACAAATAACTTCCTAAACATGCTTCCCAAACTGAAGCTGACAGTCTGCAAAAGGAAATATACACAGACCTGACTCATGGCAAATATAAGTAAAATAAATATATTTAAAACTTTATATTAATTCATAAAGCGCCAAACCATAGCTGAGAGTGTCTTAAATAATGAAAACATTCTTACCGAAAGACACCCATTCACATATACCAGATAGCCAAACCAGTACTGAAAAAGTATCAGCAGAGGTAATGGTATATAAGAGTATATTGTCGATCTGAAAAGGGAGGCAGGGGATGAATCCCTACAACCGATAACAAAGAACCTTTGAAAAGATTTCCGGCAAGGAAAACCATAAAATCAAGGTGATACTCTCTTCAAACTTACTTTACCACCTCCATAGGGAGGCAAAGTTTGTAAAACTGAATTGTGGGTGTGGTGAGGGGTGTATTTAGAGGCATTTTGAGGTTTGGGAAACGTTGCCCCTCCTGGTAGGATTGTATATCCTATACGTCACTAGCTCATGGACTCTTGCCAATTACATGAAAGAGACACACACTTTAAAACCATATATGTCAAATATAATATAATGGACATAAAACCCAAACATTTTCTTTCATGATTCAGATAGAGCATACAATTTAAAAAAAAACTTTCCAATTTACTTCTATTATCACATTTTATTTGTTTTCATCTTATCCTTTTATGAAAAGCACGGAGGTACATTCAGGAGTGTGCACGTCTGAAGCACTATATGGCAGCAGTTTTGCAACAATGTTATAGCAAGAGCACTAGATGGCAGCACTATTTTCTGTCATGTAGTTCTTCAGGCATGTGCACTCTACCTAGCTAGATATCTTTTCAACAAAGAATAACAAGAGAAAGAAGAAAATATGATAATAGAAATAAATTGGAAACTTTTTAGAAATGAATTCTGTATCTTAATCATAAAAGAAAATTGCTCCTGTCATGTTAGCACACGAGCGATAAGTGCTATTTTTTTTTTCTTCTGCTCTCACCATTGAAGTCTAAGGGAAGAAAAAGTTAGCGTGGTCGTGATTTCTGAGAAACTTAAGTTAGCATACGTTGGGTTTCTCTCTCTTGCAAAATTATTACTTTCAACTTGTTTAATGCGCTCTAACCCATGCATGAAAATATATTACTTCTAGTTAAGTCTACTTTTGAGCGGGAGTGCTAAATAGCGCGCCACTTGTAATCTAGCCCTTAATTTTTACTTTACTGTCCTTTTCTATATATTGAGAAAATCTATTTTTCTTTAAGTAAGATGACACTTGGAAAACCTAGAATCCAATGCTTTTGTATGTGCATATACATTTTACTGTAATGCACACCTATGAGCAGAAATAAATACCGTAAATAAAAACCATTGCGTTTCAGAATGCTCAGCCTGGTATTGCCAAATCTATCATTTAAAAAAAAAAAAAATAGTTAAATTTATTTTCTAGCCAGTAAATGGAGTAAAGAAACAAAGCAATCATGAGATTTTCTGACTGGCAAAATAACACATTTTATATTAAAGGGACACTAAACCCAAAATCTTTCTTTCATGATTCAGATAGAGAATAGAAACTTAAACAACATTACAATTTACTTCCATTATTTATTTTGCTTCATTTTTTAAATATCCTTAGTTGAAGAAAAAACAATGCACATGGTGAGCCAATCACATGAGGCTTCTAAGTGCAGCAACCAATCAGCAGCTAGTGAGCATATCTAGATATGCTTTTCATTAAAGAATATCAAGAGAATAAAACAAATTAGATAATAGAATTAAATTAGAAAGATGTTTAAAATTGTATTCTCTTTCTAAATCATAAAAGAAAAAATGTGGGTGGCATGTCCCTTTAAATGTTTAAACCTTTTGTACTAATTAAATCATAGAAAAAGTAATATTTTAATCTAAAAACATGATGCTTTTAATTTTTTTATATTTTATTGTATTATTTTATCACCATCAATGTATGTAATGTTTACATAAATAAAACTAATACACAATACTCCATGCAGTTTTATTTTGTTTTTATTCACACATCCAAATGAGTCAGGTCTGCAAAACTGCAAATTCAGTTAATTCACTTGTAGGTCAGAATGATAAATGTAGCAGAATCTAGGTTATGAAAAAATGCTTAGCATGAACATTTTATAGTGTACAATTTTATTGGTGTTATATTTTAACTACAATACCAGCTGACATATTATATTGAAATTTAACATTTACAAAACTATAAGCTATTTTAGCTGATGATTTACTGAGCTTATAAAAAGAAAAATTGCTAAATATTAAAAAAATGGTAAATAAGATTGAAAAAAATTTAAAACACTAAACACTTTAAAATGTAAAGTAAATCCTCAATTTTAGTATAATGAGATTGATTGATGAATGCTTTACGCTGCCGCAGAGGCTTGATGTTAAAGGGACACTGAACCCACATTTTTTCTTTTGTGATTCAGATAGAGCATGCAATTTTAAGCAACTTTCTAATTTACTCCTATTATCAAATGTTCTTCATTCTCTTGGTATTTTTATTTAAAAAGGAAGAATGTAAGTTTAGATACCGGCCCATTTTTGATGAACAACCTGGGGTTGTTCTTGATGATTGGTGGATAAATTCATCCACTAATAAACAAGTGCTGTCCAGGGTTCTGGACTTTCTTTTTCAAATAAAGATAGCTTGAGATCAAAGAAAAATTGATAATAGGAGTAAATTAGAAAGTTGCTTAAAATTGTACGCTCTCTCTGTTGGGTTCAGTATCCCTTTAAGGCATGATGGTGTATGAAATTAATTGATGCTCTTTTAGCTATCTTTTATAGCATTTTGTTATTGGGTGTTGCCTCCATTATCATTTATAAGCCTTTTTTTTCAAAACCAATTGAAATTGCCAACTTGTGTCAAAATCAGCTTGAAAAATTCAAGTCATTATTAAAAATCAAGCACTCCAGGCTGTTATACCCGGCTCTCTGGCCAATGCTTGGAATGTAGCAGGGAAAAATAGATGCTTGCTGTATTTAACACATCAGGCAGCCATTTTGGATTGGAATGCCCTTCAAAAAGCAAGCAAGAATACAAACACACTTGTATTCGCTCTGCAAATCTTCACTATCTACTTGCTGGCAAGCACCATTGTAAGCAATGAAGGAAATGTAGCCAGAAAACAGTGTCTATACATAATGCATAATTTTAGTTGGGGTCCAATTAAAGATTTTATCTTTTTTCAGTATCTAGGCACTCACAGGAAATCTTAGGTTACACAAAAAAAAAAACATAAAAGAATTTTTCAATAAAATAGATCTGAAAAGCACATTCTTTGTCTCTGCTATCAGCTGCATTTCAGGGAAAAGACTCAAAGCAATTGTTCGATCTACTGGAGGATGCACAATTGATCAGTTGTTTTGAACATATTTGCATCAGAAGCTAAAAGCTAACAAGAAGATGTAATGTGTGTTACAGGACACAAGGCAGGTGATATCTTATACATTCATTGTCTGGGGAAAAAGACGCTGAAAAGTATATTAGCAGCTATATAGCCTCACTCAGTAATGTCTTGGAAAAACATAATGATCAAAAAAGCTTTGATTTAAAATAAGACTACACATATTGACACATATTGATAGCAGAAGATACCACAATTTAAATGATATACCTATATATATATATGTATGTATTTATATACTGTATATATATATATATATATATATCTATATATATCTATCTATATCTATATCTATATCTATATCTATATATATATATATATATATATATATATATATATATATATAGTTCTTACCTTTACATAATGGAGGAATGGAGGATTTTAATCCCCCAGTTTTATCTCCTCCATAACGTATTTGCATATATATATATATATATATATATATATATATATATATATACAGTTTATATATATAGCCAAAAATTAAGATTCTAAAATTGTCTGCTATTTGCTTTGTGAACTTACAGTTTAAATTACAAGTAAATTCAAAATTGAATTTTCAGTAAAATATTTATTTTGCCTGCTTTTCCTGTTATTTAAGTCTCAATATTGTAGACACCAAATCTTTTTTCAGTAACAAAGGGCACCCTCTCCCCCCTGTGATGTGCCACCTTGCTTCCTTCTCTCCCACACCATCCAGAGCATCTTTCCTACCATATTAAGGCAGACGCGTTCTGCTTCTAGCTGCAGTTTTAGCTGCCAAAACTGACAGCGAGGACTGCAGCATGGGGCAGAAGGTTGAATGTAGGTACTACATAATCAGGGTATGTTTAGCAAAGTACCCTATGGCATAGTACCTACATCCAATAGGCTTAAGGGGTTAAAACAAATCACAAAAACATGTAAAACATATTAAAACAAATAATTACGCACATACACACACACACATATATATATATATATTTTGAATAATATAACATTTATTTTGATTTAAAAAAAAAAAAGGTTTCAAAAAGGTTACAATGGATATGGTACAGCATGTTTGACTGGGAAAGGCTCCAATCTGTGTGTGTATATATATATATATATATATATATATATATATATATATATATATATATATATACAGAGCTTTTTGGTAAAATAAAAGTTGCCGGTACTCCAAAAAAAGGTGCCAGTACTCATTTAATTTTGATTGATCTATTCTGCTCAGTAACTTTGAGAAAAGTAAAGGGACAATATTATTTGCAATGTCTGATGTATTTTGCAGCCCCACTTGAGAAAACTAGAGTATTTATATGATGATTACAAATATTACCTGTTATGAGTTGGAAGAGGTGGGGTACCTCCACAAAAAAGCCCTGTGTATATATATATATATATATATATATATATATATATATAGATAGATAGATAGATAGATAGATAGATAGATAGATAGATATACACTTATCTGTATGTGTATATATATATGTGTAAATATGTACACATGTGTGTGTGTGTATATATATATATATATATATATATATATAAATTTTGTACAGATCGCACTCCGAAAATCCTTCATCCTGCCCTGGGTGCACCAAACATATTCACAGCAGCACAAAAGAAGAGCACTCCACGGGTCTTTTTATAGAAAACACTTTACTGTCAAATTACTTCCGCTTTGAAAAGCAATTTTTCTTGCAATTACAAGGGACGGCGATGGGGTACAACGTGGCCCCATCTAATGCTAACCTGTTTATGGCCACCTTCGAGGAGGAAGATGTTGATCTAGTTAAGCAACATGAGGTATTATATTTCAAAAGATATATTGATGATTTGTTTATCATCTGGAGAGGTTCAACACACAAGCTAGAAGGCTGGCTTGAAGAATTAAATTCCTCCAATCAAGTGTTGAAGTTCAAAATGCATTATGATAAACAACAAATTGATTTTTTGGATGTACGGCTATACATAAAGCATGGTGGGGTACATTCTACTTTGTGAACGTAAGGAAAGGCACAAGCGGGCTGATTATCAAATTTTAAAGTCCAGGGGGCCCATTTATCAAGCTCCAGATGGAGCTTGAGGGCCCGTGTTTCTGGTGAGCCTGCAGGCTCGCCAGAAACAGTAGTTATGTAGAAGCAGTCTGAAGACCGCTGCTCCATAACATGTCTGTCTGCTCTGAGCAGGCGGACAGACATCGCTGCAATTCAACCCGATCGAGTACGATCGGGTTGATTGACACCCCCCTGCTGGCGGCTGATTGGCCGCGAATATGCCGGGGGCGGCGTTGCACCAGCAGCTCACAAGAGCTGCTGGTGCAATGCTGAATACAGAGAGCATTTGATAAATACGGAGACCTTTGATAAATATCCCCCCAGGGCTGTACAAAGTATGATATAGGAGGAAAAGGCATTGATCAAACATAGAAGCCTGTGACTAAAAGCCACCAGGAACTTATTAATTCATCTATATGCAACCTTTCTATTTCTACACCAGCTAAAATAATACTGCCTGTACAATACTGATGAGATAAAATAAAAAAAGGTTGTTACCCCACCCCGGATAAGAAGGTTACCTTTTTCTAAACAAGAGTTGAAAGCAACATGATGGTGTGAGGCACTCACGGTCACCCCTAACCCGTTCCACATGCACGTCTTCAGTCCGAAATCATTATATTTACATTCTCACTGAGCCTACAGGACATTACTCTCCTACTCCGATAATAGTACCTGCACTGTGGCGCATAACTTCTGCATGCAAAAGAATTACACGCTATATAACAAAAAAAACAGACAACATGGCTAGCAAACAACGCCAGCAAAACAGAAAACTGAAACATCAAGCAGAAGTCCACACATCAACATCAGCGAACATAGAGGCGACTGATCCAATAGTCCCACAGTTGTCTGCACTTTTCCTGCCAAAAATTGAACAGTTACAGACAGGTTTGGAAGCCTTAACCTCAGATTTTAAAGTGTTCTCTACAAGACTAACTACCGTAGAACAAAAGGTGGCAGATACAGAAGCCACAACTGACATCTCGCAACTGCAAAGACAAAACAAAGTCCTACAAAAAAAGCTAGAGGATCTGGAAAAAAGGTCCAGGCGAAACATCATCAGGGTGGTGGGCCTACCTGAGTGTCACCAGCTCAGCACTAATTGACTTTGCTGAAAATATACTCCCAAATTTATTACAGATTCCAGACTCCGGTATACCCTGTGTTGTGGAAAGAGCCCACAGAATCAGACCTCAGCAGCAGAAAGCAGACCAAAGAACACAGTCCAGACAAATAATGATAAAGTACCTAAATTTCAAGGAAAAAACTTTACACCTGAAGGCATATAGGCAGGCACCAGAATTGACCTACCAAGACAAAAAGATTAAATATTTTCCAAGACTACTCAGCCGAAGTAGCAACAAAACGCAGAGAATTCTTTCCTTACTACAAGGAACTCCTAGAAAGAGGTGATTCTATCTCACTCTTGTATCCGGCACAACTAAAGATACAGACAACACAAGGCCCAAAGATCTTCAACTCAACTAATCAGCTTCAAGCCTTCATGAGAATACAGAATCTAAGAAGCAACAATCAGAGGGAAGCAGAGAGAATTGAGGAAGATGAGGGCTGAAGATGGAAAAGAGGATTTTTAATTTAATCTAAGCGAACCTTAACCTGTTATAGGTGAACTTCACACACAAGGACTGAAGACTTTCTTTCTTTTTTCAGATCCACTGTATATCAATATGGTGGAAGTTCTATATCCTTTTTGAAGGGGGGGGTTGTTTAATACTGTTGCTACAGTTGATTTGCACTTACTGTTATTGTTATATATCTGTACTATTCTTGTTTATCGCTAAACATTGATATCTTGTTTTACTTACCTAAAAGACCTGATTGTAACCACATGGTTTCACAATCTCCTAAAGAGAAACTCCCCAGGGTGTAAATCTGTAAAAAATTAATCTACACTACATATTTTGCTTAAACTTCACAGCCAGATAATCCCTTAACAAAATCTTATTTACATTAAGAAAAACACTTGGTATAAGCAAATTCTTCCCAAAATCTAACTATGGTGACACGTATTATATCCTGGAATGTGGGGGGAATCACATCATCCATTAAAAGAAAATCCATCCTGAAATATCTAAACTCTAAGAAAGCAGACATAGCCATATTAGAAGAGACTCATTTAAAACCTAGCGAACATCAAAAATTGAAACAAGGTTGGGCGGGGGAGGTAATTTATACTCAATATGAGAGCAGGAGGGCTAGAGGAGTGGCTTTTCTCTTTAGGAAAAACTTAGACTACAAAGTGACTCAGACTATATTGGACCCACAGGGAAGGTACATCCTTCTTAAAATCACACTAGATGGCTGCCCATTGGTACTAGGAGGAGTATATGGACTGCACACACGAAAGGGAGACTTTTGGATTTCTCTCCGAATTTGCCTTTTACGCATGACAGATATCCTGATTGTCCTGGGGGAGATTACAACATAGCACCACAAACCCCGGCAGATAGATAAAAAAAATCCAAGCCTCAGTTCGGCTAAGATCAACAGACAAACCAATGCCAAAAGAGACTCTATGATACTAACAAAATTTAAAAATGCCCTCTCATTTATGGATATCTGGAGAGACAGGAATCCAGAGTCAAGAAATTACACATGTATCACTCCAGCAAAAGATACATTGTCACATATTGATCTTTTTTTTTATTTCAAGATCTCTAAATCCCACAGTTTTAGAAGCCAAAATAGACAGTCCAATTATTTCAGATCATGCTCCGATCATACTTAAACTCAAACTAGGACCCTCAAAGACTCGCCAAAACATATGGTCTTTTACCAAATACTTAGTCCAAGACGCTAACCTCAGAAAACACTTAGTGGGAGAGTGGCTAGCTTACAGTTCGCTGAATCAGGGACACATAGACAACCCTATCCTCTTTTGGGAGGCGGGCAAGGCAGTACTGAGGGGGGTCACAACTTCAAATGTGATAAACACACACAAAAAAAACTCAGGTAAGAACTGCTGTTAAAACAAATAATAAACGTGAGAAACAGATATCTACGTAACCCTACGGAAAAGAATAGACGCAAATACAAGGAAACCAAAACACAAAGAGACACATATCTTACACAAAACACGGCTAGAGATCTGACAATGACACATGCTAGATTCTATCGTCATGGAAACAAAACAGGTAGATTGCTGGCCAGACACTATAGGAGACATTTAGAGACTAACAAATCGCTTCATGAACAAATGGGTGATATATTTGCTTACTCTTGACAAAGCCCACAAGACCCAGATTTTGTACCCTATTAGAAACACAGAGTTTATCTTGAAGGCCCAACTGAGAGTGGAATGACAGCTCAACTTTGAAGGTAGGGCATACCAATCAGAAACAAGAGTCTAAAATAGAACATAAGAACACAAATAACACCCTGGGGACTAGGATGAGAACTTAAGTGGACAAATCAGTTGAAATTTGTACACATAGTTATATTGTAAGAAATGTAAAAATGTAAGGACATGCACAAACACGGTGTTAATGTAGAAGATGTGAATTTATATGTATCTTTAATGTATTGAATTAACTATGTCAGTGACAGATCATATGCAATGCGCTGTATGTAAAAAACATGATCGTTGTATGTCCGAATAAATAAAGAATTAAAATAATAATAATAATAATAATGACAACATATTTAAAGCAATGGTAAATTCTATCATGTTTGAACTTTAAGTCATGAAGTATAAAAAACTTTATGCTGAAAGATACTTTATTTGCAGTTAGTTTATGCTTTGCTGAGTACCTCTGGCCTCCCATGGCAAAAACTTTTTTTCAATGAGATGACATTTCTACCTTTTAGCCAATAGCCATGTTTGCCCTTTGGCATTATGCTGGGTGGCTAGCATGCTAATAGGTGGAAACACTACCTCATTAAGGAAATATTGTTTTGCCGTGGGTGGCCAGAGCTGCTCAGCTCAGCATAAACTCGCTGCAAAATAAAGGAACTTTCAGAATGAAGATTTTTATACTTCATGACTGAAAGTCCCCTTTAGTTATAGCACTGGTAAATCCTTGCATTTCAAAAACGCTAGGATTTACCATCACTTTAAACAGTCATGATCCATTTGTCAGTTTGATTTGGTCTAACTTGAATGACAACAAACACTTTTGTTTGTAAGGATTAATAACACAAAATGAAACACAAATAGGCTGATACTTTTGCTTCATTAAACAGTCAGAATTTACAGTTACATGAAACTCTCACAATTTAAAATGTATGTTTAATATAAGGTGTTTTGAAATATTACAAAAACAGTTAAAAATTTAAAAAGGTAGACACATTTAAACATAAGAACGTATCAGCTCAACCATTTGTAAATTTCATCAGATAGTTATGATACACATAATAACATAAATATATATGTATATAGTCATATACATATATATTTACACTTTGCTGCCCATAGCTACTCTACTTAACCCCTTTGCTGCATGATTATGGTCCCATAGGAGCCTATGAAGCGCACTCTCAAATGTTGTCAACTTGTAATACCAGCACACATTAGCGTGCACTGGTATTACTCAGTGAAGAACTAATATCACTTTTACGAAAGCGATATTTATTGCTCCAGTTGTAATCTGGCCCTTAATATAATAAGGTAGCCAAGTCATCAATGCAGTGCTCCAATTAATATTTGTTAGCAGAGATTTCTAGTCTTGAAAATAGCTTGAGTACTTCATAAAAGATGGGACCATAAAGTCCCTTTAACATTTAACATTCAATTGAATGTAAACTTTATTACTAGAACTGTACATTGAAAGATATATGCTATGTGTTTTTTTTTATCTCTAGTTGCTCATTAATCATTTACAATTTTAAAATGTCTGCAAACAAAAAGTAGCATATGCAATATATTTAATGTATATTTACTGGATGGCTTATGTTTCCAGAAGTTAACAACAAAATATACTGCATTATTTAGTAAAGAATTACAGCATATACTTCTATGAGTGACTGTTACTCAGCAAATGCTTAGCTTTTATTGGGTACTATATTTTATGTTACTAATAACATTAAGCAGGATCAGACTAATATACTTCAAGAAAGTTCTCTGTGAAAAACATTATTAGGCTTAATCGCTATAGGACAAGCTGACAAGTTATTGAGCTGGTGTTTGTTCCTGAGAGTTTACATCTCTTTTTGTAAATTATGTTAAAGTGATAGTAAACGCTCCTCTTTTTTAAAATCAGATCCGGAATGTTAACAATATTTTAGATGGAGTTTAATTAATCAGTTGTAATGAAGATGTGCTGTAACTTACTTTTTAATATAGATATGAAATTCAAATACCCTGCTCTCTGCCACCCACAATTTTTTAATTGTTGTCCAATCAGCTCTTTCCCCATATGGCACTTTTGTTGTAGCTAGAGCACTGATTAGAGAACAATTTAAACCTTTAGCTCACAGAAAAATGGACTTTTGAAGTGGGTGTTGGAGCGTTGGGGATTTTATATCTATATTAAAAAGTAAGTTATAGTGTATCTTCGTTACAAACTCCATCTAAAATATCACCAACATTCCGGATCTGGTTTTAAAAATGGGAGAGTTTACCATCACTTTAATATAATTAAGCCAGCATTACCATAGATATTTGTGTCTCCAAAATCTGCCCTACCAGCCCAATTTAGAATTTGCCTTCATGTATCTATGTACATCGCTCTGTGTATATATATGTATAACAAGCATCTCTCCCCTGCTTTACATGTTGCCACTGGTATTATTCTGTTTTGGGGATTTATTTTTCCCCCTTCCGGGTAGACACCAATGGAGAAACATGTACTTAACTGGGAATGATGAGACAGTTCCATACTTTTTATTTATCATAGGAATGTGATCCTGTACAAACGGAAAGACAAGGCCTTAAATGGGCAGTATGCACATTTTAATTGCAAGACATTTCTGTGGTCTTGTATAGAATAAGATATCAGCCAATTCTAAACATTTTTGTTTGCTGCAATTGTTTCATCAAGAGTCAAACTCCACCTACCCCTTGCCTTATTTGTTGGAACCAATCCAAGCTTGAGTCTGCAGACAAGGCTAGCCGCAATTATATTGTTAGTAAAGAGTGAATTGGTTTGTTTGACGTTGTCATCAGTTAAAGGGACAGTAAAGTTAATCTTTCAAGATTCAGACAGAGCCTATCACTTTTTTTAACTCTTTAATTTACACCTATTACTTAATTTACTGTTTGTTTGTTTGTTTGTTTTTTCAAAAAGCATGCCTAGGTAGGATTAGGAGCAGCAATAAACTACTGGGAGCTACTTGCTGATTGGTTACTGCACTTATATGCATCTTGTCATTGCCTCACCCAATGTGTTTAGCTAGTACTCTGTAGTGCATTGATGTGCCTTCAACAAAGGATACAAAGTGAACAAAGCAAGATCGATAGTAGAAGTAAATTGGACAGCTGTTTAAAATGGTGTGCTCTAACTGAATGATGAAATAAAAATTTTGGTTTCATGTCCCTTTAAAGCCAATTAGGTACATATATGTAACAGGGTTAGCCTTGGCATGTATACATGGAATATTTCAAGTTCTGAGAATTTGTAAATCCACAATGTTCAGAGATAAATTATATAAAAAAGGAACAAAATAAATTATGAAAGTATATTGCAAAGTTGAATTATTGTGGAATTTGACCTTGATTACAAGCAGAGTGAAAAGATATTAGCACTGTTCAGTGCTAACACCACTCAAGTTAAATCAATAGTGCTCTCATTTTTGCATTTATATTACAAGTTGAAAGTAAAAAGGTTATCGTTGGAGAGAAAGCCTCAAGCATGCTAACATCTGAAGGTATTATAGTGCAGCCAGACTAACTCCCACTTCCCCATAGAGGTGCATTGCGTGCCATAGAACGGATTTTACTTGAACTCTAATTTACCCGAAAGTGCACTAAGCCAAAGAGTGCTAAAGCTAAAGGTGCATTAAGAAATAATTTAAAAAGCATTGTTCTTTACGCAGAAGAAAATGTTTTATATATATATATATATATATATATACAATAAGTAAAGGAAAGTTAGTAGAGTGCACTATATTAGAAAGCTCCCATTGTGGGAATGATTCTCAACTCTCACTTGCAAGATTGCAACATATGCCCAGAAACAAGGGATTAGACAGTCCGTTGAAAAAGAAAACTTTGCACAGAGTTCAAATGCTTGCACACTCTTGCTCCGGACTCTTCAGACAAACCAACAGCACAAATGGAACATGCCATGTGAGATTAACATTGCCACAGTAAAATCGCTGGCTATACTCACTGCATCAAATGCAGTGCTGCGTTGTCACAATCCTTCCGGCTCCGTGTGCTGCAAATAGATCCCCTTTGCTCACCGCTTCTTGCAGAGTCCTCTGTAATGTGCCGATTCAGTGTGTTTCTCAATTCACACAGTGCACGTCCGATGACGTATGCACAGCCGGTCACGTGGTGTGCGGTGTCCAATCGGTGTATCCCTTGTCTCGTCTTCAGTAGGTAGCAAGCAGACGTAATCAGGGCTGTAAGAGCAGGCGAATCCAAACTCAGCCTGCTAAGTGAGAGGCTTTCGAGCCTAAGGACCCCAGATACTGGCGTAATGAAGTAATCAGTAGAAAGAAATCCAGGGTCAATGCAGTAAAATAAAATCCAAACTTTTATTGAAGTCCACATGTGGATAAAAACCATGGGGGTCAAAAAGCATACAACACTCAGCACTTGTTGCTTCCAGCTGACATGTTTCGGTGTGATACCGTAATCACTATGATTACGGTATCACACCGAAACATGTCAGCTGGAAGCAACAAGTGCTGAGTGTTGTATGCTTTTTGACCCCCATGGTTTTTATCCACATGTGGACTTCAATAAAAGTTTGGATTTTATTTTACTGCATTGACCCTGGATTTCTTTCTACTGATTACTATATATATATATATATATATATATATATATATATATAGTGTATATATTTATATATAATAGTATATATATATATATATATATATATATGTATATAAAAAAAAATTAAATTAGAAGAAAAAAAAGTGGTGTATTCGTGTGTGTATACACATGTATACACGTACAGTGGGGCAAAAAAGTATTTAGTCAGCCACCAATTGTGCAAGTTCTCCCACTTAAGAAGATGAGAGAGGCCTGTAATTTTTATCATGGGTATACCTCAACTATGAGAGAAACAAATCCAGACAATCACATTGTCCGATTTTGAAAGAATTTATTTGCATATTATGGTGGAAAATAAGTATTTGGTCACCTACAAACAAGCAAGATTTCTGGCTCTCACAGATCTGTATCTTCTTCTTTAAGAGGCTCCTCTGTCCTCCACTCATTACCTGTATTAATGGCACCTGTTTGAACTTGTTATCAGTATAAAAGACACCTGTCCACAACCTCAAACAGTCACACCCCAAACTCCACTATGGTGAAGACCAAAGAGCTGTCGAAGGACACCAGAAACAAAATTGTAGACCTGTACCAGGCTGGGAAGACTGAATCTGCAATAGGCAAGCAGCTTGGTGTGAGGAAATCAACTGTGGAGGCAATAATTAGAAAATGGAAGACATACAAGACCACTGATAATCTCCCTCGATCTGGGGCTCCACGCAAGATATCACCCCGTGGGGTCAAAATGATCACAAGAACGGTGAGCAAACATCCCAGAACCACACGGGGGGACCTAGTGAATGACCTGCAGAGAGCTGGGACCAACGTAACAAAGGCTACCATCAGTAACACACTACGCCGCCAAGGACTCAGATCCTGCAGTGCCAGACGTGTCCCCCTGCTTAAGCCAGTACATGTCCAGGCACGTCTGAAGTATGCTAGAGAGTATTTTGATGATCCAGAAGTGGATTGGGAGAATGTCATATGGTCAGATGAAACCAAAGTAGAACTGTTCGGTAGAAACACAGCTCGTCGTGTTTGGAGGAGAGAGAATGCTGAGTTGCAACCAAAGAACACCATACCTACTGTGAAGCATGGGGGTGGCAACATCATGCCTTGGGGCTGTTTCTCTGCAAAGGGAACAGGACAACTGATCCGTGTACATGAAAGAATGAATGGGGCCATGTATCGTGAGATTTTGAGTGCAAACCTCCTTCCATCAGCAAGGGCATTGAAGATGAAACGTGGCTGGGTCTTTCAGCATGACAATGATCCCAAACACACTGCCCGGGCTACGAAGGAGTGGCTTTGTTAGAAGCATTTCAAGGTCCTGTAGTGGCCTAGCCAGTCTCCAGATCTCAACCCCATAGAAAACCTTTGGAGGGAGTTGAAAGTCTGTGTTGCCCAGCGACAGCCTCAAAACATCACTGCTCTAGAGGAGATCTGCATGCAGGAATGGGCTAACATACCAGCAACAGTGTGTGACAACCTTGTGAAGACTTACAGAAAACGTTTGACCTCTGTCATTGCCAACAAAGGATATATAACAAAGTATTGAGATGAACTTTTGATATTGACCAAATACTTATTTTCCACCATAATATGCAAATAAATTCTTTCCAGATCAGACAATGTGATTCTCTGGATTTGTTTCCACATTTTGTCTTTCATAGTTGAGGTATACCTATGATGAAAATTACAGACCTCTCTCATCTTCTTAAGTGGGAGAACTTGCACAATTGGTGGCTGACTAAATACTTTTTTGCCCCACTGTATATATATACACATAGACAAAAAATACATATAGCTATACAAATACATACAGTACATGTGTACATTTTTAGAGCTGTTATATGTTTTGCTTGAGTGCAACACACAACTCACAATCTGGGCAATGTTTAGCTCTGCAGATCTATTTATTGAAAGTAAAGAGCATACTAAAGAGATGTCAGTCACGTTAAACATTTTCAGGTAATTCTGTTTTACATGTAATATAAGATGTGCTATCCATACCACTTCATTTGTAATCTAGGAATTTTATTTAAACCTCAAGAGGTTTAGTATCACTTTAAATCTTGACAGTGTTCCTCACACCTTACGTACGTTCATGTCTCTAAAAGCTCTTGCCACAGGGACGTGAATTATCTGTTACAAGCATTTATAAATTATGCTATTTCATTAGAAAATAACTTATCAAAAGTGTTTTATGAAATTATTTTACCAATATGTATACAATTAAAATGTATTAAAAAAATAATTTACAATTTTTAAGTAAAATCATGGCCAGTAACCATAACAGCATATGTGTAATATAAGCATTACTTGTAAATGCAGTGAATACAATGCTATAAAGTAGTTGTGTCAGTAACAGCAACACGGCTCATTACAGCATTACTGCTTGTGGCAGATAAAAAGGATTAAATAGACAACAATCACTGTCAGTGGATGTGTCATTTAATTACTCTAGGGAGCTCAGCTCACATAAGTTTTACTGAATCTTTGTCACTAACCTCTTTCCTAATATTTTGAATAGGGGCACTGTTCCTGGCAGGGTATTACCTTTCTGAGCCTTAAAGTGATAGTAAATTCTATCAATTTGAAACTCTAGGGCAGTGCTTTCCAAACTGTGTGTCGTGACACAATTAGTGTGTCGGCAGCAGTGTGTAGGTGTGTCCCTGCTTCAGCACAAATTATTTTTAATTTAAAATTCTTTTTAAAAAATGTTTTGGTTTCCGACTTTCCACCTGCCTGCTACGCATATCACATGATTGACATGTGATTGATACCTTGTGGGTCACAGATCATCTTAACCTATTGGCGCAGCTTAGCGGGAACTGAAACTATTCCCATTGGCGGCACATTGGCTTCTGATTGCACGTGTAGTCAGTGAGTGGGACAGCATTGTGTTTGCAGCACGGGCAGTAGTCAGTCGAACTTGCAGAGTTCTGAGGGCAGCAGATTAAACACTGAGCTGAAGTCAAGGTGTTTTTTTTTGCAGCTAGCTCCCAGTAGTGCATTGCTGCTCTTGATATATGGATAGGAAGCGGAAGCTTAAAAATGCTTGATAATGAAATGCGAGTGTCTTTATCTAATATTCCACTAAATATTCAGAAACTGTTCATCCCATAAACCTCATACATCCCATTAAAATAGTAAGTAGCTATTGGTGTTATTAAACTTTTGTTTAATTCTTGCACATACATACTGTTACTTGTAAATACATTTAGTTATTATATAATTTATGTATGTGTCCATAGCTCTTAAAACAAGTTAGCTTAACCTTCTGTTTGCTGGTACAACTGAATTACTGTGTCAGAAATGATGTAGGTCTCAAAAGTGTGTCACCAACATGAAAAGTTTGGAAAGCTCTGCTCTAGGGTTTACCAGTGCAACAAATAAAGGGGACTTTCAGTCATGAAGTATAAAATACTTACTGAAAGTTCCTTTATTTGTCTGCAGCGTATGTCGCGCTGAGCACATCAGGCCACCGACGGCAGAACGCTATTTTTCAGTGAGGTAATCTTAGCCAATAGTATGCTAGCTATGCAGCAAAATGCCAGCTGGGCCGCACGGCTATTGGCTAAGAGGTGTAAATGTCACCTCATTGAAAACATAGCGTTCTGCTGTGGGATGCCTAAGGCGCTCAGAGCGGCATACGCTACAGGCAAATAAAGGAACTTTATTTGTTGCACTGGTAAATCCTAGTGTTTCAAAAATGATAGGATTTAACATCACTGTAAAGGGACAGTAAGGACTTTGAGACTGTAATATTACATGCTTAAAGATGTGTATACTGTAGTAAAAAAACAACAACTTTACAACATCCTGTTATTGTTTTGTTTTAGTTTCAGCCTGGAAACAAGAGTTTTCAGATTTTTAGACCTGGAAGGGGACATTGAAGGCTTTAAAAGCCTAACCCTGCATTATTTCTGTCCAAAACGGTATTCAGCAGATAAGATAAGATAAAAACTGCTAAACAATGGCGAGATTATTTCAAGTTGTTTCTTTTCCAGTAACAATTTGTCATTTTTACAAATAAGGCAAGTTGTAGGTGGAGTTTGGCTGCTAAAAAACAATTGCTATTAGGTAATAATGCATTTCAAACACTTTCTAACTTAACCAGTAGAGCCGTGTATTGCAAGACTGTAGACAAATCTTGTGATTACAAGGTGTTTACTATCACATAAAACATACACCAAGGTATATATATTTTTTATGGTATCTAAAGAAAATAAATATTGGTTACTTAAAAAAAAAAGAAAAAAAAAAGCTGTTTTTTGTGCTGAAAAACAAACTAATACTTTTGGGGTGTGTCACTGTCTACAAGTTTTGAACTGTGGTAATATTCCTTAGTTGGTTAAAGGGATAGTCTAGTCAAAATTAAACTTTCATGCTACAGATAGAGCATTTGATTTTAAGCAACTTTCTAATTAACTCCTATTATAATTTTTTTTTAATTTTCTTGGTATCTTTATTTGAATGTAAGCATAGGAACCGACCCATTTTTGGGTAGTGCTTGCTGATTTGTGGCTACATTTAGACACCAATCAGAAAGCGCTACTTAGGTGCTGAACCAAAAATGGGCCAGCTCCAATGCTTACATTTTTGCTTTTTCAAATAAAGATACCAAGGTAAAGTAAAATTGATAATAAGAGTAAATTAGAACGTTGTTTAAAATTGCATGCTCTATCTGAATCATGAAACATAATTTTGACTAGACTATTCCTTTAAGCACTTCCTGTCAGCTTCAAAATCAAAATAATCAGCTTTCATAAGAATGATAGAATCTTGTTGAGTTTAATTTACCTTTAATGTTGACCCCCATTGCAATCCATCACAATCTCCTTGATAAAAACGAATGCAGCTGTAATCAGTGTTTGCTTTTATGGCTTTTCGAGTCTATTAACCCCTTAACGACCAAGGACGTACAGGGTACGTCCTACAAAAAATGTCACTTAGTGACCAGGGTACATCCTTGGGGACCTGAGGGTACGTCCTCAGGGTTTTAAAGCACTGGAAGTGATCATGATCGCTTCCGCTGCTTTTAGGGTATTGCAGTGATGCCTCGATATTGAGGCATCCTGCAATACCGTTTTTGAAGCATCCAGTGCAGAGAGAGCCACTCTGTGGCCCTCTCTGCATTGGCCAGCATGGTGCCGATTGTTGGTGGGTGGGAGCAGCTGTGGGGAGGCAGGTGGGCGGCCCATGCTGGTGCTTGTTCCGGATCCGTTTTTTATTTATTTATTAATAAAATTGCACATATGTAAGTAAAATGGGTACTGGCAGACAGCTGCCAGTACCAAAGATGGCGGCCATTAGGTCAAGGAGGGAGGCTGAGAGAGCTGTTTGGCGGGGATCAGGGAGGTTGGGGGGTAATGGGGGATCCTACACTTAAAATATATATATTAAAAAAATAAAATAAAAAAAGCACCTTTATTTTTATACTGGCAGACTTTCTGCTACCACTTAAGATGGCGGTGACAATTGTGGGGTGGGGGAGGGAAGGGAGCTGTTTGAGGGGGATCAGGGGGTGGGATGTGTCAGGTGGGAGGCTGATCTCTACACTAAAGCTAAAATTAACCCTACACGCTACCTAATTAACCCCTTAACTGCTGGGCATAATACACGTGTGGTGCGCAGCAGAATTTTGCAGCCTTCAAATTACCAAAAAGCAATGCCAAAGCCATATATATATGCTTTTTCTGAACAAAGGGGATACTATAGAAGAATTTACAACCACTTGTGCCATGATTGCACTAAATGTTTGTAAATAATTTCAGTGAGAAACCTAAAATTGTGAAAAAGTTAAAGGGACAGTCTACCCCAGAATTTTTATTGTTTTAAAAGATAGATAATCCCTTTATTACCCATTTCCCAGTTTTGCATAACCAACACAGTTATAATAATATACTTTTAACCTCTGTGCTTATCTTGTATCTAAGCCTCTGCAAACTGCCCCTTTTTTCAGTTCTTTTGACAGACTTGCAGTCTAGCCAATCAGTGCCTGCTCCCAGATAACTTCTCGTGCACGAGCACAGTGTTATCTATATGAAATACGTGAACTAATACCCTGTAGTGGTGAAAAACTGTTAAAATGCAATCTGAAAGAGGTGGGCTTCAAGGTCTAAGAAATTAGCATATGAACCTCCTAGGTTAAGCTTTCAACTAAGAATACCAAGAGAACAAAGCAAAATTGGTGATAAAAGTAAATTGGAAAATTGTTTAAAATTACATGCTCTATCTGAATCATGAAAGTTTATTTTGGCCTAGACTGTCCTTTTAAACTATTTTTTTTATTTGATTGCATTTGGCGGTGAAATGGTGGCATGAAATATACCAAAATGGGCCTAGATCAATACTTTGGGTTGTCTACTACACTACACTAAAGCTAAAACTAACCCTACAAGCTCCCTACAAGCTCCGTAATTAACCCCTTCACTGCTGGTCATAATACACGTGTGGTGCGCAGCGATATATTTAGCCGCCTTCTAATAACCAAAAAGCAACGCCAAAGCCATGTATGTCTGCTATTTCTGAACAAAGGGGATCCCAGAGAAGCATTTACAACTATTTGTTGTATAAGTTTGTGAAAAAGCTAACAATTTTTTTTATTTAAACGCATTTGACGGTGAAATGAAATATACCAAAATGGGCCTAGATCAATACTTTGGGTTGTCTACTAAAATAAAATATATACATGTCAAGGGATATTCAGGGATTCCTGACAGATATCAGTGTTATAATATAACTATCGCTAATTTTGAAAAAAAAAAATGGTTTGGAAATAGCAAAGTGCTATTTGTATTTATTGCCCTATAACTTGCAAAATAAGCAAAGAACATGTAAACATTGGATATTTCTAAACTCAGGATAAAATTTATAAACTATTTAGCATGGGTGTTTTTTGGTGGTTGTAGATGTGTTACAGATTTTGTGGGTCAAAGTTAGAAAAAGTGTGTTTTTTTTCCATTTTTTCCTCATATTTTGTATGTTTTTTATAGTAAATAATAAGATATGATAAAATAATGGTATATTTAGAAAGTCCATTTAATGGCGAGAAAAACGGTATATAATATGTGTGGGTACAGTAAATGAGTAAGAGGAAAATTACAGCTAAACACAAATACTGCAAAAATGTAAAAATAGCCTTGGTCCCAAATGGACAGAAAATGGGAAAAGTACTGTAATCATTAAAGGGACACTGAAACCAATTTTTTTTCTTTTGTGATTCAGATAGAGCATGCAATTTTAAGGAAACTTTCTCATTTTCTCCTATTATCAATTTTTCTTCGTTCACTTGCTATCTTTATTTGAAAAAGAAGGCATCTAAGTTTTTTTGGTTTTGACCTCTGGACAGCACTTTTTTTATTGGTGGATGAATTTATCCACCAATCAGCAAGAATAACCCAGGTTATTCACCAAAAATGGGCCTGCATCTAAACTTACATTCTTGCATTTCAAATAAACATACCAAGATAATGAAGAAAATTTGATAATAGGAGTAAATTAGGAAGTTGTTTAAAATTGCATGCTCTATATGAATCACAAAAGAAAATATTTGGGTTCAGTGTTCCTTTAAGGGGTTAAAAGGGCCACCTTTTAATTTAGTAACATTGCACAAGTTACATAAACAATACACTGTACTGTATAATTTGTATTATGTATATTGGAAATGTACCCTTTGTGTTTATTTGTGTATTTTAAATAGCTGGAATTTTTTATTGAAATCACAACCCACTGTCCTTAAGAACATGTGCATTCAAATGGAGTCAGTATAGAGATGATCATTTTATCTATACTATACTACTAGCTTGAGGAAAATATATAGAGTATATAGGTATATACAGATATATATAGGAATATATAATTACAATAAAAATAACATTCCTGTTTTTTAATAATTCTTTTATCAGATAGTGTGTATATGAGTTTAACTGTAATTTTCAATGTATTTATTTTGTGTTTAATGCAACATTTTTTTAACCCATTACTCCTTACGCAAGGTTTTCAGTTGCGCTAACCCGACAAAAGTAAAATGAGATCATGTTTACTTTTTAACTTGTAATATAGGCGCTATTTCCACAGTATGCAAAAAAGACGATAATGCTTGCGCGCAACAGTTAGTGTGCCACTTGTAATCTAGCTAATAATCATCTAATTTGTCAATTACACAGTGACAAAAAGTGTAATAAAAAAAAATCTACACCGAGTCATGTGAAACACGTGCTTAAATAAAAAAAAATGTATTTATATAAGCAAATTACGTGCCTTTGTGGAAAAAAGAAATCCATGATAGTGAATCAAGTGAGACTTATGCTTAGGGGAAAAAAACCTCATTCCAACAGTGAGATAAGCAAAGTATTCCTGTTTGCTGCTTTTATAGTCTGGGGTAAAAAGCTATTCAAAAATCCTTTAGTTCCTAAAACTCTCAGCCTTGAGGGCCAATATATCAAGCTTCGTATGGAGCTGTATGCAGCAGTTTCCTTGCGAGCATTCAGGCTTGCCGGAAACAGGAGTTTAGAAGCAGCGCATACTATCAGGTTCATTGTCACACCCTGCTAGCGGCTGATTGGCCACAAATGTGCAGGGGGCGTCATTGCACAAGCATTTCTAGTGAAATGCTTGTGCAATGATAAATGCCGACAGCGTATGCTGTTGACATTTATCGATGTGCGGCGGACAGGATCCGCTACAGCGGATCATGTCCCTAAACACTGATAATTCGGCCCCTTGGTCTGTGGTGAGAGGAATAACGACTAAAATGATTAGCTATTTTATTTGCCAAAATAAGTCTAAAAGAAGAATATACAATATATTTAACTTAACACTGCCATTATGCCATTGGGAACACATTAAGGGGAAAAATTACAGTAGGGCGACCCTTTAAACCAACATTTCTGGTGATCATATTTTATTCAAATGCAACTTTCAAAGTAAAAAAAATATTCAAGCAATATTTTTAGATTTCTTTTTTTTTAATTAACTGAACATGTGCAAATTCCTTAGCAATGAAAACAGCTATAAGAACAGTTGAAGCAGGCCAAAAGGGTTAATGTTTTTTGTTGATGAAATGGTATCTGGAGGACAAATACCCCATGCAAGGTAGAGGGGGTGTTGTCATGGGCCTAATGCATTTGAAAACGGATGAGAAGTGTATTATCTAAGGGCTTTCAAATTAATTGGGACAGTTAATTTAAAAAGTCTGCGCAAAACCATGCAAAGATCTTCGCAAAGGAAATCTGATGGGTTGGAATTGGCCCATAATCAACAGATATTACATGCAATGCAATCATTATATTATTATAAGGTAGGATACTATGTCAATTAAGAAGCTAAAATTAGACATTAGGAATCTCATTTGCTTGTCCTTAACAGTAATCATTTGCAGCAGAGGAACCAGATTGAGCTAAGGTTTCTGTAGAAAAACTAGTCCCTTGTTGAAAAACTGTTTTTTTCTCTCTTTGAAAAATTGGCTGTGTAACCCGAGTGGGAGCAGTGGGAGAGAAAGAGGCGAATGGGTGGAGCAGAGTAGAGGGGAGGGGTGGAGTATCCTACAATACAAACAAAGGTTATAAAGGGAGAGGGAGAGATGAGGCCCTACACTATGGAAAAATATATAGGCTGGAGGAGGGACCAAACACTAGAGAAAAAAGTGATGTTGGAGAGGGGAGTGGGAGGGGGTTCCCTGCACTACAGAAAAAAAATATATATATAATTTGTTACTGGCAGACTGGCTGGGAACATTGAGGGGGGTGAACTGTTTGGGAGGGATTAGGGAGGAGGGATCTACACAATAAAAAAAAAAATATTTAATAGCAATCAATAAATAAATAAAAGCCCTAAACTGCATACCGGCAAATTGTCTGCCAGTACCTAAAATGGTGGTGACCAGTGGGGGGGAGAGAAAGAGCTGCTTGGGAGGGATCAGGGGGTGGAAGGAGCCAGTTGGGAGGGTCAACCCTACACTACAGCAGATATTAACCTTACAAGCTAACTGATAAACTCAATGCCAAGAATCTCAGAAGTGTGGCACAAAGCTGCAAACAGTGGCATTAATTGTGAAAAACTGGCAATGTCATGCATGTCTTCTGTTTTTGAACAAAGGGCATCCCAGAGAATCTTTCACAACCATTGTCTTATGACTGCAGTAGTTATGTGTAAATAATTTCAGTAAGAAAGCATATGTATGCAAAAAAGTTAACAATTTTTTCATATCATAATATTTGGCAGCCAAATAGTAGCATCAAATATATCAAAATAGTAGTTTTTATAGGTAAATAAAACTAAAGCTCTATTTCTGATTTAATGGAGTGATAGCAAAAATTCAAAAAAATCTCCAGTACTTTGGGCAAGTATTTCTCTGAAATTCCTGGTAGGGAAGTGGTTAAACCCCAAAAAGTCAGCAGCGCTTTTAATATTATGCATTGTTGAAAAAATTACTACTGTTCAGTGTTCAATACATGTGCATCCCCCTGAACCTACCTAGATATGTTCTTTAACAAATCGACATCAAGCGAGCAAGGTAAATTTGAAAGTTTTTGTTTTTTAAATTGCGTGCATTATTAGGATCATGAAAGGTTAATGTTGACTACTTAGCTATCACTGTAGTTTACCCCCACAATTCTATACATATAGTCTTATAATGGCTTGTGTAAATACCATTTACATATATTTATACACAAAAATCCTTAGATATCCATATAGATATCAAGAATAGGAAGGCCAGATTGGACATTTCCAGAGCAACACTTAAAAAAGCCTGCCAGTTCTGGAACTGTATTCATTGGATAGACTGAGCTAAGATCATCCTGTACTAGACTGATGGAAAGAGAATTGCATAGAAAAGGGAAGGAATGTCTCATGATTTGAAGCCAATGGATCTGGGTCACTAGCGTTTATTAATGATATGACTGCTGACACAAACAGGAGACATTCTGAAATGTATAGGGCCAAATGCTGCCACACTGAATAGATGGTGCTTCACAGCACAGATGAAGCTTTTCAAAGCGAAGATGTAGAATATTCTTCAATGGACAAGTCAGTCACCTGACCTCAAACTGAACATGTATTTCACTTGCTGAAGATAAAACTGGAAGTCCCACAAACAAGCATACACTTCAGACAGCTGTGTAAAGGCTTGGCAAAGCGTGACTAGTGAAGAAACCCAGAATTTAGGGATTTCCATGGGTTCCAAACTTCAGGCGATTAATCATTCAGGATTTTTAACCAAGTATTAAGAATGATCATTTTATTCATGATTGTTAGTTTCTCTAATTACTTTTGAAAATGTACCTCAAAATAAGGGACTTTGTATGAAAATTGCTGTAATTCGGTTCATATAACAGTTTAGACAAATAATAAAAAATGTACATTGTCTTGTAGTATTTAAAGCAGAAAAGGTAATGTAATAAATTAAATAAGTTAAAATCTTTTTTGTGTTTTGAGTAACTGGATTAATTCATTTACAATATTATGGTATGAATGGCTGCTAATTATTCCATAACATATTAATCAAGTCACTTAAAAATGCCTCCCCACTAGATTTTTTTTAAAGGCGTTTAACTATAAAATACTCTTCCTGACAGTAACAAAAAAATCTTGTAAATAGGATAAATCATGATGATATGAACCAGATCAGGTTCAGGGAGCAGATAATTAAAAGCTTTTCATGGCTCTTGCTCTGCCTGGAACCCCAAAGTAAAGCTAATCTGATGCAGAGCAACTTAGGTTGCCTTAGAGCTTCTCACCACCTGATTCACTGCAGCAACAAAAGTCTGAGCTTTTTAATTCACTCTTAAAATCTCAATGCATTTCCTTCCCCTTTCCCTATAGAGCAAAACAAAAAATTAACTCTCTGTATAAAAAATAAATACATTTTAAAAAAAATAAAAGAAGGAAAGTTGTAACTTGTTTAAAAAACACTATCTAAAGGCACTAAAGAGATGGATTTAATTACTAAAGAATATGTGCTAGAAACAAACACAGGAAAGAAATTCACACATCTGGTTCCTCTGTTCTTATCTGCCATCAAAATCTATGATTTTTGTATTTCCATCCACAGCTCAACCATTCCCTTTTAGCACTCATCCTATGTACAGCTCAGCTTAGGTAACTGGTGAAACTGGATGTGGAGATACATTGGCCGGCATTTATCATCTGCCAGATGGACAGTGTTCACTCATGTGTTCAGCCCCCAAAGCTGCATATGCAGCTTGATAAATGGGAGCCTAAGTCCACTGTTAAAGAGGTTTTTAAAGCTCAATAAAAAAAAACTGATGAACTTTAGATAATACATTTCTCATTCTATAAAATAAAACATATTATTGTACTATTATTTTGTAGGCATATACAAGGGGGGAAATGGTTTTGTCTGAAAGATTAATTTTAGATTTTTCACAAGCTTTGTTTTGCAAAATATTTGGTAATGACGTTGCTTGGCTTGTCAGAATGTTCAGTAAAGAACTTCATAACGAAATTCATTCATAACACTGTTGCCAAAGGGAAGCCATTAGGAAACTCCTTTTAACAAAAAACTTACATTATGGAATGCCAATAATTAAAATAATCTATATTTCAATGCTGAGACAGGAGAACATACAGGAACTATAAGAATTCAAAGAATACATTGAAATTAAAAGCATGTGATTTTAAATTAATATCATAAATCATTCACTACTTTTTTCCTACACCCTATTGTCTCACCACCTTTCCCGTACCATATTTATTTTCTACACTTTCTGATTCTGCCTCCCACACTTTGTGATGTCATATGATTTATATGCACTTTATATGCAGTGTTGAAGCTAGCATAATACTAAAAGTATGGCACAACAATGCAAGGTACATATGTAGAGTGAAAGTAGTATGGGAAAATCAAATAATATACTCAACATTCATCACCTTCCCAAACACCTGCCTAATAACAAGTTTTTAGTTATCCTTGGAGACTTCATTCAAAGATCTGCTTACAAAGATCTTGCGAATTTCCTTCAGCTATGAACAAACCGTGTCTCTCGAAAGCTCAACTTAAATGGAAGGGAGAGAACTTGGGAGAGATGCATCAATACTGCAGCAACCACCATCTTGTGTGCTTCTATTTCTTAACTAGTTTACTCCATGTGTTTGCAAGATATGTAATCTGTCTTCCAGACTGGCCTTCAGTATGATGCTGTCATCTTGAATGTCCTGCCTCTAGGACATCTGCTAGCTGTTGCCTAAGGATTTGGCATTGACTGATGACCACCACAGAGCAGGAATGGAAAGAGCGGGGGCAGAAGTGGAAGCATCAGGCAGAAGCTTGCAATAACAAAAATATTTGATTTATAGCAGTAATACTATATCTAATATATATACTTACGTACAGTAACTCTATAGTTGTATATGCACTGTGTGAAATAGCCAGCCACTAAGAAATTATTATCATATATTTTAGGCAAAAATGAAAAGGTTTGCTGCTTGACAACAAAGCCTAGCCTATAGAACAAACTGTCAGGAGCCCACCCACTGCTATAAAAACATAATTTATGCTTACCTGATAAATTCCTTTCTTCTGTTGTGTGATCAGTCCACGGGTCATCATTACTTCTGGGATATAACTCCTCCCCAACAGGAAATGCAAGAGGATTCACCCAGCAGAGCTGCATATAGCTCCTCCCCTCTACGTCAGTCCCAGTCATTCGACCAAGAATCAACGAGAAAGGAGTAACCAAGGGTGAAGTGGTGACTGGAGTATAATTTAAAAGATATTTACCTGCCTTAAAACAGGGCGGGCCGTGGACTGATCACACAACAGAAGAAAGGAATTTATCAGGTAAGCATAAATTATGTTTTCTTCTGTTATGTGTGATCAGTCCACGGGTCATCATTACTTCTGGGATACCAATACCAAAGCAAAAGTACACGGATGACGGGAGGGATAGGCAGGCTCATTATACAGAAGGAACCACTGCCTGAAGAACCTTTCTCCCAAAAATAGCCTCCGAAGAAGCAAAAGTGTCAAATTTGTAAAATTTGGAAAAAGTATGAAGCGAAGACCAAGTTGCAGCCTTGCAAATCTGTTCAACAGAGGCCTCATTCTTAAAGGCCCAAGTGGAAGCCACAGCTCTAGTGGAGTGAGCTGTAATTCTTTCAGGAGGCTGCTGTCCAGCAGTCTCATAGGCTAAACGTATTATGCTACGAAGCCAAAAAGAGAGAGAGGTAGCAGAAGCTTTTTGACCTCTCCTCTGTCCAGAATAAACGACAAACAGGGAAGAAGTTTGGCGAAAATCTTTAGTTGCCTGCAAGTAGAACTTGAGGGCACGAACTACATCCAGATTGTGTAGAAGACGTTCCTTCTTTGAAGAAGGATTTGGACACAAGGATGGAACAACAATCTCTTGATTGATGTTCCTGTTAGTGACTACCTTAGGTAAGAACCCAGGTTTAGTACGCAGAACTACCTTGTCTGAGTGAAAAATCAGATAAGGAGAATCACAATGTAAGGCTGATAACTCAGAGACTCTTCGAGCCGAGGAAATAGCCATTAAAAACAGAACTTTCCAAGATAACAATTTTATATCAATGGAATGAAGGGGTTCAAACGGAACACCCTGTAAAACGTTAAGAACTAAGTTTAAACTCCATGGCGGAGCAACAGCTTTAAACACAGGCTTGATCCTAGCTAAAGCCTGACAAAAGGCCTGGACGTCTGGATTTTCTGACAGACGCCTGTGTAACAAGATGGACAGAGCTGAAATCTGTCCCTTTAATGAACTAGCTGATAAACCCTTTTCTAAACCTTCTTGTAGAAAGGACAATATCCTAGCGATCCTAACCTTACTCCAGGAGTAATGTTTGGATTCGCACCAGTATAGGTATTTACGCCATATTTTATGGTAAATCTTTCTGGTAACAGGCTTTCTAGCCTGTATCAGGGTATCAATAACCGACTCAGAAAAACCACGTTTTGATAAAATCAAACGTTCAATTTCCAAGCAGTCAGCTTCAGAGAAGTTAGATTTTGATGTTTGAATGGACCCTGTATCAGAAGGTCCTGTCTTAGAGGTAGAGACCAAGGCGGACAGGATGACATGTCCACTAGATCTGCATACCAAGTCCTGCGTGGCCATGCAGGCGCTATTAGAAACACTGATGCTCTCTCCTGCTTGATTTTGGCAATCAATCGAGGAAGCAGCGGAAAGGGTGGAAACACATAAGCCATCCCGAAGTTCCAAGGTGCTGTCAAAGCATCTATCAGAACCGCTCCCGGATCCCTGGATCTGGACCCGTAGCGAGGAAGTTTGGCGTTCTGGCGAGACGCCATGAGATCTATCTCTGGTTTGCCCCAACGTCGAAGTATTTGGGCAAAGACCTCCGGATGAAGTTCCCACTCCCCCGGATGAAAAGTCTGGCGACTCAAGAAATCCGCCTCCCAGTTCTCCACTCCCGGGATGTGGATTGCTGACAGGTGGCAAGAGTGAGACTCTGCCCAGCGAATTATCTTTGATACTTCCACCATTGCTAGGGAGCTTCTTGTCCCTCCCTGATGGTTGATGTAAGCTACAGTCGTGATGTTGTCCGACTGAAACCTGATGAACCCCCGAGTTGTTAATTGGGGCCAAGCTAGAAGGGCATTGAGAACTGCCCTCAATTCCAGAATGTTTATTGGAAGGAGACTCTCCTCCTGATTCCATAGTCCCTGAGCCTTCAGAGAATTCCAGACAGCGCCCCAACCTAGTAGGCTGGCGTCTGTTGTTACAATTGTCCAGTCTGGCCTGCTGAATGGCATCCCCCTGGACAGGTGTGGCCGATGAAGCCACCATAGAAGAGAATTTCTGGTCTCTTGATTCAGATTCAGAGTAGGGGACAAATCTGAGTAATCCCCATTCCACTGACTTAGCATGCATAATTGCAGAGGTCTGAGGTGTAGGCGTGCAAAAGGTACTATGTCCATTGCCGCTACCATTAAGCCGATCACCTCCATGCATTGAGCTACTGACGGGTGTTGAATGGAATGAAGGACACGGCATGCATTTTGAAGCTTTGTTAACCTGTCCTCCGTCAGGTAAATCTTCATTTCTACAGAATCTATAAGAGTCCCCAAGAATGGAACTCTTGTGAGAGGAAAAAGAGAACTCTTCTTTTCGTTCACTTTCCATCCATGCGACCTTAGAAATGCCAGAACTAACTCTGAATGAGACTTGGCAGTTTGAAAGCTTGAAGCTTGTATCAGAATGTCGTCTAGGTATGGAGCTACCGAAATCCCTCGCGGTCTTAGTACCGCCAGAAGGGCACCCAGAACCTTCGTGAAGATTCTTGGAGCCGTAGCCAATCCGAATGGAAGAGCTACAAACTGGTAGTGCCTGTCTAAGAAGGCAAACCTTAGATACCGGTGATGATCTTTGTGGATCGGTATGTGAAGGTAAGCATCCTTTAAATCCACTGTGGTCATGTACTGACCCTCTTGGATCATGGGTAAGATTGTCCGAATAGTTTCCATTTTGAACGATGGAACTCTTAGGAATTTGTTTAGAATCTTTAAATCTAAGATTGGCCTGAAAGTTCCCTCTTTCTTGGGAACCACAAACAGGTTTGAGTAGAACCCTTGTCCTTGTTCCGACCGCGGAACCGGATGGATCACTCCCATTATTAACAGATCTTGTACGCAGCGTAGAAACGCTTCCTTCTTTATCTGGTTTGTTGACAACCTTGACAGATGAAATCTCCCCCTTGGGGGAGATAATTTGAAATCTAGAAGGTATCCCTGAGATATGATCTCTAGTGCCCAGGGATCCTGAACATCTCTTGCCCAGGCCTGGGCGAAGAGAGAGAGTCTGCCCCCCACTAGATCCGGTCCCGGATCGGGGGCTCTCGGTTCATGCTGTCTTTGGGGCAGCAGCAGGTTTCCTGGCCTGCTTGCTCTTGTTCCAGGACTGGTTAGGCTTCCAGCCTTGCCTGTAACGAGCAGCAGCTCCTTCCTGTTTTGGTGCAGTGGAGGTTGATACTGCTCCTGTTTTGAAGTTCCGAAAGGGACGAAAATTAGACTGTCTAGCCTTAGCTTTGGCTTTGTCTTGAGGTAGGGCGTGGCCCTTACCTCCTGTAATGTCAGCGATAATCTCTTTCAAGCCGGGCCCAAATAAAGACTGCCCCTTGAAAGGTATATTAAGTAATTTGGACTTAGAAGTAACATCAGCTGACCAGGATTTTAGCCACAGCGCCCTACGTGCCTGTATGGCGAATCCTGAGTTCTTAGCCGTAAGTTTGGTTAAATGTACTACGGCCTCCGAAATGAAGGAATTAGCTAGTTTAAGGACTCTAAGCCTGTCCGTAATGTCGTCTAGCGTAGATGAACTAAGGTTCTCTTCAAGCGACTCAATCCAAAATGCTGCCGCAGCCGTAATCGGCGCGATACATGCAAGGGGTTGTAATATAAAACCTTGTTGAACAAACATTTTCTTAAGGTAACCCTCTAATTTTTTTATCCATTGGATCTGAGAAAGCACAGCTATCCTCCACCGGGATAGTGGTACGCTTAGCTAAAGTAGAAACTGCTCCCTCCACCTTGGGGACCGTTTGCCATAAGTCCCGAGTGGTGGCGTCTATTGGAAACATCTTTCTAAATATTGGAGGGGGTGAGAACGGCACACCGGGTCTATCCCACTCCTTAGTAACAATTTCAGTTAGTCTCTTAGGTATAGGAAAAACGTCAGTACTCGCCGGTACCGCAAAGTATTTATCCAACCTACACAGTTTCTCTGGTATTGCAACGGTGTTACAATCGTTGAGAGCTGCTAAGACCTCCCCTAGTAGTACACGGAGGTTCTCCAATTTAAATTTAAAATTTGAAATATCTGAGTCCAATCTGTTTGGATCAGAACCGTCACCCACAGAATGAAGCTCTCCGTCCTCATGCTCTGCGAGCTGTGACGCAGTATCAGACATGGCCCTAGCATTGTCAGCGCACTCTGTTCTCACCCCAGAGTGATCACGCTTGCCTCTTAGTTCTGGTAATTTAGACAAAACTTCAGTCATAACAGTAGCCATATCTTGTAATGTTATCTGTAATGGCCGCCCAGATGTACTAGGCGCCAAAATATCACGCACCTCCCGGGCGGGAGATGCAGGTACTGCCGCGTGAGGCGAGTTAGTCGGCATAACTCTCCCCTCGCTGTTTGGTGAAATTTGTTCACATTGTACAGATTGACTTTTATTTAAAGTAGCATCAATACAGTTAGTACATAAATTTCTATTGGGCTCCACCTTGGCATTGGAACAAATGACACAGATATCTTCCTCTGAGTCAGACATGTTTAACACACTAGCAGAAAAACTTACAACTTGGTTATAATCTTTTTTAGCAAAAAACGTACTGTGCCTCAAAGAGGTACTAACGATTAAATGACAGTTGAAATAATGAACTGAAAAACAGTTATAGCATCAAACTTTAAAACCACAAAACTTTTAGCAAAGGTTTGTTCCCATTAGTAAAATAACAATAATTAAATTTGACATAAAAAATACAAAGCAACGTTTTTATTCACAGTCACTATAAGAATTCTCACAGCTCTGCTGAGAGAATTTACCTCCCTTCAAAGAAGTTTGAAGACCCCTGAGATCTATCAGAGATGAACCGGATCATGCAGGAAATATAAAAGTAACTGACTGGTATTTTTTGATGCGTAGCAAAGAGCGCCAAAAACGGCCCCTCCCTCTCCCCCACAGCAGTGAAGAGAAACGAAACTGTCACAATTAAAGCAAAAAAAACTGCCAAGTGGAAAATAATGCCCAAATATTTATTCACACAGTACCTCAGCAATGTAAACGATTCTACATTCCAGCAAAAACGTTTAACCTGATAAATAGTTATTAAAAAGGATTAGTGACCTTTAACAGAGTAGTTCCGGTGAAATACCATCCCCAGAATACTGAAGTGTATACATACATGTCATTTTAACGGTATGGCAGGATTTTCTCATCAATTCCATTCAGAAAATAAAAACTGCTACATACCTCAATGCAGATTCATCTGCCCGCTGTCCCCTGATCTGAAGCCTTTACCTCCCTCAGATGGCCGAGAACAGCAATATGATCTTAACTACTCCGGTTAAAATCATAGTAAAAAACTCTGACAGATTCTTCCTCAAACTCTGCCAGAGAAGTAATAACACGCTCCGGTGCTATTTTAAAATAACAAACTTTTGATTGAAGTCATAAAAACTAAGTATAATCACCATAGTCCTCTCACACATCCTATCTAGTCGTTGGGTGCAAGAGAATGACTGGGACTGACGTAGAGGGGAGGAGCTATATGCAGCTCTGCTGGGTGAATCCTCTTGCATTTCCTGTTGGGGAGGAGTTATATCCCAGAAGTAATGATGACCCGTGGACTGATCACACATAACAGAAGAAAAGTATTTGAATTTTAGCAGTACTACTATATTTAAGATATATGCTAACAGTATCTAAAGTATATGCACTGTGTACAAAAGCCAGACTATAGAGCAAATTGACAGGAGGCAACAGTGCCCCTACAGCAAATGTTTTATAGAAATATCCCTTTAATTGGATATCAAATAAATTATATAATAGAATGCTATTTCTAATTATTAAGTATAACAAATGGAATACAACATTGAGATACACATTACTAGACATGTGCACCGACAAAACACTTGGTTCAGATGAATCTGCCGGACCGAATATTAAAATTTTAATCAAAACAAATACTGGATATTCATTGAACGTTTACATTAATTTTGCTACATATTTACCTCTAGCACACTGGAGAGCCACACTAATCCTAACCCTTCTTCTCAGAGCCAGGGAGCTAGAAGTGTTTTTAACCCCTAACTAAATACTGACAAACTTTTTCAGTTGTTATTCATTTTCTTTTAATTTCATGGTGCATTTGTTTTCACGAAACAAATATCCGTGTTTCATCAACAAATTTGCGTTTGTAACTAAACAAATGCACGTCTATACATTACTGTATCTTATATTCTAACCAAATATTCAAGTCCAGGTATTTATAGTACATTCCTTACATGATTATACAATATTTTTAAAATTAGTGTTATATACTTATCTTAAAGGGACACGTTTTTTCCTATTTATGTGTATTTTGTTATACTGAGGCATTATTGCAACCTTGACCTGTTCCTGTTGAATTTAATGTGTAAATCAGTTTTACTCGTTCTGCCTTGGATGTTTAATGACCTTTTAGAAAATATGCATGAGATATATGCACATAATGAATAGGGATGGGCGAATGTGTTTATATCCGAATTTGAATGCTAGAACGAATGTTATTGTAGAAATTCAATTTACATAATAGAATGTTGATAAGAATGAATATTCTTAAAAATTCAATTTTCGAATGTTATTTACAATTTTCGAATGTCACATTCGAATTCGAATGTCACATTTATAAAACACAATTGTAGACTAGAAACACTATTTTGAATGTCACATTCAAATCGAATATCACATTCGAATCGAATGTCACATTCGAATTCGAATTTTACATTTATAAAACACAGTATTAGACTAGAAATACTATTTAGAATTTGAATGTCACATTCAAATCGAATATCACATTTGAATTGAATATCACATTTAAAACACAGTATTAGACTAGAAATACTATTTCAAATTCGAATGTGACATTCGAATTCGAATGTTGCATTCAAATTCGAATATTACATTTATTAAACACTGTTGTAGACTAGAAATACTATTTCAAATTTGAATGTCACATTCGAATTTTTATTGAAAAATTCGAAAACGAAAATTTGAAAATAGAATGTTAGAATGTTATATAAACATTCGAAATTCGATTCGAACGAACGAATGTATCAAAATTCGTTTTAAATTTCGAATTTTTAGAAACATTCACCCATCCCTAATAATGAACACGTACATTCATGGGGGCTGAATAATCAAGCTCCTTCAGGCTCGCCAGAGACAGCAGTTATGAAGCAGCAGTCTAAAGACTGATGCTCCATAACTGGCCCGCTGCCTCTGAGGCTGTGGTCTGCAATCCGCCCGATCCTATACGATCGGGCTGCTTGACAGCGGCCAATCTGCAGAGGGTGGACACGAATCTGCAGGGGGTGGCATTGCACAAGCAGTTCTGGTGATCTGCTTGTGCAATGTTAAATGCTGACAGCGTATGCTGTCAGAATTCAGCGATGTCTATCGGACATGATATGCTACAGCGTATCATGTCGGGCAGACATTGATAAATTGGCCCCATGGTCTCAAGGCACATTTCTAGCTTGAAGATTATATGTTGCATCAATCTTGATACATAGTTTTTGTTGCTATGACACTAAATCATCAATTAATGATTGACACAGAGATGTATATTTAGACTTGTGAGTCATTTGACACAGCACTTTTTGTTTAGTTTCAATGCTCTTTTATATGTTTGTATAGTAACGTATGGAAGCTTAAGAATGTCTAATTTTGATTAAATGCATTGGTGAGCATACACACTGACTACTGTACTGTTTATAATTCATTGCATTTTTATGTTCATATATATGGATTTGTTGGCTCATTTGTAATACGGTTCTAAATATCTTTTAAATCTATATTTACTGCTGGAATTTCCCTTAATCTGAAATTGTATTGTACAGTGTAAGAATATATCATTTTACCTTGAACTACAACTGAACCCTTCTGGTTCTGGAATGGGATGTCCAACAAGTTAGTATAGGTGTGATGATCGGGTGTCAAAATACTTTTGGTGATTAAGAGCCAGATTACGCGTGGCACGCTAACTGTTGCGTGCAAGCGATAAGGGGTATATCGCTGCTCTTTGCACTTGTTGAAAGTAGTGAGCATATTGCGAGTCTAAAGTAAATGCGTTTGCTTGAGCGCAATTTAATTCAACACAGGATAGCGCAACTTCTGAGCTCTGGTTAACTGTCACGCTCGACTAAAAAGTTGCACAAAAAACATCAAAAATACATTGTAAAATACATTGTACAGGACAGTTAGTCATTTTACCTTAATTTATCAATCTGTAGATGCAGCCTGAGAGACCTTGTGGTGCAGGCACAGCTTTCTAACCAGGCGTACATTCCGCCCACACCATAATGCCTGCCCCCATGTGCCCACCCCCATGGTGATAATTCCTTGATTTCCGCAACCACTGTATCCAGGTGTGCCCCTGGCTCCACCTGCAACATGCCAAAACCATGCCCATAGTATGACATAGGTACGTTCACAATATAATCTCTGGAAATGCCATTGTTCTTAACCTCTCAGCCACCACCAAGGTTGCAGACTTAAAACATTCCATATTCACTCATCCAGGATAACTGGCAAGCCTTGATCTGACATAATTTGTAGTGGTTGTGGCTGCACAGTTGCTTGTACAAACTTTAATTCTAATACTGCATCAATGTCTCAAAAGTGGACGGACAGCACAAATGAGGCCGTTACGTCTTTATACCTCTCAATATAACTTTTCAATAAAGAATGGTTTTCTTCAAAATGTTACAAAATTACCTAATCTAGCTACATACTAGACATTGTTTGCTTAAAGCATAGGACAAACACATTTACAGACCTGATTTTAAAATATGTAAAGTTAACCATCCCTTTAGTTTTGCATGTATGTGTTTAGCAACTCCCTGCTTAAATGGGCAGGGTACTGTTGTTAAATGTTCTCCCTTTAATGTGTTTTCAGTTATCTATTGTATCCATGAAATAGCTCCTTTGTCTTCATTTTGTCATAAGAAATACCTACATTTGCCTTTTGAGACCAACACCTATGCTGAGATATATAAATACTGCAACATTGTCTATGGAAAACCCATACAAACACAACACTACAGAAATCAACCTCCCAGTGGAGTGTGGTAGAGACAGCATATATATAAAAAGGCTGTTCCTGCAGCATCTTTGAATACAATGAGCTATTATCAGATGTTTGCATGAGTATCTTGTCCTTTTAATAGCTGACAAACTACAGTATGTACATCTATAAAAACACAACAAACACACACATAAATGTAAAACTCACTTCCCTTTATCAGAGGGCAATCTGTTACTATTTTCCTTCACAATCCTTATATACACCTAGAAAAGGGGTGGGGCTGGCTATAAAAGCACTAATCTGAATGCTACAATGTATATTTTTGGAAATTGGTATCGTTATTATTCCCAACTTGTTTAAATAAAAAAATGACTGAATTAGTTTCTAATGCTATCAAGAACAATCTACATAATAAGATTACTATGTATAGAGGAATAAATATACACACAATTAAATCCACATAGTTAGAAGCCAAAATGTATTTATTCTATTTATCCAAATGATACTCAAAAGATTATTTATCCATATGTCGTTCTAAAGTAAAATATAGAAACATGGTCAGACAACTAATGGAGAAAATATTCAATAAAGATGTATCAGGAAATAAGTATATATATAAAGAAAAGGGGCTTAAAATGAATGCTTAAAGGTACACTGAACCCAAAAAAAAATATTTTGTGATTCAGATAGAGCATGCAATTTTAAGCAACTTTCTAACTCCTATTATCAATTTTTCTTCATTCTCTTGCTATCTTTATTTGAAAAAGAAGGCATCTAAGCTATTTTTTTGGTTCAGGACCCTGGACAGAGCTTGTTTATTGGTTGTTGAATTTATCCACCAATCAGCAAGAACAACCCAGGTTGTTCACCAAAAATAGTCCGGAATCTAAACTTACATTCTTGCTTTTCAAATAAAAATACCAATAGAATTAAGAAAATTTGATAATAGGAGTAAATTAGAAAGTTGCTTAAAATTGCATGCTCTATCTGAATCATGAATGAAAAATGTGGGTTCAGTGTCCCTTTAAGATAAAACCATGTACAAAAAAATCTAAAAAAGTTGGGAAAAGAAATAAATTAAAAACAGAAATGTATTAGAGGCCTAATCTAAATCTAAATCTAAATTATTATTATTTTTTTTTAACTTTTTTAGAATTTTTTTAAATTTATTAAATTACGAAACACGTAAGGGCGGAGCTATGCAGCGAGTGATGTCACATCCAGTTTAGCAGTCCAGGAGCACAGAGACCCATACTCGTGCTGTTTTTTGTTACCCCTACAGAATTGCCTTACTCTCATTGAACGAGAGCCCTGCCTCAAGACTTACATATCCTACAAAGAACCAATAAGTATACAAGATTGCTTGAGTATACTGTAGAATGGAACTTTAAGTTTTGGGATTTTCTTGAATGCATACTAATGTCCAAAACCATAGGAGCGTTGTGGGTTTAGGATTGAATGACAAACAGACCCATTACTGTTATCTTGTTTTCATTTTAGTTTGTATGTAACCGCAAACAGATTTTGCGCTTTTGTGTTTTTAGATATATTTAAGAAAATTAAAATATCAGCCTTTTATATCACAGTTCCCAGTTCTCAGTACTTCACCAAATATTTGTTTTGGTTAACACACACACCATCAGCATACCATTGCTAAACCATTGGATTTTAACAACGGAACAAAGTATATACTATATACTATAAAGACCCTTTGCCAATTAGGATCCACCTAATGTACTGATCACTGACACCTTTAACACAGTAGGGATACATTTCCCATCCAGGCCTATTATATATCTCAGAGAATTCAACAAAGAAAAGTCACGCTGGAACTTGTAGAGACTTATAAGCAAAAATAAGGTTTATTGGATAGATCCAAGCCAGTGTAGGCTACAGGTCACAGTCAGTGTATGCCTGACGCGTTACTTTTGAGGTTTGATGAGGTGAGCATAACCACTCGCATTTCTCTGACACGTATTGATTGATCAGACTACACTATGATGTTTCTGTTTCTCTGTTTTGTCGTTTCTCTCTCTTCTCTCTAACCCTCTGGCTACTGGCTAACATACTTGAGAGCGCTGTCTCACTCCCTCTTTTCAAATTGACTTTCATATAGACTTCCTTTATCCTAGTGACCTTAAAGGTTCAGTCTATTTTACTTATAGCAGCATTTGGTAATTGCTTTTGCCATTTTCTAGCTTGTTTGTCTATGGGTTTTGTTGTATTGTTATTGTTATTTATATTACAGCATAGGGGTTTTTATGGCGCTAACACACATCTACCTTTTGTATATATATATATATATATATATATATATATATATATATATATAAATATATTGCGCTAACACACATCTTCCTTTTGTATATATATATATATATATATATATATATAAAAATATATTGCGCTAACACACATCTTCCTTTTGTGTATATATATATATATATATATATATATATTTATATATACATACATAAATATGACACATTATTATTTTGAAACAAATACAATATAAATTGTCCATTATAAAATATTAAATTTATCTCTAGATACAGGTTTAACAAGAGATTATCATAGTACAGTAGACAAAGCAATTATTCAATCATTTAGCATATTCCATGTCATAATCTTTCTTGGAAGACGTGCAGCTATCTAGCAGGGGATGAGCAGTCTGTGTGTTTTTGTCCAAGTTACCAGAGAGACAACTGCAGGAATTAAATGTATGATAGGAATTTGAACTAGAGACAATTACTGCTCTATTGTTTTGCATTTATGACCTCATCCATGGAAAAATTAAACCAATAAACCAAGGTCGTAAGGTGTATTTAAGACAGTAATTATAACTGGAATTTTTATTCTAATTTTTCAAATTCTTAAAAGGCAATAAATGTATCTAATATTCCCAATTCATCATGCCTGTGCTTAAAGATAGAGTGTGCAATTTTAACCAACTTTCCAATTTACTTCTACTATCAAATTTGCGTCATTCTCTTTGATATTCTTTGTTGCAGGAGCAGCAGTGCCCTACTGGGAGCTAGCTGAACACATTGAGTGAGCCAATGACAGAGGCATATATGTTAAGTCATCAATCAGCAGCTAGCTCCCAGTAGTGCAAAGGATACTAAGAAAACAAAGTAAATTAGATAATAGAAGTAAATTAAAAAGTTATTTTAAAGTGCATGCTTTATTATTTATGAAAATTTAATTTTGAATGTACTGTCCCTTTAATGTCATAACATTAGCAAAATGTAAAAGAAAAGTTATATTGTTTACTTCTTTCTACAAATAATCTCCCACTCAGAGCTTCTTGCTCATGTGGTGATAAATTATTCACTAATTGCGCAAACACAACTCCAAATTTTGTTATATAGAAATCAAAACATTTTATTCAGAGTAAAGTTTCATCAAAGAACAACTATTAGATATTGAAGCAAAATGCCAATATACAGTATCTTAATGGCTTTAATCTGTTCACAATATATAACAAAAAAATACAGTATGTTTACAGTTTTCAGTGCATTTCTTATCTAATACATCACTCAATCTTTGCTTAAATATTACATAATGAAGCAATGGTAAAAATATACTACAGTAAATGGATAAAAATCAGACATACATTAAGAAAAAACACATCTGAATGATATTACACATATGCAAAACAATTTAAAAAAGTTCTTATGTATGCTATAATTTTGTGTAAGCAATTAGTGATAATTCACATGGTGGATTAATAATTCTTCTTTGCCAATACCCCAATATATAAATTGTACTTATCTTAAAGAACAATGAAATAAAGTAGAACTGCATAATCAACAAACACATAATAAAACCATAATGCAACATCACTTCAGTCTGAATTTCAAAGTTTTTCTGACTAATTTTAAAGTTCCTTTCATTTTCCTGCCCCTTGTATCACGTGACAGCCATCAGCCAATCACAGACTAATATACATATATACTATAAACACTTGCACATGCTGAGTTGGTGCCTCAGAACATGTGTATATAAAAAAAAAAATGTACAATTTGATAATGGTAAATTAGAAAAAAAAAAATTACACGCATCTGAATCATGAACGTTTCATTTTAACTTTGGTGTCTCTTTATGGTTTTTTCAGCATTTTTTTTAATAAAATATTATTTAGCAGAAATATTCTACAGTTTGAATGTGCTTGTTATGTCTTTCTATAAACAACTAACTCTGGTGCCATACCAGTCTATCAGAATTATTTTTAAATTTAAATCAATTCAGATCAATTTAAAAACAATAGTATACCATTCACTATTCCCCAGATGCCTTCCACTGAGAGGTCTATGCTGTTTAAGGAAGACTTGAGGTTGGAGTCACTGGTTCTCTGTGCGCCGAGCTGAGACCAAAGGGGCGGAATTACATCTGTACCATGGGCAGGGTTGGGTGCACTTTGACCATATTCTGGGCAGTCCCTTGTTTCAGTTTGGGAAAACTGTTGTACGAATTGCCCGTTGTAGTCAGAATGATTGAATGCTCTGCAATAACCAACTAGGCGAACCTCCTTTCTTAGAAAATAAATTGTACTGACCATGCTACTCACTTCACATTTGCATAAATAGCATACAGTATGCAGACACTAAAGCTGCTAAATTGTCATTTGTTTATAATTAAATTCCAAAAGAATTTGAAGAAGTTTCAACATAACAGCACCTTTATTTCTATAGTTTTTTCTTCACTTTCTACATTGACCTTGACCTTAAAAATACTGGTCATGTCAGCAAAATGTCAGTTGGGTGGCATCCCTAGAATCTACTTACAACAGACCCTTCATCTTGCATGGGGACAAAACAAGAATGCTATACCAATACATCGGAAAACAATGTTATGAAGTATCTTTGCACTATTCAGTTTCTACAGCCTCTTCAAAACTCATCCTGACCTACGTAGAGTTGCATATCTTGATGATTTATTTCATTAATGGGATGCATTAGTCAAAATGTAAATGCAGAAAAAATACAAGTCAATACAGTTGGGAGGAGCTTATGCACATTTGCTCTGTACACATTTACAGTAAAAACACACGTGTATTTTAATTTGATTACCATATGGTTTAAATTTACAATTCTGTTTTACTTTCTCTTTGGCTTGTATATTTTTCTCCCCTGATAATCTGTGAAAAACATTATTAAAAATTCCTGTTTCTTATAATTGTTTGTTATTTCTGTTATATTGTATAGTATTTACTGAGTTTTTTTGCCTATAAATCATAAAAAAAAACACCTGAGATGCCAATGTTTTTATTTGTTTATCTATATTTCTATGGGATAAAATGTGTTGATAACTATATGCAAAAATGTATGAAATTTACAGAGGGTCATGTAAAGAGTGTGAAAGTGAGGGGGAGAGAGATAGGAAAGAGATATAGGAAAGGAAATAAAGGAAAATATACATATACCTATTCAAAATCAAGGTAGCCTCCAAATCCAATGAAACCCACATGAAAATATAGGCACCCACTATTCAAAATTCCACATAAAATAGTCATATGTTGGCGCAAACTCTACATTTCACCACATGCATAGATTGTTACAGGAAACAATATGTCCTTTTTTTAGATCAGAGTTTCCTAATACAGTACAATACGTCTCAACTGACGTGAATGGCAAGTAGCAGTTTTTGTTCCATTCTCCATCAATAAACATGAAAATATGCACATGACTTGACCTGTATGGACACAATGTGTAGAAAAATACACGGGACTTGTGCATCACTCTAGCAGACAGAAAAGCAGAGTGTCCAAAGTAAATGGATAGCAATGGCACAACTTGAACAAGTGATATATCCTCTTCTGATTATTCATATATTATAGATTGGTAAGTTCTAAAAAAAAAACATATATCTCAGGTTTTGTGAGATATATGTTTTTTAGAAGCCCCTTGTGACAGGCAAGTGCAGGGTACATCGCTGTTGTTAAGAGGTTAAATTCAATGGCAAAGTAAATACCAGAGTTTAATATTCCATTTAAATGCCAGGGAGATTCTAAACTTGTAATACCCCCACCACAAATATAATACATATATTATAATAATATAGTGACATAATGCATTCTGTGGTGGAGTTTAAGATTAGAATTCCCATGCTTTTTAATTTTCAACTAGTAACTTAAACTCTAGTAGTAGCCTGAGTTATTTGTACCCAAAATAAACCTACATTTATATAAAAGTTATTTTCATTTTGCTTTTAAACCCACTACTGAAAATTAGTTAATTTATATTTTAGAAAACTATTCTACTAATACCATTTGTACAAATATTATAATCAATAAACAATATAGACAGAGTAGAGCTGATTCATTTTGAGGAGCACTAAAATCAATGTTAACAAAAAAGAGAGGTGTGGCGGATGTGGATAAGGAAGATGAGCCTGACAGGGGCATTCATGGTGGATTGCAGAGGGGACAGGCATTAACTTGGGAGACCAGAGAATATGGAATTGCAGTAGTGAAGGTGGGACATGATATGTGAGTGGATAAAAATCTGATCCAATCCAAAACTACATGGACTAGAAGCATATTTTAACTTTAAACAGCCCAGCACACTTACTGCAGCTGCACTATTATACTATAATAATAGTTATATATCATCTATCAATCATCTTTCGCATTATTCTATATTTTAAATTATAACAATTCAAAATGGCTGTTTATTTAACCAATAAAGATCCAAAACGTTAATACTTGCTTCCCTTTGCAAGCATACTTACTGTATGTACCTGTGCTACCAAAGAGCTATAAATGTATATACCAAAGAGCTATAAATGTATATACCAAAGAGCTATAAATGTATATACCAAAGAGCTATAAATGTATATACCAAAGAGCTATATATTTTTACTGCGTACACTGTGTTTAAGCATTTTTCACTTAATTCAGCAATTTTAGTCTATTTACCTCCAATTTTTGTCTATTTACTGATCAGTACAGACAGACTCATTATTTGTCTTTCTGTTATGCAAATATTAAACTTGACTTTTTTGTTTACTATGTAAGAATGTAGTAGTTCACAAAATGACCAGTGGGGCAACCAGCAAAACTAGATTAATAGATTACAAAATAAGTAGTCTGAAATAATTGGTAATGTTATATAGATTTACGCATGTTTGGGAAACCTAAATATTCCAATGACTATTTTTTAGAAAAAGAGGTGTAGCAAATATGAATAATTTGCACAAGTGTTGTTAAATTAAACATGTACCAAACTTTGTAATAATGATTTATCAGATTTGAAAAATAGCATTATGCATGTATTATAATATGTAAAAACTCATTACTACATAATGTTTGCTATCAATAAAATATATATTCATATGTTTGTATTTTCAATTAATATTTCTTTATTTAGATATTTTACCAAATAGTTTTTCAACTATAATAAAACATTGGTGATTTATTATTTTTAAGCACATTTCTTGTGAATACATTTTTTTAGCTCAATCTCTTAAATCATATAAAAGTCAGACACAAATAAAATATTGCATAGCATGTTGAAATTTTATTACATTTATTAACATATAATGCTAAATGTATTTTTTATTTATAGTAATGTGTGGAAGTATTCCTTGAAGTAATTTATATTTGTCTATTTTGTACATTAAAGTACCCTATAATCCTAAAGATATATGATGCAACAGGTAATCCATGGCATATAATTACTTGCATGAGCTTGCAGATATCGAGATATCTACAATTAGTTAATTATATCATATAAACTTAACTTTTAAAACATTGTAACAGTAAATAAATATATTTTTTATCCTGTGGTCCTAATGCTTAAACACTACATAAATGTAAATATTTTGACAGACCAGTATTTGCTTTTGTTTGTTTGCTATCTTAAACAATAATGATTACAAACATAGTTTCCTTATGTCAGGCATAGGTTTTTTTTTGTTTTTTTGTAGACTTTCTATGCATTTACAAACTAAGCTTTAGAGATAATTGTACAACTCTGAGCTGATAAATATATATTTAAGTATTTGCCCTTATTTCTAGATTTGGCACAGTGCCAGGAAAATCTGTTCTGATTAATCAAAGGAGATAGCATAATTGAAAAAGCTTGCTAAATTTAGTTTGGGATATGATAAACTAAGACATCCACTATACTAGTTCTACACTTATCTATCATTTTTATGGCTTTAAATCTAGAAGTTTAACTACACAGCAGCACATACAACAGTTACTACATTATACTAATATTGAACTGTAAAGCTCTCAATATTAGTATCCTCAATGCTACAATTCAGCACCATGGACAGATCCTAGATATTGCATGATCTGAAAATGCTACTTTTTTTATTATTAAAAAAAACAAAACACACAAACACAAAAAAATATTTAAAACATGCTGTTTCTGAAATTATTGGTGTCAGTGAAAGTGTCCTAAATTGTAGGCCGTTTCTTAACATGGAAACAGACATCTGGTGGTTTAGTTGGTGGTTTTGAGTAACATGTTTTACATGTAAATTCTACAGTTACTACAGACCTGTGGTCAATACATGCTGCATTTATAAAAATGAGCTCCACTGACAGGTAGAAGAATATTCCTAGTTGGTTGATGCATACAAATAAAAGCACGTGAAAAGCAAGGCATATCTGTTTTTATTTTAGCCTTGACTAAAATATCATCTGTCTAATTCCCAGCAGAGCTGGATAGTTCTACAGCAAATGCAATTTATTATTTTATCTATATTTTATAGGTGTATGAAATGACTGACATAGAGCAGACACTGGATTCTTTCAAGGTCATTGTTTCTGCAAATCTATTAAGCTTCCCCAGCAACTGTAGGACCTTAATAATAAAAATGACACAAGATATTGCACGTCTAATCTTAACATAAAATATGCCCGGTATGTCCAAGACCAATTAATCACCCATACTGCCAAAATTACAACACGTTGATCCCTGAACTCAATAGAGACAAAAATGCAATAGAAGGAGAAATTTACTATTTTAACCCCTAAGGAGGGAAGGTTTTCTGTACCTTTGCATTGCATTAACATTGTAATATTATTTCATGCAGTAATTTATTTTCTTTTGAGCTTTGTCTTAGATAAATATTTCACCTTGTACTTCAACTATCTTTTTCAAACCCAAAGTTTGGCAATTAGAAAGCAGCTGTACTGTTACACACTTGCACAATCAGCTTGGCATTAATACGTCTACAAAGTAATTGTTCACTACTTGTGGCATCTGCCACCCAGAGGAAACAGTTTTGAGCTGGGATTACTGGAGGTAGATTTACAGTAGATTAACCGTTTACCTGAAATCACTATAGGGATGTATGATCCAAACGCCTGCAGTTTTAACCCTTTCTTGTTCTTTTTCCACTGCCTTTTGACTGCCAAACATACGAAGGGAGAATTTATTGACTCCTGGTTGTAAGAGCGAGCTGAATTGCCTTTGCATGAATCCATACGGTCTGCTGGGCCCCTCTGCATCTTCCAAGCCAACCCCTGGGTCCTCGCCATCTGTTTTAAAGCAAACTGAGTTGCCATGCTCTTTCACACTAGAACTGCTTGCTGTCAGACTTTTCTCTCCTTTTCCTTGGAAAACGTTATTGCCATCGTCCCTGCTGTTTGAGGATGAGTTCAGTTTGCTTTCCATGGAGTCCTCGAGGATATTTCTTGTTTTTTTTTCTTCTTTTTTTTGGGGGGGAGAGGGAAGATGTAGGAACGAGTACTGGGCTCAGCGAGCTCTTGGTCTACACCTCTCCTACTCTCATCTGATGCCCTTCAGGAGATCAGCCTCTCTCCTCTGCTGCTACTGCAGCTGATGTGGAAGCCCAGACACAGGGCTCTGCGTCTACCGCTCACTGCTGCCACCTAATGGCACAAGACAGAAGTCTGTCCTCTGCTCTCCTCAGTACCTGGTGACATTGAGCCCGAGTCCTTGAGGAATAGTCGTTTTTTTCCAGTACCCAACATTATTTTATGTATTTGCTATAGGAAATGTATAATGTTCATTAACATAATAATTGCAAAATATATTTATTTTCACAGTATCAATTGACATCAAAGCAACCAGTTCTTAAAGAAAAAAAACCCAAATCTTTCAGAATGTACAGTAATTTATGTATTCGAGTGACTTAGCATTTATAAAGAAGAATTGAGCACATGATTACGTATTTGTAGCCTGAGATAACACAAAAACCTAACCCATACAGAATACATTATAGAGTAGAATTGTAATGTCACAAAATGCTCTTTATGGTGAAACAGAACATGCATTTATTTCCTTGTCATATATCACGTGCAATAAATGCTGACGCTCCCAGCATGAATAACTAGCGAATTTTAGTTAATGAAATAGCAACAGCTTGAAAGAAAGTCTGCACTGTTGAGCAGGAGATGTAGTCTCTGAATACCAGAATAAAAACAAACAGAAGTTTTAAAGGCATGAAATGCAGGTTATGTATATTAAGAATAATGAGCACGTACTGTATAATGATGTTTGTGACCTCAGATCTTTAAATATTGTTTGTAATGTCTGCAATGCGCATTGGTAGCGCAATGGACTGAGCATTGTCTGCATCTCTGGCACTTGATCCTATTTAGCACTATCTTTCCTCTATATTCCAACACTGTGCCCTGGCATTTCTTCTGTACAGCTCCCCAGGCAATGTATCTGCACTCTACAGATGATTAGTGCTGGCAAAGAGCACAATGTTGTCATTGTTCTCCCATTGGGACGTGGGGCATCTAATTACTACAGGAAGGGTATGATCCAACTAAACTGCAACATTATTCTTAGTACCCTAGTTTTCCAATGTATTACAGAATGTACTCAACTTTACAGGGGTGGAGAGTGGTGTAGCTGACAACTGATTAAAGCTGTATGTATTTATAAACAATCATTTATTTGTTGGATACACATATTTATCAATAATGGTGCACTTATGTTAGTGACAGAAATCTGACAGGTAGAATTAGCAGCCACTACAAGTTTCATGATAAAGGACACTGTGGCAGAAATGATTGAGCAACGCATTGCTGCAGACCTCTTTGGAGTTAATGCAGTTCTTCTCACTAAATAGGACGAATTAGGATACACAATTCCTTCCTACAGCCATGATGTAGCAACAGCACCAAAGCAAATGGCAAAGCTTGTTGCATTTGTGGCTGTCATAGTGACACATGATGCTATTGGCTACAGGTTTATTAGCTTGGGCTGGTAAATGCTGTGTGATTGAAAAATGGATTAGAATGAGAACAGAAGGTTTTTCACTGCTCCTAACACCAGGCATGTACAGACTGCTCACAGTTCAAAGCATGAGGCAAATTGTTGCATGAGCAAGCACCATGCTTTAACACACTGGCTGCTATGACAGCATCTTCAACATCTTCAAAATGTTGATTGTGAAATCTTAAGTATATGTGGCTGTCATCAAATCAGTGATCTTACAAGTGTATGATTCCTTGAATCACAGATAAGTTCACCAAGTGAATTACAAGAACAAACGTTTAGCTGCCAGCGTTTTCCTTTTGGTTAAAGCTGAAATGTGATGGTTCAAAAACATGCTGTGTTAGATTCACTGAGACTGTACAAGTCTCCAGCACTGTGAATATCTATTGTGTTGTATGGAGTCTGTTCCCTGAAACTGTATCTTCCCATTCTTAATTGAATGGTCTGGGAAAAATAATATACAATAAAGGAATTAGAGAGACTAGCATAGGAAAGCTATGGGGGCTCATGAAATGGTCTCTGAAGAATATGCAGTCAAGCTATCTATTTTATAGCATTGATTTATGTTAACTGAGTACCAAATGTAAGTTTTATTAAAAGGAAATTCTAATTAAAAAAAGTGACATGCTTTAATTCATTTGCACGTGCAATTTTTACATTACTTGTCCTATATAGATATATTTATAATCCTAACAAAAAGGTTAAACACATAGTTAAATCAGGGATACCCTTAGAATTGCCAGGGTCCTTGGCAAGACAAATTTATGGGTCTCCTTAGCCCAGCCCCCTTATTCTCCATGTATTCCCTGCCCCTATGGTCCACACCTGTCCTATCATTCAGTGTATCCTATATAAGGAATAACATTATATATTATACATCCTGATACCATAAACACTTCTTCATAAACTAAATACATGAAACACATTGTGGTTGCTCATATGCTCATCCCTGACAGTGTGGGGTCCTCTTGCAGGTCTTTTTGGTAGCATCAAGCATTAAAGCTCCTGAGGATATAGGTTTGAATGGTAATTCACCTTTGCAAGGGTTAAAAAAATATTTGAAAACATTTATTTTGAATGTAGATCTTTTGCAATGAGTGTTTTATTGCTAATGTTTGCTATGCATATATACAATTACTTTAATATCCCTTTAACATTGAAAATGTAATGTTTTATAAAGACAAAAGCGTTGAAGGAGTAGTATAATAATGAACGGAAACACAGAATAAAGCTGAGTGAAACATTTCTCTTTATAATTCAAAATACTCTCTCATTCTTTTGGAACCAAGTGTAAAACCAATAAAGCACACAAACTGTGATGTAGGCCAGTTAGCTGTCTGGACATCTTCCCAGACACCATGTATCCAGATGTCTCTGACCTCAGTTACTAGAATGTATAAATGAACATAGTGACTAAATATATATATTAGACAGTTTTAGGTTTGTAAATAGATACATACATACATAGATAAATAGATTTAATGTTATATATATGTATATATATATATATATATATATATATATATATATAAACTGTATATTTACTGTATATATGTATGTATATATATATATATATATATATATATATATATATATATATATATAGATGCATATATGTCACTAGATAGATAGATAGAGATAGATAGATGATAGTAAACTATAGTAATATGTTCCACCTTTTATATATAAAAAAAAGTAATGTGGGTGCTGCATTATTGACATAAATTATTTGATTTATTATTTGGTATGTTTTTCTATATAAAAGAAAGAGGAAAAACAGACAGATAGATAGATGATAGCTAGATAGATGTTTTTCATTTTTGCTACACAATATTCTTGCCAGTTGAGTTTGGCAAAAAATATTTGGACAGTAGACTAAATACTGTAAATAATTCACCTACATAAAGAATAAAAACTCATTTATATATACATCATAAACTCTAGTGAGCTATTTCTCTGTACTGTTTCTCATTTGCTTTCATTTACTAAGCTTTTTACATCATCATCACCCTGTTATCTGCATTTCCTTGCTATTGCGTAGATAGTAGTGGCTGCCAGCCAGGCTGTTGTACACCATGCCTATCCCTCTTATTGCCTAAGCTTAATGTCAAAGGTGAACAAAGTGATTAAGTGCTTCTCTTATATTCCTATCACAGTTATCTCTGGCACAAGTGGATTTGCTGCCATCTGGCTAATGAAGTCAGGCAGAATGATCCACTCTTGTTTGTAGACAATAATCTTGCTTGTAACTTGCAGCTCCTGTGGATATAGAGAAAAACAAGTTTGTTTTAGTTTGTGATACATCTTTAAATTTGCATTTTGCTGGGTTCTGGCACCTTAAGCCTCTATTTTATAATTAAAGGGATAGAAAAGTAAAAAAATAAACTTTCATGATTCAGACAGAGCACTGGTTTTCAAACATGTCCTAAAGCCTCCCCAACAGGCCAGGTTTTCAAGATTACCTTTGATGAGAGCGGGTAAAATAACCATGCTGATTATTATACTTGTGCTCCATTTCAGATATTCTCAAAATGGGACCTGTTAGGGAGGTAGAGAAAACCAGTGAGGTAGAGTGTGCCATTTTAAACAACTATAAAGATTTTTTGTATTTTTTTTCTTATTTTCTTAAGATCTTTGTTGCAGAGCATACCTAGTTTATTGGTGGGTGCACATACAGGGAGTGCAGAATTATTAGGCAAGTTGTATTTTTGAGGATTAATTTTATTATTGAACAACAACCATGTTCTCAATGAACCCAAAAAACTCATTAATATCAAAGCTGAATAGTTTTGGAAGTAGTTTTTAGTTTGTTTTTAGTTATAGCTATTTTAGGGGGATATCTGTGTGTGCAGGTGACTATTACTGTGCATAATTATTAGGCAACTTAACAAAAAAACAAATATATACCCATTTCAATTATTTATTTTTACCAGTGAAACCAATATAACATCTCAACATTCACAAATATACATTTCTGACATTCAAAAACAAAACAAAAACAAATCAGTGACCAATATAGCCACCTTTCTTTGCAAGGACACTCAAAAGCCTGCCATCCATGGATTCTGTCAGTGTTTTGATCTGTTCACCATCAACATTGCGCGCAGCAGCAACCACAGCCTCCCAGATACTGTTCAGAGAGGTGTACTGTTTTCCCTCCTTGTAAATCTCACATTTGATGATGGACCACAGGTTCTCAATGGGGTTCAGATCAGGTGAACAAGGAGGCCATGTCATTAGATTTTCTTCTTTTATACCCTTTCTTGCCAGCCACGCTGTGGAGTACTTGGACGCGTGTGATGGAGCATTGTCCTGCATGAAAATCATGTTTTTCTTGAAGGATGCAGACTTCTTCCTGTACCACTGCTTGAAGAAGGTGTCTTCCAGAAACTGGCAGTAGGACTGGGAGTTGAGCTTGACTCCATCCTCAACCCGAAAAGGCCCCACAAGCTCATCTTTGATGATACCAGCCCAAACCAGTACTCCACCTCCACCTTGCTGGCGTCTGAGTCGGACTGGAGCTCTCTGCCCTTTACCAATCCAGCCACGGGCCCATCCATCTGGCCCATCAAGACTCACTCTCATTTCATCAGTCCATAAAACCTTAGAAAAATCAGTCTTGCGATATTTCTTGGCCCAGTCTTGACGTTTCAGCTTGTGTGTCTTGTTCAGTGGTGGTCATCTTTCAGCCTTTCTTACATTGGCCATGTCTCTGAGTATTGCACACCTTGTGCTTTTGGGCACTCCAGTGATGTTGCAGCTCTGAAATATGGCCAAACTGGTGGCAAGTGGCATCTTGGCAGCTGCACGCTTGACTTTTCTCAGTTCATGGGCAGTTATTTTGCGCCTTGGTTTTTCCACACGCTTCTTGCGACCCTGTTGACTATTTTGAATGAAACGCTTGATTGTTCGATGATCACGCTTCAGAAGCTTTGCAATTTTAAGAGTGCTGCATCCCTCTGCAAGATATCTCACTATTTTTGACTTTTCTGAGCCTGTCAAGTCCTTCTTTTGACCCATTTTGCCAAAGGAAAGGAAGTTGCCTAATAATTATGCACACCTGATATAGGGTGTTGATGTCATTAGACCACACCCCTTCTCATTACAGAGATGCACATCACCTAATATGCTTAATTGGTAGTAGGCTTTCGAGCCTATACAGCTTGGAGTAAGACAACATGCATAAAGAGGATGATGTGGTCAAAATACTCATTTGCCTAATAATTCTGCACTCCCTGTATATATTGTATAAAATTGTAAGCTCTATCTGAATCATGAAATACATTTTTGGGGTTTCATGTCCCTTTAATGTAAATACGTAGCAATATATCTTGGAAATCACAGTGTCTTTTCCCCCCCAAATTACCCCCCTTCTTACCTTCAGACTGACAGTTTCTTAGTTTAAAGGGAAGATAAAACCATTTACATATGCCTTATCCCCATACTTATAATGTAAAAGGGGTCTTTAGCCCCATATTTTGGCCAAGGTACATAAGCTCACCTGCTCGTGCTAAGACAAATCCCATAGGCGAGTCCTACTGTAATATAATTCAATATTTGATGTATTTAAAATAATTTAGTACTAAAGGCCTAGCTATTTAAAGCTCTCTGGTTTGGTGAGATTAAGAAGTCTCATCAGTATTGTAAGGGCCCTCAAAGAATTTTAGAAAAACAAATTAGTAAAACGCTAACTAGAAAATATCTAATGTAATGTTATCTCATGGGATTTCAGGTGATATTTTCTTGTCATCATTTTACTGATATTTGCATCACTTTCATGGGATTCAACATTTGTGTTTTATGTCCCATGTATTTTGCATGGTTTCTCTCCATGATGGTGAGTTTTTGATAAGTGGGTCCTTAGTTTGATGGGACATAGGGGCATATTTATCAAGCTCCGTATGGAGCTTGATGCCCTGTGGTACCACTGCTCCTTAACCTGTCCGCCTGCTCTGAGGCAGCAGACAAAAATCAACCCGATCAAATACGATTGGGTTGATTGACACCCCCTGCTCCAATCTGCAGGGGGCGGCATTGCACCAGCAGTTCACAAGAACTGCTGGTGCAATGATAAATGCGGAGCGCATATGCTGTCAGCATTTATCGATGTGCAGCGGACATGATTCGCTATATCGGATCATGTCCGCTCGCACAATCATATATATGCCCCAATATACTCAAACAATGTTTCAAAAGGTATTACAGAGATTTGTCTTTAGAAAGTTGAATCATCCTCTTTTGAATTAACCAACCGTATCTTTGGGAGTTGTTCCTGCCATCCATTGAGCAATAGAGACCCAGGACTTGGTTGTACACAATCATCTACTTCCTGTTATTTTACTTTAAACAACTTTGACCTCAGCTTTTCCATGCAAAAATGTGTCAACATGTTAATCTGCTACTCTTATACATGAAAAACATTTTGAATAACGTCCCTATAAATTATTTTTTATTTTTTATTAGACAGCATTTTAAAACATATTACAGTTGTTTTGTTTGTTGTTTTTTGTTTTTTAACGGCTAGATTTGGAGTTTGGCGGTAAAAGGGCTGTTAACGCTCCGCGGGTTTTTTTCTGGCCGCACCATAAATTTAACTCTGGTATCGAGAGTTCAAACAAATGCTGCGTTAGGCTCCAAAAAAGGAGCGTAGAGCATATTTAGCGCAAATGCAACTCTCGATACCAGAGTTGCTTACGGACGCGGCCGGCCTCAAAAACGTGCTCGTGCACGATTCTCCCATAGGAAACAATGGGGCTGTTTGAGCTGAAAAAAAACCTAACACCTGCAAAAAAGCAGCGTTCAGCTCCTAACGCAGCCCCATTGTTTCCTATGGGGAAACACTTCCTACGTCTGCACCTAACACTCTAACATGTACCCCGAGTCTAAACACCCCTAACCTTACACTTATTAACCCCTAATATGCCGCCCCCGCTATCACTGACCCCTGCATTACACTTTTAACCCCTAATCTTCCGCTCCGTAAACCGCCGCCACCTACGTTATCCCTATGTACCCCTAATCTGCTGCCCTAACATCGCCGACCCCTATGTTATATTTATTAACCCCTAATCTGCCCCCCACAACGTCGCCGACACCTACCTACACTTATTAACCCCTAATCTGCCGAGCGGACCTGAGCGCTACTATAATAAAGTTATTAACCCCTAATCCGCCTCACTAACCCTATAATAAATAGTATTAACCCCTAATCTGCCCTCCCTAACATCGCCGACACCTAACTTCAAACATTAACCCCTAATCTGCCGACTGGAGCTCACCGCTATTCTAATAAATGTATTAACCCCTAAAGCTAAGTCTAACCCTAACACTAACACCCCCCTAAGTTAAATATAATTTTTATCTAACGAAATAAATTAACTCTTATTAAATAAATGATTCCTATTTAAAGCTAAATACTTACCTGTAAAATAAACCCTAATATAGCTACAATATAAATTACATTTATATTATAGCTATTTTAGGATTAATATTTATTTTACAGGTAACTTTGTATTTATTTTAACCAGGTACAATAGCTATTAAATAGTTAAGAACTATTTAATAGTTACCTAGTTAAAATAATTACAAATTTACCTGTAAAATAAATCCTAACCTAAGATATAATTAAACCTAACACTACCCTATCAATAAAATAATTAAATAAACTACCTACAATTACCTACAATTAACCTAACACTACACTATCAATAAATTAATTAAACACAATTGCTACAAATAAATACAATTAAATAAACTATCTAAAGTACAAAAAATAAAAAAGAACTAAGTTACAGAAAATAAAAAAATATTTACAAACATAAGAAAAATATTACAACAATTTTAAACTAATTACACCTACTCTAAGCCCCCTAATAAAATAACAAAGACCCCCAAAATAAAAAATTCCCTACCCTATTCTAAAATACAAAAATTACAAGCTCTTTTACCTTACCAGCCCTGAACAGGGCCCTTTGCGGGGCATGCCCCAAGAATTTCAGCTCTTTTGCCTGTAAAAAAAAACATACAATACCCCCCCCCCAACATTACAACCCACCACCCACATACCCCTAATCTAACCCAAACCCCCTTAAATAAACCTAACACTAATCCCCTGAAGATCTTCCTACCTTGTCTTCACCATCCAGGTATCACCGATCCGTCCTGGCTCCAAGATCTTCATCCAACCCAAGCGGGGGTTGGCGATCCATAATCCGGTGCTCCAAAGTCTTCCTCCTATCCGGCAAGAAGAGGACATCCGGACCGGCAAACATCTTCTCCAAGCGGCATCTTCTATGTTCTTCCATCCGATGACGACCGGCTCCATCTTGAAGACCTCCAGCGCGGATCCATCCTCTTCTTCCGACGACTAGACGACGAATGACGGTTCCTTTAAGGGACGTCATCCAAGATGGCGTCCCTCGAATTCCGATTGGCTGATAGGATTCTATCAGCCAATCGGAATTAAGGTAGGAATATTCTGATTGGCTGATGGAATCAGCCAATCAGAATCAAGTTCAATCCGATTGGCTGATCCAATCAGCCAATCAGATTGAGCTCGCATTCTATTGGCTGATCGGAACAGCCAATAGAATGCGAGCTCAATCTGATTGGCTGATTGGATCAGCCAATCGGATTGAACTTGATTCTGATTGGCTGATTCCATCAGCCAATCAGAAAATTCCTACCTTAATTCCGATTGGCTGATAGAATCCTATCAGCCAATCGGAATTCGAGGGACGCCATCTTGGATGACGTCCCTTAAAGGAACCGTCATTCGTCGTCTAGTCGTCGGAAGAAGAGGATGGATCTGCGCTGGAGGTCTTCAAGATGGAGCCGGTCGTCATCGGATGGAAGAACATAGAAGATGCCGCTTGGAGAAGATGTTTGCCGGTCCGGATGTCCTCTTCTTGCCGGATAGGAGGAAGACTTTGGAGCACCGGATTATGGATCGCCAACCCCCGCTTGGGTTGGATGAAGATCTTGGAGCCAGGACGGATCGGTGATACCTGGATGGTGAAGACAAGGTAGGAAGATCATCAGGGGATTAGTGTTAGGTTTATTTAAGGGGGTTTGGGTTAGATTAGGGGTATGTGGGTGGTGGGTTGTAATGTTGGGGGGGGGGGTATTGTATGTTTTTTTTTACAGGCAAAAGAGCTGAAATTCTTGGGGCATGCCCCGCAAAGGGCCCTGTTCAGGGCTGGTAAGGTAAAAGAGCTTGTAATTTTTGTATTTTAGAATAGGGTAGGGAATTTTTTATTTTGGGGGTCTTTGTTATTTTATTAGGGGGCTTAGAGTAGGTGTAATTAGTTTAAAATTGTTGTAATATTTTTCTTATGTTTGTAAATATTTTTTTATTTTCTGTAACTTAGTTCTTTTTTATTTTTTGTACTTTAGATAGTTTATTTAATTGTATTTATTTGTAGCAATTGTGTTTAATTAATTTATTGATAGTGTAGTGTTAGGTTAATTGTAGGTAATTGTAGGTAGTTTATTTAATTATTTTATTGATAGGGTAGTGTTAGGTTTAATTATATCTTAGGTTAGGATTTATTTTACAGGTAAATTTGTAATTATTTTAACTAGGTAACTATTAAATAGTTCTTAACTATTTAATAGCTATTGTACCTGGTTAAAATAAATACAAAGTTACCTGTAAAATAAATATTAATCCTAAAATAGCTATAATATAAATGTAATTTATATTGTAGCTATATTAGGATTTATTTTACAGGTAAGTATTTAGCTTTAAATAGGAATCATTTATTTAATAAGAGTTAATTTATTTCGTTAGATAAAAATTATATTTAACTTAGGGGGGTGTTAGTGTTAGGGTTAGACTTAGCTTTAGGGGTTAATACATTTATTAGAATAGCGGTGAGCTCCGGTCGGCAGATTAGGGGTTAATAATTGAAGGTAGGTGTCGGCGATGTTAGGGAGGGCAGATTAGGGGTTAATACTATTTATGATAGGGTTAGTGAGGCGGATTAGGGGTTAATAACTTTATTATAGTAGCGCTCAGGTCCGCTCGGCAGATTAGGGGTTAATAAGTGTAGGTAGGTGTCGGCGACGTTGTGGGGGGCAGATTAGGGGTTAATAAATATAACATAGGGGTCGGCGATGTTAGGGGCAGAAGATTAGGGGTACATAGGGATAACGTAGGTGGCGGCGATTTGCGGTCGGAAGATTAGGGGTTAATTATTTTAAGTAGCTTGCGGCGACGTTGTGGGGGGCAAGTTAGGGGTTAATAAATATAATATAGGGGTCGGCGGGGTTAGGGGCAGCAGATTAGGGGTACATAAGTATAACGTAGGTGGCGGTCGGCAGATTAGGGGTTAAAAATTTTAATCGAGTGGCGGCGATGTGGGGGGACCTCGGTTTAGGGGTACATAGGTAGTTTATGGGTGTTAGTGTACTTTAGGGTACAGTAGTTAAGAGCTTTATAAACCGGCGTTAGCCAGAAAGCTCTTAACTCCTGCTTTTTTCAGGCGGCTGGAATTTTGTCGTTAGAGCTCTAACGCTCACTGCAGAAACGACTCTAAATACCAGCGTTAGAAAGATCCCATTGAAAAGATAGGCTACGCAAATGGCGTAGGGGGATCTGCGGTATGGAAAAGTCGCGGCTGTAAAGTGAGCGTTAGACCCTTTAATCACTGACTCCAAATACCAGCGGGCGGCCAAAACCAGCGTTAGGAGCCTCTAACGCTGGTTTTGACGGCTACCGCCGAACTCTAAATCTAGGCCTAAGTTAGGATATTTCTGTGCCTTTTTTTGCTTGTGGGCATGTCACAGTCCACCAATATAGCTATGGGCATTTTGCTTGTCAGCTTCTATCCCACAGATCAGTATGGAATAAACATAGCTTTTCTTTTAGTTTCAAAAGAGTTTCAGAACAACTTTCTAGTTTCTAAACAGCTGTAACAATTTGTTTCCATAAATTGTTTTTTATATATATATTTAGCATGTCCATTTAAATTCCATTTGTTAATAATCCAAAGCTCATTTCCGAATGAAATTTGCAAATCAGAGGAATGGTCCTTCTTTCTTACATTTTTATAGAGTCCAACTTTTGATTTTTTATTATGTGTTTGTTAGTATTCACATAAATTTTTCTAATCATGGCCTGAATTTAAAACATTTTGGTCCAAGGAGGTTTGTTTGTTCAAAAATGAAGAACTCACCTGTATTGTTTGAGGAATTGATACCTGTAGTGGAATAAAAGATGTATGGTCTAAATTGATAGACACTTGTGAGGCTGCCAAGTAATGTATAGACAAGATGATGTTGAAATCAATTAAAATTTTCTACGCCTATCTTTTTTGTATAGTCATTTTTTTTTTAACTATGGCTGCATTGCCCACTTATAATTTCCTTATTTACTAATGTCAGGGTAATACCAATGATGGAAGAATTGACACCTCCAAACTACAGCAAACCACACTTGCAAATATAGGATTAAATTGGAATCAATCATTAGTCATTCAAAGAAATGGGTTAAATTCTCCAACATTGTAAGTTTGTCCATAAACTTGGTAACCTTATGTGGATCTTACTCAGAAAATATGTGACCAAAAAAAGGTCTTACATGAAAGTCACAGATCAACAGAAAGAGACATAAGAAAAAAAAAATCAGAGTACATGTCTTATATGTGGAGCACAATATCTATTATTTAGAACTATAGCATCTCAAAGAGGTTCCTGGGACAGTCTTCCAAACTACCCCTCAATCTGTGCCTCTAACAACACAGCTAAAATGATGGTCATTTACTTGTCAGGCAATGAATCATTCTTTGATGGCGTGTCCCTTAAATGCTTGATTTTTTTCTTCTGTTTTTACCTAACCTGTTATAGAAAAGCCACATACACCATAATGTTTTAAGTTGCTACTGTAGTCTTATTCTTATATAAAGTTATGCTGTGACTGGAATACTTCTACAGCAAACAAATAGTTGAATCTTGCAAAAAAATTAAAAGATTTGAAAACACTACTATGAATAAAAATTATTTCCTTATTTAATGTCAATTGAATGCCTTGGAGACATTGAAATAGTTGATGCAAAGCTAAATTATGCTCTTAAGTTGCTTCAAACAGACGAATTGACTGCATTTCTAACTGGTTGTATTTACTGTCAAATAACATTTAGACCACTGCTCAAACTAAAAATAAGAAACATTAAAACAATTACTCAAAGTGAGTGGAAAATGTAGATATTTGTTTAGACTCCTCATTAAATTCAAGTTGCAAACTTATGTTTGAATGCCTCATGCCAACTTAGGGATAAATAACGAGCGATAAGGCGTTTATCGCGAGAGTTTGCGCTCATCGGGCTTACCGCTCATATTACAACTTGAAAGTAAACGAAATTGCTTGAGCGCAATCGCGATTTATGCTAGAATGATTAACGCAACTTCAGAAAACACATCAAAATACATTAGAATATAGTATAGTTACACTCATAATAACACTATCTAATACAAATGATGCCAAAAAAGTTATAAGAGCTCAAACATATGAGGTCTCAGGTGTTAGAAAAAACAAATGGCATGCAAAGGGCTTTAACATAGACATACATATACATATTTAAAGATGGATATCTATGTATATATATATATATATATATATATATATATATATATATATATATATATATATATATAAAACCTGTCTTCAGTCCGACCCTCCTATGGACATCCACCTGGGTGCAAAAATACAATACTACAGTCCCAGAAAAGATTGCACTCTCAGGTCTTTTTAACATTGAAAATCACTCTTTAATGTAACGTTTAGGAGACTTTGTCCCCTTCATGTTGATGAACTGGGACTATATATATATATATATATATATATATAGTCCATATGTAGAAAGTAACAGCACCACTGCATCAATTTTCTTAACTATTTTTAACTATGCATGATTAAGGGCCATGTAGGTCCGAAACGTCGCTGTTTTATTGTTGTGATATCTCCAATAAAGAAATAATTCACCTTTAAGAAAATTGATGCAGTGGTGCTGTTACTTTCTACATATGGACTGTATCTGTTTGGGTTTTTGCTGATAGCCCATTGTAACGAGCACACAGCCAGGTTAAAGCAATTCAATAAGTGCTGGACTCTATCTGTTTATTTTGTATATATATATATATATATATATGTCTATATTTGTGTACATATGTATTTATGTATTTTATGTGTATTTATAGACATATATACTGTAGACATATAAGCACATAAATACGTATGTACACACATAAGACATAAATACGTATGTAAGTGCATTGGAGCCCATTGCCGTTAAGTAGATGAAAACATGTAAAAACATATTTATGCAATATTATTATTTTATTTTTTTTAAATACATTTTTATTGAGGTTTTCAACACATACAATAATATACTCATGTACATCAAATGACATTTTGCCAATTTTTCCAATGTAAAGTTATCTTAACAATAACAAGTTTAGAACAGCAGAGATGTTATAGTACAAATAGAAGTTACAACCTCTTTTTATAGCAAGTATAGCTTCCTCCGATAACACGTGAGGCCACTCATGGACCTTGAGAAGTTTTCAGCACTGCAGAGGAGGGATTCTTTCTTATGCATAATTAGTGTAGTGAGATATGTAGGTATGTTGCGTTAAATTCAAACACTACTACTGGACGTTGTAAGAAATAAAAATAATAAAAAGAAAAGCGTTAAACAAAAGGCGTTAAACAATCTTGCAGAGCTAAGAGAAAGGGATATGATCAATATTATATTACATTGCAAGATATATGTGTGAGAGAAGTAATTAGGGTGCAGTATGGGCAAGATAAACCGCTAGGTTAACCCTCCTAAATTAGGAGGTATATTATATGAAAATGTGGGGGGGGGGGGAGATGGTAATTTAAGTATATTAAGCAAGGTATATCAGAGAATCGTACATTTCTAAAGAGTGCAAGATAAGCCACTGCATACTGACTTAAAGTAAACAAGTTGCAATAGAGCAAAGCATCATATCTATGTGGAGAAACTAATTGCACATGGACTAAGACTATATTTTTCTTAGTAAAACCTAAGAATCTAAGATGATACATATAACAAGGGTTATGCAGCTCCATTATGATATATAAGGGAGAGAGACTGTAAATCAAGGCACTAGTGCAGCCTGCGTTAGAAACAGTGGCGTCACTAGGGGGGTGCGGGCCGCACCTGGGTGACACCCTCCAGGGGGTGACACCAAAAAAAAAATTTTTTTATTTTTTTTTAATTTTATTGACATTCAAAGAAATACAATGTTGAGATGCATAGATTTTTTTATTAGAGGGACTGGCATTTGTGAACATTAGTGGGACTGGGGAAGTTGTAGACACACAATTTTTTTGCCCCTTGAGCCAGTGCTGCAATTTCAACAAATAGTTTTCCCGGCTGCTTTTGCTTGTTTGTACTTTTCTTCTCCCCTGCCCAATTTCACTATGAATGTTGTGGGCGTGCCGTGGGGCTTGCAAAGTTGCGCTGCTAGCCTAAACTTGCCTGCCTATCTGTGCTCACTGCTCAGTGACATGTGGAGCAGTGGAGTCACTCACTGCTGTGCTGTCTCTCTAAACGGGAACTGAGAAATCATGAGGGGATGCCTGGCACCTGACCACATGACTGTTTGACACTGTCTCTAAAGTGAAGGAGCCATGTATGATGCCCACCAGACCTATTACGGTTATGGTACACTAAGTGCACACTGAACAGGTAGGAGGGCAGGCAGGGGTCTGGGGGTGGGCAGAGTGCAGAGGTGATTGGCCATAAGAAGCAGTAGGCACACGGCCCGGGGCTGTGCACTGACAGACTTGGAACAGAGTCAGAGAGCAGAATTTTCATAGTTTGCGCATCTAAACCTTTTCTTCAGTGATTTATTTTACAGTGCTCTGTTTATCTTTCATTTGATGCTCTGCTGAGCCAGGGAGCAGCTCTAGGCATGAGCTTTATAATTAATGCAGTGCAGTTTGCATATTTTGTATGTGTGTGTCTGAGTTTTTGTGTTTTTGTGTGTGTGTCTCAGTGTTTTTGTGTGTGTGTTTTTGTGTGTGTGTCTGAGTGTGTTTCCGAGTGTTTGTGTGTGCATCTGAGTATGTTTTTAAGTGTGTCTGAGTGTTTGTATGTGTTTGTGCCTGTGTTTTTGTGTGTGTCTGCTTTCTGGGGGGGTGAGACTATAATTTACAGCACCAGGTGACACCAACCCTAGTGACGCCACTGGTTAGAAAACAAGTCATCCTGGAGTAATTGGAATCTGTACATAAGATAAGCATAAGTAGGTAGCATGGTTACAGCACTCCTGTATATATGTTCATGGGAGTATTAAACGTCAACCCAGAACCCAGTAGCATTAACAATATAGGGCACAGTATTATTAGTTGTTTATCCTTTTATACAAAAATAAGGTACACTGAGCACAAAGCTGGATATAGGCTGAATATTAATACCTAGGAAGCCAACGTCCAAAATATCTATATATGTATCTTATAAGAGTGGGGTTAATTATGGAATATTTATAACTATAAACAGAAATACAAATGTCATACAGATGAAACTAGGGAACAAATAGTGAGATAATAAAGTAGAGGAGGAATTAACATCTTACCCCTTTTACTCTGGAACACACACAGCAAACATAGGCCTAGATTTGGAGTTCGGCGGTAGATGGGTTGTTAACGCCACGCGTGTTTCATGTCTAACGCACGGCATTGTTTGACTCCGGTATTTAGAGTTCAAATAAGACCATCTAACGATGCTCCTAACGCGTGTATGTCACACGCGTAATACTGCCCGCGTTAGACAGTCTCCCATAGAGATCAATGGGAAAGGCAAAAAATAGCTTTTTTCACCTAACACTCGATCTCGCAAGAATACGTACAGCTCGGTCATATGACGCATACCACATCATGCACAACAATAACACGCCGCAAATGTCACAACAACAATCAATCAACAAAGCACACAAGAATTACACATTCACAAGCGGGGGAAGTTTTAATACAATTTTATACGGGGAATACGCATATACTTTAAGATGCGGAAAATCGCAAAATAACAACAAGGATTAAAAAAGATATACATCCACTAGAAAAAAAATCGCATTCAATATCAATATATATTATGACAAACATACATATACAACACTTCACTAATAACACACCATCGCAAATTCACATTTAAAAAGTATACTATTGGACAATGAAAGATAAAACGAACACTATGACATCATCGCATTCTACACATTCCACAAATACCAACTCTAAATGAGCATGCGCAAATTCACACACTTAATACACATTGCAATAATATTAATTGCTAATAAAGCACACCTGAACACGATTTACAACGGAAATTGGGACATCATTAAACATTTACACAGGGTATATAAGCAACACACAAGCAGGGCTTCTTTGACTGTGTTGCTGTTGGGTCTTTGGAGATTGGAGGTTTAAGAATAGAGAGTTTGAGAATTTTTGAGAGTGAGTTAGTGTTAGCGTGAGAGAGTGAGTGAGTTAGTGGGAGTTAGTGGGAGTGGGAGAGAGTCTGTTAGTGGGAGCGTGAGTGAGTTAGTGGGAGTTATTAGTGAGAGTTGTTAGTGGGAGCGTGAGTTAGTGGTAGTTAGTGAGAGTTAGTGGGAGTGTTTGTTAGTGAGAGTTAGTGGGAGTGTTTGTTAGTGAGAATTAGTAGTAGTGTGAGTTAGCGAGCGAGTGATTTTTCTGTACACTTAACACATTTACACGCAAACACATTCAATACATACATACACTTATCAATAACACTACATACACTCCATACCCCCTACCCCCTCATACTACACTCCATACCCCATTCCTTGTAGTCCCATTCCCTTTCATCCCATTTACTCTTATCCCATACCCCATACCCATCCCATACCCATCCCCTAGTTACATTTAGTTTACATATCCTCCTTTTAGTCTTCTTCTTTTCGTTTATTTAAATACTCCTTACCCTCTTTGTTTTTTACATCCCTCTCACACTTTAAGCACCTTTTTTGTCTTTTTAGTTCTTTATTTTGCCCCCCTTTAATTTCATCACACTCACTTTTTGTTTGATTATTTGGGGTTTAGTTTAGGGAAGAGATGGAGGCCAGGCAGGGGACAGGTAGAGGGGGGAGTAGAGGGAGGGGGAGAGGAACAGGGCAGGAAGGGGGGCAGGAAGCGGGGGTGGAAGCGGTGGGTGGACCCAGCCACTTGGTTCAAGATGACCAAGTGGCTGGGCCCAGTGGCGGTCAGAGTAGGGCTTCACAGTCCGGGAAACAGAGGGCATCGTCACAGGGGAAGGCCAAGGCGACTAGGGAGGCGAGGTTTACGATGGAGGAGAAGGAGGCCCTCGTAGAGGCCTATATGGCCAGGCATAGGAGGCTGCAGCACCAAAAGACCACCCCGACTGAGAAGAGGAGTCTCTGGAATGAGATCAGGAATGCAGTCAATGCAGTGGGTGGCCGGAACTGAGATATGGATTCGATCAAACATCGCTACCGGGACTGTAAACTGGAACTGAAAAAAAAGTTAGGTCTGGAGGCACGACATGCCGCAGGAACCGGTGGCGGACCTGCCATTGAAATCGAGTACTGCCGATGGGAGGAAATGTTGCGGCCCAGCATCTCCGAGGTGGAAGTAGTCGTATCGGAGGAATCGATACCGGGAACCTGCCACTCTCATCTGACGGTAAGCTCATTGAACAATAATTTAACATACGAATGTATTTCAATGGACACTATACGCAAACATTTACTTTCATGATTGAGGTAGCGAATACAATTTGACAAAACATTCAAATGTACTTAAATTACCGAATTTGAATCCTTCTTGAGATATATTTTAATGAAGAAATAGCCATGCACACGGTGAAACAATCACAGGAGGCAGCTATATTCAGCTAACAATCAGCATCTTATAAGCATATTTAGATATGCTTTTCAGCAAAGAATATCCAGAGAATTAAGCGAATTAGATAAGAAAAGTACATTTGAAAGTTGATACAAAATGTATGCTTCTAAATCATGAAAGATAAAACATTGGGTTTCATGTGTTAAGGATCAGATTAATGCTATAACGTTGTTTACACGCATTCAATTACTTTGCGGTTACATCAGTATCTAGGCTATAGGTTAGGTGTGCATTTAAACAGACTGAAAACAAACGCAAAAACATTCACAATGACCACAGATATCACAAACACGGTTTAGAAAAAGCGGAAATCATATTGATTGTTTGTTAGATTTCAAAGTGGATTAATGATTCTGCATTTGTAATTGTATCGTAAGCTAAGTCATTTAAACCTTGATTTGCAAATATGCTAATATATACATTTTTTTTTTCTTTTTTTTTTAATATACAGAGTCTGGGGACGAGGCAGCACAGCCTCCTGCATCTCCCCGGGATGAGAGTGGTGGTGAGGAATTTCCACTTCGGAGGGAAGAGGCCCCCCGTGACGAAGAGCGCACGGGAGATGATGAAGAGGCCCCGGAAGCACAGGAGGATCCCGCGGAACCCGAGGCCCCTCAAAGACCCGCACTCCGCCGTGCACGGGCACCCCGCCGTGCACGGGTACAACAAGCACAACAAGAGGAAATAGCGGAGGTGCGGGTTCTACTGGACTACATAGACCAGATGCGTACCTCCCGGATAGAAAACATAGAAGGACGCAACAGAATACTTGATGGCCAAAATCAAATTATTCAAGGACAAAATCAAATCATCACCATACTGAATCGAATAGAAGAAGGACAAACCAGAATATTTCAGCTTCACCAAGAAATGTTCACTTTTTTCCGGGAGGCGCATGCTGGTCTACCTCCTGGTCCGCCTCCTGTTGCTGGGCCTCTTGTTGCTGGGCCTCTTGCTGCTGGGCCATCTCCTCCTGCCGGCCCATCTCATCCTCCTCAGCCATCTACTCCTCCTCAGCCATCTACTCCTCCTCAGCCATCTACTCCTCCTCATCCATCTTCTCCTCCTCATCCATCTTCTCCTCCTCATCCATCTTCTCCTCACCTTGGTCGTCCCAGTACTCTTCCTTCCACTCTTCCCACAACAGCTCCAAGGAGAACTCTTCGGAGTCGGCAGTTGCCTCTCCCAGAGCCTCAGCCCCTTGGGAAGAGGGGAAGGAAGAGGAAGTAAGTATTTTTTTTCTTCTTTACTGGTTTTTTTAATTTAATGTGTAATGGATAGGTATGTGATGATGTGGTTTTCATACTCTTGTGGACCACACTCTGTATATAATCGACTTCTATGGGACCGGGTCCATGGAGGCAGATTGTTTGCAGAGTGTGGGTTATAAGTGTGTGAAAACCACATCATCACATACCTATCCTTGTTCATGATATTGATTGGTTTCTGTGATGTGATGTCCAAACTGTTTCCCGAATCGCTAACTAAATTACCATAACAATTATCCATGATGGCATATTACTGTTTGAATGCCAATAACACAGCTTAAAGGGACAGTCAGAAAATTATTGATTACAACGAAAACACTGTATTACGCATTATAAAGTTGGAAACAACAAAACATGGAGAAATACGTGTGACTTATGTGCTTACCCTTGTATCTCTGACTATGAAAAATGACCACTTATTTGTTGTTCATACATAACAACATTTTAGATATCAATGATCAATACATGGTCAATAATATGCTGTATGAGCACAAGGTTTTACATATACAAATGCTATCCAAATGCCCTCTAGTGCTCAAATTGTATAATGATTACAAGCACTCTTCAAGATCGAAGAAATGAGCACACCAACCTCATAGGTTTAGATAGCAAATTTAAATAAACCCAGACAAATGTTCAATTGTTGAGAAACATTTGATATCCTTGATATTACATAATTGACTTTTAGAATAATGAAAAACATTATTTTTTTTCTAAACTGTCCCTTTAACAACATTACATATGCTAACACATATTTGAAGCTTGTTGGTATATCTACATGTACTTTGTGAAAAAATAAATATTGAAATCACATTTATATTGACGTGTTAAATAAAGTCTATTTTCTTTAAGAGACATTATTGTGTTAATATTTTATTGTAAATACATTTTTTTTTAACAATGAATATGGTTTAAAGTCCTTTTAGGAGTGTGGGGGGGGGTGAAAATATGCTAACAATAATATATTTGAAGATTAAACTATGTGGATCTCATACATGATACAAAAAACAACATTTGCATTCAAGGGACAGTATACTATATTTTTAACAGAACTGTATGTAATAGACACTACTACAAACAACAAGATTAACATATACTGATATCAATATTAAAAAGCTTCAAACACTTTAAAATAAAATAGGGTTAGCTATATTGAAAATATAGATGAACCCCCATTACAACCGTAAAACAACACAATACCCCATCATTAACATATGAAAAGACCCTTTACACAAACTGGAGAAAGCTGGAGATGGTACTCACATGAAACTCAGAGGCTTTGCGAGGAGTCAGAAAATTACTTACATTTTCGTAGAACAGAAGAAAAAATAAACGTATTGGTTAAACAATGGACTATCTAACTAGAGACAAAATCAAAGCTTTTGATTTATAATGTGAGTGTCTAATGAACCTTTAATAAAATATACAACGAAATTACATTTAGAAGAAGTCGGCATCATATATTTAGCATATGATAAAGATAAATGCATATTGATTACTTTATTCAAACACAATAGCGCATATTTATTAATTAGATATATTCAACATTAAACACAACAGTAATTTTTCAGAAAAAGGAACATTGGTGACAAACATATTAAACATGGACTATAGAGATTTGCACTTGCCTCGAAATATCATATGCATGAAAACATTTTGCTTTCGTTCGTTGATTCAACCAGACATCCAGCAAAAGAGAATGTGGTGGTCTTTATCAGCTACGGGTCAACAATGTAACATGATGCAAATAATACATATTCGCAAGGCTTTTAAAATTGCCTGCAGTCACAAACGTTTTTAACGTGCACAAATATTGCGGGACTACGTAATCCAATCAGACGTTTTTTTACCTTTGCATGTGACGTCTTAACATGGCGCTTCCTTGATCACGTAAGAACGCCATCCAATGAAAGGCACATTATTGATCACGTAAGAACGCCCAAAAAAAAAGGCGCATCCTTGATCGCGTCAAAACGCAATCCAATAAAAGGCATATTCCTGATCACGTAAGAACGTCAGTCAATACAAGGAATCATTGGACAGCCTGGCAGGTGACGTCTTAAGCAACATGGCGCATCCGAGATCGCTGAAAAACCGCAGACAATACAAGGACTCAGTGACATCTTGGCATATCACTAAGAAACGTATTTATATTTTAGGAACTAGTATGTGTGTAGATTGCTATCTAGGAATGTCAACAAATCATGAATCATCTTTTCGGACTTGACTGTCCCTTGAACTATAGCTATGGTGTATATGTTTAACATTTAAAAGATACACATGAGAAATACATATGCCATTGATGTTTTAAGATATGTTTGGATTGTTGTGGAATAACAATAGTTATACATGGATTGATTAAACGTGTCATTTATTCAAGTTTAATTATTGTCAGCCTACCTATAGCCATATATGGGAGGAGATGTATTTTGTTAACATATTTGTTAACAAATATTCATCATCTAAATTATTTGCATTACACACAGAGATTTATTTGGTTACACTTTTACAATAATATAGAATTGAAAATGAAATACAGGTGCTGTCAACATTACAATAAGATTGTTTATTAATAAGATTATATGTCCTTGTTCATGTAAAAAGGACAAAAACGCTTTAGAAATGGAAATACATTCATTAACAGTTGTGATCACCATCACTTAAAGGGACATTATTTTGTTTTTAAAAAGAGCATACACATAGACAATACTATTTCAATAAAATGAACACTTTACAGGGATTATATCATTGTATCAATACTCAGATCATTTGGTAAAGGTGCATCAATTCATGCAGAGTTTCTAAATACACACATGGATCTGAACATTGAAATATACATATATACACAAATAACAATCTATATATACATATATAAAACAATTACTATGCTAATCATAATCAGGCAATGATAAAGCTAAGAGAAAAAAATATAAAGACAAATAATAAGATTACATTGGAGATGTTAATCTTAAAGTCATTTACTATTGTCTTACATATATGATTTTATTATTACAAATATATTTGGTAGGTCCCTTTAAGGATCAACAACATAAACTAGAGCTTTAAAAAAATAACATGAAGAATGAGGACAAAGATTTGTGAAATAAAATGTATTTTATTAGTATGTAAGAAAACATACACAACGTTTATAAATAATCTTCTAAAAATAAGGAATATATGAGCCATATGACAAGGTAACACAGTGCATCACAGTCCATGAAGAGAGTTGCCAAGGGCCAGCATAGCCCCATTGGAGACATATGACAAGGTAACACAGTGCATCACAGTCCATGAAGAGATTTGCAAAGGGCCAGCATAGCCCCATTGGAGACATATGACAAGGTAACACAGTGCATCACAGTCCATGAAGAGAGTTGCCAAGGGCCAGCATAGCCCCATTGGAGACATATGACAAGGTAACACAGTGCATCACAGTCCATGAAGAGATTTGCAAAGGGCCAGCATAGCCCCATTGGAGACATATGACAAGGTAACACAGTGCATCACAGTCCATGAAGAGAGTTGCCAAGGGCCAGCATAGCCCCATTGGAGACATATGACAAGGTAACACAGTGCATCACAGTCCATGAAGAGAGTTGCCAAGGGCCAGCATAGCCCCATTGGAGACATATGACAAGGTAACACAGTGCATCACAGTCCATGAAGAGAGTTGCCAAGGGCCAGCATAGCCCCATTGGAGACATATGACAAGGTAAAAGAGTGCAACAGGCACAACAATAAACTTTTAAAAAGGCCAAATGGCAACAATAAAAAAACAAATTCAACATGTGGACGGAGGATTCTTATCTGCCACCATGGAGCATATCCAGATCCTCCACTTACTGGTCATCCTCTTCATCGTCCTGTGCATGTCCAGCTCCAGATTCAGGCCTTGAACTTAATCGCATAATTTCACGCAGAGTCAAGTCCTGAACCCGGAGCTGGGCCTGCATGGTGTCGTTCATCCCTCTCAGGACAGCTGCGTTCCTCAACACGGCCTGCTCTACTCTTGCTATACCTTCTAGCATGAGCCATGCTGAGTCACAGCCTAAAATAAAGAATACATTAAATATTAAGGATAATTACACAACAGACGAAAATTTTTTACTACATACATTGTCATCATAAAGACAAATAATTCTTTACATCAATTAGTTTACATTTATTCTTTACACATGAATTAGGTTATTCAGACAGACAGAAATCATTAAAGGGACATGTTACTCAAACATGTTGTCCCCTTTAATTGGTTTTAGATGATCCACTTATACAGCTTGAGTGTATCAAATCTTGTTAAAGGATTTACATTGTACTTACATCAGCAATTTAAAAATTAAATTTAGACTGTGGTAGGCACACCTATCCTTAAACATTTTGGCATTGAGGACAAGCTGTGTAAACATAGCAACCTGAAGAAATTACATTCCCACTGGGTTAGACAAGAGATAATGTATCAACATTTGTACATAAATTGTTGGATCCAAGTAGTGGTGATTGGTATATGTAGTGATATCCAATTAAAGGGACACTGAACCTAAATATTTAATGGACTGATTCAGATAGAGCATGACATTACAAATCTTTATAAATTACACATAGTCATTAAATTTTTTAATTCTCAAGCTAGATTTTGAATGCAAGAATGTTGCTTTTTATGGAAGCCAATATTTGTTTATCAACTTTGTTTGTGCCTGCTGGTTGATGGATACATTCATCCAACAATAAAGAAATGATGGCCAGATTTATTTTATTGTTTAAACTAATTATAGGAATTACTTTGTTTCCAAAAATATATCAAGAGAATGACGAATAATTCATAAGAGTAGTAAATTATAAATTTGATTAACATTGCATGCTGGATTGGAATCACAATTTAAAAAATTTAACTTCACTGTACCTTTAAGTATCTTATAACGTGTATTTTGAATGATACTTACAGCTGTGCCTGGGAAGGACAATCCGACACCCAGGACAATGAAGGTTGAGACAGGGGGGAGGGATGGGATTGGCTTGGGGAGGGATGGGAGTGGCTTGGGGAGGGATGGTAATGGCTTGGGGAGTGGTGAGCTGCCGCTCCGGGGTAGGCCGTACAGCTGGGGAGTGGGGAGTTTGGGTCTGGGCAGCTGTACGGGCCAGAATACGGGGAGAGCGGCGAAGGGGGGTGTATGGGCGTTTTTTGGTAGGGACATGATATGAACTATGGGAAGGGCCGGCAGTGGTCTGGGCATGGTCAGGAGTTTGGTCATGGGCAGGGGTCTGGGTCTGTGCAGGGGTCTGGCCATGGTCAGGGTTGTGTGCATGGGGAGGGGTCTGTGACTGGGCAGGGGCGGAAACCAGATGACCAGAAGTGGTGGATCCATCTGAAAATGTAAAGAAAATATATTAACATCTCATACATCCTGACATAAAATCAACGCATTTCAAATTGATTATGTTTTCAATATACTTCGAAGTGTGTTTGAATTTGTAAAGAATTCTGAAATGAGGATATGGTATGTATATAGGCACTCAGATGAATATCAATGACTGTCTGTACAATTAGAACATTATTATTGTGTTTTGGCCTGGAATATGCATGTGACATAATGATGGCATGAATTATATATTTTAAAAAAAAAAAATCCAAGCAGATTTTCATGCTGCCTGATATAGAAAGGGGGCAGTAGTGTATTTGAACAGACAAATAATATTCCTTTTTAAAGTGCAAAAGCTGTAGACTTTGAATGTCTTCAATAAAATGATTTCCAATAAAGCAACATGTTGGAAACATGATAGATATATTTCACATACCATCAGACTCCAAGGCAGCCTCTTCCTCCTCCGTCCCACATGTTAAATCAATCTCTGTAAAACATAACATGTTGTGTACACGTTAAGATCAGATATTATAACATATGTTACTGTTGCTCAAATACGCACATCAATGTTGCATTAAAGATATACACACCCAAAGTTATGATTTACATCATTTTGATGGAGCATACAAATGACATTAGATTTGTTATTCTCAATGATTCAGATTTTCAATGTATTGTTTGTATTAATGTTAAAATCATAAAAGCATAGTACATAGAACATTTAAGATTTCTCATGTGTGTATCACTTGATGACTGTTGTCAAAAAAGAACATGGAAACAAACATATGTTATACATCTTCTGAATAACAAATGTGGAGACTAATAAAGTTGAAATTATTAATCATTCAATATTAAAAGAAAATTAATATATAATCAGAAGAGAAATAATTTTAATTTTTATAATGTTATGCTTCATCAGAATCATGATCATAATATTGATTAGCAATACACCTTCAATTACATATAAATGAGTCAATGGACTTACCAGGAGACCGCAAAGGCGGCTCTATGTCACTGCTGGATTCCTGTGGGCTCACCACACCAACTCTCTCTATGAATGATATAGATATATATTATTAAACACATTTGGGATATCACTAAATCACATCTGTCTCGAATTTTAACATTAATCAACTTTAAAATGTGAAGAATAGAGCAGTCATTACACCAGAAAATGCTTGATTGAATCAAGGGGATTCTGTTAAAATTTCTGTATTGAACATATGTTTAATGTCAGACTATATTAGACATCAAAATCATCTCAGACGCTGCTATTGCATATCTAAATATACCCATTGATCAATGTTCTTAACCCTTTAAGGACGCAGCTTTCAGTTTGCTCAATTGTTTTATGACGGAATAATTCCGTCATATGTCCTTAAGAAGTTAAAAGAATACACACAAACCACATATTGAAGAGCATCTGTTGACAAATCTAAACAAACACATGTGTCACATCGAGCCATTTGTGCAATGTACAGTAATCTTGTTTAGGACACAACACATATTTATCACAATACAAAAAAAAATTGATTATTACAAATATGTAATCATGGTGCTGTTAGAGTATGCAGATATCTATAAAGTAACTCCAACAGAGAATGTGAATTATATATCAATAGTTTTTAATAAAAAGAATGTAAAGATGAATGAATCTATTTTGTCTTAAAGGGACACTGACATGATTAATTTAAATAATTGATTTCTATGTTCAAACTGTTCAAAATGATTGAACATTGACTCCTATTATAATTAGAATGTTGCTCGATTTTAATCTTAAAGGCAGATAAGCAATATTGGATTCAATAAATATTGTTTTTTTAAGGTATCCACCAATCATCAATAAAAAGCCAGGTTGGTCAACCAAAATTTAGATGCACATAAACGTACTTTCTTGATTTTAAAATACATTTAGCAATAGAATATGTCACATATGATGATAGTATTATATTTTTATGTTTATTAATATTGCATACTGTATCTGAATGACAACATTAATAATTGTAGCTCAGTATCCCTTTAATCTAAAATTAAATTGATTCCACAATGTTGTTGTTAATGAATTATCTACTCCATATGTTGATGTAATGAATGGGATTGAGCATGCAATTCAAATCTAATATGTTATTTAAGGATATCCGAAGAATTATTTAATTTTCATCTATTAAAGAGACATTACATATAAATATTGAACAATGTGTATTTAGTATGTAATGTTCAGTCCATGTTTCTAAGACAAATGTCAATTAAAAAGAGACATACCATACTGTGACAAGCCCTGGCTTGAGGATCCAGCAGCCACATCCATATCTGTAATATATTAAATGAGGATTGCATATCATTAATACTAATCATGCCATGTTTAAAATCTTTACATTATTAACAAATCAATTTAAAAATATTAATCCTTTGGTAGTCCCATGAGTTAATTGTTTCCTCAATTAAATTAATGATAAATATATCCTGGACTCTTATTTTCAATCAGTTGTGTTGTTTACTGTATCTTTAATAATATCTGGTTGTTATTTCATAATCATCAATTGATGGCCATATGTTATAATTTATTTGTATTCTTCGTTTTTTATTAGCTATAATATTGAAAAAAAAAAATATTATATGAAGTTGGATAATTACCTGGTTCAGATTCTCTATCTCCTCCCAGGCCACCGGACGGAGAAGCATCTGCCCTGGCCCCCGCGTCAGGACTTTCAGATCCCGCAGCTGGGAGGGAAGAAGAGGAGGCCGAGGATGGCGAGGATCTAAATCTTTTGGGGACCCGGAGATTGAGGAGCTCGCATAAAGTCACCTCATAAGGGAGTAGGTACAGTTTCCGCGGGGCCTTTCTTTGGCCCCCTCTTTTACGGGCTTGTACCCAGTCCCTTATGAGGTTGACTTTTTTCGATAAACGCAACCTCATATCTCCGAATCTCCTCATGATCTGATCCTGGGTCCTCTGGACGTCACACACCAATCTAACCGCATTGGTGATAGACTCCCAGAGGGCCTTCTTAACAGGCGCATCTGTCGAGCTCCTCTTGTTCCCAAACAGCTGGGGATAAAAGTCCTTGACGGCGTGGACCAGTGCAGCGCTCTCCTCCTTGGTGAACCTGGGAACTGACATGCCTGCTGGGTTGTAGAATATATGTATGGATATAATATATACTGCCTGCAGGCATTAGAGAACTGACAAAGATGGCAACGTGTAATGGACTTTTATATGGTGAAGTAAACATGAGATGCACCAATCTGACAAGTTATCTGTACATCTGATTGGATAAAAGTTTGAAATATTGTTATAATGTCTGTGAGACCATCCTGACTCAAGTTGTGTTTGTGTGATGAACTCTGATTGGCCGTTCCTTAATGTTTCATATCTTAGTAACTTCCTTACACATACCGCTTGGTGGTGCTGTTACTTCATTTTTCATGTAGACTTATTTGTAACTCATGGGCCTGTCATGCGGATATGTGTGACGCAGATTTAATATCTGTGATCCGTTAAATATTAATGATTAAATACTCTTTAAAATCTAATACTGTCACATTATTAAATGTTGTCGACATTTCTCGGTTTAATAACGGTCTGTTTCTTTAATACAAATACACATTTAATATTGTATGTCTTTATTGTTCATAAAATCCATTTATTGACTTATTGTGAAGTATTGATATTGCTCTATTAAATGTATTTATAATGCACATTGATTGTGTGCTATTGCGTGACATTAGACTCTAATGTTTAAAGATGCTAATCTGGTGTTTCAAGATGCGTTTCCCACGCAATATTTCTTAATGTTCAAATTCAGGTTAGAATGTCAGTAACTTGGATAATCTGTTTATAAATGTTAAACTACAGGTTTGTTATTAGCAAATAAACCTCGAGCTTGTATTTGTCTGAAGTGCTCATATATGTTATTGTGCAATGGCGTCTTTAGTTTTAAAGAGACATTAAAAAAAAAACAATTGTATCAAATGATCTGTAGAGATAGAAGATTGTTTAGACTTTAAAATGTAAATCATTTTCTCTTAGTATTTATATATCCTCAACAGAAGAAATTTAAATGCACATGGTTGAGACAATCACATAAGGCATCTCTGTGCATCCACCAATCTTCATCTACTGAGCCGATCTCGATATGCTTTTCAAGCAAAGTATGTCAAGATAGGAAGATAATTAAATACACTATTTAAATCTATTAAAGGGACACTGTCCAAACAAATTTAGCATTGGTGATTGAGCATGAAATGTTAATCAACTTTATTATTTAATCCGATTATCAAATGTTAACAGTTATCTTGTTATGTTTCTTTGCAAATCAATAATGATATTTTATATTACGGACAATTGTTTAATAAAAACCTGGGTTGTCCTTGACGATTGTTGTATCAATTATTCCAAACAATCAAGTTCTGTCCAGAGTACTGAAGCAAATAAATTAGCTATTTACTGCCTTATTTTTAAAGTAATGATAGCAACATCACAATGAGCATTCATAATATGAGACAAGTTTTAAAGTTGATTAAAATAGTATACTCATTCAGAATGTATAAATCATTATTTTTTTTACTGTCTACCTTTAAGTATATTTTTAGTTCATGTCCCTTTAAATAAAAATTTCACAATAATGCTTAAAATATCATAAACCTAGGCACCTTCCTTTTGCTAAATTAGTCTAACATATGAGTAAAGCAAATTTAGATTAACTTCTAGATTGTTTTACACACTGACTGAAATATATTTATTAAAGGAGGTATTTTTGAGCCTTCAGCTTAGAGGGACATTAAGCTATATGTTATGTATGCATTTTTTATAATATTCTTATATTTGAACAACTTAATATGTTTTGTAATTCAATCATTATATTGTAATTATATATATATATTCTTGGATTAAATACATCTCTACATAGGCTATTTTGATGCTGATTGTTGTTTGCATATAGATGCCTTATGTAATTGACTAAGATATGTGCATTGATGTTTTTTTTAACAAGTATATTTAAAGACTGAATGTAATTCTATAGTACTTTCTAAATATGTTGAAATTCTTGTATGATATTTGTAAAAATCTATACACAATATACTTTGTGAATGTCCCTTTAAGGACCCAAACATTTTGTATTTTGATTTAACATTGACAAAATAAACAAAAGGGGAATTTAAATTCTATATAGATATTTGATGTCTAACCCAAGAGGTAAGATTTTAATAAATACATAATATTACTAAGTATAGTTAAATGACTCCACTAGAAAATTACATAGATTAACCTGGCATCCAATAACTAGCTTGGCAAAAATATCAAGTTAAATGACCTACCATTTATAAATGTAATAATTAAAAGAATTTTGAAAATAATGTTTTGAGATACCTAAGGAAGATACAAGATCTTATACAATTATTTTTACATTCAACAACACTGTCACTTTCATGTAATTGAACCACTTCACCTTCTTAAAAGTTAAAATAAAAAACTTTTGACTACATATCCAAAATAATTTTAATATCTACATTTTCAAAAGAAAAGCATTGAAGAATCTCACTCCCCAATTAATGTTATAAAAGATATTTTAATGTAATATTCTCGGAATCATTTGATTTTCTAATATTAATGCATTATTTGATCTTATGCATGTGCTTGTCAAATAGCCAACTACCAGTCATGGGAGTCCAAGTTTTATTTATTTACAGATTATATTGATATTTAGTAGAATCTGTTCAAAAGAATGTATTTAATAAAATGTTTAGTATTAACATGTAAAAATAAAGTTTATAGAAAAAAAAAATATTCCTGGAAGTCATCAGATGCCAATCTGAAATGACAAATAATAAAAATGGAACAAAGTTAATACACACGTTGTCAAATATTCCTAAAATACTTTTAAAATCATATGGTGTCTATGCTCTAACTTTGATCAACATTTTTTAAAGATAATTATTAAATTGATTTAAAAGAAATGAAATACATACACCATTATATTGTTGATTCAAAATTCTATTTAAATATCAAAAATTCAAATTATACATAATAATGTATATCACATTTCAACAATATATGTATGCTGAACATAAATGTAATATTTCATGTCCATTCAAATACCTCTATATCAACTATAATATGTATTCCTTTTTCGGATTGTGATCCCTAAAGATCTAATGATGAAATAAGTATGACTAATGTATGTAAGCTAACAATAATCAACATTCTTCATGTGATTCTTAACTAGCATGCACCAACCTGGATAATGCATGGTCTTTGAAAGTCAATTCAGGGGTAAACAGTTGATCTTCAATAGGTGTCTTATTCATCAGTTCATTAAATAGAGGACTGGGAAATACCATCTAAAAAAGTACAATCATCTAAGTGTCTGATTGTGATCCCTAAATATATAATTTTGAACTAAATATGACTAATGTATGTAAGCTACTAATATTCAACAGTCTTCACTAGCATGCATTGGTACACCAACCTGGACAATGCATGGTCTTTGAAAGTCAATTCAGGGGTAAACAGTTGATCTTCAATAGGTGTCTTATTCATCAGTTCATTAAATAGAGGACTGGGAAATACCATCTACAAAATAGAAAATCATCTAAGTGTCTCCAATAGGATGTCTCCACAGCCTTATTCTATCAAATAGTTTGCACTTACCATGTGAACATGTCTTTGTATGGTTTTCAAGGTCAGCAGAATTGAAAGATAATGCCAGACATGATCCCATTGGTATACTTCAATTTCAATCTTGGCTTTTTCCCCACTGTCAGTCTGGGCAATCTTCACTGTCAGGCTTCTAATTGTTCCCTTTCAGTCTTTAGATTAAGTCATCTCCCTAATGGAAGAAATATTTTCAATAAAATTCATACAAGTGTGTGAATCAGTTCTGTACCCCTCTCCCACCCCCCATTTCATAATAAATTTATGTCACTAGCTTACTAAGCCTGTGTATGAACCTGTGTTATTTTCTATCAAGTGTGAAGATGAGTCATATTGAGCAGAACAAACCTCTGTGTGACATTGAACCATAGTCATTCTAGAGTATCCCTTTCTGATTATGTACATTTTAAGTAATGTGTAAACAAAATTATATTTTTAAAAATGTATGCCATATGATGTATTTGTGTACAATTCATGCCAGCAACAGTCCATACATTTCTACTTACCATCTGATGTCCTCTTTAAAAACCAGGTGGCAAAGACTCGCTATAGGACCCAATGCCCAGAGCATCACCTATATGAATAAATTTAAAAATTATTCTAACATTTGATCAATCCTAACATGTTTGCACAATTCTCTACTTGTCATTTCCCTAGAGTTCACATCTATTGAAAATACTACAGTCTAACTTCTATTCTTTACCGTCTAAAGTGGCGGTTGATGACGTCTGCTCTGACATCAAGTCCCTCGTCCTGGAATTCCCCCTCTAGAACAGGATCATCCTCCTCATCTCTGAGGAGGTCTCTGTCCCCGCTGTGCAATATTATGAAGGACGCTACAGGCTACAACGATCTTAGCCACCTTCTTTGGGTTGTACTGGAGTGCTCCTCCAGAACGGTCCAGGCACCTGAATCTCATCTTCAGGAGCCCGAACATCCTTTCAACCACCGCCCTGGTTCTCTTATGAGCCCTATTGTAGCGCTCCTCAGACACATCAGTCGGGCTACGCAAGGGGGTAATGAGCCAAGGCCGGCTCATGTACCCAGAATCACCTATAAATTTTGAACAGAACATAATTCAAACAGAATCCTTAAACTAGTATATTGTTTTATAAATATTTTTTTGTACACGATAATCCATATTAAAAGTTTTCAGAAACATAAAAAAAATAACTTTCTATATTATTCTGTATCTTCCCATTTCAGCTAAGACATGCTACATATGCGTATTTCTCATAAAACAAACCTTGTGTAAAATGCTAACTACATGGTTACATTACATTCTCTATCTGAGCACTTAAGGTAAGACATGCTACATATCTGCATTGAACTAAAACTAGACATTAGCGGAAAGAGACAATGACAGGGTTAAATTGCATGAGATAATATCTTCCCATTTCAGCTAAGACATGCTACATATGCGTATTTCTCATAAAACAAACCTTGTGTAAAATGATAACTACATGGTTACATTACATTCTCTATCTGAGCACTTAAGGTAAGACATGCTACATATCTGCATTGAACTAAAACTAGACATTAGCGGAAAGAGACAATGACAGGGTTAAATTGCATGAGATAATATCTTCCCATTTCAGCTAAGACATGCTACATATGCGTATTTCTCATAAAACAAACCTTGTGTAAAATGCTAACTACATGGTTACATTACATTCTCTATCTGAGCACTTAAGGTAAGACATGTTACATATCTGCATTGAACTAAAACTAGACATTAGCGGAAAGAGACAATGACAGGGTTAAATTGCATGAGATAATATCTTCCCATTTCAGCTAAGACATGCTACATATGCGTATTTCTCATAAAACAAACCTTGTGTAAAATGCTAACTACATGGTTACATTACATTCTCTATCTGAGCACTTAAGGTAAGACATGCTACATATCTGCATTGAACTAAAACTAGACATTAGCGGAAAGAGACAATGACAGGGTTAAATTGCATGAGATAATATCTTCCCATTTCAGCTAAGACATGCTACATATGCGTATTTCTCATAAAACAAACCTTGTGTAAAATGATAACTACATGGTTACATTACATTCTCTATCTGAGCACTTAAGGTAAGACATGCTACATATCTGCATTGAACTAAAACTAGACATTAGCGGAAAGAGACAATGACAGGGTTAAATTGCATGAGATAATATCTTCCCATTTCAGCTAAGACATGCTACATATGCGTAATTCTCATAAAACAAACCTTGTGTAAAATGCTAACTACATGGTTACATTGCATTCTCTATCTGAGCACTTAAGGTAAGACATGCTACATATCTGCATTGAACTAAAACTAGACATTAGCGGAAAGAGACAATGACAGGGTTAAATTGCATGAGATAATATCTTCCCATTTCAGCTAAGACATGCTACATATGCGTAATTCTCATAAAACAAACCTTGTGTAAAATGCTAACTACATGGTTACATTGCATTCTCTATCTGAGCACTTAAGGTAAGACATGCTACATATCTGCATTTAAATAAAAGTAAACATTAGCGTCGGTAAATAACAAATGGTTAAATTGCATCCTATAGCTGAACATGACGCTAACATTTACAAACTACAGTGGCAATTGTCAAACTAATTAACCATGTTGTGCACAAATACTCACCAATGAGATAACCAGGGGGCATTTGTCTTTCCTCAACTGTCTCCACAGGGACGACAGAGAGAGGATGCGGGCATCATGACAAGCCCCTCCAAAATTCGCATACACATGCATAATCCTCATCCGTGCGTCACAAACATACTGCACGTTGAGGCTATGAAAATGTTTGCGATTTCTGAAGGACAAGTCATCAATTGGAGCACGCAGCGCAATGTGGGTACAATCTATGGCTCCCAAGACATTGGGCAATTGAGCAATATCAAAGAATTCCCGCTTCAGGCGCCTCCAATCACCATCATTCTGTGGGAATCCTATGTATTGCTTACTGATACGTACCATGGCGTCCATAAAGTTATCAAACACCACAGAGAATGTACCTTGAGCCAGGCCATGCATGTACAGTTCTCCGGATTGAAAACTCCCGGAGGCCAGGACGTATAGACAGCTTAGCATCTTACTCATGGGGGGAACAGCAGTCCTTATTTGTATACGTGGCTCCAAATGAGGTTTAAGAAGCTCGTAAAGGCCAATGAGCTGTTCGCGATCGAGCCGATACTTATCAAAAACCTCAAAGTCGCTCATGTTTTCCAAGGTGGGTCTCACCCTGTAGACAGGAGGACCTCGAACCAGACGACCCCTTCGTCTCGGTCTGAGCCGCCGAGGCTGCCTGATTCGACCAACAGCTAGTTCGCCAATAGCAGCACCAGCAGCGTCTACCATGTCATCGTCATCCATCTTTCAAAACAGCGTAACAAGGTAAGCACTTGATCTGATGTGGATCACAAGTGATGCTTTGGCCATGTTGTTTGGGGGATTTATAGTACGATTAGTCCAATGGTAGTGAGTTTGTAATGATTGCTGATTGTATTCACCTGTTTGTATGTGAGCGGCGCGAATGCTTTCACAGTGGGCGTAGTATTTTTTTTGGCTGAAATGTTGTTTTCCGCCAATAAATCTCAATGTGAAAGTGTCAAATATCACACATACAGTGCATGTTTGTAATGTTTGTTCATATGCGTAATCAATATTTCTTAAACGCGATCTTATAGTAACAAGCACACGTCCAGGCTAACATGAATGAAAGTGCATAGTTGTGTATAATGTGCATCGAATGTGATCGATCAATGTTGCTGCAATATTGTTTGTAAACGATAAAGTAACATCTGCCATCTGTAGTATTGTATATATATGAGTGATTGCCGAGCAGTCAATATTGTATGCGTCCCTTTCAAATCGCAATAATAATTCCGAACTTCCGGCTGTCATCTGTAGTATTGTATATATAAGTGATTGCCGAGCTGTCAATATTGTATGCGTCCCATTAAAATGGCACTAATACTGAATAACTTCCGGCTGTCATCTGTAGTATTTTATATATAAGTGATTGCCGAACTGTCAATATTGTATGCGTCCCATTAAAATGGCACTAATACTGAATAACTTCCGGCTGTCATCTGTAGTATTGTATATATAAGTGATTGCCGAGCAGTCAATATTGTATGCGTCCCTTTCAAATCGCAATAATAATTCCGAACTTCCCGTCTGCCATCTGTAGTATTGTATATATAAGTGATTGCCGAGCAGTCAATATTGTATGCGTCCCTTTCAAATCGCAATAATAATTCCGAACTTCCGGCTGTCATCTGTAGTATTGTATATATAAGTGATTGCCGAGCTGTCAATATTGTATGCGTCCCTTTAAAATCGCACTAATGCTGAATAACTTCCGGCTGTCATCTGTAGTATTGTATATATAAGTGATTGCCGAGATGTCAATATTGTATGCGTCCCTTTCAAATGGCACTAATTCTGAATAACTTCCGGCTGTCATCTGTAGTATTGTATATATAAGTGATTGCCGAGATGTCAATATTGTATGCGTCCCATTCAAATCGCACTAATACTGAATAACTTCCGGCTGTCATCTGTAGTATTGTATATATAAGTGATTGCCGAGATGTGAATATTGTATGCGTCCCTTTCAAATCGCAATAATAATTCCGAACTTCCCGTCTGCCATCTGTAGTATTGTATATATAAGTGATTGCCGAGCAGTCAATATTGTATGCGTCCCTTTCAAATCGCAATAATAATTCCGAACTTCCCGTCTGCCATCTGTAATATTGTATACATAAGTGATTGCCGAGCTGTCAATATTGTATGCGTCCCTTTCAAATCGCAATAATAATTCCGAACTTCCGGCTGTCATCTGTAGTATTGTATATATAAGTGATTGCCGAGATGTCAATATTGTATGCGTCCCTTTCAAATGGCACTAATACTGAATAACTTCCGGCTGTCATCTGTAGTATTGTATATATAAGTGATTGCCGAGCTGTCAATATTGTATGCGTCCCATAAAAATGGCACTAATACTGAAGCACTCCCGTCTGCCATCTGTAGTATTGTATATATAAGTGATTTTCGATCTGACAATATTGTATGCGTCCCATAAAAATGGCACTAATACTGAATAACTTCCGGCTGCCATCTGTAGTATTATATATATAATTGATTTGCGATCTGACAATATTTCTTAATTGTCCCATTGAAATTTCCCTAATAATGCTGTTCAAAAGTGTGGTTTACGTATATGTTGTATTGTAGTATTGAGTGTTAAAGTTCCTAAAGGGGCGGTACAGTGGTGAATCTGTGATGTGTATGGTTGAATCTTGTAATGACGTCATGATATTCTTAACCTGCCTATGTAGTTCTTAAATCCTCATTGTGTTGTTGTATTGTGCTACATTGTTATTGTGTGCTGAATAAAATCTAAATGTGTGCTTTGTGGTTGCGTGATGGGTGATGCGTGTTATGTACATGTACGTATATATTGTGATTGTGTCCCACATATGCTGACTTCTATATAGAGGTCTGGCATTGTTGTTCCTTCCCATAAAGTGACATCTGTAATCTGGTGTAATGATGTTTTTGTTGTAGGTAATTCCTAATGGTTTATTGTGATGGAATAATGATGTTAAAAGTACAGTCAAATCCATATGTTGGGTTTTGTGATTCCTGTAGAGAATGTAATGTGTTTGTCCCCCATCATTTGAATGCACATGTATGAGTGAATGATAAAAGTAATGTATGTGCATCCATGAGTGATCATGTGTTAAGCCTATGTAGATATGCAGTTGCTGCAAGCATATGAGTTGAATAACATAAATGCAATAATAAAGGTAAATGAGAGGTGTTTCCCATTGTGTACTGTTTGTGAATCCAGAAATGTTTAGTGAATTTTATTTTAATTTTAAATGTAATTTTATTTAAATAATAATGTGTTACTAGTGATGTGGATTTGTAGTTGATGTAATCTAAAAGTGTGAAACAATTTAATGGTGTTGTGAATATTCAAAAAGTAAAATCCATAAATCCACCATAGGGAAATAGTCATTTCTTAATCTATTTATCATAGCTGGGTCTAACGCATGAAATCATGTCTTTTCTAGCACTGGTATTTGGAGTTTTTCAGTCTACGCTATTTGCGTGCGTTAGGGAAATGAGGGTTTCGCGTGCACGAGCACGTCTTCCCAATAGAAGTCAATGGAGGCTCTAAAGATTTCCAAATTTTTTTTCTAAGACTGGTTTTCCTCGTAAAGTGAGTGACGTCATGAGCTTTTGTGAAAAAGTAACTAAATCGTGTTCTTTTTGTGATAAATAAATATTTTTTGTATGTCATGTGGTGTATATTGTTTGTATGCATCGATGAGTGTATGTTTGTGATAATGTTATTAGTTAGATGTAGGTATATGAGGGTCTTTTCCCGTATGTCAATGTAAGTCAATGGGAAAATGGATTTGTGTTGTTTTTTTTCAAACACCCGAGATCTCGCAACTTTAATCCTTTGTATTTTGAAGAAAAAATATTAAATATGAAAAATAAATATAGTGTCGTGTTTGTATGAGTGTAAGTGTAGTTTGTGTAATATTTTTAATTTGATTCGTTGAATTTAATTTTGTCGGTATATGTTTACTACTGGGTCTGAGGTGGCGGTAGAAATGTGAGCGTTAGGTGTTTTTTGAGTGGCGGTAACTAAACTCTAAATACCGGAGTGCGTATGAAACCCGCGTTAGGAGCCTCTAACGCTGATTTTCACGGCTAACGCCGAACTCCAAATCTAGGCCTAATTATTTAAAATTTCAAAAGAGTAAGCCATGCTATCTTGACCGCTAACAACATGGCTATATGTTGAAATCATGGGTGTATGTCCACTGCGTGCATGTCAGGAAGGGGAACATACCATAAAAACAGTCCCATGCTTTGACAAGGGCACCAATACAGTGGCATCTACTTATCAAGCCGTCAACCGCAAATACGCTGGAATTCCGCAGCGTATTTGTGGCGAGCCTGATTCCCCTTAGTTATCAAACCCTACAGACTAGCAAAAGTAGAATTTTGTGACGTAACATACGATCCGCCGGACTCAGTCTGACACAGATCGATGCTTACATCATTACAAATGTTACAAATGCAAATTCTGCATAATCTGACTACTTTTGCTAGTTATCAAATTTCTACCAGGTACGCTCGCCACTATTCCGGCCCAGTGTATCTGGTTTTCAATCCGCCACCCTGGAGGCAATAGGAATCAATGGGAGTCTGAAAGCAGCGAAAGCTCATGTTCGCTGCTACCCGATATCCCATTGATTCCTATGGTAACATTTACACCTAACACCCTAAAATGTACCCCTAGTCTAAACACCCCTAATCTGCCCCCCCTACACCGCCGCCACCTACATTATACTTATTAACCCCTAATCTGCCCCCCCCTACACCGCCGCCACCTACATTATAATTATTAACCCCTAATCTGCCAAAACCTACACCGCCGCCACCTACATTATACTTATTAACCCCTAATCTGCCGCCCCCTACCCCGCCGCCACCTACATTATACTTATTAACCCCTAATCTGCCACCCCCTACACCGCCGCCACCTACATTATACTTATTAACCCCTAATCTGCCGCCCCCTACACCGCAGCCACCTACATTATACTTATTAACCCCTAATCTGCCCCCCCTACACCGCCGCCACTATATTAAATTTATTAACCCCTAAACCTAAGTCTAACCCTAACACCCACTAATTTAAATATAATTTAAGTAAATCTAAATAAATATTCCTATCATTAAATAAATTATTCCTATTTAAAACTAAATACTTACCTATAAAATAAACCCTATGCTAGCTACAATATAACTAATAGTTACATTGTAGCTAGCTTAGGGTTTATTTTTATTTTACAGGCAAGTTTGTATTTATTTTAACTAGGTAACTATTTAATAACTTCCTAGTTAAAATAAATACAAATATACCTGTAAAATAAAACCTAACCTAAGTTACAATTACACCTAACACTACACTATAATTAAATTAATTCCCTAAACTAAATACAATAAAATACAATTACATAAAATTATCTAAAGTACAAAAAACAAACAAACACTAAATTACAGAAAATGATAACCAAATTACAAGATTTTTAAACTAATTAGACCTAATCTAATCCTCCCAACAAAATACAAAAGCCCCCCAAAATAAAAAAAGCCCTACCCTACACTACAAATAGCCAATCAGCCAATCGGAATTAAGGTAGAAAAAATCCTATTGGCTGATTGGATGCTCCACGTCAGATGTCTTGAAGATGGACCCGCTCCACGCCGGATGGATGAAGATAGAAGATGCCGTCTGGATGAAGACTTCTGCCCATCTGGAGGACCACTTCTGCCCGTCTGGAGGACCACTTCTGCCAGATTCATTGAGGACTTCAGCCCGGTTGGGTGAAGACTTCTCATGGTAAGGTGATCTTCAAGGGGTTAGTGTTAGGTTTTTTAAGGGGGTATTGGGTGGGTTTTAGAGTAGGGTTGGTTGTGTGGGTGGTGGGTTTTAATGTTGGGGGGGTTTGTAATTTTTTTTACAGGTAAAAGAGCTGATTACTTTGGGGCAATGCCCAGCAAAAGGCCCTTTTATGTGTTTTTTAGTGGGTTTTTTTTTGTACTTTAGATAATTTTATTTAATTGTATTTAATTGTACCTAGTTAAAATAAATACAAACTTGCCTGTAAAATAAATATAAACCCTAAGCTAGATACAATGTAACTATTAGTTATATTGTAGCTAGCTTAGGGTTTATTTTATAGGTAAGTATTTAGTTTTAAATAGGAATAATTTATTTAATGATAGGAATATTTATTTAGATTTATTTAAATTATATTTAAGTTAGTGGGTGTTAGGGTTAGGGTTAGACTTAGGTTTAGGGGTTAATAAATTTAATATAGTGGCAACGGTGTAGGGGGGCAGATTAGGGGTTAATAAATATAATGAAGGTGGTAGCGGTGTAGGGGACGGCAGATTAGGGGTTAATAAGTATAATGTAGGTGGCGGTGGACTCCGTGAGCGGTGGTTTAGGGGTTAAACACTTTATTTAGTTGCGGCGGGGTATTTGAACGGCGATTTAGGGGTTAAACACTTTATTTAGTTGTGGTGGGGTCTGTGAGCAGCGGTTTAGGGGTTAATACATTTATTAGAGTTGCAGTGGGCTACGGGAGCGGCGGTATAGGGGGTAAACAGTATAGTTTAGTGTGGGTGTTTAGTGACAGGGTACCAATAAAGCTGGGAAAAAGTCGAAGAGCAGCAAGTTCGATGACTGTTAGTTAACAACAGTCCACTGCTCATCGCCCCGTACTTGGTGCGTGGCTTTTTAACAGCTTTTTTGGTAACTTTGGAGAACATATTCAGGTCTGCGGCCGCAATGTTAGGCAATCTTAGGCGAGCGTATTGGTGCCATCGAATGCAAGTAAGTTGACGGCTTGATAAGTAGATGCCAGTGAGTTATTGTTAACCGTAAGATATTGTATGATAGCTGCTCTGTCTCATTAATATATGGTATTAAAACTATGTTTCTTGAGTCAAGGGCTTCTTAGAACTTATAGCAGAGACCCAAATATAAAAGTTTAGATATAGTGTAAGGCATATTTTTGAGCTAAAAAAGACAAAAAAGAACTTGAGAGTAAGTAAGATAATTAAGTTCTGAGACTTCAGGCAGTATTGGATTCAACAGGGGGACACAACCTTATTATTAGGTAAACAGTACTAGTTAGCATATTATAGGATAGAGCCCCTTATAACAATAGAATAAAACAGTGTGTGATGGGAAACCTCTGGGTGAGATGTATGCATACATGTTAAAATTGACTGCTATCCTGTCTTTATATGGTCTAAAGCAGGTAGGGAAATAAAGAACACTACCTTATAATTAAACTTGGTTAATTTCTTGGCGTACTCCTAAGACAATAATACAATTGGAAAAGAGAACAGGAGTTGGTACTAGTAATCTTGTTCAGGATCTATCCGGGCTAACCAAAATGACTAGAGTCATGTTAATGTAATCTAGTGTGCATGTGACATAACTTAACAACTCTCCATAGATAATCCTGCAATAGGTGACAATAAGTATTTGACCAATTCAGAGAACAAAATGGGATATTAACACATAGTAAAGAGGGAGTGCCAGCTTAGACCTAAGGGTAACTTATAGGCACAAGAGGATTCCGTGTGTGAATGGTTATTTAAAGATACATTGCAAACATGTGAAGTCTTTGCGGCCCATTAACCATCAAAAATACAAGGTAGTCGGCTTGTGTTAAGCTGCAAACATGCAATTATCAAACCCAAGTCTCCAAAAACATAACTGTAATATTGTCCCATAGGTGGACTAGTATTATAATAAGTCAGTTTTCTGTAATGCTCACACGTCTTCAAGGGGCTCTTACAAGGAGGGGGCTACTCCAAAACTATAGTCCCTACTCTGGAGAGACTACCAACCCATCAGAACATCCGTAAGGAGTATGTCGCCAGGGTCCCACTGCAAATTCAGGGAGTGAACATAGCGGTAGTGGTAGCCGGGTTGTTGGCCAGATGGCAGTGTCTGTTGTGCTTCTTCAGCAGCGTGGGCGATGTTTCTGAGTAAAACTATGCCATTCTGTGAGTTAGGTTCTGAAACCACTACCGGACCTCCACCGAAGCCATGGAAATAGGATGTCCCGGGAGCAAGAGAAAAGCATAATTGCTGGTGAACCGCTGCTCTCCAACTTTGGGCTGTGCTCTGCTGGATTAGTTATACCATGCGGTGTTACTCCTGCTCCAGCGTTTAACATGTCAGCGGCTGTGTCTAGTGAGTGCTCTCCCTCCTTATGTATTCTGCATCTTTGTATGGCTTGGCTAGTAGACAAACCGCTATGGGTTTTCTCCATAGAAACCCTTATCAGGAGCGTTTCCAGGAACTGAAAGGAGGCCTCTATAAAGCCAAAAGCTGTTACCTCCCAATCCTCCATGGCCGCCATTTCCCTTTATAAAAATATCAAAACTGCAGTTAGGGTGGCTGTAAGGGTTGCTTCGACAATACAGTTCAGTAGGTTAGATGTAAGCAGTGATCCGGCTTGTTATATCTCTCTCCGATCTTCCATTGACGACACCTGTAGTCTGTATCTGGAAGCCCATGTCGTAGGCTCAAAGGGAGCTTAAATGAGCTATATAGTTGCTCAAACACATTTAGCCGAGTGCCTTATGTAGAAATCTTGCACAGATCATCAATAAAGCAATTAAATTATTTCTCAGGGTTTATCTTTACCCCTATTTTCTGTAGTGAGAGCCGGAGCTCTTGCAATGTTCGACCGGTCTCTAAGAGAGTTGGCTCCGCCCCCTGCAATATTAATTTTTAATAAAGGTTTTAATTATGTATTTACTGTAAAAAATGTACATTCCAATGTTCTGCACATAGCGGAATATGTTCTATGTATTTATAAATAGATATTTATATATATATATATATATATATATATATATATATATATATATATGTATCTCAATATATAATCATTTATATATAAATAGGTATAGATATATATTTGACCAAAAAACATCAGATATGTATATAACTGTATGTATATATAAATAGAACATATTCTGCTATGTGCAGAACATTAGAATGTGTGAGGCTGTGGGAGGTGTCTGGAACTCAGTATGCAGAATGGAAAACCAAAACAAAGAAATTATTTTCTTGAATAAACTTTACTAAAGAAATGTAATGCAGAAACAGGTAAATCAAATTGAGGTCAATATTGAACCAGATAAAGTTTTTACAATGAAAACTTTAAGTGCAAGTCTCTCAGCAAGCCCAGAACTCAGCGGGTACTGTTGGTGAGGAATGTCCAGGAACAAGAGGGCATATACAAGTATCACAGCAGATGTCTTTGGTCTCAGAGTAAGTATAATCATACACAAGTATCACAGCAGTCTCAGCAGTAGTATAAGCATACACAAGTATCACAGCAGTGGTTTTTGGTCTCAGCAGAAGTATACGCATACACAAGTATCACAGCAGAGGTCTTTGGTCTCAGAGTAAGTATAAGCATACACAAGTATCACAGCAGATGTCTTTGGTCTCAGAGTAAGTATAAGCATACACAAGTATCACAGCAGAGGTCTTTGGTCTCAGCAGTAGTATAAGCATACACAAGTATCAGAGCAGAGGTTTTTGGTCTCAGCAGAAGTATACGCATACACAACTATCACAGCAGAGGTCTTTGGTCTCAGCAGTAGTATAAGCATACACAAGTATCACGGCAGAGGTCTTTGGTCTTTGCAGTAGTATAAGCATACACAAGTATCACAGTAGAGGTCTTTGGTCTCAGCAGTAGTATAAGAATACACAAGTATCACAGGAGAGGTAACTGTGATCACAGCCACAGGATGACGATGCTGGTGACGAAATAGGGGAGGGGGCAAGCAGACATTTTAAACAAGCAGAGGCACAAAAAGTAAGTCCTATTACTTGTATATATGTTACAAAATTGGGCTATAGTTGGCAATAATAAGCATTTGCAACTTTATAGGAATGACTTAGGACAAATTTTGGATTAACTGTCCCTTTTAATGGGGATTTTTCTTTGTTTAGTTTGGGGGGTAGTTTGGGTTCATCTTCAATGTCATTTTGATTACTAATCTGCGTTAGGCTGGTATTCAGATCCATAAGGGTTCAATATCTTAATCTTATTGATTTATCAAGACTAAATGTTTTTTTCTACCATTTTCTTGCTGCAAAGACATCAAAATTCTGATAGAATACAGTACAGATCTATGCTCTTTCTCTTAACTTGTATCTATTAGTAAAATTCAAATAAATTATAATAAAGGTCCTTAAGTAAATATAATTAAATTTAACAACAACAAAAAATACAAAAATAAAGATTTTATGCATTTTCCTAGTGGGGAGCCAAATTACTTCCTGATAGCTGGAAATGTTGGCATCAGCAAATGTTCCGCTGGGCAGCAAAAAATCTGAACATAATATATATATTATATATATTATATATATATATATATATATATATATATATATATATATATATATATATATATATAAAGATTTTGCTTTTCCTAGTGGGAAGCCCAGTTACTGGCTGTCTGATAGCTGGAAATGTTGGTGTCACCTGAAATATACAAAAAGAGAGAAGTGCTCAACCCAGGAATGAACAATAGAATAATAGCTTGTTCTATGGCTAGTTACCACACTATGAACAAAATCTTTTTGCTTAACATGTGCCTTTTACAGAGAACTTTCCAGTAGTATATCAGTCTGGTCTTCGTCTTACAATGTGGTTTGTGTGTCTTCTTCAGAAATGGGATTTTTGGGATGTTCTTTCTGCCAGAAACATTTATTTGTATGGCTCTGTGTCACTTTCCTTCCTTGGTTTGGGTGCACAGTATAACTGATTTTAAAAGTATCACATAATTTATAGTATAAGACTCACCTAGGGAGTTTAGATTGACATGCACATGTGATCTTAAATACTTTATTCAAAATATGGTAATAAAATTCACTTAAAGGGACACTGAACCCAATTTTTTTCTTTCGTGATTCAGATAGAGCATGCAATTTTAAGCAACTTTCTAATTTACTGCTATTAGCAAATGTTCTTCATTCTCTTGGTATCTTAATTTGAAAAGCAAGAATGTACGTTTAGATGCCAGCCCATTTTTGGTGAACAACCTGGGTTGTTCTTGCTGATTCGTGGATAAATTCATCCACCAATAAACAAGTGCTGTCCAAGGTGCTGGACTTTCTTTTTCAAATAAAGATATCACGAGAAAGAAGAAAAATTGATAATAGGAGTAAATTAGAAAGTTGCTTAAAATTGCATACTCTATCTGAATCACGGAAAAAAAAATTGGGTTCAATATCCCATTAATATAAGTGTATTAATAGTATACAGGTAACCCGTAGTCTTATAGAACTATAACTTTAGTTGGTTGGTTTATTTACTTGGAAGTGGGTGTTTGTTGTTGTTGTTGTTTTTTTTTTTTTTTTTTTTTGTTTGCCCCAAATACTTGGAAGTACAGTAAATTCCATAATAGGTTTGTGATTCATTGTTTCCTCCCTTCTAGCCTTAGGGAATGGGTGCATTTTGTTGGTGTGATTTGGAAAGTAGATGTTCTAAACAGTTGAGTTCTGCTTCATATTCATGCAGGTGTAAATTTAATTTCAAGCTTTTAATCTTTTTTATATTGTTCTGAAAGGTTTTTTAGGCATGCCATTGTTTTTTTTAATAATTTCACAAATTGGCAGTTCAGGATTGTTCTGTTTGGTTCTGGTAGAAATACATAAATAAAATAGTTTAGTGAATATTTATAAATATATTCTGTGCCTATGGCAGTTGAGTCAATCACAGGTGAATGTCACAAGTGCAAAGAAACTATCAGGTTAGGGAGTTGCTAAGCAACATACTCTTGGATGCTAATTTTCTTCTAAAAACAACCAAGTTGCTGATCATTTAATGAGGGTAGGGTTGAACATAACATCTGAGTACATTTTGCACACCTGTGAAATGGACTGAGGAATGAGCAAAAGGGAAGTAAAAAACACACAAACAAATAGGTTAAACTGTAAACAATGTAAACTCAACCTTAGTATCTCACTTTTCCTTATTTCCAATCTTTCTTCTAGATGGTACAGTATTTTTTTTTTTTTTTTTTTTTTTTTTGGGGGGGGGGGGGTCAAGCAAATTTTCAACCAAAGGGAGAGACACTTGGAGAATATATGCTGGGACATTTATAATAACCTTTTGTTTTATATTGCTCTAAATTCTAGGAATTAATTTGCATCTTATAATTAATTAAAGAGTTAAGAAATGTTTTCCTGTTATATTTTCTTTAGTTGTATACACATTTCTGTTTAAGAAATTGCTATCTAGATGCAATTCTAACTTATATTTAACTGTATATTCATTTAAATATACATATAGTATCCACAGCTGTACACTCATAAAAAAACATATTGGGCTAGATTACAAGTGGCACAGTAAATATTTTTTTGGTTGCGCTCAAACACTGCTCAAAGTAAACTTTTAATGTGGGCAGGTTAGCGTACATATTACAATTTGAAAGAAAATTATTTGTGCACAAGGAAAACTCTATGCATACTAACTTCAAGACATTGGATATTGTGACTGTGCTAACTTCTTCTCCCTCACGCTTCAATGGAGCATGTTTTAAAAAAAAACTAACACTTATCGCTCACCTACTAACAACACCATGTTAGACCTGCATCTCTAAACCCAAAGGTAGTTATAAATATTATATATATATATATATATATATATATATATAAAAAAGCAAAAAGAAGCACTCACTGGATTTTCATCAATAAGTGACCAGAAATTTAATGTAGTTTGTGACGTTTCGGGACAACAACAGTCCCTTCCTCTGACGAGTCAGAGGAAGGGACTGTTGTTGTCCCGAAACGTCACAAACTACATTAAATTTCTGGTCACTTTTTGATGAAAATCCAGTGAGTGCTTCTTTTTGCTTTTTTATCATTCATCGTACAGCACCCTGGTAGTTGTTGAACGTTGGTGAGAGTGCACATACACCAATTTTTTGCCTATATATATATATATATATATATATATATATATATATATATATATATATATATATATATATATATATATATATATATATACTTTTAAATATATATATCTATAACAATATACATATGAATATATACAGGTATGACTATATACAGGTATAAATATATACAGGTTATATATATATGAATATATATATATATATAAGTACAAAAAACATTTTCTACTATGTGAAGAACATTGGAATGTAAAATACTAGCATTAAATACACAGTAAACACATTATTAAATATTAAAATTGATTCAAAATTATTTTTAAAGTTTTAAGATATCTGAGTGGAAAGGGCTCCAAAGTGGGTTTCTAAGCCTTTTTGTTTAAAGAAAGCAAAATACAATGATTTATGGAAATCGTTAAATAATATAAATTGGGACAAAGTATTTTCTAATAAAAATACAGAGGATAAATGGATAACATTTTAAACTTTGTCAATTAAATATTCACATCAACACATACCACATGGTTATTAAAGTAAAATAAATAAATCCAAGCCAATGTGGCTAAATAAAAATGTGTTGTGAGAAATTTGGAAAAACATAGGGCATTTAAATTATTCACAGAAAATAGTACATACTCAACGTTCCAAATATGTTATAAGGAATGTAACAAAGCAGGCAAAAAGCAATACATTAAAAAATTGAAAACGAAAGATTAATTGCAAAGGATTGCAAAGTCAAACCCTAAAAGGTTTTTTAAGTACATAAAACGGCAAAAAAATCTAAGAAAGAAAATATAGGTGCATTAAAATGTGTGAAGCATAGCATGATTTACAGTGACAGGAAGAAGGTTGAGGTACTATACCAGTTCTTTTTTTCAGTATACACAAGAAAGGAACCAATGGGAGATACTTTGAACAAACTAGAACATACAAGCCCATGCCTTTAACGGAGTTATCTCTAGACGATATCAGGAAAAAATAATAATAGTAAGGTAAATAAAACTCCAGGCCCAGGTGGAATACACCCAAGGGTTTTATGGGAACATAGCACTGTTATAGCCAAAACTCTTCTTTTAATTTTTCAAGACTCATTATGCTCAGACATAGGCCCCTATTTAAGAAAGTCTGGCGGACCTGATCCGACAGTGCGGATCAGGTCCGCCAGACCTCGCTGAATACTGCGAGCAATACGCTCGCCGTATTCAGCATTGTACCATCAGCTCACAATGGGCCGCCAGCAGGGGGGTGTCAATCAACCCGATCATACTCGATTGGGTTGATTTCCGGCGATGTCTGTCCACCTGCTCAGAGCCCAGAAACATGGGGCATCAAGCTCCATTCAGAGCTTGATAGATAGGCCCCATAGTAGCCCAGGACTGGTGTTAAGCTGATGTGGTGCCACTTTTTAAAAAGGAAAGCAGGGCTGATCCAGGAAGCTATAGACCAGTTAGTCTGACATCAATAGTGGGGAAGATACTTGAAGAGTATATTCATGTAAACAAGATTAGGAGTTCAAATCACTATGGTTTATAAAAAAATAGATCATGTCAAACTAATCTAATTAGATTCTATGATAGATAAAAGGGAATTAATTGATGTGATATACTTGGAGTTTGCAAAAGCGCTTGATGCAGTGACACATGAGAGATTAATGTACAAAATTAAGGGAATGGATATAGCTGAAAATGTTAGCTCATGGATAAATAAATGGATAAAAGACACTTTGCTATCAGTAGTAGTAAACAGATGTTACAATCTTCTGAATGTTTGTTTTATCTCTGTTAGAAAAATGCAATAGATGTGAATCACAACTGCTGAATTGCAATGAACAACTTTAGTATGGTTGAAAGTTACTATCTCTTTAAGAAACTTAAGTAATGTTTTTCTATTAGAAGAATGAATATGTTTTACAGTTAAATGGTGTGTAACTCCTGGTGTTATCGTATCTGTGGAACTCATTTAGCAAAAAGTTGAAATATGTGAATGAGACAAAGTAGTAATATCTGTAACAGTTGTAACAATCATGGAGCGTTTAATCTCCCCTGATGATTCCTGTAAAACACACATAACGAGTCTGGGCATATAAATGTTTTACAGGCTTTGTAGGGTTAGCTGATATCAAGCTAAATATGGCATATTTACTTATACACATAGGCTGAGAGAAACAAACGGATTTAGTGCAAATAACCTTACCGGCGGTTTGAGCGACAGTCCCATGTTGCGAAAGGAATCCGCTCGAGATGAACGGCTGTAGTTTAGAGCCTCCACGGACGTGAAGAGCAGATAAATATACACAAGGTAGTGAGTCCAAGTATTACCTGCAGGTAGAGATCAGAGACTTCATACAATAAAGGAAAATACTCAGGATTTGTAGGACACAATAGAGCTTGGATCTTCTTGTGGATAAGAGGAAAAATTACCAAAAAATCTGCATAAGGTGGAACAGCCTTTTAAGGTGTGTAAAAAGGGGCGTTAGAGTGCTACTTAAAGTACATTAGAATTTGATAAGATTATTTAAGTAAAACATAGCTAAGTGTTACAGCAGATCATAATCAGATTGGACAAAGGTAATCAGTGGAGTTCGCCAGGGATTAGTACTGGGTCTTGTTCTTTTCAATATTTTTATTAATGATTCGGAGCAAGGATTAAATAGCAACATCTCTATTTTTGCAGATAATACAAAGTTGTGTAAAGTCATTAGGTCAGGTCAGGATGAAATTGCTTTACAAGAGGATCTATACAAATTTGAAAAATGGGCGGTAAATGAAAAATGAGATTTAATACTGGAATATGCAAGATTCTACATTTTGGAAGTAAAAATAAGCAGGTAACGTATTATTTAGTTGAAATAATTTTTATTATTATTATTATAAGCATTTTACAACCTGAGATATACAACAACATGAAGATAAAGAAAAGAGCGATTTTAGTTACAATGTCTGTCAGTATCATGTCATATGCATATTCATTATATCACAGAATCAGTCAGTACTCAGCTATTAAGTCCAGGTGATCATGAATCACTGGGGACCAATATACTCGGAGTTGTTGTCTTCTGTGGTCGGATTTCTAATTGTCTCTTAGCACACATGACCACATAAGTAGTTAGTAATACTTAAAAAAAATAAATGGTAAGATATTAAACCAAAGAGAAAATAAAAAGAAAGAAAAAGGGAACAAAAACTTAAAAAAACGTATACAATTAAGAAAAACATTTCTAAACTGTTAAAACTTTGTTTGTCTTATCAATCGGTAATGCCTATCTTTGACACATAATCCAATGCTAGAAGTAGAAGGTGTAGTTATGGACGTTATCTAAATAAAGCAATACAGAATGTTATCTTTGTCGAGCAGAGCTGGAGGGGGTGATCTTGTAATCGTCCCCTAACCTCGAGTTTCCCCCCTTTTATCCTGTCTTATAAATACTTCTAGTCCCCATCCTACTCTCTCCTCCTCCTATCCCTCATAATCCAGTAAAACCAGACTTTCTGAAAACTTTCCCTTGTCCCCAAAATCAGAGAGGCCTGCTCTGACATGGAGTATGTAGCTTCAATTTTGTCCAGTATCTCAGTCCAAGCCGGGACCCCTGCCTTCCAGTGCCTAGCTACACATATCCTAGTAGCTGTACAAAGCGTTTTTATAAAGGTATTAATAGCTGAGTTATATGATGGGATATGTTCATTCAGTAGGGCTTGCGCCATGGAAAGATTAATGTCTTCTGATAATATAGAACTCAACAAGGACGAGAGTTCTGACCATATCGGTTGGACCTTGGGGCAGTCCCACCACATATGGATATATGTGCCTACTTCCTGACAACCTCTATAGCAATGGTTGGAGGAGCCCCGTGAGTAATGAGAGGTCTGTGTCGGGGTCAAGTACCACCTGAAAGTCGATTTGATACAATTTTCCTTAAAGTCGGCACAAATCATACCTCTACCTGAGTCTCGAGTTATGGCTATCCAGTCTTCCGCTGTTAAGTCGGTCCCTAAATCTTTCACCCATCTGTCTACTAAAGGGGGTTTTGTGTTATATCTCGCTTTTTGTATAGCTATATACAAGAAGGAAATCTTTTTTTATCTCTTTGTTTATTAATTATAAAGTGTTCCAGAGGTGTCAGTCCTCTTGTGAGGGGGAGATGTAGGTATTTATGTATTGCCGATGAGATTTGTAGGTATAGGAACCAATGAAGTCTATGGGGGTCTAGTCTGTCTTGTGCCTGTTTAAACGTAATAAGTTTCCCTTCTGACAAAAAATCTGCCACCCTATAGAGCCCCTTATTTTCCCATTTTCCTATTTGTATCTGTAACTCGCTCGGGAGTAGTGTCATAATCGGTCTTGTCACCGAGTCTATAGGTAGCAACTGGAGAGATTCAGTCAGCTCTGTCCAAGATTTCACAGAGTCCCTAAAGGCTGATAGATTGGTTTCGGGAGTGGGGTGTCCTTTGGGGGCGTTCCATAGTAAAACAGATGATTTATTGTTCCCCTCTATGTTAGCTTCTAGTGTTGTCCATATTATTTCATCGGACCCTTTGTTTAATAGTAGGTCCTGAGCTAACCTAGCTGCCTGGTAATAATCCATTAAGTTCGGTACGCCTACCCCCCCTACTGTTTTATGTTGCTGCAGAGTTTTGGAGGCTATCCTAGCTAATTTATTACCCCTCAAAAACTTTGTTATGTCTTGTTGTAATCTCAATAAATCCGGGGCTGGAATCTTAATAGGTAGGGCTCTAAAAAGGTAGAGTATCTTCGGTAGAATCGTCATTTTAATGGCCGAGAGGCGACCAAACCACGAAAATTGTTTGCTTTTCCATTTGTGTAAATCTGATCTAATTCTTTTAAATAATGGAACATAATTTAATTTGAACAGATCCTTGTAGTCATGTGATAATTTAACTCCTAAATACTGTATCACCCTTTTTGCCCAAGTCAGTGTGAAGTTTATATCTATTAATTTACGAGTATGATCCGGGAGAGCTATGGGTAATCCTTCACATTTATCCAGGTTAACTTTGTAACCTGAAATATCAGAAAACTCCTGAAGAGTATTATATAAATGTGGTAACGAAGTCAAAGGTTTTGTTAGGGTCAGAAGAATGTCGTCCGCGAAAAGCGAGAGTTTGTATTCTTTTTGTTTGATCTTGACTCCATGTATGTCTGGAGAAAGCCTAATCTTTGCCGCTAAGGGCTCTATACATAGTGCAAAAATTAATGGGGACAAAGGGCAACCTTGTCTAGTACCTCCCCTGATTTCGATGGGGCTTGATTGATACCCCGCTGCTCTTATCACTGCCGTAGGTGAGGAGTAAATGTTTTTAATAGCTTTCATAAAGGGGCCCTGAAGTCCGTATCCTCCTAATACCTCGAACATATAGTCCCAGTCCACTCTGTCGAACGCCTTCTCCGCATCCAAAGAGAGGAGCAGAGAAGGCGTTTTGGTCCTTTCCAAGTAGTCAGTCAAGTCCACAGTCCTTCTAACATTGTCGGGTGCTTCTCTATCCATAATAAATCCTACCTGGTCCGGGTGGACCAGGGAGGGTAGGTGTATTTTTAACCTATTAGCCAAAATTTTGGTAAAGATCTTTATGTCCTGGTTTATTAGTGATATAGGGCGATAGCTTTGGCATAGTTTAGGATTTTTACCTGATTTGGGGATGACCACTATCCTGGCATGTAGAATGTCTAGGGGTATGTTCCTTCCTGACATTATATCATTACAAAATTTGAGTAGATGTGGAATTAGCGCCTTCTTAAATAACCTATAATACTCTCCTGTAAACCCATCTGGGCCTGCTGCTTTACCTGGTTTTAGATGTTTAATTGCGTCTAAGATTTCAGTCGGTGTGATGTCTGTGTTTAATTTCTTTAAGGCTTCATTATCAATTAGGGGGAGATGGGCCTCTTTTAGGAATCGTTCCCTAAGTGTCTTAGTCTGTTCCGCTGGGTTGGTTTTCTTTCCGTCGTATAAAGCTTGATAGTATCTAGCGAAAGTGTCTGTAATTTCCTGTGGGTTTGATGTGGATGGGTCTGAATGGAGGGGATTGTAAAGGATCTAATTTTTTCTTGCAACTTATGAGCCAAATACTTATCTGGCTTATTGGAATAAATATAATAATGGGCTCTTAATCTCTGGGAAGCCCTGAGGGAGGAGGCTGACATAATCTCAGACAGTTCCCGTCTTTTCTCTTGAAGAAGTTTGAATGTTTTTGTGGAGGAAGTACGTTGGTGTTGTGTCGTCAAAGTATTTATCTCTGCCTGTAGTTGATCTGTTCTCAATCGTGCAGCTTTATTATGTGTGGCTTTGGCTTTAATAAGTAGGCCTCTGATGAATGGTTTATGTGCAGCCCAAGTGAAGAGCGGGTTAGCGGTGGAGTCTGTATTTATGGACCAGTACTCAGTCAGGGCCTTTAACAGCGATTCTTGAGTGGCCTGGTTTTTAAGTATGTTCGGGTCAAATGTCCATGAGCGACTGTTATTCTGTCCAAGAATCCCAGAAACTTTAACACTGACTATAGAGTGGTCGGACCATGCACATGCATGTATAGAAGAGGTCTGTAAATTAGGTATGAGTATTTGACTAAGGTATACATAATCTAGTCTGGAGTATGTCTTGTGGGCAAAAGAGTAGAATGTAGAGTCTGTAGTCACCCCATAAAGTGATTCCCATGAATCTATCACATTGTGGGCCGCTAAGGCTCGTGTGATCGATCTAACCTTTGCATTGTGGTGTCTCTGTTTATGGGTTAGTCCGGTGGGTCTATCTGCTTCGATGATTTGAATGGGCAAATTAAAATCCCCACCCAAAAATATTCTAGTTTGAGACCACTGAGTAAGCATCTGGGCCACCTGTCCAAGAAATTGGTCTTGCTTTTCATTTGGGGCATAAATGTTACATAATGTGACCTCCTTCCCCTGAATCGACCCCCTAACTATGAAATATCTACCTTCTCCATCCCTCAAGACTTCCTCTGTGACAAAGTTTAGTGAATGATGTATTAGTATAGAGACCCCCCTTTTTTTGCTATCTGTTACTGAATGGTAGTGTTGGGGGAATTGTTTAGACCAATATTTGGGGATAATAGAGCTGGTGAAGTGTGTCTCTTGTAGGAATATCAAATTAGCTTTCAACCTATCATATTGGGACATGGCTTTTCTTCGTTTAATATCTGAGTTGAGACCCCTAGCGTTGTGTGAAATAAGGTGTATGGTGTTAGTCATTCTTATCTTACCCTGGTGTTATAGTGAATCCGACTCCATCTCTTAAGGCCCCTCTGGAGTTCCAGATGCTGATCTATTTCCCTTTCACCTTCTTTCTGAGTGGTAAGGCAAATACAAGCATTGTTAAGCATTAAGACAAAATAACAACAAAAAGAAAAACATAAACTAATTAATAAAAAAGTAAATACAATTCTCCATCTCCCTTTAAAGGGGGGTAAGAAAAAAAGGGGGAAAAACAGGGGGGGGAAATTTACCTAAGAGCACCGCGAGACATCGCCTCGCGGCAAATATCATATAACTTTAAGCTAGATAACCTACTGTCTCTTTCCTTATTCTCCCCTCTCCCCTCTCCCCTCTTTGGAAAAAGGGAGGAAAAATCCTCCAAAAAGAGAAAAAAAAGGAGAGGGGTCAGAGGGGAGAAAAACATAACAGAATAACATTGCAATTATATTATAACAGCAACAGCAAACCTACAAACATTTTGTAATTATTAAACTAAACCTTCTCCTCCAAACCACCCATCACTGGCAAGTCATATTATTTCTCACATAGGGGTGTATATGTAATTATTGAGGTGTCAGTGCGTCCATATCCCCTCAGAAAGAAGGCTGGGAGCATCTCATCTTTTAACCTATCCCTGAGGATTCCAGCTCTGGTGTTGTAAGAGATAAAAAGAAATATTGAATATATACATTACCAGCCAACTCCCCCTGTTGTGTAGATAGAGCTACTCTCCATCTCCATATCAAAACAGGAAGGACATTTCATGATTATACCCCTTGTAGAAATGTAGGGGTATCTGTAAAGGAGAAAAAGAACAGGCAATGTAAGCTTTATTCAGGTCTTAGTGCCTCTCTTCGGCACCTTAGACCATCTCTGATTCTGTGGAATGGTTGCCTTGTGCTTTTTCTGGGGTTCCTCCTCAGAAGGTGCATTGGAGGGGATATCCGGTACTTCCAGTCGAAGCCTCTTGCAAACCTCTGGTATCTCTGAAATGTCTCTGAGCATGATGGGTCTGCCTTCAAACTGGATCTGAAGGCCAAATGGGAAAGTCCACCTATAGATGATTTGGTGTTTTCTTAATAAAGAAGTCAACGGTCTCAGCATACTTCTTCTTTGCAATGTGCGCAGGCATAGATCTTGAAAAAATTGAATAATAGACCCCTGGAACTTGAAGGTCGGATGTTTCCGTGCTGCTGATAATATTTCTTCTTTCTCAGGGAATCTAAACATCTTGAGAATCACATCTCTTGGCGGGGCGTCATCCTTGGGTTTAGCTCGTAGTGATCTGTGGGCTCTCTCCATCTGGAATTTCCCATCATCTACAATTCCAGTTATAGCCTGGAATAATTGGCGTAGGTAGTTTGGCAGCTCCGAGGAGGATACTGATTCTGGGATCCCCTTGATCCTCAAGTTACTTCTTCTGCTCCTGTTTTCAATATCCTCCAGTTTATCTTCTATATCAGATATTAGTTGTTGTTGGGAGTTGATTTGCTGATTTAATGCCGAAATTTCTTCTGAAGTGGAGTTCTCAGTCTCCTCTATAGCTGCTACTCTGTTGCCCAGATCTAACATGTCTGATTTGATGTCTGCTAGGTTATTTGTAATGGAAGTTTGAAAGCTATCAATCTTGTCCCAAAGCTTTTCAAAATTTGAGTTGATATCTTGTTTTGAGACAAGTAGTTTCAGATCAGCTTTGGTGACCGGTATAGTGTCTCCCTCTGTTGACCGAGAGTCCGAATCTGAGCCCCCATCTTCCTCCACTATAGGATGCTGAAGCTCTGCTACTTTCTCCCCTTTGGATTTAAAAAAGAGGCTGGGGACCTGCGCTTTGCTTGACGCTAGCAGCTTATTTTGTTTCCTGGCAGACATTTTATAGTGTGGGTCAATGATGGAGAATGTATTGTTTTTCGCTGTTGATACAGAGCTATATGATTGCTTCCCTCTCTCCCACCTAATAAGAGTAGATTGATGTGTTATTAGTATGCTTGCAAACAATTCAGAAAAGTCTCTCCAATAGTAAAGTGCTATTAAGTTAAGGAGTAGATCCGCTATTAACTGTTTAGCTGGTTATTTGTTGTTATAGTGACTCTTAGATGGCAGCTGTCACATCCTTTATGTGCTAGGTATTAATGGTGCCTAACTAAAAAGTCTTCACTCCATTTGATGGCTGTGTATATCTCCTAGATGGTGCTTGTAACAACCACGTGGCCCTACAGCTTCGCTTCAGAGACCGGAGATCTTGCAACAAAAAGTTTTATCTAAGTAGCTTATATTTACTGCCATTTTGCCGTATATGTATGTGGCAATTTCTGCTTTCGTTTTTAGTGTGTCTTTGAGTTCCCTTATTAGCTGAGTCTCTGTTCCGATTAAGGCCTGTATGCGATATGAAGCGGTAATGGCTGCGGGCTTTATCTAAAGTTTGTCATCGCTGTTTGTTATTCGCCCAGCTTGCGATTCTCCTATCTACTCCTCACCTCAAGCGGCTGATCCTCATGTCTGCCCTTAGTACATGGGTCCGGCTCCGTAGTTGGCTGTGTAGCAGTGTAGTGCAGTGCCGCGTGTCTAAGATGGCGGCTGTTAGATGTGAGTGCCGTTCTTAAACTGGCCTTTCTCCATCAGCTCCCTAGCTCAAAACCACTTCTTGGGGTAGCTTCAGCCTCCGGTATGTCAGGCTACTCCTCTGATAACTTTTGCAGTCACCCAGCTCAAGTTTAGCAAGAGATCTGTGGCAATGTCTCACGGAGCTAAGGAATCAGACCTCCAACTCTGTGCGGCTCTAGGCTCCGCCCCCGTAACGTATTATTTAAATGGGACAAGACTTAGCAAAGCAAAGGAGCAAAGGGATTTGGGAGTAGTAATAGATAAAAAGCTAAAGATGGGTGCACAATTCATAGCAGCGGCTTCTAAGGCTAATAAGATACTAGCATGCATTAAAAGAGGCATTGATGCAAGGGAGGAAAACATAATTCTGTCACTATATAAATCCCTGGTAAGACCTCAACTTGAATATGGAGTGCAGTTCTTGGGACCAATCTCAAAAAAATAGATTGCAGACTTAGAAAAAGTTCAGAGAAGGGCCAGAAAACTAATAAGGAATTCAGAAGTTAAGCTATGAATAGAGCTTAGCAAAACTGAGTCTGTTTTATATATATATATAAAAAAAAAGGCGCTTGAGAGGTGACATGATTACTTTATAAAAATATATTCAAGGCCCATATACAGAGATGGAGGAAGCTCTGTTTATTACCAGAAAGCGTTTGTGACAAGAGGTCACAATTTAAGGCTGAAGGAAAAGAGATTTAATCTCCAGCAACGTAAATGTTTTTTTTACTGTAAAGCAATCAATTTGTGGAACTCATTACCTAAGGAGCTAGCAAATGCCAATACCTTAGATACATTTAAAAATGGTTTAAATACATTTCTGGCTAGAAAGAGAATTCATGGATATGATTGCTTGTGTTAAATAGGTCACTTTTTTTTTTTAAAATAAGCTTTATTGTTTGAAAACGTACAGTGCATTTAGGGCATAAACTGACATACAATAAATACAACATTTGATATTGGTATTTGTGCTGTCCATGTCGCCAAAGTTCTTGATATTTGCGTCATGTTATAGTCAAAACAGTTTGATGAAGCAGTGGAGAACAAAGTCTTACCTGTCTGAGCTTGTTTTACAATATTTTACATTTTTAGAACAGAAGAATAATGACATTGAAAGTACCGAGGAAGGAAAGTAAGGACAGGGAATAAAAAAAATAAAATAAAAAAAAGAGGGGTGTAGGGGAGGGGGATGGGTAATTCACTGTTAAACTCCTGGTTGGAGCCAGGTTATCGTGCATGGTTATTAATCTAGGGGCCCCTATCGTCCCATGTCAGCTGCATGAGTTCATGTGTCATGATTTTGCCTACTCTGCGGTAGTGAAAGCGCTCAAGCCAGAGAAAATCTCCAACCTTTGCTCTCCACTCCGAGAGGGTGGGTGTCTGTAGTGCTTTCCAGTATTTGGGTATTAGCACCTTGGCTGCACTGAGCATCAGAAGCAGCAGTTGAAAGTTTGCTTCTCCACCCACCCTGGGAAGATCGTGATACAAGAGGTGACTTGGGTGAGGTGTGATATTGATTTTCAAAACTCTGCCCATGTCCCTCAGTATGTAGTTCCAAAATGGTCAAATACGGGGACATAACCACCAAACATGAAGTAGAGTGCCTTCTTCCCCGAAGCCCCTCCAGCACCCCCGCCAGTGTTCGGATATATTTTCCTGAGTCTCTGAGGGGTCAAGTACCTGCAGCTCAGGAACTTGTAGTGAATTTCCTGGATTCTGGCTGAAACCGATGCTTTCTTGTTTTTCACGAATATTTTATACCAGTCATCTAACGCTATGGTTAACCCGAGCTCTCTGTGCCAGGCGTGAACGTACGATGGTAGGCCTGAGTCTCCCTTTGTGAGAAGTAATCTATAGAGTTGTGAGATTAGGTGTCTTGGATGGCGTTGTGACACACATAGTCTTTCAAAAGGTGTTTTTTGTCTACTGAAGTGTGATTTGTTTCTATGTGTTGAGTAGAAATGTGTGAGCTGTGCCACGCTGAACCATGATGTGAAAGTCAGGCTATCACACTCCACGAGTTCGGTCTGGGTCTTGATTGTCTCCTTCTGCATAGTATGTGTAATTGTGTTGCCTATTAATGGGTGGGAGCAGGTGCGCACTCGCTCCCCTTACATCAGTCTGATGTCTGGGTTTTCTCTTACGGGAGTCAGAGGTGAGCTGGGAGTTGAAATAAAGGATTCCACTCGGATTATCTTATCCCACTCTGTGAAGACTTTCCGCAAGAGTAGGTAGTGGTCCAGCAAGTCCGGGCGACGCGACTGCGTCACCCAAGCCAATGCGCCAACATTATCCCTGTGGAGTATCTTGCAATTTAACTGTGCCCACGCTTTGTTCTTAGAATTATGACACCATTCTACCAACCTCTGTAGATTAATAGCTCTCCTGTAAGTTTCAAGATGGGGTACTCCCACTCCGCCCCGCTCCCTGGGAAGATATAGTGTTTTGCGACAGGCTCTGGGTTTAATTCCACCCCAAATGTATGCTTCTATAGCCATTTGGATTTGATGCAGCAGGTGGGAGGCCGTAGAAATCGGGAAAGTTTGTAGAACGTATAGGACTCGTGGAAGGATGTTCATCTTAACCACATTTATGCGGCCAAGCCATGAAATATTTTTGTTTTTCCAACCAGAAAGGTTGTTTTATTATCTCGTCCCTTATTGATCTATAATGGATATCTACTAAGTCCCTTATCTGTGGCGTGAGGATGATGCCTAAATATTTAATAGAGGATGTTGCTACTTTGATTGGGCAATTTTCTCTGAGTCTGTTAAAATTGTTGTTGGGTTCCATTATGTTAAAAATCTCTGATTTAGAGGGGTTTAAGAGGAAGTTCGATACCGCCCCATATTCGGTAAACTCCACCATAGCTGCTTAAAGTGATGGGGTCGTATCGGATATTGTTAGTAAGACATCATCTGCGTACATCGCAATCTTGTGTTCCGTGTTTCTCACACTAATGCCCACGATATTTGGATTGGCACGAATTCTGCAGGCCAGCAAGTCGATAGTAAGGGCAAATAGCAGTGGCGATAGGGGGCAGCCCTGTTTCGTACCGTTTTTGATTAGAAATGTGTCAGAAAGGGTACCGGGTCCAAAGCCGAATTTAATCAAAGTGTGGCGTATAAATTACCAACTCACCCAATCAAACACCTTTTCTGCATCTGTTGATACTAAAGGCATAGGGATGGCATTCTTGTTAGCATGTGTAATGAGTTGCAGAACTTTTAAGGTATTATCTCGGGCTTCCCAAGCAGGGATAAACCCCACCTGGTCTGTGGAGATTAAGTGGGGTAGGAACTTGTTTAATCTGTTGGCGAGAATCTTGGCTAATATTTTAACATCTGAATTTAATAGGGATATGGGGCGTTAGTTCTCCGGTCTATCAGTGGGCTTGCCTGCTTTAGGTATTACAGCGATGTGCGCTTCGAGCATAGTGCTGGGGAGGGAGGGGGAGTCCGTCAACTGGTTGAGTATGGTTAATAAGTGCGGTGTTAGTATATCCGAGAATGCTTTGTAATATTTGAGACCAAACCCATCAGGGCCTGGGCTCTTACCAGACGGCAAGTCTTTGATTACCTGCAGAACTTCTTCCCTCATGATTGGGGATTCAAGGGACTCTGAGTCTTCCTTAAGAAGTCTTGGCGTGTTAATGTCTGTCAGGTAATGTCGGATTGTAATGTCACTGGGTGAGTCGGGTCTAGGGTTGGCATCATCCGCTTGTGCATGTTCAGGTATCGGTAGGTTGTAAAGGGTATTATAGTATTCTTTAAATATGTTGGCTATTGATGCTCCGTCCGCCCTAGTGTTTCCCTGATTATCTACTAGTGTATGTATATATGTTTTAAGTTTTCTCTGAGATATCTCGCGAGCTAGTAAACCCTACTTTGTCTCCCTGTTCGAAAAATTGTTGTCTTAGGATCAAGGCCTGCTTCTGATGTTCTTCCTGCAGGAAGTGTAATAGTTCAGACCTAGCCTGACCTAGTTCTGTTCGTAAAGTCACATTGCCTGGGTTTTGTTTGTGAGTGTCTTCCTTTTCTGTCAACTGTGCCAGCAGCCTCTGGTACCGATCTTTATGTTGTTTTGTGATTTTAGCTTTATGCTTTATTAATACACCTCTCAGAACACATTTATGTGCTTCCCATATGGCGGTGTGGTTTACAGAGTCGGTTGTGTTTAAGTCAAAGTTTTCTGTGATAGTTTTGGTTAAATCTGCTTTAATGATAGGGTTATCAATTAGGTAGTCATCAAGTTTCCAGATGTATGGTGTAACTGGCCTTTTGGGCAATTTAAGAGAACAGCTCACCGGCGCATGGTCTGACCACGTGATCGGTCTGATAGAGCAGCTGGTGGTGACTGTGAGGCCTGCGGTGTCTGTGAAAAGGTAGTCTATTCTAGAATATTTTCTGTGCGGTGGGAGTAGAATGTGTAGTTTTTAGTGGTGGGGTGAAATGTGCGCCAGATGTCGTGCAATGCCAGTTCCCGGAGGGTGCCAGCTAGATTCCTAATTACTTTGACAGGGGCGCTGGAGATGCCGTCAGAGGTATCTATGATTGGGTTTAGTGGAGTGTTGAAGTCTCCTCCCAGGAGCGTTATGCCTAGTTGTGATTCTAGCAGTTTATGGGCTATTTTCTTAAAGAAGGCAGATTGCGAGTGATTAGGGGCATAAATATTTACCAATCTGACTGGTGTGTTAAATAGGGTGCCTGTGAGGATCAAGAACCTTCCCTCTGGGTCTCTTTCGATTTGGGATAGTTGAAATGGAGTTTTGGTGCTAAAAATTATCCCCACTCCGTTTTTTTTTTTGGTCGGCCCAGAGGCAAAGAAGGCGGTGGGATAGTGGCGGCTAAACCATCTGGGCTCATGGTATCTTGAAAAATGAGTCTCTTGTAAAAATATGATGTCACCTCCCATCCTATTAAGATCTCTTGTTACTATTGAACGTTTTCCATGGCTATTAAGGCCCTTAGTGTTTACAGTGACTAATTCCACAGAAAAGTGTCTGAGGCAGTTGTTCAACTTGGCATCCCGATGAAGCTGCCAGATGCTGAGCCAGGTCCTTGCTGGACTTCTTCCGGTCTCTCAAAGAAGAAACTGTGAGAAACTTCTCATCAGATTTTGAAAGTTTTCATGTCCTTACAGTCCTTTTTTTGTCCTTGACCTCTCCTGATGGCTTGCAAGGAAACTGCTGCATTCGCAGCATGTTAAATCAGCCTCTTTGGCTCCACTAGAGGTGGTTGAAGAATGAATATGTGCATTTGATTCTTCAGAGAAAGGGGTTTTCTTTATTGAGACCCGAGTTCCCCTCAGAGTACAGTACTTTTTCAGAGGGTTGTATATAGGGTATGGTTTGTGATTCTTTTTCCCTTCATGGGAAATTTTTCATACACTTCAATAATTGGTTGCAGGGACTTTTGTCTTCCTCTATGGATCTACAATAAATTCCTTTTCCATTACCTCTGCTGATATGTTTCAATACTGGTTTGGCTGTTTGCTGCTTATTTGCTGGTGGACAAGTGTCTATTGGTAAGTAAAATTTAGACATTTAGACACTCTGGCCTCTAGTTATCAACGTGTCTACTTACCTGCCTTCGCCGACCCCAATACGCCCGCCTAAGCTCGCCTCACATCGCCGCCGTGGACCTGAATACGTTCGCCAAAGTTATAAAAAAAGCTGTCAAAAAGCCGCGCACCAAGTACGGGGCGATGAGCAGCGGACTGTAATAGTTATCACTCATCCGATCTCGCTGCTCTTCGGCTTTTTCCCAGCTTTATTGATAAGCTGTCACTAAGCACCCACACTATACTATACTGTTCTACCCCCTATACCGCCGCCCCCGGAGCCCCCCGCAACAAAATAAAGTTATTAACCCCTAAACCTCCGCTCCTAGACCCCACCGCAACTATAATAAATGTATTAACCCCTAAACCGCCGCTCCCGGAGCCCACCGCCACTCTAATAAACTGATTAACCCCTAAACCGCTGCTCCCGGACCCCGCCGCCAGCTACATAATACCTATTAACCCCTATCCTGCCCTCCTATACCGCCACCACCTATAATAAATGTATTAACCCCTATCCTGCTTATCCCGTACCCCACCTCAACTAAATAAATTGTTTAACTCCTAAACTGCCGCTCACGGACCCCGCCGCCACCTATATTAAATTTATTAACCCCTAATCTGCCCCCCCTACACCGTCGCCACCTATAATAAATTTATTAACCCCTATCCTTCCCCCCCATACCGCCGCCATCTATATTAAACTAATTAACCCCTAAACATATGTCTAACACCCCCCTAACTTAAATATTATTTTAATAAATCTAAATAAAAATTACTCTTATTAACTAAATTAATCCTATTTAAAACTAAATACTTACCTATAAAATAAACCCTAATCTAGCTACAATATTACTAATAATTATATTGTAGCTATTTTAGGATTTATATTTATTTTACAGGCAAATTTAAATTTATTTTAACTAGGTACAATAGCTATTAAATAGTTAACTATTTAATAGCTACCTAGATAAAATAAAGACACATTTACCTGTAAAATGAAAACTAACCTAAGTTTCAATTACACCTAACACTACACTATCAATAAATAAATGATTCCTATTTAAAAATAAATACTTACCTGTAAAATAAACCCTAAGATAGCTACAATGTAATTAATAATTATATTGTATCTATCTTAGGATTTATATTTATTTTACAGGAAACTTTGTATTTATTTTAACTAGGTAGAATTAAACCTAACACTACACTATCATTAAATTAATTAAATTAATTAATTACAAGTAGCTACAATTAAATACAATTAAATAAACTAACTAAAGTACAAAAAATAAAAAAAAATAAGTTACAAAAAATAAAAAAATATTACAAGATTTTTAATCTAATTATACCTAATCTAAGCCCCCTAATAAAATAACAAAGCCCCCAAAATAAAAAAATTCCCTACCCTATTCTAAATTACAAAAGTTAACAGCTCTATTACCTTACCAGCCCTTAAAAGCCCTTTTGCGGGGCATGCCCCAAAGTAAACAGCTCTTTTGCATGTAAAAAAAACACAATACCACCCCCCAACATTACAACCCACCACCCACATACCCCTACTCTAACCCAAACCCCCCTTAAATAAACCTAACACTACCCCCCTGAAGATCACCCTACCTTGAGCCGTCTTCACCCAGCCGGGCACCAGTAGTCATCCGATCCGTCCAGTAGTCTTCATCCGATGGGCCAGAAGAGGACATCCAGACCGGCAGAAGTCTTCATCCTGTCTGGGCAGAAGAGGACATCCGGACCGGGAGAAGGCTTCATCCAAGCAGCATCTTCTATCTTCATCCATCCGACGAGGAGCGGCTTCATCTTCAAGACCTCCTTCCAGAGCATCCTTCCAGACCGACAACTAACGACGAATGAAGGTTCCTTTAAGGGACATCATCCAAGATGGCGTCCCTCGAATTCCGATTGGCTTATAGGATTCTATCAGCCAATCGGAATTAAGGTAGGAAAAATCCTATTCAAGTTCAATCGGATTGGCTGATCCAATCAGCCAATCAGATTGAGCTTGCATTCTATTGGCTGATCGTAACAGCCAATAGAATGCAAGCTCAATCTGATTGGCGGATTGGATCAGCCAATCCGATTGAACTTGATTATATTTGCAGCGGGGTCCGGGAAGTTTATTATAGTTGCAGCGGGGTCCGGGAGTGGTGGTTTAGGGGGTAATACATTTATTTAGTTGCAGCGGTGTAGGGGTGCCAGATTATGGGTGTTTAGACTTGGGGTACATGTTAGGGTGTTAGGTGCAGACATCTCCCATAGGAATCAATGGGATGTCGGGCAGCAGCGAACATGAATTTTCGCTATGGTCAGACTGCTATTGATTCCTATGGGATCCGCCGCCTCCAGGGCGGCGGATTTAAAACCAGGTACGCTGGGCCGGAAAAGTGCCGAGCGTACCTGCTAGTTTTTTGATAATTAGCAAAAGTAGTCAGATTGTGCCGAACTTGGGTTCAGAACATCTGGAGTGACGTAAGAATCGATCTGTGTCGGACTGAGTCCGGCGGATCGAAGCTTACGTCACTATATTCTACTTTTGCCGGTGTGTAGGGCTTGATAACTAAGGCGAATAAGCCTCACCACAAATACGCTGCGGAATTCCAGCGTATTTGAGGTTGACGGCTTGATAACTAGAGGCCTCTATATCTATATTATGGGTACTTTTCAGTGTATATATATGCTAATATATATGGCACTGAGACAGAATCCTTTAGATTATTCCCCTTGCTGTTTGCAGGCATTGCCTTTTTCTGAGAGCTTAGTTTGGGTTTTTGCTTGTCAGGGTTGTGCACGTCGGGGTAATGCTTCTCGGGTTAGCACACATTCCTTTAGTTTTACTGTAGTTACTACAAGTTTCAGCTGGTTTACTCATGTTGGTTTAGGCAATGTTCGTCCTCGGCTATATCACGCTATATCCCTTATAACTGTTTTTTGAACAGGTTAAATTCATACTGGTGAAAGTTAATTGCCCTTTGGATGTAATGAAAATGTCTCCTGCTTTGTTTTGCAGTTCGATTTAGCATGCATTGTACCTGTTTATTAGGAGGGGGTAAGGGATTTCCATTCTTCAGTACCTTTTTAATGGGGCTATAGTATTTATTGCATTGTTTTGTCAAATTCTATAATAGAGCAGTCTCACTTTTAGAATTATTAATGCAATCAGACCAACCTAATGCTGTTTCTTTGGGTATTAATGAAGCTTCTGTTTGTTCATTACAGGAGAATATTAATAATGTTTCACCTAATGTGAAAAATGTTATCAAGGTTACAGTTTCTGAAGTGCTGGCTGCTCTCCCACCTTCAAACAAGCATAAAAGATCAGTTCAGATTTTATTTTCTACAAGTTCTATTTGCCCTGAAACCAGAGATAACGTTATGTCTTCAGATAGTGAAGTTTCTTCTGGTGATGAGGAATCTTCAACTGATGTTGAACCTGTTTTTTTCTCTTTTCTGTTTAAAGTTAAACATATTTGTTCTCTTTTAAAGTAGGTCTTAATTACTTTAGGGGTTAAAGATCCTAAAGTTTCTGATGATAAGCCTTGTAAACATTTAAATAACAGTTTTAAGACTGTTGTTAATCTCCCTGAGGGTTTCTGTATTCCTTATGCTGTCTTTGACATAATTTCTAGGGAATTATATAAGCCAGGAAATTCATTTACTCCTTCTGCAAGGTTTTAAAAGTTATATCATTTACCTGCTGCTAATGTTGATTTGTTCCTGTTCCCAAGGTGGATGGGGCCATTTCCACTCTGGCTAAATGTACTACTATTCATTTGGAAGACAGTACTTCTTTTAAAGACCCTTTAGATAGAAGAAAAAAAAATTGGATTTAATTTCTCAATGAATTTTTTTTTTTAAAATCTCTCCTTTTATTTTATTACTCATGGACTCTACATCACCTGCATGAAAGAAAACATAATTTATGCTCACCTGATAAATTAATTTATTTTATGGTGGTGAGAGCTCAAAAAACTCCACCCTTATGTTTTTTAGGGTTATTTTTTTCTTTAGCACATCTTTTTTCTCTGCTCCTTTTATGGCTCTTTTATGGCCTCACTTTCGGCTAGATTTAGAGTTTTGTCGGTAACGACCCGCGTAGCTAACGCTGGCTTTTTTCTGGCCGCACCTTTAAAATAACTCTGGTATTGAGAGTCCACAGAATGGCTGCGTTAGGCTCCAAAAAAGGAGCGTACTGCATATTTAACGCCACTGCAACTCTCGATACCAGAGTTGCTTACGGAAGCGGCCAGCTTCAAAAACGTGCTCGTGCACGATTCCCCCATAGGAAACAATGGGGCTGTTTGAGCTGAAAAAAACCTAACACCTGCAAAAAAGCCGCGTTCAGCTCCTAACGCAGCCCCATTGTTTGCTATGGGGAAACACTTCCTACGTCTGCACCTAACACTCTAACATGTACCCCGAGTATAAACACCCCTAACCTTACATTTATTAACCCCTAATCTGCCGCCCCCGCTATCGCTGACCCCTGTATATTATTTTTAACCCCTAATCTGCCGCTCCGTAAACTGCCGCTACTTACATTATCCCTATGTACCCCTAATCTGCTGCCCCTAACACCGCCGAACCCTATATTATATTTATTAACCCCTAATCTGCCCCCCACAACGTCGCCTCCACCTGCCTACACTTATTAACCCCTAATCTGCCGAGCGGACCGCTATTATTATAAAGTTATTAACCCCTAATCCGCCTCACTAACCCTATAATAAATAGTATTAACCCCTAATCTGCCCTCCCTAACATCGCCGACACCTAACTTCAAACATTAACCCCTAATCTGCCGACTGGAGCTCACCGCTATTCTAATAAATGTATTAACCCATAAAGCTAAGTCTAACCCTAACACTAACACCCCCCTAAATTAAATATAATTTACATCTAACGAAATTAATTAACTCTTATTAAATAAATTATTCCTATTTAAAGCTAAATACTTACCTGTAAAATAAATCCTAATATAGCTACAATATAAATTATATTTATATTATAGCTACTTTAGGATTAATATTTATTTTACAGGTAACTTTGTATTTATTTTAACCAGGTACAATAGCTATTAAATAGTTAAGAACTATTTAATAGCTAAAATAGTTAAAATAATTACAAATTTACCTGTAAAATAAATCCTAACCTAAGTTACAATTAAACCTAACACTACACTATCAATAAATAAATTAAATAAAATACCTATAATTATCTACAATTAAACCTAACACTACACTATCAATAAATAAATTAAATACAATTCCTACAAATAAATACAATGAAATAAACTAACTAAAGTACAAAAAATAAAAAAGAACTAAGTTACAAAAAATAAAAAAATATTTACAAACATTAGAAAAATATTACAACAATTTTAAACTAATTACACCTACTCTAAGCCCCCTAATAAAATAACAAAGACCCCCAAAATAAAAAAATGCCCTACCCTATTCTAAATTACTAAAGTTCAATGCTCTTTTACCTTACCAGCCCTGAAGAGGGCCCTTTGCGGGGCATACCCCAAGAAATTCAGCTCTTTTGCCTGTAAAAAAAAAAATACAATACCCCCCACCCAACATTACAACCCGCCACCCACATACCCCTGATCTAACCCAAACCCCCCCTTAAATAAACCTAACACTAAGTCCCTGAAGATCTTCCTACCTTATCTTCACCATACCAGGTTCACTGATCGATCCAGAAGAGCTCCTCCGATGTCCTGATCCAAGCCCAAGCGGGGGGCTGAAGAGGTCCATGATCCGGCTGAAGTCATCATCCAAGCGGGAGCTGAAGAGGTCCATGATCCGGCTGAAGTCTTCATCCAAGCGGGAGCTGAAGAGGTCCATGATCCGGCTGAAGTCTTCTATCAACGGCATCTTCAATCTTCTTTCTTCGGGAGCCATCATCTTCCATCCGACGCGGAACATCCTCTTCTCCCGACGCCTACTAGCCGAATGACGGTTCCTTTAAATGACGTCATCCAAGATGGCGTCCCTCGAATTCCGATTGGCTGATAGGATTCTATAAGCCAATCGGAATTAAGGTAGGAATATTCTGATTGGCTGATGGAATCAGCCAATCAGAATCAAGTTCAATCCGATTGGCTGATCCAATCAGCCAATCAGATTGAGCTTGCATTCTATTGGCTGACCAGATGACGTCATTTAAAGGAACCGTCATTCGGCTAGTAGGCGTCGGGAGAAGAGGATGTTCCGCATCGAATGGAAGATGATGGCTTCCGAAGAAAGAAGATTGAAGATGCCGTTGATAGAAGACTTCAGCCGGATCATGGACCTCTTCAGCTCCAGCTTGGATGAAGACTTCAGCCGGATCATGGACCTCTTCAGCTCCCGCTTGGATGATGACTTCAGCCGGATCATGGACCTCTTCAGCCCCCCGCTTGGGCTTGGATCAGGACATCGGAGGAGCTCTTCTGGATCGATCGGTGAACCTGGTATGGAGAAGATAAGGTAGGAAGATCTTCAGGGGCTTAGTGTTAGGTTTATTTAAGGGGGGTTTGGGTTAGATTAGGGGTATGTGGGTGGCGGGTTGTAATGTTGGGGGGGGTATTGTATTTTTTTTTTTACAGGCAAAAGAGCTGAATTTCTTGGGGCATGCCCCGCAAAGGGCCCTTTTCAGGGCTGGTAAGGTAAAAGAGCTTTGAATTTTAGAAATTTAGAATAGGGTAGGGCATTTTTTTATTTTGGGGGTCTTTGTTATTTTATTAGGGGGCTTAGAGTAGGTGTAATTAGTTTAAAATTGTTGTAATATTTTTCTTATGTTTGTAAATATTTTTTTATTTTTTGTAACTTAGTTCTTTTTAATTTTTTGTACTTTGTTAGTTTATTTCATTGTATTTATTTGTAGGAATTGTATTTAATTTATTTATTGATAGTGTAGTGTTAGGTTTAATTGTAGATAATTATAGGTATTTTATTTAATTTATTTATTGATAGTGTAGTGTTAGGTTTAATTGTAACTTAGGTTAGGATTTATTTTACAGGTAAATTTGTAATTATTTTAACTATTTTAGCTATTAAATAGTTCTTAACTATTTAATAGCTATTGTACCTGGTTAAAATAAATACAAAGTTACCTGTAAAATAAATATTAATCCTAAAATAGCTATAATATAATTATAATTTATATTGTAGCTATATTAGGATTTATTTTACAGGTATTTAGCTTTAAATAGGAATAATTTATTTAAGAAGAGTTAATTAATTTTGTTAGATGTAAATTATATTTAACTTAGGGGGGTGTTAGTGTTAGGGTTAGACTAAGCTTTAGGGGTTAATACATTTATTAGAATAGCGGTGAGCTCCAGTCGGCAGATTAGGGGTTAATGTTTGAAGTTAGGTGTCGGCGATGTTAGGGAGGGCAGATTAGGGGTTAATACTATTTATGATAGGGTTAGTGAGGCGGATTAGGGGTTAATAACTTTATTATAGTAGCAGTGCGGTCCGCTCGGCAGATTAGGGGTTAATAAGTGTAGGCAGGTGGAGGCGACGTTGAGGGGGGCAGATTAGGGGTTAATAAATATAATATAGGGGTTGGCGGTGTTAGGGGCAGCAGATTAGGGGTACATAAGTATAACGTAGGTGGCGGTCGGCAGATTAGGGGTTAATTATTGTAGGTAGCTGGCGGCGACGTTGTGGGGGCAGGTTAGGGGTTAATAAATATAATATAGGGGTCGGCGGTGTTAGGGGCAGCAGATTAGGGGTACATAAGTATAACGTAGGTGGCGGTCGGCAGATTAGGGGTTAAAAAAATTTAATCGAGTGGCGGCGATGTGGGGGGGGCTCGGTTTAGGGGTACATAGGTAGTTTATGGGTGTTAGTGTACTTTAGAGCACAGTAGTTAAGAGCTTTATGAACCAGCGTTAGCCCAGAAAGCTCTTAACTACTGACTTTTTTTCTGTGGCTGGAGTTTTGTCGTTAGAATTCTAACGCTCACTTCAGCCACGACTCTACATAACAGAGTTAGAAAGATCCCATTGAAAAGATAGGATACGCAATTGACGTAAGGGGATCTGCGGTATGGAAAAGTTGCGGCTGAAAAGTGAGCGTTAGACCCTTTTTTGAATGACTCCAAATACCGGCGGTAGCCAAAAACCAGCGTTAGGAGCCTCTAACGCTGGTTTTCACGGCTACCGCCAAACTCCAAATCTAGGCCCTAGCTTGGCTATACGTTACACTGAGGTATGTGTGAGGAGGCCGGGGTTTTATAGGTCTTTTGGGGTTTGGTAATCTTTGCCTACTCCTAGTGGTAGAGAAGAGTAATTCCCAGAAGTAATGTATTGTGGACTCTCACCACCATGAAAGAAATTAATTTATCAGGTAAGGATAAATTATGTTTTTTTACATAGAGATGTTTATATGATATTTTCTAATCAACTGTTTACAAATATGCTGTGTCACTTTAAAACGTTTCAGCATTTGGGTATTATGTCCCTTTAACAAACCTGAGGTCTAGAAAGAAACAATAAAATCAATGAAAATATATCTCAAGCAGTAGGAATAGTGTTATTGAACCCATTTGCTATTAAGGTAAACATTCAGGAAAAAAAGAAAATGAAGAGGCAAAAAACTTCTTTTACACATTCGGCATCAGTACAGAATCAATTAACTGACATGTTTTACATTTGCATTGACTGTACATTTTGCTTGTGTGAAGGTCTGAGGACATCCCTGCTAAAAATCTTTAAAAACCTTATTGTTTTTTAAGATTTATCTGTGATATCATATATATAACTTGAGAAATTGTAATACATCAAACAGCAATTCTTAAAATTGAATAGCTTAAAAAATAAATAAATAAATCACCCAAACTTGCACAAGGAAATTCTGTTGGATTTCCCTAGTTTAAGCTAAAGGCATCTATTTATCAAGCTGTCAACCGCAAATACGCTGGAATTCTGCAGCGTATTTGTGGCGTATTTGTGACTCAGTCCGACACAGATCGATGCTTACGTCATTACAGATGTTCCGAATGAAAGTTCGGCACAATCTGATTACTTTTGTAAGTAAGTTTATCAAATAACTACCAGGTACGCTCGCCACTATTCCGGCCCAGCGTACCTGGTTTTCAATCCGCCGCCCTGGAGGAGGCGGATGCCATAGGAATCAATGGGAGTCTGAAAGCAGCGAAAGCTTCTGTTCGCTGCTGCCCGATATCCCATTGATTCCTATGGGAACGTTTACACCTAACACCCTAACATGTACCCCGAGTCTAAACACCCTTAATCGGCCCCCCCTACACCGCCGCCACCTACATTTTACTTATTAACCCCTAATCTGCCATCCCTACACCACCGCCAGCTAAATAAAAGTTATTAACCTCTATCCCGCCGCTCCCGGACCCCGCCACAACTAAATAAACTTATTAACCCCTAAACCGCCGCTCCCGGAGCCCACCGCCACCTACATTATACTTATTAATCAATAATCTGCCGCCCCCTTCACCGCCCCCACCTACATTATATTTATTAACCCCTAATCTGCCCGCTCTACACCGCCGCCACCTGCCTACATTTATTAACCCCTAATCTGCTGCCCCCAACGTCGCCGCCACTATATTAAATTTATTAACCCCTAAACCTAAGTCTAACCCTAACCCTAACACCCCCTAATTCGGCGCGGAGCGGGTCCATCTTTAAGACATCCGACGCAGAGCATCCTCTTCTTTCGACGGCAACTGAATAATGAAGGTTCCTTTAAGTGACGTCATCCAAGATTCTATCAGCCAATCGGAATTAAGGTAGGAAAAATCCTATTGGCTGATGCAATCAGCCAAAAGGATTGAAGTTCAATCCTATTGGCTGACCCAATCACCCAATAGGATTGAGCTCGCATTCTATTGGCTGATTGGAACAGCCAATAGAATGCAAGCTCAATCCTATTGGTTGATTGGATCAGCTAATAGGATTAAACTTCGAACCTATTGGGTGATTGCATCAGCCAATAGGATTTTTCCTACCTCAATTCCGATTGGCTGATAGAATTCTATTAGCCAATCAGAATTGAAGGGACGCCATCTTGGATGACGTCACTTAAAGGAACCTTCATTCTTCAGTTGCTGTCGAAAGAAGAGGATGCTCTGCATCGGATGTCTTGAAGATGGACCCGCTCCACTCCGGATGGATGAAGATAGAAGATGCCGTCTGGATGAAGACTTCTGCCCGTCTGGAGGACCACTTCTGCCCCTCTGGAGGACCACTTCTGCCGGCTTCGTTGAGGACTTCGGCCCAGTTGGGTGAAGACTTCTCAAGGTAGGGTGATCTTCAAGGGATTAGTGTTAGGTTTTTTTAAGGGGGGATTGGGTGGGTTTTAGAGTAGGGTTGGTTGTGTGGGTAGTGGGTTTTAATGTTGGGGGTGTTGTAATTTTTTTTTTACAGGTAAAAGATCTGATTACTTTGGGGCAGTGCCCCGCAAAAGGCCCTTTTAAGGGCTATTTATAATTTAGTGTAGGGTAGGGTTTTTTTATTTTGGGGGGGGTATTTTGTTAGGGGGATTAGATTAGGTGTAATTAGTTTAAAAATCTTGTACTTTGTTTATTATTTTCTGCAATTTAGTGGGGTTTTTTTGTTTTTTGGATGCATTTTTTTTAATTGTTTTTAATTGTATTTAGTTTATGGAATTTATTTATTTATAGTGTAGTGTTAGGTGTAATTGTAACTTAGGTTAGGTTTTATTTTACAGGTATATTTGTATTTATTTTAACTAGGAATTTATTAAATAGTTAATAACTATTTAATAACTATTGTACCTAGTTAAAATAAATACAAAGTTGCCTGTAAAATAAATATAAACCCTAAGATAGCTACAATGTAACTATTAGTTATATTGTAGCTATCTTAGGGTTTATTTTACAGGTATTTAGTTTTAAATAGGAATAATTTATTTAATGATAGTAATATTTATTTAGATTTATTTAAATTATATTTAAGTTAGGGGGTTTTAGGGTTAGGGTTAGACTTAGGTTTAGGGGTTAATAAATTTAATATAGTGGCGAAGACGTTGGGGGCGGCAGATTAGGGGTTAATAAATGTAGGTAGGTGGCAGCGGTGTAGAGGGAGGCAGATTAGGGGCAAATAAATATAATGTAGGTGGCTGTGGGCTCCGGGAGCGGTGGTTTAGGGATAAATAATTTTATTTAGTTGCGGCTGGGTCCGGGAGCGGTGGTTTAGGTGTTAATAAGTTTATTTAGCTGCAGTTTAGGGGTTAATACATTTATTAGAGTTGCGGCGGGGTCCAGGAGCAGCGGTTTAGGGGTTAATACATTTATTAGAGTTGCGGCGGGGTCCGGGAGCGTCGGTTTAGGGGGCTAAACAGTATAGTGTGGGTGTTTAGTGACAGGGTACCAAGAAAGCTGTAAAAAAGCCGAAGAGCAGCGAGATCGATGACTGTTAGTTAACAACAGTCTGCTGCTCATCGCACCGTACTTGGTGCACGGCTTTTGACAGCTTTTTTTATAATTTTGGAGAACGTATTCAGGTCCGCGGCAGCGATGTTAGGCGATGTTATGCGATCTTAGGCGAGCGTATTGGTGCCATTGAATGCAAGTCAGTTGACAGCTTGATAAATAGATGCCAAAGTGTTGATATGACCTGCACATTTGCAAGTTTTTGTTCTTAGGTGTTTGTAAAAAGGTCTTTATTTTGGTTGATTTAGATAGTATCATTTAGATTTTGTAAGGCATTATACCCCTTTTTATCTTGAGACATGTTTATGTTGCTATGTAGTGTTCTTTATGTGAAACAGAGACTCCTACATTACAATACAAGGTCTTTCTCTCTATGCCGGCGATGTTTTAAATATCAGGCCCTGACTCACTAGCTGCTGTGGTATTTTGTTGTTTTCAGCAATAAAAAAAATGTTTTAAACACATTAATTCAGTTTGTGATGTGTTAAAACCAAGTTTAAAAAGGCCACATGTCTCCTAGAAGTTATCATGTCTTAAAATGACAGTGTACTGTAAAAAATTTTCGACTTGTTATCCCAGTTGCAGAGTATGGGAAGTTGCTCTTTTAAGTTTATTTTTGCATATGCAATAGCTGTTTTAGCTCTTCGAAAATTGCAACCCAATAAAATGGACTAAGATTGCAGGGATAACAGATATTATTATCATATCACTCTGCAAAGACGTCCTTATTGTATGTCTGTCTGGGATAACACTGGAAAATTAAAATGTTAGTAACTATTTCTTCTATCCACACTGGGAATTTAATTTCTTCCATTGGATCTTGTTTACATAGTTTTTCTGTACCCATTAAAGAGAAATAATACCCAAATGTTGAAGCACATGAAAGTGATGCAGCATAGCTGTAAAAAAGCTGATTAGAAAATATCACATGTAAAAAAGGAAGATGTATTACCTCAACATTTCTCAGTAGCCACATCCCATTGTAAAAGAACTAAGAAGCCAATCAATATGCTACTCCTATGACTTGCAAGGGAGCGTGCATTTGGCATGTGCAGGCACAGTTATGTTATGGAAAAATGTGCCTTATAGGGAACACTGGCCATAATACCCATATACAAAAAAGAAGTTATTTTCAAAGCGTATGCATATTTAAAATGGGAATCATTGCAAGAACACGTATGACTTTCAGACCCAGAAACTCCTCTTCCCACAAAACTCTCAAGCTTCCTACCTCTTTGGTCCGGTTTCCTTCATCTTCCATCTTCTCTCACATTCCCTTTTGTATCCATATCCCTTTCTTTTTCAATTACTATATTCAAGGATATTTTTTCAAGTGATAAATAGTGGTTATTGTTTACTTTGTTCCTCCTTCGCACTTGGACGCCTAGATTTAGAGTTCTGCGGCCAAAGGGGTGCGTTAGCTACGCTGGCTTTTTTCCCCCCGCACCTTTTAAATACCGCTGGTATTTAGAGTTCACAGAATGGCTGGGTTTTCAGTGCGTTAGGCTCCAAAAAGGGAGCGTAGAGCATAATTTAAAGCCACTGCAACTCTAGATACCAGCGTTGCTTACGGACGCGGCCAGCTTCAAAAACGTGCTCGTGCACGATTCCCCTATAGAAAACAATGGGGCTGTTTGAGCTGAAAAAAAACACCTGCAAAAAAGCCGCGTTCAGCTCCTAACGCAGCCCCATTGTTTCCTATGGGGAAACACTTCCTATGTCTACACCTAACACTCTAACATGTACCCCGAGTCTAAACACCCCTAACCTTACACTTATTAACCCCTAATCTGCCGCCCCCGCTATCGCTGACACCTGCATATTATTATTAACCCCTAATCTGCTGCTCCGTAAACCGCCGCTACCTACATTATCCCTGTGTACCCCTAATCTGCTGCCCCTAACACCGCCGACCCCTATATTATATTTATTAACCCCTAATCTGCCCCCCACAACGTCGCCTCCACCTGCCTACACTTATTAACCCCTAATCTGCCGAGCGGACCGCACCGCTACTATAATAAAGTTATTAACCCCTAATCCGCCTCACTCCCGCCTCAATAACCCTATAATAAATAGTATTAACCCCTAATCTGCCCTCCCTAACATCGCCGACACCTAACTTCAATTATTAACCCCAAATCTGCCGACCGAATCTCGCCGCTACTGTAATAAATGGATTAACCCCTAAAGCTAAGTCTAACCCTAACCCTAACACCCCCCTAAGTTAAATATAATTTTTATCTAACTAAATAAATTAACTCTTATTAAATAAATTATTCCTATTTAAAGCTAAATACTTACCTGTAAAATAAACCCTAATATAGCTACAATATAAATTATAATTATATTATAGCTATTTTAGGATTAATATTTATTTTACAGGCAACTTTGTATTTATTTTAACCAGGTACAATAGCTATTAAATAGTTAAGAACTATTTAATAGCTAAAATAGTTAAAATAATTACAAAATTACCTGTAAAATAAATCCTAACCTAAGTTACAATTAAACCTAACACTACAATATCAATAAATTAATTAAATACAATACCTACAATTATCTATAATTAAACCTAACACTACACTATCAATAAATTAATTACATAAAATACCTACAAATAAATACAATTAAATAAACTAACTAAAGAACAAAAAATAAAAAAGAACTAAGTTACATAAAATAAAAAAATATTTACAAACATTAGAAAAATATTACAACAATTTTAAACTAATTACACCTACTCTAAGCCCCCTAATAAAATAACAAAGCCCCCCAAAATAAAAAAATGCCCTACCCTATTCTAAATTATAAAAGTTCAAAGCTCTTTTACCTTACCAGCCCTGAAAAGGGCCCTTTGCGGGGGATGCCCCAAAGAATTCAGCTCTTTTGCCTGTAAAAAAACCCATACAATACCCCCCCCAACATTACAACCCACCACCCACATACCCCTAATCTAACCCAAACCCCCCTTAAATAAACCTAACACTAAGCCCCTGAAGATCTCCCTACCTTGTCTTCACCTCACCGGGTCCCGATCTGTCCAGAAGAGGGTCCGAAGTCTTGATCCAAGCCCAAGCGGGGGGCTGAAGAGTGACGTCCATCCTCGGGCTGAAGGGAGTGCAGAATTATTAGGCAAATTAGTATTTTAACCACATCATCCTCTTTATGCATGTTGTCTTACTCCAAGCTGTATAGGCTCGAAAGCCTACTACCAATTAAGCATATTAGGTGATGTGCATCTCTGTAATGAGAAGGGGTGTGGTCTAATGACATCAACACCCTATATCAGGTGTGCATAATTATTAGGCAACTTCCTTTCCTTTGGCAAAATGGGTCAAAAGAAGGACTTGACAGGCTCAGAAAAGTCAAAAATAGTGAGATATCTTGCAGAGGGATGCAGCACTCTTAAAATTGCAAAGCTTCTGAAGCGTGATCATCGAACAATCAAGTGTTTCATTCAAAATAGTCAACAGGGTCGCAAGAAGCGTGTGGAAAAACCAAGGCGCAAAATAACTGCCCATGAACTGAGAAAAGTCAAGCGTGCAGCTGCCAAGATGCCACTTGCCACCAGTTTGGCCATATTTCATTGCTGCAACATCACTGGAGTGCCCAAAAGCACAAGGTGTGCAATACTCAGAGACATGGCCAAGGTAAGAAAGGCTGAAAGACGACCACCACTGAACAAGACACACAAGCTGAAACATCAAGACTGGGCCAAGAAATATCTGATTTTTCTAAGGTTTTATGGACTGATGAAATGAGAGTGAGTCTTGATGGGCCAGATGGATGGGCCCGTGGCTAGATTGGTAAAGGGCAGAGAGCTCCAGTCCGACTCAGACGCCAGCAAGGTGGAGGTGGAGTACTGGTTTGGGCTGGTATCATCAAAGATGAGCTTGTGGGGCCTTTTTGGGTTGAGGATGGAGTCAAGCTCAACTCCCAGTCCTACTGCCAGTTTCTGGAAGACACCTTCTTCAAGCAGTGGTACAGGAAGAAGACTGCATCCTTCAAGAGAAACATGATTTTCATGCAAGACAATGCTCCATCACACACGTCCAAGTACTCCACAGCGTGGCTGGCAAGAAAGGGTATTAAAGAAGAAAATCTAATGACATGGCCTCCTTGTTCACCTGATCTGAACCCCATTGAGAACCTGTGTTCCATCATCAAATGTGAGATTTACAAGGAGGGAAAACAGTACACCTCTCTGAACAGTGTCTGGGAGGCTGTGGTTGCTGTTGCACGCAATGTTGATGGTGAAAAGATCAAAACACTGACAGAATCCATGGATGGCAGGCTATTGAGTGTCCTTGCAAAGAAAGGTGGCTATATTGGTCACTGATTTGTTTTTGTTTTGTTTTTGAATGTCAGAAATGTATATTTGTGAATGTTGAGATGTTATATTGGTTTCACTGGTAAAAATAAATAATTGAAATGGGTATATATTTGTTTTTTGTTAAGTCGCCTAATAATTATGCACAGTAATAGTCACCTGCACACACAGATATCCCCCTAAAATAGCTATAACTAAAAACAAACTAAAAACTACTTCCAAAACTTTCAGCTTTGATATTAATGAGTTTTTTGGGTTCATTGAGAACATGGTTGTTGTTCAATAATAAAATTAATCCTCAAAAATACAACTTGCCTAATAATTCTGCACTCCCTGTATATATATATATATATATATACACACATACATTCATATGTACACGTAAATATATACGTGCATACACATATATACATACACACATAAAAATCAACACACATACCAGTCCAACACCTTGTCATATTTAAATCACTTAATATGTATATATATTATTTGTAGATCGCCAACAGATTCCGCAGCGTATATATTCAGTTTGTGCATGTTGTATTTCTTTGTTATCTGAAACATAAATAATTGAAGCAACATTTTCCTTTCATCCCCAATACTAAAATACTTTTTAGGGTTTCCAGTTTTTATACTTTTCATAGAAATGCCATGGAACACCAACCAGATTTAACCTTTTATTTACAAACAATACTTAGTAACTAGAATTAAATCAGTTTGTTTTTTTATATTGTAAAATCCATTTGCAACCACCTATTAAGAAATTGCATAACCATGTTGTCTACATCTGCACCTGCCCAAGCCAAAGCCATTCAAAATAGTTATTAATAAAAAATGTTGAGTATTAGAAAATAATTACGGAGACAGCACATTATTACAAGAGCAATGCTAACATCAGCAGATATGCATTAGGGAATAAAACAGAACATGAAGGAGTATGAGATGTTTGCCATGCACAGCACACAGATACAGCTTAAACGAGCACTAAATACAGAATAATTGCATAGTTAACAAGTGCATTATAAAAATACATTGCAATAACACTTACTCTGAATTTCAAATAAGCTTTTCTTTTTTTCTGACAAATGTATTTATTTCCCATTTGCTGGCCCCCTGTATCATGTGACAGCCATCAGCCAATCACAGATTAGTATACATATACACTGTGAACGTTTGCCTTATAAAGTGTGCATATAAAAAGACGTGAATCTTTTTGATAATGGAAGTAAAATGGAAAGTCTCTTAAAACTGCATGATCTATCTCACAGGTTTTCAAACCTGTCCTCAGGCTTCCCTAACAGGCCAGATTTTGAGGATAACTGAACTAGAGCACATGTAAAATAATCATCAGATTAGTAAACATGGTTATTTTGTCTACTCTCACCCAAGATAATCATGGAAATCTGCCCTGTTAGGGAGGTCTGAGGACAAGTTGGAAAACCAGGGATCTATCTTAATCATGAAAGTTTAATTTTGACTTTTGTGTCCTTTTAAAGGGACATCAAATTGCAGTGCATAACTACGAAAAATAGTAACTACTCACTATTTTATTGCATTTCATCCTGTTCCTGCAGCTCTTTTTTATATCAATTCTGTTTTAATAGGTTAAAGGTGCCAGATACTAAAGCTCTTCCTCTTTGTACTGGGTGCCGCCATCTTGGAGCTCAGGTATTCTCATAGCCTGTGACAGAACAGTGCACACTCACAGATCAGTAATATTGTCTACTTTTTTACAGCTGTATAATGTGCTTCAGGTTAGTGTACATGATACTATATGAGAGCTTTACATTTTTTGCATTTTTTTACAGTTTTACAGTTGCATAAAATTTATTTTAAATAATACTAAATCATAATATAGAGCAAAGCAGCCACAGCGAAATGTGCAGCTCCTGCTTTGTATCATGCACACTAACCTCAAGCACAATAAACAGCTGTAAAAAAGTTTACAATATTACTGATCTGTGAGAGTGCAGTGCTT